>NC_069390.1:58743179-59343179 GCF_027475565.1 Acinonyx jubatus | reverse complement strand
TCAGGTGCCCTGAGGGTAATACTTTTAATACAGTTGAATAAATGGTAAAAAAGAAGCTGTTCCATTTGACTTCACTGAACAGGGTCATCTCCTTTTGGTGGCTTTTGGGAGTGGGCTTGATGGGATACCTTCCAAAGTCTTTATTATAACAATTTTAATCTGTATAGTTTTATACTGTTTTAAAGATAATTTTACAAGCTATTCTCATTTAATCCTCACCATCATGTGCAAAGAAAATATCCCAATATATTTAACGAGGAAACCACAACTAAGAGAGATGAAGTGACTTTCAACCAGTCACCTTATGAGTAAGCAATAGAGACAATTATTGTTTAAGGGGAAATTCCAACCCTAGATGCCTTGGGTTTTGTTTCAGATGGACTTTTGGTTTCATAATGGTCTTTCGGATGTAAACCCAGAAGCCTTAGTTTTGTGGTTGTATTAGTTATGTACTGTTGCTTCAATAAATTGCCTGTAAAATTTATCAGCTTAAGAAAAAAATAAACATTATCTTACAGTTTCTGAGGGTGAGGAATTTTAGAGTGGCCAAGCTGGGTGGTTCTGGCTGTTATGTCTCAACTGAGATTACAGTCAAGCTGTTGCCTAGAGCTGCAGTTTTCTAGAGGTTCACCTGGGCGTGGTGGATTCCCTTCCGCACTCACTCATCTGGTTATTGGCTAGCTTCAGTTTTTAGCTGGCTGTTGACAGGCTGGTAGCATCAGTTCCTTGCTCACAACATGGCAGCTAGCTTCCCCACAATGAATGATCTGAGAGAGAAAAGAGCAACCAAAACAGAAGCTGCAGTGCCTTTTGTAATCTAATTTCAGAAATGATATATCATCACTTCAACTGTATTCTTTTGATCACACAGACCAACCCTTCTACTAGGTGGGAAAGGATACACAAAGGTGTGAATACCAGGAGGCAGGGATCATTGGGTACTGTCTTGGAGGCTGGCTACCATAGTTGTAGAGAAACTGAGGCCCAGGCTGTATAATACATAGTTAAGGAGTTAACTTTAATATGTAAGTTTAGATTCTACTCCATGTTCCAGGTATGGTGGATATCAGGAAAATCCCCATGTCTTTAAGGGATGGTTTCTTAGGACACAGGGAACAGGGAATCCTGCAGAAGCCTCTTGAGTCTCATGTATTTACTATTGCTCTTTCTAAGTTGGTAACATAATCATGCCTGTTTTTACAAATAGACACTTTATTGAGCAGTTGGGAGCATGAGAGGGTTTCTTTGCCATTGAGTGCTACCTGGTGAAATTAACCTTGGAAATCTTTACCTGTTGAGAAAATTAGCTGAGGGAACTTTACAAGCCTCCAGCACTTAGTGCTTTAAAAACCCCTTTCACATTCACTTTTCATGTGATCATCTACAAGAAATAGTGTGATGAGATGGGAAATTGACTGCCATTTAAGTCAGTACATCTGAATTTGAGTTCCAGCTTAGGCACTAACTGTGATTTTGACAAAGTCACGTTCTCCCCCTTGACCCCAGTTTCCTTAAGTAACACAAGGAGGTGTAAACTAGAGTCTCAGGGTTTGGAAGTGCAACTTCACAGGCTATTGTGGCGAGACTGGGAAGTGGGAAGATGCTGAGGAAGGGGAACTTCCCCACCTCCTTTTCAGCCAGAGCAGCTATGCATTTACCTGTTTACATATTGTTGTTTCTGTAAGATTTGACTGGAAAAAAGAGTTTGAGAGGCTTTAAAAAAAAAAGCTTGGAAACCATTGGATTGAGTGATTGCAGAAGCCTTCTCCGTGTAAAGACGGAGTTGGTTTTTCTGATGCCATTGGGCAAGCAGTAGCCTGGGGGTCCTGGCCTACTATCCTTTCTACATCTCTATAGATAGAACAGCAGAGCAGTGGACGTAGATGTCTTCTAAGAAATCTAGATGTTTTTCTCACCCTTTTCCCCTTAGATTTTTTTTCTTTAAGCCAGTAGTGGGATAGGTGGGCAGTTTTCTTTAAGCCAGTGGTGGGAGAGGGGATGGCTAGTTCTCCATTTTTAATGTGGCATAGCTTCTTCTGGAATTAGGATCCAGATCTGGAGGAATGAATGAAGGCCTTTCTTGGAGAGGCAGAAGTCACTGAACAGGCTTCCTGGGAGAGGAGGGGGCTGGGTGAATCAGCAGCAGGTGAGAAGAACTGGTCTTAAAAGTTGGCCTCTGCCTCTTTAGGATTATATAGATGTAAAAATGCTTTCTCTAGCCTATTCTTGGTCCCCAAGCCCATCTACCTTTTGGAGACTAATAGAGAAGATAGAGGTGGGAGGAATTTCAGATGAATCTTGCTTACAGCAGCTTGGGAGGGCCCTTGTCTTTTGGTGGCTCCAATAGTTTTTATTATTTCCTTGTTGGCTATAGAAAGCAGATCTTTACTAGCAGATTGAAGTTAGTCTTTAGGCATTTCTTCCGTACTCTCTGTTCTTTTATTTTCCAGGTAGTATTCTTTTTTTGAGATAGAAGCCTGGAAATGAATAGATTAGTGGAAGGAGGATTGGATTTAGAATCAGTAGGTCTGACAAAGCTCTGGCTCTCCCACTTACTTGTGTGACCTTGGGCAAGTTTCTTAATCTTTCTCAGTTTGTTTCCTCCTATGTAAAATAGGATTGCTGTGAAGATTAAAGGAGGTAAGTATGTAAGGTACTGCATCTACCCATAATATGTGCTCACTAGGTGATAAGTATTTACAATTATTTTTATATTTACGTTTTTGAGAATTTAGGATAGATGCTAGTTATAAAATTACTATTTTATATTAGAGTAACAATGTCGGTACTGGAAAAAGTCTTACAATTCATCTTCTATATTCATTTTACAACTGGTGCATTTTATAATTGGAATTATTCAGGCTCCACGTCAAGCAGTGAATGCCCAAGACCGCCAATAGAGGCAGCAGGGACTCAGTTTACAGTACATCATTCTCCAATTACAGGAGTGTCTTAGACTAGTCTGGGCAGCTGGGGCTGGGGTAGACATCCGTATAGGTTCCTAACTTTATGCTTTGAGGGCCATTAATCTATGTGTCCTGAGAAACCAGAGGCCACCTTGAGTTGGATACTGCTGGGTAGAGCCAATCTCTTAACTTTCCATTCTCCTGAGAGGTATTCCCTGGTGTGGACCTGGGCCCTTGAAGAGGTACTTCATGGTTCTTTCCTTGGCAACTAAACCTGTCCTTCCCTCTTCATAAAATAAAAACAAATCCTGAAAAGAGTAGACAAGTGTAGCCATGATGTCTCTGGCTGTGAATGACCCAGTGTGCTGGAACTGTAATATGGAAAGAAGGAGGGAAGGAGGCTGGAAAAGTTCAGAAAACTTTTTGAGTATTTTTTCCCCTTCAAAGTGTGCTAAGGGCTATTCCTTCTGTTTCTTTGTGAAGAGAAAATTGTAGAATTTTAGGACTAAAAGTTCCTTGTAAGGATGTCTAATACAGCTTTTACCTCATGTTTGAGTTTCTTCTGCAAAGTCCTACCAAGTATTTTGCCAATATCTGTTTGCATATTTCCATGATGGAGCGCTCTGTATTGATAGAGACCGTCATTTTCGTGGTTTGACATTTTGGCTCTTAAAACTAAAATCTACTCCTGTGTGGCTTCTAATCACTGGCCTCTCACAAGAAATTTAGGCTCTGGTGGATGAAATGGTGATGTCAGATCTGTGGGTGTACATTGTCAGTTCCACATCCAGCTAAGAGGATTAGGCAAGACAGAGACCTAGGAGCTTAGTTCCAGAGCCTCAAATTCATCCGGATGTCTTTGTGAGCAAATGGACTTTATTATAATTATTTATTCTTTTTCATGGACTTGCTAAATTTGTTAGTACTAGAGTCACTAGAATTTATTATTAGAATTTATTAGTACTAGAAAGAAACTTGCTGATCATATGGCCTGTTTTTATCATTTTACAGATTAGTAACTGAGTCCCAGAGAGGTAAAGTTATCTGCCCAAAGACACACATAAATTCTGAGATTAGGATCCTGGTCTCCTGGTAGCAAGTACTGGATGTCATTTTATAGACAGCTCTTCTAGAAAAACTGTTATCAAACTCCAGAACTTTTTTTTTCAAGTGCCATGTGGCAGGTGTTCCTTGAGATTTCTATTAGGAGAGAGAGCATCAGTTAAAAATTTCATAGATTTCCATGTAAAAATAACATGCTGTTTTTCAGTATCACAAGAGAAGGTTAAGGATTCTATCCACAAATATTTGTAGAGCACCTATAGGAGTTCATGTGCCAAATTCTTGAAAATTTATACTTCAAGACACAACTCAGAAATCTTCACTTTTGTGAAGTTTTCTGAGTATTCCCTCCCCCCATCCCCATTTCCTCATGGAAATGTTCCTCATTATGGTTCTCATGCTGTACAGGCAGTGTGGTATGGTGAAAAGAATATGGACATTGGATTCAAACAGGCAGGCTGGGTTGAATTTTGGATCCAAATAATTCATGTAAAGTGCTTATCAGAGTGCTGGACACACAATAAGAGTTCCTGAAATGTTAACTACTGTTATTGTAATTTTACTATTACTCATATCTTATCTCCCCCTTTGACCTGGGAGCTCTCAAGGGCAGTGTTTTTTTTTCAAACCATGTAAGTCATAACTCATGGATTGTAGATTTAATGTAGTACATTGGACCACATTTTTAAAAAGCCAAATAGAATAGGCCAGAAAACAAATCAGAACACACGGTATATAGAAAGAGCAAAGGCTGTTTTGTGAAACTTGTAGTTCAGTTTTATAGTTATAGATTATGTGTGTGTGTGTACTGTGTCTCCATATAAATTGCATTCTTACTGTAGGTTGTAGTCAAAACAGTTTGAGAAACCCTGCTTTAGAGAAGAGACTGCCTGCTATTTATATCTTTTATTCACCGGAGCTGGCACAGTGTCTGGAACAAATCTGATGCCTGAAATTAATTGCTTAATATGTGATATAGATAGTAAATGCAATATAGGTTCAAAGAAGGGGGAAATTGTCTTGAGAATCATTTTAGTAACTTAGTTGAGAGCTTAGTTTTCTGATGTCTGAAAGATCTGGGGAAAAGTTGCAGCTCTGCTACTTATTGGCTAAGCAATAAGGCAAGTTACTTAACTTCTCTTATCATTTTCTTCATCTCTGAAATGGGGAAAATAATTATGTCAGGTTGTGAAGATTAAATGAGATAAAGTTACTAGAGTGGCCGGCACATTATGAGCACTTGCTTAATATTTTCATGGGCTGAAGCAGCCGTGGGAGGCTTTCTTGAGGAGCAGGCATTTGTCCTCTAAGTACTGGTATGAATTAGACATGAGAAATGTTTGAGATGTCCTGTATGTGGCTGAATACCCTGTGAAAGCCATCCGTAGTCTTTTTCTCTTACATACTCTTTTTCCATGTTTTTTTCTCACCAAGGTAGTCATAGTCTTTTTTTCTCTTCAAAACCACTTCCTGGGAAGAAAGTCCAATGTCAGCTGTTACAACTTGCCTGTGGCCCCTCCCTAAGGCTAGTTCATTCCCATAGACAGAGAAAAGGAAATACCCCAGGTTGTCTGACTCAAGTTATTCTTTCAGGAAGAATGCCTGCATAACCTCGGGAGAGAGTAGAGAGTGGTGGCCAAAGCAGCTGAGCTTGACCCCTGTGAAAAAAGGTAAATAGGAAGGGTTCTTGGCCTCTGGTCCAAAGCCCAGACTGGAGCTCCAGAGGGCAGGTCCTTCTAAAGGTAGGCAACTGGGAGGGTGGGGAGAAAGGTCACCCCTCTCTCTGACTTCTGATGATACTAGAAAAGAAATAGATCCAAATCTGGAAAGGAGGGATAGGGAGAGGAAGAGGGAGAAGGGTAGAAGGAGTAGGGAAGGGAAAGAAAGTGCTTGCAGAGTTATCTGAGTTAGCTCCATGGAAGGATAGCTAGTCTGGGAGTTAGGAGACCTGCATTCCAGTTCAGGCTTTCATCCTGAATCTCAGTTCTTTTGTAAAATACTTGCCCATTTTAGCCTTGGTAAAGAAAGGGCCTCTCTAAAACCTGTTTCAGGTCTGAAACTTTTGTACCTGTTTAATAAAACCTAGAAGAGAGATGCAAGGGGCTCCTGGGTGGCTCGGTTAAGCGACCAACTTCGGCTCGGGTCATGATCTCACAGTTCATGAGTTTGAGCCCTGCATCATCAGGCTCTGTGATGATACTTCAGAGCCTGGAACCTGCTTTGGATTCTGGGTCTCCCTTTCTCTCTCTGCCCCTCTCCCGCTGGCACTCTGTCTGTCTCTCAAAAATAAATAAAACATTAAAAAAAACTTAAAAAAAAGAGAGATCCAAATAAAATAGCATTTCAGAGGAGGAGGAAGAGAGAACTGTTTGATTTCTTTAGCTATATTGAAGTTTTTCCACCTTGAGACTTGATATTTTGGATCATATAAGTCTGTGTTTGGGCTGGGGGATTGTTCTGTGCCCTCTAAGGTATTTAGCAGCATTCTTGTTCTTTACCCACTGGATGCCAGTAGCATCTACTCTTCCCTCCAGTTGTGACAAACAAAAAATGTCTCTAGGCATTGCCAATGTCCTCTGGGGTACAAAATCAACCCTGATTGAGAACCAGTGGTCTATATACATGCAAACTGTAGAGAAAGCTCAAAGATAAAATTATTAATAATAATAGTAATAATATAATTTTATCCTTGTATAGTACTGTTATAAGCCTTCAAATATATTAGCTCATTTAATTTCCATAGTAAACCTAAGAATTAGGTACTATTATTGTTCGTGTTTCACAAATGAGGAAACTGAGGGGAAGAGGTTAAGTGAATTCATGGCAGTTGATGTTTTTATCAGTTGTTATGTGTCAAGGACTCTGCTAAGTACCTTACATATATGTTAAATCATTTAATCCTCACAACCTCATTTAACCCCCCTGTGAGGTGGATGCAGGGCTACCATAACTTTACAGATGGGAAGCTACAGTGTGCTTAACTCTGTACGAAGCCCTGGGGGTATGCTGGAGATTAGTTTCTAGAGTACTTTTTCCTAGTTTATCTCCCAAAACGATACTGTGGAGTAGATAGTATTACCTCCATTTTGTAGCTGAAGAAACTGAGACTAAGGGACAGAAAGGGGGAGAAACTGGTGGAGCTGCCTGGCATTTGTTACATGTATGTTTTATGTTTTTTTGTGGTTGACCATGATGCTTCCAGCCACACAAAGCAGCAGGCAGTCAGGTGACATGTGCAGAGAATCCTGAGCCCCTGTTTGTAATGGAAAGAGTTGAGAGGAGCTCCTTCTGATTTGAGGTTTTCTTTTGCACATGTGCTCTTCTAACCCACTTCTTACTTCCTGATTGACATTGGCTGTATGTCACAAGTTGTAATTATGAAATAATTGGCTTGTTTATATTTTTACAATCTGTCTTCTGCAGTGTTCTATTCTGTAAGCTCCATAAGTGTAGACTTATGTGTAAACAGACTGTTTTGTTCACCATGATATCTCAGCACAGTGCTTTGCATGCAGTAATTACTTTTATTTGCGAAATTTCTGAATCAGTAGGCATATAGGAAGGGAACTGAGAATCAAATTGATTTATTCAAGATTAGACAGCAATTTGGTAGCAATTTTGGAACTAGGTTTGATTTTTCCTATCCTCAGGCCTAGAATTCTTTGTAAGACATCGTGTTTCTTGCTATATACCTATCATATGATTGGGACTGTATGGTCTTGCTGTGTGGCTGTAGTCAAATCCCTCAGTTCTCCCTTCTGTAAACAAAACTATTAAACAACTATTCTTTTCTCGATTTCAATCTTGGTTTCCACTAGTGATGTCCTGGTGTGGCCTCCAATCACAGGATAAGTATCTAGAAAAAACCAGGGAAGCCTCATTCTCCTTGCCAACCCAGAACTTCTGAATCATATTATCTCTCTTGAACAACTACTTCCTATTTCAGTGGTGATGTGGTAAGGGTATACTGATTAAAACAGAAAGTAGGTTTGAATGCAGAGGAAGAAGGCAATTAGAGTATCTACTTATACCCCCTTTTTTATTCAGGACTGCATGCTGAGTGCCTGCTTTTAAACTCAGGTTTGGGGGTCTGTTCATTTTCCTTTTAGCTTATGGGAAAATGCCACAGAGTTACTTAACTTAGATGAGAAAAATGTCTTTCTCTCCTTGTTTCGTTCGTTTTGGTCAGTAAGATTATTTTGGTCTAGTGACAAGAAATATTTATGAAGAGAAAATAAGTATCTTAGGAGATCAGCTGTATGCAAAGCGCTTTCATGTCTGTTTTCTTACCTCATTTCCCAGCCATTTTGTAAAGGTAGTAATTGTTATTATTATCCTAATCTTACCAATAAAGAAAATAGATTCAGTGAGAAGTCATGGTCATGCAGGTAGTGAGTAGTGGAACCAGGGTTTGAACTCCGGTCAGACTCTTAAGACCAGTGGGTGCTCTTGCCATTTTACCATACTGTGTATGTATGTGCGTGTGTGTGTTTAACAGCTTTATTGAGATATAATTAACATGCCGAAAAATTCACCTACTTAACGTGTACAATTCACTGTTTTTTCAGTATATTCACAGACTTGTATCCTCATCACCACAATCTAGTTGTAGAACATTTTATCCTCCTAAAAGAAACCCTGTATCCATTAGCAGACTCTTAACCATTCTTCTCTAGCCTCATCACCCTCGCCCTAGGCAGCTACTAATCTATTTCTTATCTCTATAGACTTGATTTGCCTATTTTGGACATTTCATATAAATGGAATCATACAATATGTAGTGTTTTGTATCTTGTTTCTTTCATTCGTGGTTTTAAGTTTCATGTATGTTGCCTTTTTTCTTAAGTTTTATTTATTTTGAGAGCGCATGAGCATGAGTGGGGGAGGGGCAGAGAGAGAGAGAGAGGGAGAGAGAGAATCCCAAGCAGGCTCCACACTCTTAGTGGGAGCCTGATGTGGGGCTTAAACTCACAAACCATGAGGTAACAACTTGATCCAAAGTCGGATGCTTAACTGACTGAGCCACTCACGTGCCCCGAGGTTCATCTGTGTTGTAACATGTATCATTTCTTGTTATTGCTGAATGATATTTGGTGATTTTTTGGCCAAATAATATTCCATGGTTGGATATACCACATTTTATTTATTCACTCATCATTTGATGGACATTTGGGTTGTTTCTAATTTGTTGTTGTTATATATAGTGCTACTATGAGCATTTATGTACAATTTCTGTGTGGATGTATATTTTCATTTATTTTTAAAAATTATTCATTTTTCAATTTACATCCAAGTTAGCATATAGAGCGACAATGATTTCAGGAGTAGATTTCTTAATGCCCCTTACCCATTTAGTCCATCCCCCCTCCCACAACTCCTGCAGCAACCCTCTGTTTGTTCTTCACATTTAAGAGTCTATGTTTTTGTCCCCCTCCCTGTTTTTATATTATTTTTGCTTCCCTTCCCTTATGTTCATCTGTTTTGCATCTTAAAGTCCTCATATGAGTGAAGTTACATATTTGTCTTTCTCTAATTTCACTTAGCATAATACTCTCCAGTTCCATCCACATAGTTTCAAATGGCAAGATTTCATTCTTCTTGATTGCTGAGTATTACTCCATTGTATATATATACCACATCTTCTTTACCCATTCATCTGTCGATGGACATTTGGGCTCTTTCCATACTTTGGCCATTGTTGATAGTGCTGCTATAAACATTGGGGTGCATGTGCCCCTTCAAACCAGCACACTTGTATCCTTTAGATAAATACCTAGTAGTGCAATTGCTGGGTCGTAAGGTAGTTCTATTTTTAATTTTTTGAGGAACCTCCATACTCTTTTCCAGAGTGGCTGCACCAGTTTGCATTCCCACCAGCAGTGCAAAAGAGATCCTCTTTCTCTGCATCCTTGCCAACATCTGTTGTTGCCTGAGTTGTTAATGTTAGCCATTCTGACAGGTGTGAGGTGGTATCTCATCGTGGTTTTGATTTGTATTTCCCTGATGATGAGTGATGTTGAGCAAATTTTCATGTGTCGGTTGGCCATCTGGATGTCTTCTTTGGAGAAGTGTCTATGCATGTCTTTTGCCCATTTCTTCACTGGATTCTTTGTATTTTGGGGGTTGAGTTTGATAAGTTCTTTATAGATTATGGATACTAACCCTTTATCTGATATGTCATTTGCAAATATCTTCTCCCATTCCGTCGGTTGCCTTTTAGTTTTGCTGATTGTTTCCTTTGCAGTGCAGAAGCTTTTTATTTTGATGAGTTCCCAATATTTCATTTTTCTTTTGTTTCCCTTGCCTCTGGAGATGTGTTGAGTAAGAAGTTGCTGTGGCCCAGGTCAAAGAAGTTTTTGCCTGCTTTCTCCTCAAGGATTTTGATGACTTCCTGTCTTACATTTAAGTCTTTCATCCATTTTGAGTTTATCTTTGTGAATGGTGTAAGAAAGTGGTCCAGGTTCATTCTTCTGCATGTCGCTGTCCAGTTTTCCTAGCACCACTTGCTGAAGAGACTGTCTTTATTCCATTGGATATTCTTTCCTGCTTTGTCAAAGATTAGTTGACCATACGTTTGTGGGTCCATTTCTGGGTTCTCTATTCCGTTCCATTGATCTGAGTGTCTGTTTTTGTGTCGTGTTTTCATTTATTTTAAGTATATATTTAGGAGTGGAATTGCTTGATCATATGGTAACTGTTTTTATCCTTTTGAGGAACTTATAGACTTTTTGCAAAAGAACTGCACCATTTTACATTCCCCACAGCATTATATGATGGCTTTTATTTCTCCACATCCGCACCAACACTTGTTATTATCTTTTTTTTAATGTTTATTTATTTTGAGAGAGAGATAGAGAGAGAGAGAGAGAGAGTGAGCAGGGGAGGGGCAGAGAGAGAGAGAGGGAGGGAGAGAATTCCAAGCAGCCTCTGTACTGTTAGCACAGAGTTCAACTCAGGGCTCAATTTCACAAACTCTGAGATCATGACCTGAGCAGAAATCAATAAAGTCACTCAACTGGCTGAGCCACCTAGGCACCCCATCTATCTTTTTTATTATAGTCATCCTAGCGGGTATGAAATCTAATTATGATTTTGATTTGAATTTCCCTAATGACTAATGATGTTGAGCAACTTTTCATGTGCTTATTGGCCATTTGTATATTTTTGGACAAATTTTTATTCAGACCCTTTGTCCATTTTTAAATTGGGGTGTCTTTTTACTATTATAGACTTACCTTGGAAGGCAGCTATGCTCACCATGATACCACCAACGCTACTGTAGGCATACCTTGGAGATACTGTGAGTTTGGTCCCAGACCACTGCAATAACGTGAGCGTTACAATAAAGTGAGCCAAATGAATCTCTTTATTTCACAGTGCATATAAAAGTTATGTTTATGGGGCACCTGGGTGGCTCAGTCGGTTTAGCATCCGACTTTGGCTTAGGTCATGAGCTTGTAGTTCTTGAGTTCGAGCCCTGCATCGGGTGCTGCGGTGACAGCTCAGAGCCTGGAGCCTGCTTCAGATTCTGTGTCTCCCTCTCTCTTTGTTCCTCCCTTGCTCGTGCTCTCTCTCTCTCTCTCTCAAAAATAAATAAAGATTAAAAAAAATTAAAAAAATATGTTTGCATTATACTGTAGTCTATTAAGTGTGCAATAGCATTATGTCTAAAAAAGCAATGTATGTACCTTAATTAAAAAATACTTTATTACTGGGGCGCCTGAATGGCTCATTTGGTTAAGCATCCAACTCTTGATCTCACCCAGGTCTTGATGTCAGGGGTGTGAGTTCAAGCCCCACGTTGGGTTCCATGTTGGGCTCCACGCTGGGTGTGGAGCCTATTTAAAAGAAAAAATACTTTATTACTAAAAATGTGAACCATCATCTGAGCTTTTAGTGAGTTGTAATCTTTGTGCTGGTGGAGGGTCTTGCCTCCCTGTTGATGGCTGCTGACTGATCAGGGTGATGGTTGCTGAAGGTTAGGGTGGCTGTGGCAATTTCTTAACATAAGACAATGATAAAGTTTGCTGTGTTGATTGGCCCTTCTTTCATGAACGATTTTTCTGTGGGATGAGATGCTGTTTGCTAACATTTTACCGTTGGTAGAATTTCTTTCCAAATTGGAGTCCATCCTCCAAAACCCTGCTGCTGCTTAATCCATTTAGTTTATGTAATATTCTAAATCCTTTCTGTCATTTCAAGAGTCTTCACAGCATCTTCACCAGGAGTAGATGCCATCTCAAGAAATACTTCCTTTGCTGATCCGTAAGAAGCCACTCCTCGTTTGTTCAAGTTTTATCATGAGATTGTAGCAATAAGTACAGATGTGGTGGAAAGAGCAAGAGAACTAGAGTTATAGGTGGAGCCTTAAGATCTGATTCACTAGAATGGTGAATCCTTTCTAGAGGTTTTCAGGGTTTCTTTGCCCAGATTTATCACAAGAATCAGTATCTACAGTAGCCTTACAAAACGTGTATCTTTTTTTTTTTTATTTTTTTTTCAACATTTATTTATTTTGGGGACAGAGAGAGACAGAGCATGAACGGGGGAGGGGCAGAGAGAGAGGGAGACACAGAATCGGAAACAGGCTCCAGGCTCTGAGCCATCAGCCCAGAGCCCGACGCGGGGCTCGAACTCACAGACCGCGAGATCGTGACCTGGCTGAAGTCAGACGCTTGACCGACTGCACCACCCAGGCGCCCCACAAAATGTGTATCTTAAATAATAAGAATTGAAAGTCGAAATGACTCCTTGATATATGTACTACAGAATGAGTATTGTATTGGTGGGCATGAAAACATTCATTTCATTGTATGTCTTCATCAGAACTCTTGAGTGACCGGGTGCGCTGTCAATGAGCAGTCATATTTTGAAAGCAATCCTTTTTTTCTGAACAGTTGGGTCTCAATAGTGGGCTTAAAATCCTCAGTAAACCATGTCGTAAACAGATGTGGTCTCATCCAGGTTTTGTTCCATTCATGGAGCACAGGCAGAATTGATTTAGCATGATTCTTCAAAGCCCTAGGATTTTCAGAATGGTAAGTGAGCACAGGCTTCAACTTAAAGTCACCAGCTACATTAGCCCCTAGCAAGAGAGTCAGCCTGTCCTTCGAAGTTTTGAAACCAAGCATTGACTTCTCCTCTCTAGCTATGGAAATCCTAGATGGCATCTTCCTCTAATAGAAAGCTGTGTTGTTTATATTGAAAATCTGTTGTTCAGTGTAGCCACCTTCATGAATTATCTTAGCTACATCTTCTGGGTAACTTACTGTAACTTCCACACCAGCACTTCATGCTTCACCCAACACTTTTATATTATGGAGATAGCTATTCTCCTTAAACCTCATCAACCAATCTCTGCTAGCTTCAAACTTTATTCTGCAGCTTCCTCACCCCTCTTAGTCTTCATAGAATTGAAGAGAGTCAGGGCTTTTGTCTGGGTTAAGATTTTGCTTAAGGCATAGTTGTGGCTGATTCAATCTTCTGTCCAGACCAGTCAGACTTTCTCCATATCAGCAATAAGGCTGTTTCACTTTCTTATCATTTGCATGTTCACTGGAGTAGCACCTTTAATTTCTTTCAAGGACTTTTCTTTTGCATTCACACCTTTGCTAACTGTTTGGCACAAGAGGCTTAGCTTTTAGCCTACCTCAGCCTTCAACATGCCTTCCTTACTAAGCTTAGTCATTTCTAGCTTTTGATTTAGATTGACAGACATGCAACTTTCTCTTTCACTTGAATACTTAGAGGGCATTGTAGGGTTATTAGTTGACCTAATTTTAATACTGGGAGGCCCAAAGAGAGGGAGAGAGATGGGAGAACATCTGGTCGGTGGAGTGGTAAGAACACATGGAACATTTATCGATTAAGTTCTCCATCTTATATGGGTATGGTTTGTTGTACCTCACAGCAATGACAATAGTAACATGAAAGATCACTGGTCACAGATCATCAGAATAAATACAATAATAATGAAAAAGTTTGGAATTTTGTGAGAACTACCAAAATGTGGCACAGAGACACAAAGCAAGCAAATGCTGTTGGAAACATGGCACCAATAAACTTGCTTGGCATCGCATTGCCACAGATCTTCAATTTGTAAAAATTGTCCTCACAGGGTGTATGAGGTACAATAAAATGAGGTATGCTTGTATTGTAAGAGTTCTTTATGTAGTCTTACGGTCCCTTATCAGGTATATGATCTACAAATATTTTCTCTTGTGGATTTTCTTTTTGCTTTCTTGCTTTCACTTGCAGTACAAAAGGTTGTAATTTTGCTGTTGTCCAATTTATTTAGTTTTTCTTTTGTTGTTTGGGCTTTTGGTGCCATATATGAAAAATAATTGCCTAGTCCCAGGTCATGAATATCTATACTTAGGTTTTCTTCTAAGTGTTTTATAGTTTTAGCTCTTACATTTAGAGCTAGGTATCATTTTCAATTACTTTTTGCATATGATATGAGGTAGTAGTCCAACTTCATACTTTTTCAGGTGGATAATCAGTTGTCCCAGCACCGCTTGTTGAAAAGACTGTTATTTTCTCATTAAATTGTCTTGGCACTTTGTCAGAATCATTTGACCATAGATATAAGAGTTAATTCCTGGACTCCCAGTTGTGTTTCATTGATCTATCTCTCTGTCTCTATGCCAGAATCACACTGTGTTCATTACAACCACTTTGTAGTAAGTTTTGAAATTGGGAAGTTTGAATCTTCCAACTCTGTTCTTCTTTTTCAAGGTTGTACAAGTCTTACACTTCTTTTATTCTTTTTGATGCTATTGTAAATGTAATTAAAAATTTTTTTTCAGCTTTTGGATTGTTCATTGCTCATGTATGGAGATATAATTGATTTTTGTATTGATCTTATATCTTTTGTATTAGTCTTGTATCCTGCAACCTGGTTGCACTCATTTATTAATTTTAATAGTTATGTGTGCATGTGTGTGTGTATGTGTGGACTCCTCAGGATTTTCTATATATAAGATCATGTGACCTCAAATAGACATCATTGTACTTCTTCCTGTCTAATCTGGTTGCATTTATTTATTTATTTATTTATTTATTTATTTTGTCTAATTGCTCTGGCTAGAACCTCTAATACAATGTTAAATAAAGGTGGCAAAAGCAGATATTCTTTTCTTGTCCTGCTTTTGGGGAGAAAGCATTCAATTATTTACCAATTTAAGTATGATACTAGGTGTGGGTTTTGTTGTGGATGCCCTTTATCAGATTAAGGAAGTTTCCTTCTACTATTGGTTTCTTGAATGTTTTATCATGAAAAGCTGTTAGATTTTGTCAAATGCTTTTTATATGTCAGTAGAGATGATCTTACACTTTCTGTTCTTTACTCTGTTAATATGGTGTATTGACTGATCTTTTTTGGACGTTAAACCAACCTTATGCACCCTGGATCACATTGTGTTTTGTGAGAAGTATTTTTGGGGTACTAACTGGTTATCAAGCCTGTGGAAGTACACACATGACTAGGATGTTTTGGGGCCATTCACTATAGTTTTGGAGACAGAAAAACACGTAGGTTTAAAGTTGAAAACACAGGAATACGATAAAGACAGCATCTTGTGTTGATATGTGATGGACAGTTACCAGCTGAACTCTACAGTGACCTTATTTTCAGGCCATTCAGTTACAGTAGGGTTGGCATAGTGAAACTCTTTTGTCCTCAGGTATGTCCTTTCCCTTCTCCAGGTCTTAGATTCACTGTCTGTACATGGGAAAGTTGGACTCAGTGGTATGTAAGATTCCCTTTAGTTAAATAGCATGTTGTGAAATTACTTGCCTTCTGTGGGGCTTCCTTTACTTAGGTCCTTCTGAAAAGTTTGCTGTTTTGATAAATTCTAAGTGACTGGGTAGTTAGGTGCCCCTTCTTATTCTGGTTGTGAGTGGAGCAAAGATGCTTTGCTCTGTTTTAGTTGTCCTTAATCACACTCCCATCTCAGATTATTTCTTTTCATATTATTCCACATTCTGGTGAAAGGACATAGCCCTTGAGAAGGGCCATTTCCTTTAGCAACACAAGCTCTGTGAGGGGTAAAGCCTTCTGGAGAGGGATTGGGAGTGTGTTTCAGGCTCACCTGTACATTTAACTAACTGTTAAAATTGGGCACATCAATTCATTCTATTCTTGTTTCCATTGCTCATCTGTCAAATTGAAAAAAGCGTACCACTATTATTACATAACCTTTCAGGGTAGTTATGAAGTATAAATGATAGCCTAGATGCATTTAAAACTGTGTGTACACATTAGTTATTTGCAAAAGGTGGAGTTGCAAATAATATAGCAAAAATAATGTAAATAAAAACCAGTGTAAATATTAATGGTTAATATTAAACCAATGTAAATATTAATATTATTGTTGTAAATAATAATACAAATAATAGCAAAAAGTTACAAATAATATAGCAAAATGTAGCTAAACGATAGGTATGTTTTAAACCCCTACTGTTCATGACACTTTTGGTAGGTACTTTAAACATTATTTCTCCAGCGCTTTAAAATAAAAACATTATCGCCATTTGTTAGGTGAGGAAATTCCAGTTCAAAAGGGTTAAATAATCAGGTCAAGGTGGCAGAGTCAGGAATCAAAACTGGATCTAATTCCAGAGTCCACATTCTATTATATGTTGCTGAGGTTGTCTCATTACTTTGATGTTCAGTTTGGTAACTTGCTCAAGATGGTGTTTTCTAGGCTTCTCTACTGAGAAGTTACTCTTTTCTCCTTCATAATTAAATAAGTATTTTGTAGGGAGGTACTATGAAACTATGTAAATATCCTTTTCTGTGCCAAGCTTTCCATATATTTATTTGTATCCATATGGACTCGTGGCTTCCTGTTTTATTCGGTAGGTAGTAAGCTATTGCTATTATTATTTATTTTGATGCTCAAATTCTCCCTGATTTGGCCAGTAGGAGCCCCGTTCAAGTTGGCTTCTGTCTACTTTTGACATGTCCCTGCCATTCTTTGACCACTCCCTTGCTTTCTGGCCCAAGAAAATATTCTAGGCTCATCTTGTGCATTCTCAGCCCTAGCCCTGGAATAAACCATTTCGCCAAGGAGCTTTTCATTTCTTTTAGTGGTAAGTGGTATTTAGAACCCAAGATCTGGCTGCTAGGTATGCTTGTTTCTGTTGGGCTTATGCTGCTCCCAGGCCCTCACAATAGACATAGTGAGGAATTGAGGTTCTAACTCCCCATTACAGGCTCTCTCCACTGTATGGATGCTTTCCTTATCCTGTGTGGGCTTCAATACCCTAGACCTGGCTGCTCTGTCATGGAGATTTCTTCTTTTTTTTTCAGCTTGGGTTCTGAAATGCATACCAGGTACCTTCACCCTCATATGGATGCCCTCCTCACTATACTTAGATTCTTATATCCCACACCAGTTCATCTACCTGCGCTGTGCATGGATGCCCTTTTCACTTTGTTTGGGCTTCGGTTCTCCTTACCAGACTGCTTCTCCTCCACCCCTCTCCCCAGTGCAGATTCTCCTCACCCTGTTTAGGCTCTGATCACGATGTTGGCTGCCCTCATCATTTTTTAACTGGGCTATTATAACACAGTAGCTTCCTAACAGTCTTACTGCTTTTAATCTTCCTGTATCTTTCACAGTTCTGCTAGAGTGATCTTTCTAAAATAGAAGTCAAATCATGCCACTGTTCTGTTTTAAAAATTTATAATAGTTCCCCTTGCCTGTAGAGTGAATTCCAAGTTCTTTAGACTGGCATGCAGGGCTCTCCACTCCCTGCACTCCAGCCATGGTCACTGGCCATTCCTTATGTACCTATGCATGTACTCGTCTAAGTTTTTGCCTTTGTCTTCTCCTCTCCTTGGCTTAGCTAACTCTTTTCTTTGGTATATGACAAAATCCCTTTGGATGCTTGTTCAGGTTTCTGGTGTGGACTATCACAGCCTGAGTACAGTATAGTCAAGAGGGCATCTATAAAGGGAAGAGATTGCCTGGTGAAGCCTCTCTGACCTCCATCCATAGTCAAAATCAATCCCTTTTTTTCCCCCACTTCTGATGAAGTACTTACTTCATTCTTCCTGTTTTCATGATTGACTTTTATCTGTTGCTCCTGATTCATTGGCTGCTCTTTGAATTCACCTAGCACATGGCATGTATCTAGTAGACTCTTAGGGAAAGTCGGTAGAACTTGTTGATGACTTCTGAGTTGTGAGTCTGTTGTTTTTCATCTGAAGTCTTTTTACAGGTCCTGCTGAGGTCCAAGAGGCTCAACTGCATGCAAGCGTTTGGGCTGTGGTACTGCTGGGTCAGATGCCTCCCTGTGTCAGAGCTCATTCTGAGAAAATTAAATATTCACACTGCTCTTCTTTTTTGTGCATTCCAAATATATCCTTTAAAAAAAAATTCTCTACACTCTCATCCCAAATAAAAGACTTTCTGGCTACATGTATATGGGTCTCTATGGCTGCAAATAATGGCAGCTACACAACTCTACCAAAAAAGCCTTCCCCAAACTGTATGAAGGACAGTGTAATGACAACATGTGTCTTTTAACAGCCCGTCTATCATTTAGTCTGTTTTTGGAGAGGCATTTAGGCTGAAGTGTCAGCAAATGAAGGTTAAACTTTCTCAATGACTTACTAATCTGTATTGTTCGGGTGCAGGAAGGGAGAAAAGAAGCGTCACTGGTTAGGTTCCTTGCAGAATATGTGGGTGTCTAGGGAGGAAGAAAACGATAGGGGATTGTATTTTCATAGGTCTCACTGCCAACCCCACTTACTCTAGTTGTTGTCACTGTCTTCTCTTGTTCTACTTATTCCCTCCTCTGGGACTTTGTCCAGGCTTTCCCTTTTCCTTTTTCTTAATTAATTAATTAATTAATTAAGTGAGAGAGAGAGAGTGCGCGCAGGGAAGAGCAGCAGAGGGAGAGAGAATCTTAAGCAGGCTCTACCCTCAGCATGGAGCCCAAATGGAGGGCTTAATCCCACGACCCTGGGATCATGACCTGAGCCAAAAGAAGAGTCAGACACTGAACCAGCTGAGCCACTCAGGTGCCCCCAGGCTTCTCTTTTCTAAGTTTGAACTGATTTCAAAGACTAGGCTTTTTTCCATGCTTTATAATCATGATAATGAATGGCAAAAAAAAAAAAAAATGGATTGTTTACTTTGACCTTTCCTGTCAGATTTTTAGTCTAGTTAAAATAATTTCAAAATTGAGGTCAAGGGGCACCTGGGTGGCTCAGTCGGTTGAGTGTCCGACTTTGGCTCAGGTCATGATCTTGTGGTTCGTGGGTTCAAGGCTGGCATCAGCCTCTGTGCTGACACCTCAGAGCCTAGAGCTTGCTTCAGATTCTTTGTCTCCTTCTCTCTCTGCTCCTCCCTACTTTCTCTCTCTCTCTCTCTCTCTCTCTCTCTCTCTCTCTCTCTCAAAAATAAATAAACATTAAAAATTTTTTTAAAATTGAGGTCAAAACATTTTCTAACATACGTGTTCAGTTTTTAGCTCTTACGGAGGCAGGGCACCACAGGGATTGCAGTCAAGCTTACCTACAAGGTACTTGTACTTACCTAAAAGGCTAACTTTTAGTTTGATTTTGTCTGAGAGACAATGTTCCATCTGCCTAGTGGTAATTGAAATTAAAGAAGAAGAAGGCTTTAGTTTCTCTACTGTTGGGGAAGCAGCATGAGAAGCTCTTTAGGATGTGATAGACCTGATTTCTAATTCCAGCTTTAGTATCTACTAGGTTTGCAGTGTTTGGCAAGTGTAAGTTCTCTGTGCCTTATTTTTCTCGTCTGTAAAATGAGGATAATAAAGCCAGTTTTTAGGAGCTAAGGATAAATGTGGTTCTTCTAGGCCAGACTCTGATTTTGACTTTGTCACTAACAATGGGAGTCATCACCCTAAGTATTGTCTCTGGCATAGTGTACCATTTCACGCATCTCAAGCCACTTTCCCATCATCTTATGTAATCTTCACAGTATGTTCAGGAAGGGAAAGATAGTGTGATTGTTCTCACTTGAAAAATGGGGAAACTGATGCTCAGAGAAGTGGCCTGTCCAAGGACCAGGACTTAAGAGTCTTAGTTTAGGACTACCTTTGTACACTGACCAGTTCTAGGAGAGAGCATTGTGGTAAAGATTGTCCTGAACTGAAAGTCAAGAACACCCTGATTAATGTCTTTGCTAGGAGAATTTGGGAATATCATCTCAGTTTCTATTTTAAAGCAAATATGCTAACTCTTCTGCCTAACTCGTGTTGGCTTGTTCATTCGGCAGTTACCAAGCCTTTACTGTGCTGTACATTGTGGTAGGCCTGCCCTTCCCTCAAGCTGCTCACACTTCACCGTGGAGAACAGATAATCTGTATCAGTGAGAAGAGCTATAGCAAATGTGTGTGTGTGGTTGGGGGGTGGGACCGGCATTGGTAGTGCCAGTGGTCCGGGAGAGATGGCTTTGGGACTGGGCTTTGCTTGTGAGGAGAAATCTCACAGGATTTTATGTAAGAATTAAATTGGATAATGAGTATGACTGTGCTTTGTTTATTGTAACGAACTGCATAAATGTTAGAGACTGTCATATCTTACAGGAAGTACTTCTTTTCTAATACCTTACTAACCTAGTGGAACACCACAACAGGAGTCAAAGCTTAATTAACGTGAGAAGAAAGATTTTAGTGGCAACAAAGATTGGAAGCTCATTTAAAAAAAAAAATCTGGGGGCACCCAGGTGGGTCAGTTGGTTAAGTGTCTGACTTTGGCTCGGGTCATGATCTCACGGCTTGTGGGTTTAGGCCTGCATCTGGCTCTGTGCTGACAGCTCAGAGCCTGGAGCCTGCTTTGGATTCTGTGTTCCTCTTTTGCTCTGCCCTTCCCTTGCTTATGCTCTGTCTGTCTGTCTCTCTCTCGAAAATAAATACACATTAAAAAAAAATTTTTTTTTTAATCTGTATCTAAAGTGTTTTGAGTCTATGATTTCTTAAAATAGGGATATGCCTATTAAAATGTCTTTTGCTTTGATGACACAATGGACCTTCAGACTGCTTTTGGGTTTGTAAAGAATTTGTTTAATAATCTTAATAATCTTAATCTTAATAATCTTTAATCTTTTTAAAAAAGCTACTTGTGTTGCTGCAGTTTTAAATATTTAAGAGCTATATTTAACAAGCATGTATTCTGGGGTCTAAATGGGAGCAGATTAAGACAGAGAGCAATTGTGTGGCTGGGCCAAAAGATATGTGATACTTTTATTTTTTAGATTTGTTTTGATTCAGTAGATATAGTTGTTAAGAACTTTGTATGTATGAGGCTTTGATTGGGTCCTGAGGAAACAAATGAATGAAACATTCTCTAACCAAAGGGACTTCTACTAGTCTGGCTGGAGATAGAAGACATCTGTGGTAAATTTTCATGAGGCACTCTAAGATCCTAAAGGATGAAGACCTACTCAAGCCTTGGGCAGGACCACAGCAGAGATGGCAAGTTTGGAGAGGTTAACACCTGAAGGTTAAAAGCTTGCCAGGAAACAAAGGGAGATAATGAGAGATAAGGCTGTTCCGATTAGAGGTAACAGCATGAACAAAAGCATGGAGGCTTAGAGTAGTACCTGCTACTTAAAGCACTCAATAAATAAGAGATAAATTCCTTAGAATTCAATGCTGGATATTGGAATTGATAAGACTTTGTTTTGTCCTTTTTTGGGGGAGATGGTAAGAGTATTTTTAGTTTAGGGTTAGTGACAATGTGTAAGACGGAGTACTTTTTTTAATTTGTATTTTTGCTCTGCCACTTTTACAAAATTGGTGTATGATGGACGTAGAACATTATATTAGTTTCAGGTGTACAACATAATGATTCAGTATTTGTATACGTTGTGAAATGTTCACCACATTGTCTGTTAACATCTGTCACCATAGTTACAATATTTTTCTTTCCTTTTTCTTGTGATGAGGACTTTTAATATTCACTCTCTTAGCAACTTTCCAATATGTAATACAGTATATTTTACCATAATCACCATGGTAAAATCACCATGTAATGTTGTACATTACATCCCCAAGACTTACTTATTTTATAGCTGGAAGTTTGTGCCTTTTGACTCCCCTCACCTGTTTCACCAACCCTCTCCCCTGCCCACCTGGCAACCACCAATCTGTTCTATGTGTTTATCTATGAGATTTTTTTTTTTTTTAGATTCCACATATAAGTGAGATCATACGTATTTGTTTTTCTCTGACGTTTCACTTAGCATAATGTTGAGGTCTATCCATGTTGTTGCAAATGCTAAGATTTCATCTTTTTTATGGTTGAATAGTATTCTGTTGTATGTATAGATCACATTTTCTTTAACCATTCATCCATCAATTGATACTTAGATTATTTCCATATCTTGGCTATTGTAAATAGTGCTTCATCATGCATATATCTTTTTAAATTCACGTTTCTTTGGATAAATACCAGAAGCGGAATTGCTAGACCATATAGTAGTTCTATTTTGTTTTTTGTTTTGTTTTTTTTAACTTTAAAAAAATGTTTTATTTACAGGGGCACCTGGGTGGCTCAGTTGGTTAAGCCTCCGACTTCGGCTCAGGTCATGACCTCGTGGTCCGTGGGTTTGAGCCCTGTGTCCGGCTCTGTGCTGATAGCTTGGAGCCTGGAACCGGCTTTGGATTATAAATAAATATAAAATAATTTTTTAAAAAATGTTTTATTTATCTTTGAGAGAGAGAGACAGAGCATAAGCAGGGAAGAGGCAGAGAGAGAGGGAGACAGAATCCGAAGCAGACTCCAGGCTCCGAGCTGTCAGCACAGAGCACGTCACGGGGTTTGAACCCACAGACTGCGAGATTGTGACCTGAGCCAAAGTTGGACACTTAACCGACTGAGCCACCCAGGCTCCCCTATTTTCAGTTTTTTGAAGAATATTCATTCACTATGTTTTCCATAGTGGCTGTACCAATTTACATGCCCACCAGCAATGGACAAGGGCTCCCTTTTCTCCACATCCCAGCAACGCTTGTTATATTTTATCTTTCTGATAACAGCCATTCTAACAGGTGTGAGGTGATATCTCACTGTGATTTTGATTTGCATTTCCCTCACAATTAGGGATGATAGGCTGTATTTTTAAAAAACTATTTACGTATGGGAAGAAAAAGTACAAGGAACAGATAACTGAAGTGAATGGGTATCATTTGTTTTTACTGCATAGCATTTGGTGTTCCCCAACTTATGAGTCTTCTTGGGGGCAAAGATGCTATCCCCTAAAAGTGCTAAAAATGTATCTTATCTTAGATAGTTGCTTTTCAAATTGCTCCGCTTCTAGAGCAGTGACCTAGCTTTCACCAAAACTGCACTTGGATTTAGGATTTAATGACATGAGAGAAAAAGTAATGGGGAACTAACTTTCTGTCTTTGGTGGCAGAAGCAGTAGCATCGGCCTGCAAGTTTGAGTCTCTGGCATTGAAGTGGCATTGATGCTGGTGGCTCTTCAACTGAGGTTGAATTCTCACACTGCCAGAAGTGGCAGAGCTACCCATTCTAGCATCTGATGATCAGAAGTAATGGTAGTCATTTCTACTGACCGGGTTGTCAGTGTGGCTTTGGGCTTTGTGTTGGATTTGATGTAGAAGCAATAGAAAAAGTGAAGTCAAGGCCAAATCTAAATTTTGGCTAACTAACTGAAAGAGTTGAGTTGCTATTTACTGAGAGGGGGACGACTGAAGCAGGAACAGATTTTGGATCTGTTAAGTCCCACTGTCAGTGACACAGCTTTGTCTTTTCTTATATTTAAAAATGCTTTGCTTCTAAGATGTAGGTCTCCTAATGTTTGCATCCCTTATGACTAGCACTGTGTCTGGCATGTAGAACATATTCAGTAAGTAGTGAATGAATGATGAGATTATTTGCTCTTTTCTTGAATTATCAGACTATTTACTATTGTCTAAACAGAGTGAATGCTTTTTCCTCCTTTGAGTCTTTGCTTTTGTGGTTCCCTCAAGGGAATTCTCTACCTTTATCCCCAATCTCAATACCTCTATCTATAAAAATTCTGCTTCTTCAATATCCAGCCCAAATGCTATCTCCTCCATTGCTTCTTTCTTTTCTTGCAGTATTTTTGTAAGCTGTTATTTTTATTTTTAATTTTTTAAGTTTATTTATTTATTTTGAGAGAGAGAGAGGGAGAGAGAGCACATGAGTGGGGTAGGGGCAGAGAGAAGGAGAGAGAATTCCAAGTAGGCTCCATGGTGACACGGTGCTGAACCCAATACGGGGCTCAAACTTACCAACCATGAGATCATGGCTTGAGCCAAAATCAAGAGTCTACACCTAGCCGATTGAGCCACCCAGGCATCTCTATTTATTTTATACTGTACTTCATTTCATGGTACTTAATAGGCAACTGGCCTTGCCATCTAATTACAAGAAAGAATAGTATGTTCGATGACTACTTTATAAGCAAAGTCATCATTATTGCCTGACTTCCTCCTACATTTAACTGGTGATATGGGAAAATTGTAATTTTCAATCAGTAAATGCGTTGTTCTTAAAATTATTTGTGGTTGCAAAATAATCAAATAAAAACAATCTTTCTTTTTCCTATGGGCTGTATAATCACTATACATAAGCCATTAGTTAGGTTGAAACCTGTAGTGTCTAAAGAAAATTTGCTAATTATTACCAATCATTAGCCTTTATATAGTGTTACCGAGGGTCATAAACTCATATGTGTATACAAGCCAGGTAAGTGACCTAAAAGGGCCTGGTCAGGCCTAAGGTGATTACATGGATAAAACATTACTGGTCAAGGTCCATGACTCAGAAGAATAACTTATGAATTATTTACTTTGTGAACCAAAGGACTATATAAATGTGAGGAGTAATTGCACCTAAAACAAGTTAACTGCCAACTTGTGTAAACTTGCGCAAATTATTTTTTATCTCTAAGATTTAATTTCTCTCTCTGAATGTACAGTTTTGGCTTTAAAGTCCCTTCTACCTCATTTGAGTCTGCTTTTTTATTTCTTTAGCTTATAGTTTCTTCCTTAATCATAAGTTTGATTGGTTATTAGCCCTCAGTAATAAAGCTTCCTTCATTATTAGCCCTCAGTAATAAGAATTCTGGCTTCTTACCAGTATGCCTCATTTTCATGAGTCTTATGTTTTATCAGAGGGAGCCAAGTTTAGCCAAGCTTCCTATAGTAGCACCCACCATTGAAAGAAGCACCTAGCTGGCTGGCTGGCTGGCTAGGAGTGAACCAGCTAGCCAGCCTTCTATAACTGAATCAGCACCTGGTTTTTGAGAACTGAAATTTACAAAGAAAATGCCTAAATTTGATCTTTCCTGCTGAAAATATTAGTGGGCCTGCTTTATATTATATGATAATGTTGTTTCTTCTACCTTATCTAGTTTATTTTGTTTATTCAGTTTTCTAGTGTGGGACTTTTCATTTTATATATGCTTGCCTCCACTATTAGTGGTGATTAGTGGAGACATAGACCATTTCTAAGTTGTCTTTAATCCCTGAAGCCTACTATAGGCAAGGACACATGGTAGATGTTTGATAAATTTTTGAAGAGATAGAATACTTATTAGATTTACAGGTGATAAAGACTGGAAGGGAAAACTATTCTAGATGGCAGAGAGAGAGAGAGAGAGTGCAAGTGAGCAAGTGAGCTTGCAAAGATGGGTTGAAGCCAACAAGATGGAATTTAAGGAGGATGACAGAGAAGTTCTACATTTTAAGTCTCAAAGAAATAGCAACATATGGGCAGGCTGGAGAAGACCTAGCATGATGCTATTCTTATAGAAATGGTGGTTTTGGCTGCCTAAGCTCAATGTCAGCAAAGACATTGCAGTGGCTAAAAACTAATGCAGCTTCAGACTAAATTAGTGGAGGTAAGTAGAGTTAAAGGAGGTGATAGTCCAACAATGTTCTGAAGGGGACAGACTGCACTTAGAGTATCATGTTTATGCATAGTGGAAGATGTCCTAGATCACCACTACTCAAAGTAGAGTCTGACCTGTTCTCAGTCTACAATGAGATAAGCATAAAAATTGAGAGTGTTAAAAATTTTTATAGCCATTTGACAGAGTAATTTTATGTTTAATGAATCTACTAAAAAAGAAAATGAGCTTTGTCTTGTATGTCCTTTATATTGCTTGAAACTTTTACTTTTTATTTTATTTTAATACATTTTATTTTTAGATAAGTTTTAAGGCTTACAGAAAAATTGATCAGAAAGTACAAAGAGCTCCTATGTACTCTCTTTCTACCACTCTCCCTTGCACTTTGTCAGTGGTCAACATCTTGCAGTGTTGTGAATTAGGTACAATTGATGAACCAATATTGACACATTATTACTAACTAAAGTCCATAGTTTATATTAGGGTACACTCTTTGTGCTGTACAGTTTTGTGGGTTTTGACAAGTGTATAATGTCATGTATCCTATCCACCATTACAATATCATATAGAATAGTTTCACTGTGTTAAAAGTGCCCAGTGTTCCACCTGCTAATCCTTACCCCAATCCCCTTCTAAACCCCTGGCAGCCACGGATATTTTTGCTGCTTTTATAGTTTTGCATTTTCCAAGAATATCATGCTTTTCAGCCTAGCTTTATACTTGACAGTCTTTCACTTCAGGTTTTTCTGTGTCTTTTTGAGGTTTGAAAGTTCATTTCTTTTTATTGTTGAATAATGCACCGTTGTATGGATGTTTGTTTACCCATTGATCTATTGAAGGGTATCTTAGTTGCTTCGAAACTTTGACAATTAAGAATATGGCTGTAATAAATATTTGTGGACAAGGTTTTGTGTGGACATACATTTTCAACACACTTGGATAAATTCCTAGGAGTGCAATTGCCAATTGTATGGTAAGCCTATACTGTATTTAGCTTTATAAGAAACTGCCAAACTGTCTCCCAAAGTGGCTGTTCCATTTTGCATTCCCATCAGCAGTGAATGAGAATCCTTGTTGCTGTATATACTCACCCATATTTGGTGTTATCAGTGTTTTGGGTTTTAGCCATTCCAATAGGTATGTAGTTGCACCTCATTATTGTCCCTAATGACATATGATGCTGATTGTCTCTTCATATTCTCTGTATCTTCTTTGTTGGGGTGTCCAGATTATTTTATCCATTTTTTTTGATTGGGTTGTTTTCTTGCTGTTGAGTTTTAAGAGTTCTTTGTACATTTTGGATACAAGTTCTTTATCAGATATGTGTTTTGCCAATATTTTTTCAGTCTATGGCTTGTCTTTCCATTTTCTTAATGGGTATCTTTTGCAGAAGTTGTACATTTTAATAAAGTTCAATTTACCAACTTTTTATTTTATGGATCGTGATTTTGCTGTTGTATCTGAAAAGTCATAACCAAACTCTTTTTATTTTTATTTATTAGAGAGAGAGAGAGAGAGGGTGCAAGTGAATGAGGGGCAGAGAGATAGAATATCCCATTATGGGCAGAGAGACAGAGGGAGGAAAAGAGAGAGAGAGAGAAAGAGAGAGAGAGAGAAGTGATGGTCACCTGGGACTCACGTTTTTACCCGAAGCAGGGCTGGAGCCAAGCAGGGCTCGAGCTCACCCAAAGTGGGGCTTGTGCTCACCTGATGTGGGACTCGAACTCACCAACTGTGAGATCATGACCTGAGCCGAAGTCAGATGCTTAATGACTGAGCCATCCAGGTGCCCTTCAGTGTATATTTTTAAAGTTTCCCAGGTAATTTTGATGCAAAAGGAGAGTTGAAAACCGTCATATTAAAACCGTAAACCATAAAGGTTGGTCCTGTTTACTGATGTTTCTATCCCTGGTGGCTTATACAAGATCTTAAGTAGTTATTGAATGAACAGGTGATGAATAGAACATGGGAGTATTTATCCTGGAGAAGAGAAGTGTGGGGACTTGATAGATTACCATAACATATATCTGAAAGCCTTTAATATTTGCTCTGAAGGATGTTTTCCAGGAGGCAGAATTGGAAGTTTACAGAGAGGCACCTGGCTGAATGTTAGGAAGCATTGTCTAATAGTGCTGTTTTCAAGGAAGCTGTCTGTTCCTACATGTATTTCAGCAGAACCTAGAAAACCATCTGTAAGAAGGGGGATGCTACATGGGGTGGAAAGTTGGGTAAAATCAGATGTTATGATTATTGATCATTACTTTGAAAAACTATGTCCAAAGCAGAAGACTGTTCCTGACTTTCATCAACTCTGTATAAGTTGATACAAGGGTATGGGGTTAAAGGAACATCCTAAAACAACTTTGAAGCTGAGTTCTCATAGGTCCCCCAGCCGGTGTTACTGACCAATTCTCTATAATGTGGGTGTCTTCAAGAAATTCCCTATCTCCTCCATCAAATTTGGGACTTCTGGTAAGTGGACTAGTATGGGTGCTCAGGGTCTGGGAAAGATGGAAGATACTTAACAGAAGAGCTCTTTCTGTCCTCATGGAATTCTTCCCTTACATCCTTCTGCAGTTAAATAATTTGGCCACATTGAATGGAGGTGTAGACATCTGACAAGGAAAATGGATAAATACCATAAAATTTCTGTCTAGCATCCTTAAATTATTGATCAGGCATAATGCTGGTTATCTGCTCTTTGCTAGGCAGTAGGGACAGGGGTTATGGCAGTTGATCTAAAGATGACTAACATGGCAGAGAGAAGTAAAGCATAAGCTTAGGAGTCAGGCCAGAGTTGGGACAACTCAGCCGTTTTCTGGCTGTGTGGTCTTGGGGAAGTCACTCTCCTCTCTCATCCATCACATTCTATTTTCACTAAGTTCTGCTGCAGCTTCTTCAAGCTGTATCCTTAGAATATGCTTGTTTTGTTTCAGCTCATCTTCCAATATATTAGTCAAAATCATTATTATCTTCTCTTGCCTGGAGTTCTGAAAGAACCTACTAACTTGTTTTCTTGTTTCTATCATCCTCCCCTTTATTCTCCATTCAGCAATCAGTGATCTGTTAAAGATGTAAATTAGATCTCATTATTCTGCTTAAAATCATCCAAAGTCTTCTGATCGTTAAAACGGAACAAAACGCGAACTCCTAGTTCTGACCTGGAAGAGACCTTGCATAATCTGACTCCTGCCATATATCTCAAGAGCAGGGTGTAGAGGGGGGTAGTTAGCGGCATAATATTACCTCTTAGGGAGCATTTGGAAATGTATGAAGGCTTTTTTGTTTGTTTAATGTTAAATGATTGAGGGGGCACTGGTGGGGTTTAGGGGGTCTGGGCCAGGGTTAATGAATGTCCTGTAATGTGTTGCTCAGCTTAGGGCTCATTACAATGCCTGATTCACAATATGTGCTTAAGAAATACCTATTGTATGAAACCACGTTCTTCCTGGACCTCAGTTTTGACATGTGATTTGGTAGAGTGCCTACTTCATCGGGTTGTGGTGAGACAGACAAAACATTTTGTTTTTTTTTAAAATTCTTTTTAATGTTTATTTTTTGAGACAGAGAGTGAGTGGGGGAGGGACACACACACACACAGAATCTGAGGCAGGCTCCAAGATCCCAGCTGTCAGCACAGAGCCGGTTGAGGGGCTTGAACTCACAGACTACTGGACCATGACCTGAGTCACAGTACAACGCTTAACCGACTGAGCCACCCAGGTGCCCCTACACAAAACGTTTTGTAAAGCGTCTGGTACACAATAGCACTTAATAAATGGTAGCTGCTGCTGAGCTTTCTTTGCTTAGAAGCAGCTGTAAGTGCCCACCTAGTTTCCCCTCGGGCATTAGAATTAGAACCTGACACCTTGGTGGTATAGAGGGGTGGGTGCATCTCTTTCCCTGAAGGCTGATCTGATAAAATACCTGGTTTGACCTGAAGTGCCCTTGAGTCCTTGTACAGATGCAGAAACTAAGGTACAGAGCGGGTCTGGTTCTCTTCCTTGACTCTGGGGCTCACCCAGGACTCTGACAGGCCCTGGAAAGCCTAGCCCCAGCGAGAAATTACCTCCTGCTGGGTAGCGGGACTAGGTGGGGGAGAATAGCTGAGAGGGTGGTAAGGTAGCAGTCTCCCCGCCCTCAGAGCTTCTTCGGGGGAGGGGGAGGGAGAAGCGCCGTTTACTCCCGCCTCCTTCCCTCCCTTCTTCCCCCGCCCCTTCTGCTTCACCAACCCCGAAGCTGCGCCTTCGCTGAGCCCTGCGAGGGCGGGAGCGTGCTGCAACCGAGAGCGGGAGCTGGGGCGGCTGAGCTGCTGGGAGCTCGGCCCCAGCTGAGTAGAGCGGCGCGGGTGGAGCCAGGGCGTTGTGCCGTTAGCTGGGCGGGAGAGGTGCGGCTCTGCGACAAAAACAGTAGCCAGAGATGCCGGGGCCAGCTCCCCCCACCAGGTAATGCTGGCCCACCCTGGGGCACGCCCAGCTGGGCTCTGCTGGGAGGGGGAGGGGTCTCCATTGGCTTCCGGGGAGTGGTGCCGCACAGACCGGTGGGTTTAGGGTCTCTTAAGGAAAGAGACTCTAAGTGGAAGAAAGGGCTGAGGGCGGAACCCTCGGATGAGCCGGCCTAGGGCTAGGCCAGCACCTGGAATCAGCTCTGGCTAGGAAAGGTTGGGAAGGGGAAGCTGGTTTGGGGGAACTGCTGTGCCTCAGGAGCCGTTCTCTTTTGCTAACACCCTCTCTTTGGTGGTTTGGGTGGTGCTTTCTTCTACCTTGGCTTAGGTGCTGGCCTGCTGGGACCCTGGGGGTTTTCTCTTGGGTGCTGGGGAGGGCCATTATATTATAAGTGACCTGTTAAGAGGTGGAGTAAACCGGGAGATAGGAGACCCAGGCTGGTCCTGTTCTGGTAGCCTCTGTGGGCCTCAGTTTCCTTATCTATGCAGTGAAGAGCTTGATGTTCTTTTTGTAACTCTGGCTTCCCTAGATGTAACTGCCTTTTGGAAAAGTAAGCTGGTTAAACCCTAGAATGGGCTGCAGAGATGTCCCCTTCAATCCTGTAGAAGACAGGGGAACTTGAGAGCAGGCCTTTGTATCCTGTCCTCCAGCCAGCCTTTTGGGTGACATCTTGCTGGTCTGCTGAGGACCCAGAGACTTCATGGGCAAGGCAGAGGCTGATTATTTTAGTGTTGAGTGTAGGTATGTTGGATGTAGGGAGGTGGGGTTGGAAAGAAACAGGTCAAGGCATGTTAATGGTTTTTCTGTGAACTGGCCAGTGATTTGATACTTGAGTGTAAAGCTGCTTTAAAGTAGGCTATCTTCGGGGTGCCTAGGTGGCTCAGTCAGTGGAGTGTCTGACTCTTGATTTCAGCTCAGGTTGTGATCCCAGGGTCATGGAATCGAGCTCCGCATGGGGCTCAGTGCTGAGCCTGGAGCCTGCTTGAGATTCTCTCTCTCCCTCTATCCCTCTCCCCAGCTTGCTTGCATGCTCTCTCTCATTCTCTCTAAAAAAATAAAATAAAATGTTAAAAAAAATAAACTAGGCTATCTTTTCTGGAGCCCCCTCCTTACTCAGCCTAGTTAATGACAGACCTTGGGGGCTGTGCAATGTCTTACTCTGTATAATTCTTTCCTTCTTAATCATCTGGGACCAAGAAACACTAGGCCTGATACTAACTTACCTGGATGATTTTGATCCCCTACCTCCCCCCAGTTTTTCTGTGACACTGCCTCCTTGTCTTCCTCGCCCCATTTTTCTGTTTCCTACTCCTGTTCATTTTTCCTTCCCCTGTTTTTTCTCCTGCCCTCCATTTTCTTTCTTCTTCTTGCTCTCCTCATACTTCCCTTTCTTATCCTTTACCCTCCATAGCTAGTTTTTCCTTCCCTCTCTTGGGTCCTTCTCTTCTTGGTTAGGCTTTCTTCTCTTTTCCTTTTAGAACTGTTGGTTAAACTTTCTCATTATTAATAAACCTACTGGTTTGTATGGACCTTTTTGTGGTGTTTGAGGTCCAAACGCTCTCCGTTTCCTACCTAATTCCCTTACTTTGAGCTTTCATCTACAAATTCTGTGCCAGTCTCTCTCCTTACTTCATCTGTGCCTTGCTTTGGGTTTGCCAATAAGCAATCTTTCTTCCAGGATTTGACCCCTACCTCCTTCCCAGAGGGGAGGGGGCAGCATAGGGAGTAAGCAAGATGGAAAATGGACAGCTTGAAGACTAGAGTGGGAGTAGAGCAAGGTGTCCAGTAGGGCTGGGCCCAGACTCTCTTTTGTGAGACAAGTGACTGCGAGAGGAAGAAAGGCTCTGTGGCAGCTTTCATTGTTGACCTGGAGGAAAAGAGGTGGACTTGTGAGCCAAGGGAAGAAGAGGGGATAGCAGGGATGGGGTAGAGGGAGGAGGGTGGGGTACTGGAGAGAAGAACAATGGTCTTTTGAAGAAGAAGGTGGACTGGAAAAGTTAGGGGTTATTTGGGGGTTGAGGTAGGTATGGTGGGAAAGACTATAGTCTGGGAAAGAGGACCATATAGGTTAATTTCTTTCCCTCCGAAGGCCGGCTTTTTGGACTGTCTTGTTTCTCCTCAACAAACTTCTTGAGCAGTGTCCTCAAAGTAGGAGAGGTGAGAGAGGAAGCAGAGATAAGAAGACAAGGTTGCTATTTTCCTGGCACTCCCTGGGTAGACTATAATGTGGAATGCATATGTATACAAAAAACTTTGAACATGACATCTATCATCACACATTCTCTGGATCACCTATTCAGTGTTAGTTGTGGTGCCAGGTGCTGGGGATACAAAGATGGAAATTGGACTAAGTTGCTACCTTCCATTGCAGGTCAAGGAGTATGGGTGTCTATAACCTCATGTGATAAGTATATGTGACAGAAGCACAAGGGGCTATGATAACACAGAGGGAGGGAACTTTTTATTCAGCAAGTCAGTGGCAGAGATTGGACCTAAATTCAAGTCTTCTCTAAAGGTGGTATCTGTTCTTTTATGCCATGTTGTCTTCAGACCCTGTGTATGCAGTGTACAAAGAGTGTTCTTACATTTTCTTTTCTGGGGCTGGACTCAAGGTACTACTGAAATGAAAACAGAGCAGTTCCACGTGGTAGGTCACTGTGCCATGGCCAAACGCTCATTACCTTGGAAGGGAAACTGACATGGTCCCTGTTAATTTCTTCTGGCTCTAGGCCACTTGGGTGAGCTTCCTCTATGAGTCATTTGCTGTCTTCATCCCCTTTCGCACCCCTCTATTTTCTTAAATTCAATTTCTGGTGGGCTTTAGAGGCCAGAGACCTGATAGAGCTAGGCTAGGCATTTCACTTCCATTGGCCTCTGTAAAATAGGGATTTAACACCTCATGGGGTTGGTGAAGATCAAATGAAATAATGAATGTGTGAAACTAATTTGTAAACTGTGAACTGATCTACAGATGTTACTGTGGTTATTTGTGAATGTATTTTCACCATGAAAAATGCTTAGATGCTATAGCATGAAAGAAATGCCTAGGGTTGCTCACTGACTATTTTAAAACTGAGCCTCAATCTTTTTTTTTTTTTTTAATGTTTTATTTATTTTTGAGAGGGAGGGAGGGAGAGAGAGAGAGAGAATGAATGAGAGAGAATGAATGAGAGAGGATGAGCAGGGGATGGGCAGAGAGAGAGGGAGACACAGAAAGCAGGCTCCAAGCTCTGAGTTGTCAGCACAGAGATGGGCACAGGGCTTGAACTCGTGAACCGCAAGATCATGACCTGAGCCAAAGTCGGGTGCTTAACCGACTGAGCCACCCAGGCACCCCTCAATCTTTTTTTTTAAGGTTATTTATTTATTTTGAGAGAGAGAGAGAGCTAGCACGAGTAGGGGAACAGCAGAGAGAGAGGGAGAGAATCCCAGGCTGTCTGCACAGAGCCTGATGCGGGGCTCAATCTCACACGAATTGTGAGATTATGATCTGAGCCGAAATCAAGAGTCTGACAAGTAACGGTAACCTACTGAGCTACCCAGGTGCCATGAGTCTCAATCTTTAATAACAAAGGAAAAGGAGGGAGTTAGAATGAGGAGGATTTAGAGACTGACTGGTAATTGAACCCCATGCTAAAAACTGAAGTCAAGAGGTATAGTGATTTCTTTTATGTCAAACAAATAGTAGGTGGCAAGTATAAAATATATTATTTTTGGTGATGCCTTGTGATACAGGAAAAAAAAAAAAAGGAAGAGTAAAGAAAAGAAAGAAAGGAAGGTGGGGGGATTGAAAAGCAGACTGACCTCAGTTCAAATTTTGGTTCCGCTACCTACTAACTACTTGGTTTTTAATCTCTCTAAGCTTCATATATAAAATTGAATATATTTATACCTACCTTGAAGAGTTACTATAAAGCTTGAACATAATTATATAAAAAAGAAAAATGTATAGTAGGCACTGAATAACTATGCTTGCAAAAATAAACTCTTAAGTTGTCTTCTTAAGAAAGCCTTCCTTGGGCACCTGTTGGGATGAGCACTGGGTGTTGTATGGAAACCAATTTGACAATAAATTTCATATTAAAAAAAAAGCCTTCCTTGACTCCAAGGCTATTAAGGGCCCTTCTTTGGGATTCATGAAGCACTCATGTTCTTCCTCTCACCACTGACAGTGGCACTTACCATGTCATGTCATACTGTCATTGCGGTTTATGTATCTGCCTATCCTATTAGTATGTGACTATTTGGAGGGTAGAGACAGGCTCTAGTAAATCTTGGTGTCTACTTTTGCTGAGCCCTATTTAGTTGCTAAGTATATATTAGTAAACACAAAAGACTTAGTTGCTCCTTTGTGAAGCTTTCTGTTTATTGATGGAGATGTATAATAAATAAGCAAATACAATTAAAATTTATCATAGATGCTGTGAATACCAAGAGTTTCATTTATTCATGTTAGGTTTAGGTACTTATGAGAAATACAGGTGGAATTGTCTAACAGATGGTTACTAATCTGAAAGAGAGCTTTTGGGCTAAAGATAGAAACTTGGATAACATCAACATATAGGTAATATGTAAAGCCATACATAGAGATACATGTATGCCATACATCTAGATGAGATCATCTAGATGAGAATGTAACATATGAAGAAAGGAGGTTTCTAACCTTGGACATGTCGAGGATATCTAGGAAGAGTCTGCAAAGGAGATAGGAGTACACAAAAAGAAGGAGAAGCAGGTGAATGCTGCAGAGAGATTGAGTAAGGTCAAGACAGAATAGTAACCATTTGATTTGGCAACATGGAGATGATTGGTAATCTTGACTACTTTTGGTGCAATAGTAGAATATTACTTGGCAAATAGAAGAGAAGGAAGTGGAGATAGTATAAATAGACAATTCTTTTGAGAAGCTGTGCTATGAAGGGCAACAAGAAATGTATGATGTTTTGAGGAAGATGTTGGTGTCTTTGAATGGGAGACACTATAACATGTTTATATTCACTCAGTATTCTCAGAACAGGCCAAAAATTTAGAGATCATCTTGATTTTTCCTTTTTTCTCACATCCAATCTCTAAATAAACCATTTGGCTCCACCTTCAAAATATCTATCTTTGCTTATACTGCTGTATACCGACTGCAATCCATTAAGGCATCATCAGTTTCTACCTGGACTATTATAATAATTTCTTAATGGTCTCTTTACTTTTCCTTTGCTCCCCTGCAGTCTGTTCTCTGCAACCAGAGTGGTTTAAACATAAATCAGAACACTACTCAAAACTCATTAGTATCTTCTCATGCTTGATACAGAATTCAAACTTACTGTTTGTAGGACTGTAAAGTCCTACATAATCTGGCCCCTGGCTATGTCTCTAATCTTAGTTTTCTGCCATGCTTTTCCTTGTTCAGTAAACTTTTGTCTTGCTGTCCTTTTTGCTGCCCTACATGCCCCCAAATAGTCTCATCTAGGACATTTGTACTTACTGCTCCCTCTGCTTAAAATGCTTCCAGGTGTTACTAAGATTAGTTGTCTCATTTATTCAGGTCTTAAGTGTCTCTTCCTCAGAGAAGCCTCTCCTGATCATCTCGTCTTACATACCACCCATCCCTGTTCCTCTCCATATTCACATGTATTACTCTTTAATTTCCATTATGGATTTGACATTGCATATTTATTTGCTTATTTCTTTGTCTGCTTCTTTTACTAGTTCATAGAATCCACAAACACAGGGACTTTGTCTTATTCAGCTAGAGTAGTACTGGGATAATGTAGATGCTTGATAAATATTTGTTGAATGACTGAATATATCTAAAAAAGAGAGGGAGTGGGGGAGAGAGACTGATTAATTGATTGGTTGATTAATGTAGCTGAAAGAGATCATTCCAGGTGAGAGGGAGTGCAAGTAAAAGAGTAGAGGGAAAAGAGAGAATGGCTTTTGATGGGAGTAGGAACACTTCCTTCATTGTAACTGGGTGATGCAGGTGCAGACAGGCACATAGATTTGGGAGTGGGAAGATGGAATTCTCCTGCAAAGATTTCTATTTTCTCACAGAAGGTGGGTTCATCAGCAAAGGGGAAGGGGTGAGTGGGAAGCCCAATTGAGTACTTATTTGAGGCAAGGTAATCATATGTAGGGAGGTATTCATAATTTTCAAGTGAAAGCAGTCAATCAGGCAATGTTCTCTAGGACATTCAACTGCTTCAGTATAGAGACATTTGGGAGGGAGTTCAGGTATGCCAAAGCTGAGATTTTTCCAGTTGAATTTTGGAAAGGGAGAGGAGGCAAAGGGATTGATTGTTTTGTTTTCTGTGTGTCATGTGTGTGTTTTAATCAGATTTGTTTAGATTGATCAGATTTATTTAAAGTGTGTATGTACAGTGAAAGCCTGTTATAAGCTGTCTTATTGTCCTACAGATTTTACTGAGAACCAGTCATCATTTGCCTGTAATTAATATCTTTTTTTGAGAGAGAGAAAACATGCGTGCACAAATGGGGGAGAGAGAATCTTAATTAAGCAGGCTCCTCAGCCAGCACAGAGCCCGAGGCAGGGTTTGATCTCATGTCTCACCATGAGATCGTGACCTGAGCTGAAATCAAGAGTTGGATGCTCAACTGACTGAGCCACCCAGGCGCCCCCTGTAATTAATATCTTAAGTCTCAGTTCATTGGCCTCTACCCCAGTGTTAACAGGCTCCTATGGTAATATGACTGTGATACCATTGTGAACTTTGAGCACATTGTAGCGTATTTAGTAAATTCTAATTCCCCTTACTTTTTTTTTTATTGTGGTAAAATGTATATAACATAAAACTTACCATACTAACTATTTTTAAGTGTATAGGTCAGTGGCATTAAATACATTCACATGATTATGCAACCATCACCAGCATTCATCCTAGAACTCTTTTTATTTTATAAAACTGAAACTCGGCCTGTTAAACAGTAACTCTCCGTTTCGCCTCCCACCAGCTTCTGGCAGCCGCCATCATATTTTTTATCTTTATGATTTTGACTACTCTAAAGATCTCATATTATTGGAATCATATAGTATTTGTCTTTTTGTGATTGACTTATTTAACTTAGCATAGTGTTCTCAAGGTTCATCCATGTTGTAGCATGTTACAGAATTTCTGTCCTCCCCTGAATAATATTTGTGTGTGTGTGTATACTACATTTTGCTTATCTATTCATCTGCCAATGGATCCTTGTATTGCTTCTACATTTTAGCTATTGTGAATAATACTGTTATGGACACAGGTGTGCAAATGTCTCTTTGAGACCCCATTTGTGTGTGTGTGTGTGTGTGTGTGTGTGTATATACCCAGAAGTGGAATTGCTGGATCATATGGTAATTCTATTTTTAATTTTTTGAGGAACCACTACACTATTTTCCATAGTGGCTGTACCATCTTACATTCCCACCAGCAGTGAGCAAGCGTTCTAATTTCTCAACATCCTCACCAATACTTGTTGGTTTCTCTTTTTTTGATAGTAGCCATCCTAATGATGCAAGGTATTATCTCATTGTAGTTTTGACTTGCATTTTCCTGATGATTAGTGATGTTGAACATTTTTTCATGTGCTTATTGGCCATTCACATATCTTTTTTTTTTTTTTTAAATGTCTATTCAGATCCTTTGCCCACTTTTGAATTGAGTTGTTAGGATTTTTGTTGTTGAGTTTTAGAGGACTGATGGGTTTTGATGTTTGAGTGATTTTTATGGACTGTAATTAAGAAAAAAGAGAAGTGAAGGCTGGAGGTACTAATGGATAGTGGATTAGAGCTCAATAGAAAGTCTAGGAATTGTAGTAGAACTTCTTGAGCAAGTGAGCTGCATGGCTTGGAGATTGTGTTAGAGTATATATGATTCATTCCAGATATTGGAGTTGATGCACATTTTGGTGATAAGATCTAGGGTGTGATCATGGGAGTATTGGCCAGCTTGGACTGGAGGTCTGCAATTGAAATGGCCAGAGTGTTGGAATGGTTATCATTGTGGCTGTAAAAGTCACCTAGAATGATAACTAGAGGGGTACAGAAGAAGACTGATCAAGGAACTAAAGCCTTTGAGTGAGGTGACCAGGAAGTGAGTATTAGGCAGGACGGAAGTGTGATAGCAACCAGTGGAGGCTGCTCAAAGGAAAGAAGTTTTTACAAGGAGAAAGGAATTGTTTGGAAATAGCTCTGAAAAGTTAAGGACAACACTGATACATTGGGTATGAGAGAGAAAATAGCTCCCAATTGAGAGGGCTGCTGAAGTCTCTTTTTTAGGTGATAGCCAGGTTTCTTTTAAGAAAAGGAGGCAAGGGGAGTTAGCCCATGACAAATGGGAAGATACAGAGGAAATAGTGAAAGGGATCCAGAATTAGGAGGGGGTGAGGAATTTGATGAGATTAGAAGGCATACAGAAAAGGTAGGGGACAAGATTTTGGGTGATTGAGGATGACTGAAGTAAATGGACACTGGAAGGTTGATTGACTTAGTCCTGATTATCTTTTAGAGGAGAGAGGGCAGTCCACTTTTAAGCTGTGGTTCTTAACACTTCCAAGAGAAAATGTTCCTTTGAGGCAGCATGTGGCAGTGTGGGAAATCACAAGATATGTTTAGGCAGAGATTGACTAGAAGGTCATCCATGTAAGAGGCAGCTGAGTAGATTTCATTGTTCCTTGGGTGGTTGAACCAGATGGCCATATAGGTTCCTTTCAGCTCTCAGATTGTATGGGCCTCAGGTTTCAGTGATGATTTTCTTAGTTCAGGGCATCCATTGTGAAGTCTGATGGTTTGAAGCTTATCCTTAACTGTTGAGAATAGCTTAACTGGAACTGCAGGTCAGGAATTTCCCAAGATGGTAGGGAGAGGTATCAGACCTTTGGTACTAGTTTCTGCAGGTAACTCTAGTGGCTATCTGCACAGGTGGCAGAAGTGAGGAAGATATGTAGATCTGATTGGTGAGAGGAGGGAAGGGTGAAGGTACATGGCTGCCTTAAGTCTGTGACTCCAAATCTCTCTGTCTTTTCCATTTCATTTTGCTGCGTCTCATACCTCTCTGATTCCAGGTATAGTCCTTTGTTCATTTTGTCTCAAACTATAATTAGTGTAGAAAGAGAGTGTTTTTAAGAGAATCAGAATAATCAGAGGCTCATCATGTCCTCATTATTTCATTGAGTGATCTTAGGTAAATTTCATACCCCTATGGGTTTCAGGTTCCCAGCTATAAAATAAAGGTTTGGAACTGGCTGATTTTTCATGATCCTTCTAGCTCCTATGTTTTTTTCTTGTAAACAAGGCAGCCTTAGACTGTGAACCTTTGCTAGTTACCTCATGTGTGCCAGGTTTGTGCTGGGTGGGACTTGGAGAATAGAGATTAATCAGACTCAGTTTTGTCCTTTGGCTTGTTCATAGTCTGGTGAGGTTATTATGATTATATGGAAACTGCTGCATGTATAAATGTATAAATGCATGTGTAAAATGCTATTAAATTTTGGGGAAAGGATAGAAGTAGGGGGGTTTCTATGAAGGTTTCATAGAGAAAGTGAATCAAGCTGGGTCTTGAAGAATGAGTAGGAGTTTGCTTGGCAGACAAGTTGGGACATTTAGGCAGAGAGAACAGTGTGGGCAAAGGCAGGGGCATGAAAGAATATTGAGTTGGAATGAACAAGTTTAGGGAATAATAGAGATGAAACTAGAAAGATGAATGGGGGATAAGAACGGGTATTTATTGGACATCTATTTTGTGCCAGGCAGCATGCTAGGTGCTTCTCTCTATATATGCTTTTTAAGTTCTCATACCTGTATAAAGTACATAGTCGTATGTGTATTTTACATAAGAGGAAACTGAGGGTCAGAAATTAAAGTAGCTTTCCTAACAGCCCAGAAACAGCCTCCACAGTTTTCCTCTCTGCTACTTCAGCAGTTGCTTTCTTGTTGCTAAACCAGAACAAGTGGCTGGAGGCTGCATAGCAGGAGTGCCTTTGACGTGTCAGAAGGACATCCCTCAGCAAATTCAAGACTGCAGCATTCCAGGCTCCTGCCAAAGAAAGCCTCCTGGCACAATTTAATTAAAGATCAGATTCTCATAACCAGGTGTCAAGGGCATGCAATACTCCCCAGTTCTGGGTAGAGTGTTGGTCATGCCAGTCTCAGCTGCTTTGAGTTGTTGACTGAAAGATGTGGTTAATATATGGAATAGGTTTTATTTTCTCTTCTTCCTTTCTCTCTTTCATTTTAAATAATGGCCTGAGGGATTATTAGAGGTTATCTAGCCCATTCCTTTGCTTTTAGAGTGAACAGTGACATGTGGTGTAGTTGAAAAAGAGGTGGTCCTCTGGTCACACAGACTACATTTCAGATCCCCACCTCTGTTGGCTCTGGGTGACTGGCACCATCTCTGACATTTTGCTTCTTCTGACTTGTTCACTGTTTTATCCCCAGCACCTAGCACAGCCTGGCAGACAGTAGGTGATGAATAAATATTTGCATGAATGAATGAGAAAAATGATACCAACCAAATGGATTTCCATGTTTTCTGTAAACTCCAAAGTGTTTTAGAATGTTAGTGGTTATTAAACTGTCAGTGTCAAATGATGGCTGAAATCCTATTTGCAAAGATGGTTAGTTCAAGAGGTTTTGCAGGGACACTGGTTTTTAGAATTTTAGCAACCCTGTTAGGCAGTTTAGAGGACTCTTCTAAACTCCAAGTCCCATTGTGTGAGCTCAAGTCAGCGCAGAGTCCTCTGTGCAGACAGATGGCAGCTGGTCCCCTCCTCCAGGCAACACCTCTTTTTTCATTGTCATCTCTCCACAGCCTTTTTAAATCAAGTGTCATCTTTTATTTTTAACACGGAACATTCATTGCATGGATCTAGAACTGCTTAGAAGGGACCATTTTTCTGACCAGTGCTGTATGTGTTACAGAACATAAAAGGCTCTCTGTGATCACTGTGTCCTACTTTTTCATTTTCATGTTGTGTTCTATCACAGTGTACTCTCACGGTTGCTATTCCTGTGGTCTGGGATGCACTTGCCATTATCATTCTCTGTCAAAATCATCCATTTATTTATTGACTGTTTTGTTTGGTTCTGGTACTATACCAATGCCTGGGCCTATTTTATACCAGTTAAATCAGAGCTCAGCATTGGTATCCATCCCCCCAACTTTTTATTAGGAGAAATTCCAAAAGTACAGCAAAGTTGGAAGAATTTTACAGTGAATACATGTATACCCACCACCTAGATTCTTCTACCATTAACATTTTCAAGTATTTGCTTTATCACATTCATTATAAGTTATATATGGACAAGTATATCACATCCCTGTGTTCATTCATTAATCCATCTTATTTTTTTAAATGCATTTCAAAGTAAATTGCAAATATTAGTGTACTTCCCCCTAAGTACTTTGGCTGGTGCTTTTAAAAGCTCATAGGGGGTTCTAATAATCCAGAGTCAAAGACCACCAGTCTGACCTGTTTATTCTTTAAGCCCCTCCTTTTAACATCACCTCTTCTATGAAGCCTTGCTGATCACCTAAATTCAATATAGTCTTTCCTTTTTGTGTCTTCTGACATTTTACTGCTTATCCTGCTCTTACAGCACTATTCACAAGTGGCCTGGCATTGTGGTTTTCTAGATCCTGCCTATCTTGCTTACTAGACTGTGAGAACCTCTAGAGTTAGATCATATTCCTTTATTTATCTCTGTGTCCCTGGTTTCCAACATGGCAGCTTATATGTAAGTACTCAGTAAAAATTTATTGATTTGAATTGTACTTAAATGAAGAATCTGCAGTGATAGCAAAAGGTGTCCATAACTTTCACATGCTTAGCCTCATGGAAGACATTAGTAAATATCAATCACATCCAGCCCAAACATGTTTATATTGTTGTATATTTGCCATTGGCTAGATTTGACTTACCTAAATCAAGAGTAGCAGAATTCAGGTCAGAAAAGGTACGAAGGGGCAGGGCCCCTGGGTGGCTCAGTCTGTTGAGTGTGGAGCCTGTGAGTTTGGAGTCTGCTTGGGATTCTCACTCTCTCCCTCTTCTGCTTGTGTGCTGTCTGTCTCTTTCTCTCTCTCTCAAACCAACCAAACATATTAAAAAAAAAAGAAAAGTTACAAAGGTGCTACAGTTACGTCAGATATATTTGGAAAATTGACAGAGTCTGAAAACATTGGAACCCCCACCTTTAAATTGCTGTGCGATCTTAAGCAATTTCATTCTGTGTTTTGGACCTCAGTGTTCCTATCTGTTATATGAGAGGGTCAGATTAGGTGGCTTCTAATGTTGCTTCTGGCTTTGATGTTATGTGTATCTTGGCTCTTTATACTGTGGCTGTGGCATCCAGATGTGATAAAGTGGAAGGAAGTAGCGGTTGGTGTGCACACTTCTTCCCTCAGTCCCTGTCCAGTTTCATCTAGTATGTAAAGTACCTTACACATATAGTGGCTACTTGAAAAGTGTTTTCTTCCCCTTCTTTCTGCCCAGGCACGATGTCTTTATGCTTTTTATGGCAAAGGAGACATCAAATCACTTCCCTTCCTTGGTTGCCTTCTTGACCACTATCTGTCTAGTGACTACATAGTGGGAAACAACAGATTGCCCCTCATAGGTGAAGGGACTTTTATTAGAATTGTAGCTAGTAAATAGCAGAGCCAGGACTTAAATCCAGGTCTCTTGATTTTAGCCTCCAGTCATCTTTTTATTATATTGTCCTACCAGTGGCCTTTTTGAAACCTCACAGTGATCCTGCATGTATTGTAGAGCCATTCAGTTGATTCATAATACTTCAGTATAATTAGTTTCTCATAAATTATTAGGCTCCCTAAGCCTCTGGGGTATTGGTAAAATGTGGTCAGTCTATCTTTCCCCCTCTCTGTATTACCAGTTTGTTCTCTAGGATGGGTAGAAGGGTGCCATCTGAATGATCATTCTAAATGTTGGCCTTGAACCTAGCTTTATACTGCAGCATGTCAGAAGGCATGGTCTTGTTATCCTCCCAGATCTTTGGCCTGCACAGACTGTTAGAAGATTTAAGATGTGTTTGGTCTCCTTATTTAAGAGTTGAGTATGTTTTTCCTTTCTCCCCTCAGGATTGATGTTTTGGACTTGTTTTCCTGTAAAAAAAAAAAAAAAAGTTTAAAATGGCATAGTTTTAAACATGTGCCAGTTATTGTCCTGAATGTAGATGGACAAAATGACCAGTGAGGGGATCTATGAAGTGTAAAGAGAGTAAAGACTTGTGGAGGAACCATAGGAAAAGACTGGTTGGAGGGCTGCAGGGAAACTGGAAAGTAGTATAGAAACATTAAGTCCAAGTAAGTTCAGAGGGAAGGATCAGGAAGATATAAAATTGTGTTCTGTGAGTGTAGTTGAAGGTACTGACAGTGTTTAGCATTGAGAAAATAGATTTGGGGGGTTTTGAAAGATGTTTTCAGGTATCTAAAGTTCAGTCTGGGGAAGAAGCAATAGACTTTTTGGAATAGCTGTGAGTTAAGATTTAGGACTAACAAATAGAAGTAGTTTTTATTTATTCATTTATTTGTTTACTTGCTCTTTGTTCATTTGTTCAACAAATCTTTATTGAGTATTCTTCTTACTTAAAAAAAATTTTTTTTGAATGTTTTTTTAAAATTTATTTTTGAGACAGAGAGAGACAGAGCATGAGTAGGGGAGGGGCAGAGAGAGAGGGAGACAGAATCTGAAGCAGGTTCCAGGCTCTGAGCTGTCAGCACAGAGCCTGACGCAGGGCTCGAACTCATGGACTGTGAGATCATGACTTGAGCTGAAGTCGGATGCTCAACCGACTGAGCCACCCAGGTGCCCCTATTGAGTATTCTTTTTTTTTTTTTTAATTTTTTTTTTCAACGTTTATTTATTTTTGGGACAGAGAGAGACAGAGCATGAACGGGGGAGGGGCAGAGAGAGAGGGAGACACAGAATCGGAAACAGGCTCCAGGCTCTGAGCCATCAGCCCAGAGCCCGACGCGGGGCTCGAACTCACGGACCGCGAGATCGTGACCTGGCTGAAGTTGGACGCTTAACCGACTGCGCCGCCCAGGCGCCCCGAGTATTCTTTTTTTTAAATTAATTTATTTAAATTCAAGTTAGTTAACATACTGTGTAGTATTGGTTTCAGGAGTAGAACCCAGTGATTCATCACTTATGTATAATACCCAGTGCCCATCACAAGTGCCCTCCTTAAAACCCATCCCCTATCTAGCCCATCCCCTGCCCATCTCCCCTCTAGCAACTTTTAGGTTGTTCTGTATTTAACAGTCTCTTATGGTTTGCCTCCCTCTCTGTTTTTATCCTATTTTTCCTTCCCTACCCCTATGTTCATCTGTTTTATTAAATTCCACATATGAGTGAAATCATATGATATTTGTCTTTATCTGACTGACTTACTTCGCTTAGCATAATACACTCTAGTTCCATCCATGTTGTTACATATGGCAAGATTTCATTCTTTTTGAATATTCTGTTCCAGACCTGGTGTTGAGGATTGAGAAATAAATATGACTGAACTTTATTCTTCTTTTTTTTTTTTAACGTTTACTAACTTATTTTGAGAGAGAGTGTGTGTGCACCCATAAGCAAGGAAGAGTGAAGAGAGACAGAAAGAGAGAATCCCAAGCAGGCTCTGCACTGTCAGTGTAGAGCCTGACACAGGGCTCCATCTCAGCTGAAATCAAGAGTCCCAAGAGTCCAAGGCTTAGCTGACAGAACAGTTTTTGTTCATAGCATCCAGGCATCCTTGAACTTTGTTCTTGAGGAGTTCATAGTCTAAGTCTGGCAGAGGAGGGAGTGTATGGGGAGGAAATGTCTAAACAGATGATTGCAATGCAGTGTGAAATAGATAGAACTTAATATAAGTAAGAACTCTAAATGAAGTGACCAAAGATAGAATAGGCTGTCTTTTGAGACTGTAGATTTCCTAAAATTGGAAGTTTTCAAGCATAGGCTGGGTGACCTAGGCTGGAATGTGGTACAGAGGATTCAAGCATTGTATTCCAACAACAGATTTTAGGTTTTAATAATTTGGAATCATTTTGAAAATGGGGGGCTACCCCTGAGAGTTCCCCAAGTATGGTGAAAGAACTGAGAAATGAAGAAAACGCTGTATCAAAAAGGGTGATGAAGCCTTTCTTGGCATAATCTTGGGCTATAGTCCTCAAAGGGAGTTACATTCAATGAAACTGTTGGCTGAAGGACCAGAAAGGCAGGAAGGGCCTGCTTAGGCTATCAGGTAGCTGTGGGGAGTGTAATTTTGGAACTGGCAGTCCAGAGTAGGAAAGTACACTTGAGAACTGAGCCTGTGGAAATTCTCTTTGGGGGAGCTGAGGGACTTGAGTTGGGGCTGGAAGGGAAAGCAAAGGCAAATCTGCAAAGTGAAGCTGGAACAAATGGATAAAAAGCACACTACCCAGAGAGTTAGTATAGATTAATAAGATTGTCCTTGCTTATTTGATTTCTTTTGTTCAAAAAGAGAAGTAAGGAGCAGTTGGTTTGCCAGAGGTAGGTGAGGATGAATTACACAAAGAGGTAAAGCTTGAATTTGGCCCTGAAAGATGAGTAAGATTTTTATCAGTCAGAGGAGGGAGAAATCATTGACAAGAAGCATTGGCAGGAGGGTAAGAAACTACTTGGCAAATCAGGAGAATAGAGGTTTCTAAGGTACAATTTGAATGTAGGCTGTGTCCGGGTGTTATGGCTTAGTTTGTAAGGAACTTTAGCTTTTGTGATGGATTTTAAAGTAGAGGAGTGCTGTATTTTAGATCACTGATGGCATGTGGAGAAATAATTAAAGGACAAAATGGATGCAGGTGATCATTTAGTTCTGCATTTATTAGAAAATGTAAAAAAGATTCAATTTTGTTCATAGTATTTATGTAATTGGCATCTACAGCAGTGGTATTCAAATCTGGCTGGCATTGGGATCACTAAGTCTTAAAATTACAGAATTTGGACCATAACCCAGTCATACTAAATCACAATTTGTGGGGATCAAAACAGGGCATCTGTATTCCTAAAAAGCTTGTGATGATTATTATGTTGGTTTATGTTTGTTTGTTTGTTTTTTAATTAGAAACGTTCATCTCTAAAGCATTGTTGTATTTTACTCCACGGAACTTATATTTTTAATGTTTATTTATTTTTGAGAGAGACAGAGACAGAATGTGAAGGGGTTAGGGGCAGAGAGAGAGGGAGACACAGAAGCAGAAGCAGGCTCCAGGCTCTGAGCTGTCAGCACAGAGCCTGACGTGGGGCTCGAACTCAGGAGCTGTGAGATCATAACCTGAGCCAAAGTTGGACGCTCAACTGACTGAGCCACCCAGGTGCCCTTCAGAATGTATATTCTAAGTAGTCATGGTTAGAGATATAATTTCTACTGTAACCTAGAAGAATAATGAGAGACTTTATTAATTGTGGACACATTCATGCCTGTCCATTGTCAAGGACACTTACTTATTTAAGGTAATAACACCTATCCTCATTACAACTATTGGTACCATGATAGGAATTCCCCTTTAAAGATTTTATTCCTTCCCTTTACCAGAAGCATTGGAGATTAGCAGTAAATTCAACACCGTATATGACAGGATGGTTACTGCATTGGCCATCATGTGTTTAGAACCAGGTCAAATTTACTGGAGAGATGATCTAGGCCAAGGGGGCTAGAACTCCCCCTTCAACAAAGTTTTCCTGAAAAGAACTGGATAAATATTTTAGGTTTGTGAGCATATAGTCTCTATTGCAACTACTCAACTCATTGGAATGTGAAAGATGCCATAGACAATATGTAAATGTATGACTGTGTTCCAATAAGACTATTAACAAAATTGGCAGCTTTACTGACTTTTGATGTAGTGATACAGTCCATTCTAGAGAGGGAACATGATTTCCTAAAGCTACAGGATTAAAGGTTGGCAAAGAGTTACTATGTAGAATGCTGTTAGCAGTTTTATTTAATGAATGAATAAATGGAACCCAAGTGGTTAAGAAATTCTTCTAAAGCTAGTAAGTGGCACTGGGATTCACACTTAGTTTGGGATTCATATTTTAGCTGGGCCAAATTTCTGTCTTTAAATGACATCATGGTGGTTCTCTGTGCTCTCCAGTGCCTTAGAGAAAAACAAGAACCTTGTGAATTTTCAGCAGTGCTTGGCACAGAGTAGGTATTACATCTTTGAGTATTGTTGACTGAATCAGACAGCAGTAGTTATGGTGTGCAGTGGAAGGATTTGAGCTGGGCCCTGGAGGATGGGTTGTATAGTTTGGACTTAAAAAAATTTTTAATATATATTTCCTTTAGCACGAAAATGATAAAAGAGTGATTTTGTTCTCTCTGATTCCAGTAGCTGCTGGTGGTGGTGACGATGTCAAATAACGGCCTAGACATTCAAGACAAACCTCCAGCCCCTCCGATGAGAAACACCAGCACTATGATTGGAGCTGGCAGCAAAGATGCTGGAACCCTAAACCACGGTTCCAAACCTCTGCCTCCAAACCCAGAGGAGAAGAAAAAGAAGGACCGATTTTACCGATCCATCTTACCTGGAGATAAAAGTACAGTATTTCATTTTTCTCATCATTTGTGTACTCTGTTTATTTTTCTTTTGCTTTTTTTGTTTATTTATTTATTTTATTAAATATAATTTATTTTCAAATTGGTTTCCATACAACACCCAGTGCTCATCCCAACAGGTGCCCTCCTCAATGCCCATCACCCACTTTCCCCTCCCCCTCCCGCCATTCAACCCTCAGTCTGTTCTCAGTATTTAAGAGTCTCTTATGGTTTGCCTCCTTCCCTCTCTGTAACTTTTTTTTTTCTCTTTCCCCTCCCCCTTGGTCTTCTATTAAGTTTCTCAGGATCCACCTATGAGTGAAAACATATGGTATGTGTCTTTCTCTGCCTGACTTATTTCACTTAGCATAATACCCTCCAATTTGTATACTTAAAACAATTTTTTTTGTAACCTAGATAAAAGATCTCTCCTTTCCTTGACTTAATTTTCCTTTAATGCCTTTTCTCCCCTTAAATACTTTCTTTGTCTTTCTTTCCTAACGTGGCTGAAGTCAAATAGAAAATAGACTTATTTTTATATTTTATTAACTATATCTGAACAAAATTCTAAGAAAATAATTATTCTGTTACCAAAGTTTAGACAATCTAACGCCAAATATTTACTTATTTTTTAAGTAAGTGATTAAACTTTTATGATCTCACAAAATATAAGAAATACTGGAATGTCTTCATTTGTAAATGTTTTTTTGTAAATATTTATTTATGTTGAGAGAGAGAGAGAAAGAGAGAGAGAGAGAATATGAGTAGGGGAGGGACAGAGAGAGGGAGACAGAGGATCAGAAGCAGGCTCTGTGCCAGAGCCTAACACAAGGCTCGAACTCACCAACTGTGAACCATGACCTGAGCCAAAGTAGGAAGCTTAACTGACTGAGCCAACCAGGTGCTCCAAGAAATGTTTTTTTCTCAAGCTAGTTTCATTTGGAATGTCTTTCTGATTCTTGATTGCCTCTTATTTATTTGTATGCCCCCATCTCACATAGATTTGGAGATTAGATATCGTAAGAAGGGTAAGTAATAGCTGAAAAAAGGAAGCAGGACCCAGCATGAGTTTGCTAAGGATAAGTCATACTAGGTGGGCTCATTTTCTTTTTACTGATAAAACTTCTAGAAGAATAATCAGGATTTTAATAGTGTATCTCATAAAGTCACTGAGATCCTATGGACAAGAAGATCATGAAATAGAGGTTTGGGTATCCACATTGATAGATGACTTTTGTTTGACTCCCCAAATGTTTATTTAAGTGGCTATTGATATGAGGTAAAATTCTCAGTCATGCTTGCAAGTCCTTTTCTTGTGGGGTGTTGACAAAATTGGCTTTCTGTTTATAAATAGTTATCATAGCTTCTGATTTAGATGGACCTGGTTCAAATCCTGTATTCATCACTTACCAGCTCTCTGACCTTAGGTATGTGAGTCACCTCCTTTGACTTTTAGTTTCCTATCTGCAGGAAACATTGGGATTTTCATATCTCTAAAATAGGGATAGTATTTCACAGGGTTGTTGTGTGAAGATTACAGCAAATTTCCTAATTAAGTACCTTCCACACAGAAGGTACTCAAAAATTAGTACCCTTTCTCTTTACTTCTTTATTGAAGCTGGGAGGCATTAGACTATATGATAAAATCAGAATTGGGATTCTGAAGCAGTAGGCCAAATATAACAAGCACAATGTGAATTGCAGAAAATATCGTACGTTGCAGAAAAATATAACTGCATAACTATAGATCAGTATAAGATGGTAGATGATAGTATTATTAACCAAATAGGGAACACGGGAAGAGGAACAAGTCAGGAGGTTTGTAGTTGGAGAGCAGGAAAGATGATGACTTTAAACACATCGCATTTGAGGTGAAAAGATAATTTTAGGCACTTTGCATCTGAGATGTCTTGACATAGAGATGTCTAATAGGCAGTGATATTACGTATAGGAAATGATTCTTGAATAACTGAAATGAGAACTATTGAGGATTATTATTGAGTATTTGGGGCTTGTGTCTTTGTGTGTGTTTACCCTTTCCTCTATTCCACCTTCATTGTGAGCCCTTTGGGGGCCTAGATAGAAGAGATAGGGGTAAGTTGCTTAGCTTTCATTTTCTGGCTAATTTATTTATGTAGTAGTGGTTAACTTCCTAGGATACAGGGGCTATGATCTAGGTGGTATTACCCTGCCCTAGAATCTTCTCCCACATATATAGTCACTTTGTATCCCTCAATTTAGGTGGATGCTTATTTTTAACATTGTGCTTTAACAACCATAGTTCTTTTTTTTTTTTTTCCCCAGTGGCTGAAAACTTTATTTTTTTATTTAAATTTTAGTTAACACACAGTGCAATATTGAGTTCAGGAGTAGAATTCAGTGATTTATCATTTACATACAGTACCCACTGCTCTTCACAACTAGCAACCTCCTTAGTATCCACCACCCATCTAGCCCACCTCCCCACCTCTCTCCATCAACCCTCAGTTTGTTCTCTGTCATTAAGAGTTTCTTGTGGTTTGTTTCCCTTTCCTCTCTCCCTGCCCTGTCTTCTCATATTCTCATCTGTTTTGTTTCTTAAATTCCACATATGAATGAAATCATATGGGATTTGTCTTTCTTTGATTGACTTATTTTGCTTAGCATAATATATTCTGGCTCCACTCACGTCATTGCAAATGGCAAGATTTCATTCTTTTTGATGGCCAAGTAATATTCCACAATGTATATATACCACATCTTCTTTATCAATTCATCAGTCAGTGGACATTTGGGCTCTCTCCATAGTTTGGCTATTGTTGATAATGCTGCTGTAAACATCAGGGTGCATGTATCCCTTGGAATCTTTGTATCCTTTGGGTAAGTGTCTAAGAGTGGAATTGCTGGCTCATGGGGTAGTTCTATTTTTAATTTTTTGAGGAACCTCCATACTATTCTCCAGAGTGGCTGCATCAGTTTGCATTCCCACCAACAGTCAAGGAGGGTTCCCTTTTCTCCACATCCTCGCCAACACCTGTTGTTTCCTGTGTCATTAATTTTAGCCATTCTGACAGGTGTGAGGTGGTATCTCATTGTGGTTTTGATTTGTATTTGCCTGATGATGAGTGATATTGAGCATCTTTTCATGTGTCTGTTACCCGTCTGGATGTCTTCTTTGGAAAAGTGTCTAATCATGTCTTCTGCCCATTTCTTAACTGGCTTATTTGTCTTTTGGGTTCAACAATAATTCTTGAACTTTATAAATAAGTAGGTCCTTGGCCCAAGTTTCTACATATAGTAGAAAGGACTTTTAAAATTAAAGTTGGAATTGTTCTTGCTGACTAAGATTCCTGCCTCATAGATACCATCAAAATTAAAATTTTTTGTGTTTCAAAGGACACCATCAGGAAAGTTAAAAGATAACTCACAGAATGGTAGAAAATTTTCTTAAATCATATTTCTGATGAGGGACTTGTATCATACATATATGGAGAGCTATTACAACTTAACAATAAAAAGACAACTCAATTAAAAAATGGGTAAAGGATCCAAATAGACATTTCTCCCAAGAAGATATACAAATGGCCAATAAGCACATGAAAAGATGCTCAAAATCATTAGTCATCAGGGAAATGCAAATCAAAACCACAATGAGATGTCATTTCACACCCACTAGGATGACTATAGAATAACAAGTGCTGACAAGGATGTGGAGAAATTGGAACCCTCATACACTGCTGGTGGGAGTGTAAAATGGTACAGCCACTTAGAACAGTCTGGCAGTTTCTCAAAAGATTAATCATAGAATTACCATATGACCTAGAAATGGAAACATGTTCACACAATACTTACATATGAATGTTTATAGCAGCATTATGCATAATAGCTAAGAAGTAGAAACAACCCAAATATCCATCAACTGATGAGTGGATAAATAAAATGTGGCATATCCTAACAAAGAAATATTACTTGGTAATAAAAAGAAATGGAGTTCTGATCCATGCTACAACATGGGGGAACTTTGAAAACATTATGCTAGTGAAAGAAGCCAGTCACAAAGGACCATATATTACATGATTCCATTTATATGAAATGTCCAGGCAAGTCCATAGGCAAAAAACAGATGAATGGTTGCCTGGCGCTGTGGGAGGAGGCGGATGGGATCAGAGGGTGATGGCTAAGAGGTATGGAGTTTCTTTTTGGGGTGATGAAAATGTTCTAAAATTGATTGTGAGAATGGTTGCCTAGCTCCATTAATATACAAAAAGCCACTGAATTTTACACTATATGGATGAATTGTATGGTTTTAAGACCTTTTTTTTTAAAAGAAGATTCTTGCCTAAAACAGCAGGTACAAGTATAACCCTCAGACATCATTGAGAACGAAAGGGATGATCTTATGTACTGAATGGGGAGGTGGGGTTCTGAATATCTGGGTTGTGGTCTTAGTTCTGTTATAAATTGGCTGTCTTTTTTTGGGTCAGTTATTTCTCTGTAGACTTCAGTGCCTTTATCTAAAAAACTAGAGTCAAACCAGTAGACATATAAAGTCTCTTACAGTTTTGAAATCCTGTAATTCTATAAATAAGATTATAAAGATGAAATTGGATTGGGCTGTATATGTAGGTGGAAAGAAAGTAGGCCATTGTAAAGTACTTTAATTAACGATAAAGCTGTAGACCCAGAGGTTTTGCTTGGACACTCTCGCTGAGTGATCCTTGGTCAAATCTGTCCGAAAATAAATCTCATAGCTCAAGATCAAAGCTGTATCTTTATAAATTCAAAGCATAGATGTAGAAAGCATAGAGTTATAAGTAGTTCTTGTGAAATAATCTAGTAACCTCTCTTTCATCCCCCAGTTACAGATTTTCTATGCATGCCCTGAGCCCAGAGATTTCACCCCTTTAAAGAACACCTACCTAGATGGCTATAATTAATGCATACATCAAAATGAAATAAGTGCTTCTTTCCCCTTTTGTTTGGATCCTTTGTTCAGTTTAATTCTGTACTTGTTGATATTATCTTTCAAACAACAAGCATTTTTGCCCTTCGCCCTGTGCCTCATTTAGTCCTGGCAGGATACAAACCAGTGTTGGCAGTCTTTGAAGTGGTATGCCCTTACTAAAGTATTTGGTCTAGAAATGGTCTAGAACTGGACTTAGAGAACCCAGATTGAGTCCTATCTCTGACATTTATTCTGTGATTTCTTTTCCTTTTACCAGTTGATTTTAATCTCAGTATCCTCATCTGTAAAGTGGGAATAATCATAATTCCCTATCATGAATAGGCTTTTGTCATTTGACATAGTAGACATAAAGTAGTAGACATTTTCTAAACTGTAAAACATTACAAATATGAGGGGTTTTGTTTGTTTGTCTTAATGGGAAACTCATTTCTTGTTTTAATCTGATGCCCACAAGTCATTTTCAGTTGAGGAGGCTGAGGTTTAGAGAAAATTAAATTGCTCAAGATCTCACAACTGGAAAGTGGTCGAGATGAGTGTGGAACTAAATCTTCCTAAAGTATCTGTTATAGCATAACCTACTCTCTCTGTTAGTTGTTCTCAACCCAGATTACTCATCTGACTCACCCATGGTGCTTTTAAAAAATAATAGGTGTCTAGGTCCTACCCGGACTTTTGGAGCCAAAATTACCAGAGTGGTAGTTTTAGGTCTCTAAAGAGATTTGGGAAACGAGAAAGAAGAGTCTTTGTGGCCTGCAGTAGTGGTTGAGATTTGAGCTGGCAATGGTTAGAATGCTTGTGGGCATTACCTAATGCTGACCTCCAGCACGGCTTCAGTGTGTGCCTGGGGAAATGCATAAATAATTGGAAGAAGCTGTAATTGAAGGCCTGTAATAGGTGGCGCTGGGTTGCAGAATTCTATGTGGGAAAGCCTGGTACCTGTGGTTGGGGTGTGGAGCCTTTGGCTTATTCTAAGAAGTCCTGCAGCATTTAGTTTGGAATCTTTTTCTGGCTGAATTTTCACAACCAAAGTGGAATTCTCCAGGCTTGGGAAGAGTTGAGCAAAGTTAATTTTAAAACTGAACTACGTCAGTGTTTATCTCTCCCAAGTTTGGAGTGTTTTACTGCCTTGAGCTCAGATTAACTCCGCTGAACCAATGAGAGGTACTTCTTAAAAATAAATCTTTTTAAAAAATAAATAAGGCCAGGGGCGCCTGGGTGGCTCAGTCGGTTGAGCGTCTGACTTCGGCTCAGGTCACGATCTCACGGTTCATGGGTTCGGGCCCCGAGTCAGGCTCTGGGCTGATGGCTCAGAGCCTGGAGCCTGCTTCCGATTCTGTGTCTCCCTCTCTCTCTGCCCCTCCCCCATTCATGCTCTGTCTCTCTCTGTCTCAAAAATGAATAAACATTAAAAAAAATTTTTTTTTAAATAAATAAATAAATAAATAAATAAATAAATAAATAAGGCCAGTAATTTGTGCTGAAACCCGGATGGCTATACCGCACCATAGGATTTGGCAGTGTCAGCCTCATTTCCCATGCTGTTTGAAAACCAAATGGACTACAGATAGGGTTAAATCAGGATGTGTGAGGTTGCAAGTTTCTTTTTCTACTTTGTTTCTTCAAGCTAGTCATCTCTAGTTACATGACATCAGGATGATTCTTTCTTTTTTCTTCACAGCCACAGTTTGTCTTAATGAGTAGGTTGGGAACTCTTACTCTGCAACTCTCTCACATTAATGATAACTCATTCTGTAAAGCTCTTTAGCTTATAAAGCATATACATTTTCTTTACCTTAGTTGATCCTGAAATTAATAATAATAATAATAATAATAGTAAAATAGTAATAACAAATAGTAATAACACAATAGTAATAACCATAAAATGGTAACAACAATAACCCAGCTACTATCTATTGAATGCCTATTAATTTCCACACAGTATTTTAGGAGCTTTGATGTTTGTAAAATATACCAGCCCTTTTAGGTAGATAAATATTTCCATTTTGTAGTCCGTAAACTCAGGTTCACAGTGATTAAGTAACTTTCCCAAGGTGATCTAGTTAGAGGGTAGCTGAGTTGGGATTGAAGCTGATTCCACTGTAAAGCACTGATACTCTTATGCTTAGCAGGTCAACAACTTGCCCAGGGGCACATGCTGCATAGTTGTAGTGCATGGAGTCTGAATTTGAATCATTGTCTCTTGACTTCTGGACCATACCCTTTCATTCTTCTAAGTCTTTGGACACCATATAGTGTTTGAGGGCTCCCATCCTAGAGATATTCATACAAGCGCCTTTAGTAGAACTGATTTGGTTGTTTCTTTTGCTTTAAAACATTCATTTTGCATTGAATGACATTCATTCTATCACTTACTGGCATATTCATTTAGTCTGCAATATGGGGAAGGCACAGTGCATACAAAAGAAACCATGTTGGAGTTTAAGCACTTGAAGTTGTCGCCATTGCCCATCCCTGACTTTGAGACTTTTGGTAACTTGCTTTACCTTTCTTAGCCTCAGTTCTTTTACCTATAGTATTGGTACACAATAATATTTATCTCATAGAACTGTTGTAAGGATTATGAGACTAAAGATGTGAAAAATGTTACGCAAAGTAAGCCGTGTTAAGACTTGGTAAAATTTTGGTGGCTATTATTGCTTGCAGTCATAGTTTTCTTTTGGAATCTTGTGATTAACACTTCAGAGTTGTTACGATATTTACAAAATAGCAGCTCTTGACAGGGTTCCTCTAAGGTAGAATTAAAAAATGGTTTTGGGGTAAGCTACCTTTCTCTGTCCACATATAGGTCTGTATTTCCTGTTGGTTGAGATAGGGCTAATGGGAAGGCCAGATTAAGCTATTTTGGGCATTGAGACTAAGCAGACCCAAGAACAGGTTTCCCAAGAAGTTCTCAAGAGTTCTCTGTAATATCTGTCAGAAGCAGGAGTCTAAGCTCTGGATATGGGCTTGGATCTCTGGAACAAATAATATATTTGAAACTGAGGCCAAAAAGGTAAGCCTCTTAAAACTACAAATCTTAGATACTCTTCATTTCTTTCTTATTCTAATTCTCTCTCTTTTCCCTTTTTTTCCCTTTCTTCCCTTCTTCCTCTGTGTTCTCTGATTCACTTACATAGTTTTTGTCCACAGGGTTGGAAGCACTGATGTACATATGATACTAGGAGTTTAGCTTGGCAACCAGTTATATGTTCAAGATTTTCTAAGGAATTAATAGTATAAAGTATTCTGTTTGGGGTTTGGTTCCTCCTGCAGTGTTCTCACTTACTTGTTGTATGGCCTTGGACAACTTCCTGAACTTATCTAGGCTTTCCTGTCTTTAAAATGAAAAAGTTGGAGGTGCCTGGGTGGCTCAGTCGGTTAGCATCTGACTCTTGATTTTGGCTCAGGTCATGATCTCATGGTTTATGAGATTACACCCTGTGTCGGGCTCTGTACGGACAGCGTGAAGCCTGCTTGGAATTCTCTCTCTCCCTCTCTGCCCTTCCCCTCCATCAAAAATAAATAAATAAACTTTAAAAAAATAAATAAAATGAAAAAAATTGGACTAAATGCTCTGTAAGTTCGTATGTGGCTCATGAACCATGGTTTCTTATAGGTCCCCTCATTGAACTTTCACCTTTATTTGTAAAATGCACGCTTCAGAAGTGTACAGTTTAGTGTTGCATTGACCACATCTATGTGGCCACTAACCTGTCCAACAAAAAAGGATATAAGCAGCCCCCTAGAAGCTCTGTTCGTTTTCTCTTGCAGGCACTAACATCTCTCTCTTTCCCAAAGGTAAACCCATTAATGAGTTGCTATACACAGAATCATACAATGTATATTCTTTTCTTTGTCTTCATTTGATTAACACTGTTTATAAGATTTATCTGCAATTTTACATACAGTTTAGCTCATTTCCATTGCTATATAATATTCTCTTATAGGATTATTTTCCATTGTACTATCGATGAACATCAGGTTGGTGTCAGTGGTAGACTCTTATGGGTAATGTTTTCTGATCACACTTGTGCATATTTTTATAGATGTATTCACACTTTTTTGTTGAGTACATATACATAGTGAAAATGCTGGATCATGCAGATACTCATGCTAAACTTTGGTTGATAATTAAAAAATTCAAAGTTCAAACACATGGCTGTTCAGTTTATATTCCCACCAGTCATGCATAAGAGTTGCACTTCACTTTTTTGTCACCACTTAGTTTTGTCAGTCTTTAATGAGGTTGAGCAGCTTTTCATGTTAATTGGCCATTTGGATATTCTTTTTTGTGAAGTGCTTATTCAAGTGTTTTGCCCATTTAAGAAAAAAATTTTTTTATTGATTTTTCAGGAGTTCTTACCTAGATATAAGCCTTTTGCCAGTTGAATATATAGCAAATATCTTCATTTATGCACTTAATGGTATCTTTGATATATGTATGACATGGTGTCTTTGATAGAATTAAATATAGCTAAATGTATTACTTCCTTTCTAATGTTTTCTGTTCTGTTTTTGGAATCTTTATCTACTATAAGTTATGAAGATTTTTCTATTTGAATTTTTGCTATGTTCATATACACAATCCTATTATCTGTGAATTGTGATAATTTTGTTTCTTCCTTTTTAATCCTTCTTCTTTTCTTTCCTAGTTGCACTGACTAATACCTTCAGTATTGTGATAAATAGCAGTGACACCCTTAATCTTACTTGTAATCTCAGAGGAAAACTGTCAACATTTTACCATTAAGTTTGATGTTGGTGCTAGTGTTTTTGGTAATTAGCTTTTATTAGATTAAATGGATTCCCTTATAATCCTAGTTTGCTATGAATGTTTAATCACAATTGGATATAAAATTTTAGCAAATACATTTTCTCCTTTATTTTGTTCTTCTGGCATATTGCATTTACTTTGTTTAAAATACGGAGATATAATTCATATACCATACGGTTCAGTGGTTTTTAGTATAGTCACAAGATTGTACAACATCACAATGCTCTAATTCCAGTACATTTTCCACCACCCTAAAAAGAAACCCTGTACTTCGCCATATTTCCTTCTTCCCCTTGGCAACCACTAATCTACTTTCTGTCTATGGATTTGACTTCTCTGGACATTTTATATAAATAGAATCATACAATATGTGGCCGTTTGTGACTTGCTTCTTTCACTTGGCATGATGTTTTTAGGTTCATCCATGTTGTAGCATGGGTCAGGACTTCATTTCTTTTTACAGCTTAATAATATTTTGTTGTATGGATATACCATTTATCTGTTCATCAGTTGAGGGACATTTTGGTTTCTGTGTTTTGATTATTTTGAATAATGTTGCTATGAACATTCACTTACAAGTCGTTGTGCAGATCAAGGTTTTCGTCAGATTCCTCTAGACTCATACTTACTAGTCATCATAGAAAAATGTGCTAGCAGCAGCAGCAGTTGTCCCAGGCAGCCTGACGTTTGTGGCCTTGGGATCTGGGACTACCTGTATCCTGAGTTTGCTTTATTTCCTCCATTGTATCATCCCTCAGTCCCATGCTTGGAGTACATCTCTAATAAGAGCTTATTAAATTTGGTTGACTTGCTGGGCAGATAGAAAGCTGGGGCAAAGATCACTGTTTTCTGGCCCTTTGTTTATTCTGTTTCCTTCTGGAATGCCCTTTTCCATTTCTGCCTGACCAACTCCTGTTTATTCTTCATGATTTCTTTCAGGTATTATCTTCTCCAGAAAGGTGATTTTTACCTACCTTTATCTATACCTGAACATGGATCATTGACCTATTTTGCAGATTGAAGACTTGACCTAAGAAGAAGAAAGTGACTTTTCTAGGGTCATAAAGTGAATTAATGGCAAAGATAATACTGGATCCATCCTCCACTGACTCCTAGTCCAGGACAGATTTCTTTTAACTTCCTGACCTCAGTGTTCTCAGCTCTGAGATGGGGATAATCTATGCTGTCTGGTTCTTGGAGTTGTTGTAAGGAGCCAGTGAGGCAGTGACTGTGAAAAGGCTTTGTGAAGGGCTATACACATGTGAGTGTGATTGTTACTTCCAGTAAGGCATTCATTGAGTGCCAGGTAGCTCTGTGACTAGGTGGCTTCTCCAGTTCTGTCCTGCTTTCCTGCCTCAGGTGTCCTGTTTCCTGCTGATGCTCTCCAGTCAGTGACTACTCAGCCTAAATTGCATGGCACGCAGGATAAATTCTGCCCACTAGGGTTCTTTTCCCCCCTGTACTTCCCTCCTCTCCCACTTCAGCCAAGCCCTTCTTTTCTTATACTCGTTCTGCTCTGTGTTAAACTGTTATTTCAGTAAGTAGTTGCTTCCAGTCAAATCAGTCAGTAAGGATCAGAGGCTATCACAAAGGGTAAAAGACTTGATCGGGTGAACTGAGTCTTACCACCATATGCTCTGTGATACAGTGAGTCAGTTTACTTCTTAGGGCCTCTTACTTCAGGAAGTAGAATAACAGACTCTAAGGTTACTTCTTAATGTTTTGGGGGTGTTCTTGAATTAACCTATTCTGTGTTGGGTCCTCAATGGAAGATTTGGAAGTATAACGATCATAATTAGAAGCCATGATTATGGTCCTCAGGAAGCTTACATTTTAAGTAAAGGAGTAAGTCTTTAAAATAGCAAGGAATCATACAAGACAGGAAATGACTAAATGCATGGTGGTGTGGCAGACTCAGTGTCTTGGGAATTCACAGAGGGAGGAAAAGTCAGGAAGAAGTAAGTGGGACTTGGACCAGTCTTTAAAAGATGACTGAGAATTTGACAGGGAGATTGGGAGGAAGAGCATTCCAAAGTAAGGAGAAGAAAAAGAGCAAAAACTTGGAGGTGGGAATATGGGAGGTATATGCAAAGGTTATGGGACAAAAAGTGACCAGTGGAAGCCAACTTCAGCATTACTCTGTATGTTCATGTGTTAAATGATTTCATTTCCTTGGGGCTCTTTTCTATAGATTACTCATCCTCTAAGCCCCTCTCTTTTTGTGTCTCCATTACTGGAGTTTCTTTTGTATTTGACATTCTATGCCTATAATGGCATGTTATATAGTATATTAATAACATAAATCAGAAATGATATGTAAAAATATAAGGTATAGAAGTATAAAATACAAATCCAAATAAAACATAAAAGGGGCGCCTGGGTGGCTCAGTCCGTTAAGCGTCCGACTTCAGCTCAGGTCATGACCTCACAGCTCGTAAGTTCTAGCCCCTCATCAGGCTCTGTGCTGACAGCTCGGAGCCTGGAGCCTGATTTGGATTCTGTTTCTGCCTCTCTCTCTGCCCCTAACCCACTCGCATTCTGTCTCTGTCTCTCTCAAAAATAAACATTAAAAAAACAAAAACATAAAAGTTGTTTTTCCCTACCATCTTTTAAATGACTAGATCAGGGGAAATTTAGGAACAATAAGCAGTTCCAAAGCCCTGCAACATGTCCCATGCATTCTAGCTATGAGTAAGACAGATGGACTTATGTCATAAATGACTGCTTTATTTGGGTCCTGCTAAACTCTTGGCCTTTCCTTTCTAAAAACAGCTGCTTCTTGAAGGGAAATTGCCAAGTGCTGAATAGCTTAAACTCTAGCAATTGGCATGTAGGCAAATAGTTCTTATTAAGACACTGAGGAAAGGAACTTTGGAATCAGACTTGGGTTCAAATCCCAGCTCTTACTAACTGTGTGAGCTTGAGCAAATTATTTAATGGTTTTTGTTTGTTTGTTTGTTTGTTTTTTGTTTCTTCATCTGTAAAATGACAATCATAATAATCTATCTCATAGGATTATAAGAATTCAGGAAAAGAATGTGTTAAGTTATGGTATCTTACACGTGGTAAGTCCTTATTTAATATTATTTCTTTTCCTTTTATACCAAAGTATATTTTCTTGACTCAACTTGAAATTCTTTAGGGAAGGTGAAAAATAGAATGTAAAGGGCCTCGGCTTTGAAGCCACACCTTTTGAATTGCAGTCACTTCAATAACTGTAGGCAAGTCTGTGCTTCAGTTACTTAATCTATAAGTAAAATTAATTGCCCCTCAGGATTGTGGTAATTACATGAGATGATGTGAATGGAGTACCTATTAAAAACTGTAGGATGCCATGTCAAGAGGAATCCAGCTACAGAGTCTTGAGAGTATTCATCCCTCTGTTTTCATAGACTCATGGAATGTAGGAGCTAGAAGGGTCCTTAACAATCATCTCATCCATTCTCTCCATTGTTCATATGGGAAAGCTGAGAATCTGGACTGTATGGTGTGTAGAGGCAAAACTGGCCTGAACTCTAGAACCTTCTTGTTCCTCCCACCACATTTTTCATCAGGATTTTCATTTCATCAGGGTTACCCAGTTATCCTGGCTGGGTCTGTGGAGACATTAGGACTTCAGAATTTCTTTGGGCCAGTGTACTGAGCTCCCACAGAGCAGGGTTTTCAAACAGGACTGATGATGGCTGGGTAACAAGGATTGTGAAAGTCAGGTCAGATCTTGTAAAAATGAAACATTTATTCCTGTCCTGGAAAGAATTTGCCTGTTTTAGGCAGATTTCCTTAGACTCCTTGCCAAGTTGAGTTAGGTATGTGGTTATTTGTTACTTTCTTCACTCGCTGTCTGTACACCTGTTTTGTGCCAGGCGTGTGCTAGCCATTGAGGATCCATAATGAATTGGACATGGCCCCTGCACTTGGGACTCAGTGTGGTTTTTCCCAAGAGAAACCCTTAAAATAGGCAATTACTATAATGGTGCTGTGGGAACAGAGCAAAGGGTGAAGGACTGCCAAACCTAGAGATCAGGGAGGACTTCAGAGAAAAGATGACCTTTAAGTTGAGACCTGAAAGGGATAAATAAAGGCTGAGGTAGCAAGGGAAGGGAAAAGGAAAGGCAGGATTCATAGGTAAAGGGAGTAGCTTGAGAAAATGTGAAGAGGTGTAAAAGAACCCATTATGTTTGGTGACATAACTGATTCAGTGTAGTTGGTGTAGAGTGTGTGAAACATAAGTAGCAGGAGGTTAAAAGAGCGTACAAGTTTGTAGAGTGGAGCTTCTGAAACTTTTTTGTTTAATAGCATAGTTTTAAGTTCACAGCAAAATTGAGTGGAAGGTATCCAGATTTACTATATACCTCCTGCCCTCACATATGTACAACCTTTCCCACAATTAGCATCTTGTACCACGGTGGTGCATTTGTTTCAATTGATGCACTGACATCAACATATCATGTTCACCTTAGGTCTGTATTTTATGTTAGGGTTCATTCTTGGTGTTGTACACTCAATGGGTTTGGACAAATGAATAATGACATATATCCACCATGATAGTATCGTACAGAGTAGTTTCACTGCCCTAAAATTCCTCTGTGCTCTACTAATTTATCACTTCTTCCCTCCTAACCCCTGACAACCACTGATTCTTATGCTGTTTCCATAGTTTCGCCTTTCCTAGAATGTCATATAATTGGAATAATACAGTTCATAGTCTTTTCAGGTTGATTTGTTTTCCTAGTAATATGTATTTAAGGTTCCTCATTGTCTTTTCATGGCTTAATAGCTCATTTCCTTTTAGTGCTAAATAATATCCCATTTCCTGGAGGAACCACAGTTTATTTATCCACTCACCTACTGAAAGATATCTTGGTTGCTTCTAAGTTTTGGCAGTTATGAATAAAGCTGCTATAAATATCCATGTGCAAGTTTTTATGTGAACATAAGTTTTCAGCTCATTTGGGTGAATAGCAAGGAGTGCAATTGCTGGATTGTATGGTAAGAGTGGGTTTAATTTTGTAAGAAACTGCCAACCTGTCTTCCAAAGTGACTTACCATTTTGGATTCCTGCCAGCAAGGAATAAACACTCTTTTTTTAAAAAATTGTTTAATGTTTATTTATTTTTGAGAGAGAGAGTGAGAGAGAGAGAGACAGAGTGTAAGCAGGGAAAGGGTGGAGAGAGAGGGAGACACAGAATCTAAAGAAGGCTCCAGGCTCCAAGCTGTCAGCACAGAGCCTGACATGGGGCTCAAACTCATGAACCGTGAGGTCATGACCTGAGCCGAAGTCAGATGCTTAACTGACTGAGCCACCCAGGTTCCCCAAGGAATAAACATTCTTGTTGTTTCATAGCCTTGTCGGCATTTGATATTTTCAAGGTGTGTAGTGGTATTTCATTGTCATTTTAATTTGCAATTCCCTAATGACACATGATGTTGCACATCTTTCCATCTCTATATCTTTTTTGGTAGTTACTTGTTCAGGTCTTTTGCCCATTTTATTAATCAGGTTGTTTGTCTTATTGTTGAGTTTTAAGAGTTCTTCATATATTTTGGATAACAGTCCTTTATCAGATAAGTCTTTTACAAATATTTTCTTTTATCTGTGGCTTGTCTTCTCATTCTCTTGATTCTCAAACTTTTATATGCACATGAATCGTTTCTGATCTCATTAAAATTCAGATTCTGATTCAGTAGGTCTGGTTTGGAGCTTGAGATCCTACATTCCCAGTAGTCTCCCAAGTTGTGCTGATGCTGCTTGGAATATCAAGACTATAGATCACCTTGGCTGCTGTCTGCATTGGAGGGGACCAGAATGCAGGTGACAGGTGACTTTTAGAATGATCCAGGCCATAGATAACAATGCCTGAAAGGGGGTGGTAACAATGAAAATGGAAAAGAGTGGATAAATTTGATTTCTGTATAGCAGAGGAAATCATTAGTAACCTGGGGACTGAATTTAAGAGAGATGGGGAGAAAGAGGAGAGATCACATAATCATGAGCAGCGGTAGTCTATAAGAGGCAGAGTGACAGAATAGGAGGGCCTTGTGGCTGGGAGTCTGAAGACCCCAGTTCTGGGTGCAGGTCTGCTTCTAACTTGTGACCTTGTGCAGGTTATTTAACCTCTTGGAACCTCTGTTTCTTCTTCTCTCAATAGGCACCTTAACCACTGCCCTGCTCATCACACAGTTGTTTTCAGGTTCTGGTGAAATAATATATGTGAGCACTAGAGCATGATACAAATGAAGGTGATTATCGTAATTCAAGTGCTATAAGGTATACTGGTACTTTCTTTGCCCAGGAATGTTCAGTCTGGTAGTGAGGTTCAGACAAGTCAACCTGGAAAGGTAATAGAACAAGTGGATCATATACATGCATGCAGCTCTCTTGAGCATTGGGGCCTTAACTGTGGATTTGGCCACCTGTTTTCGTCTACAGCCTATACTTTAAAAAAATGATTTGTATTGTAGTGTAGTTGACACACATTACATTAGTTTCAGGTGTACAACATAGTGATTCAAGTTTACACATTATGCTATGTTCACAAGTGTAGGTACCATCTGTCACCATATGGTGCTATTATAGTACCATTAATTATATTCCTTATGCAGTGCCTTTTATTCCTGTGACTTATTCGTTCCATAGCTGGAAGCCTTATCTCCTACTCCCCTACACGCATATTGCCCATCCCCGACCCCCCTCCCCTCTGGCAACTATCAGTTTGTTCTCTGTATTTATAGCTCTAATTCTGCTTTTTGTTTGTTGATTCATTTTTCTTAAAGATTCCACATATGAGTGAAAATCATATGATATTTGTCTTTCTCAGTCTGACTTATTTCACTTAGCATAATATCCTCTGGTCCATCCATGTTGTTGCAAATGGCACTATCATCCCTTTTTTATAGCTGCATAATATTCCTGTGTGTGTGTGTGCGTATATAAACACACACACCTACAGCTTCTTTATCCATTTATCTATCAATGGACACTTAGGTTGCTTAGATACATGCACATATAGGGGTGTGTGTATCTATTCAAATTAGTGTTTCTGTTTTCTTTGAGTAAATGCCCAGTAGTTCAATGGCTAGATCATATGGTAGTTCTATTTTTAACTTTTTGAGGAACCCCATACTGTTTTCCACATTGCTGTACCAATTTACATTCCCACCAACAGTGCACAAGGTTTCCTTTTCCTCTACATCCCCACCAATACTTGTTATTTCTTGTCTTTTTGATTTTAGCCACTCTGTCAGGTGTCACATGATATCTCATTGTGGTTTTGATTTGCATTTCCCTGATGATGAGTGATGTTGAACATCTTTTCATGTTTCTTGGCCATCTGTATCTTCTTTGGAAAAATGACTATTTGTGTCCTCTGCCCATTTTTAAATCAGATTGGTGTGTGTGTGTGTGTGTGTGTGTGTGTGTGTGTGGCGTTATATAAGTACTTTTTTTAAAGTTTATATATTTTAAGAGAGAATGCATGTGTGCACCTGCTTGTGTGCAAGTGGGGGAGGGGCACAGGGAGGGAGAGAGAGAGAGAGAGAAAGAGAGAGAGAATCCCAAGCAGACTGTGCACTGTTAGCACAGACCCTGACGTGGAGCCCTATCTCATCATGATCTACGAGATCATGACCTGAGCTGAAATCCAGAGTTGAGCACTTAACTGACTGGGCCACCCAGGTGCCCCTCACTTCTTTGCATGTTTTGGATATTAACCCCTTATTGGATATATCATTTGCAAGTACCTTCTCCTATTCAGTAGGTTGCCTTTTTTGTTAATGGTTTTCTTTGCTGCACAAAAGCTTTTATTTTGATATAGTCCCAATAGTTTATTTTTGCTTTTGTTTTCCTTGCCTTTGGAGACAAGGGGAAGTGTTAGAAAAATGTTGCTACGGTCAACGTTGGAGAAATTATTGCCTGTGCTCTCTTCTAGGATTTTTATAGTTTCATCTCTTACATTTAGGTCTAATCCATTTTGAAATTATTTTTGTGTTTGGTGTTAGAAAGTGGTCCACTTTCATTCTTTTATATGTAGCTGTCCAGTTTTCCTAGCACCATTTATTGAACAAACTGTCTTTTCCCCATCCAAATTCTTGTCTCCTTTGTCATAGATTAATTGACTGTTTAAGCATGGGTTTATTTCTGGGCTCTCTGTTCTGTTCCATTGATCTATGTGTCTGTTTTTGTGCCAGCACCATGCTGTTTTGATTGCTATAATTCAGCCTATACTTTTAATCTGATCTCCAAGGGTAGGCTCAGACAAGCCTGGCATTCAGCCTTTGTCTGACCCTAGCCAAGTTCTTCAGTACTGCTCAGTGAATTTTTTTAGAGGTGAATTTTGGGCTTACAATGTTTTTGTTTGTTTGTTTCTGTTTTTTTGTTTTTGTTTTGTTTTTGTTTTTTGTTGTTGTTTGTTTGTTTTAGCTTTGCTGTCATGTAATCCTGGGCATTTCTAGGAGGGAAAATGTCTTGTCATGGAGCCAGGGACTTTGGGCCTTGACTGTGACTGTATGTAACATAATGTCTACAAGGAGAAAACTCTGGTGATTTCATTGAGAGATTGATAGTGGGGAACACTGGAGACTTAGGGTTCCTGGGCTTTCTTTGCTGACTTGCCTTAAAGAGAGGATATTCTAATCTTGCCTCACAGGCCTATGAGCCTCCATGGCCAATTTATAATGTTTTTAGGATAGACTTGTCACTGAAACTCAGGAATGATAAAGCAAATTATTAAAAATAAGTACTTATGTTTCCTTACCTATAAAATGAAGATGTTAATATCTGTTTCGTAGGGTTGTATGGAGTATTTGGTGACATATGATGCGTATAAAATTCTTAGCACATGCTTGGCACATGTTAAGAGCTCAATTAATAGTAGCTTTTGCAGTTAGCTTCTGAACCCAGTTCTCCCAGGTATGTGTACGGAGTTCCCTGGAAGTTTAGACCAGATGGCCTTCTCCTATGTCTTCTCCTTAGAACGTTGAAGGAGGAGGAGCCTTCGTTGAAGGGATAAGGAGGGTTTCTACAGCTCTTTAAAATTTGGGCTCTGTAGGTCCCCATCTAGGAAGAAAGATTATCTGGCTGAGCCTTGGAAGCTGTTTAAGCCTGTTTCAGTGGGATTACATTTGCAGATGGCTGCTGAAGTCTAGCCTGATACCAAGACCTTGAAACTCCTTTTAGTTGGAAGAGGGTTAGATTTACTAGAGCTTCTGTAACTAAGTACCACAAACTAAGCAGCTTAGACCACAGAAATGGATTGTTTCAGTTCTGGAAACAAGAATTCTGAGATCAAGTTGTATGCAGGGTTGGTTCCTTTTGAAGGCTGTGAAGAAAAATCTGTTTAATGCTCTCCCTTAGCTTCTGGTGGCTTGCTGGCAATCTTTGGTGTTTCTTGGCTTGAAACAGCATCACTCTGACTTCTCTGTTCATCTTCATATGGTATTCTCCTTGTGTGCATCTGTCTCCACATTTCTTATTTTTGTAAGGACACCAGTCTTATTGGCTTAGGGGTCCCTCCTACTCCAGTATGACCTATTGTAACCTAAACTAATTATATCTGCAATGCCCTATTTCTAAATAAGGTCACATTCTGAGGTACCTGGAATTGGGACATATGAATTTGGGGGTACATAATTCAACCCCTGACAAGGGTACTTTGCTTTAGCAATACAATTCTTTAACTATTGAAGCTTTTTCTGCCAGGTCAGCAGGACCTCTGTGAACATCTACTTTATGCAAGACGTTTGATGGGAGAAAGATGACTACATCTTTTTCTTTTAATGATCCGTTAAGGTCCTAGCCTAGAGATGCAGCACAGCATGGTGGTTTTGAGCTCAGGCTCTGGGCCAGACTGCCTGGGTTTGTGCCTGGATGCTGCCAACTACTAACCATGTGATCTTGAGCAAGTAACTTAATCTCTGTGCTTCACTTTCTTTATCTGCAAAATAAGGATAGTACCTAACTTCTAGGGTTGCCATGAAGCTAAAGTGAATTCATACATGTAAAGAACTAAAACTGTTGCCTCGTAAGTAAAACTGTTGCCTCGTAAGCACCTGATAAAATATTAGCGATTTATATTATTAAAATACCACCCAGACCTAAAATTCTGTAATTTAGGGAACCTTAAAGCAGTCCATAATCAAATACCAAACCAGTGGGATGTAGGTCATAGAAGCTCATAGAATGTAGGATGTCAGGGCTGGAAGGATCTTTAGATACCATCTGCCTTAGCTTTCTCTTTGGAGATGGAAAAACCAGTGTTCAGAAAAAGAAAGTTACTCACCCTAGATCAAATGGCTCATTAGATCTGAAGAACATTTGAAGAAAATTCTTTCTATCCCTTTCTTACTTTAGTTCAACAAAAAAATAAGTCTTTAATCATGTTTTGAGCACCTACTCCAATCTAAATGTAGCATTTGGCTTGTCAATACATATGTGAAGTAGACGGTCCTTAGCCTTTAAAGGAGCCTACAGCTCAAAAAACAGTTAAATGAGCAAAAAAAAAAAAAAAAAAAAAAGTAATAATGTCCTTGTTTTTTATTTCCTTTTCTCTGTTTCTCTTGCAGCAAATAAAAAGAAGGAGAAGGAACGGCCAGAGATTTCTCTTCCTTCAGATTTTGAGCACACAATTCACGTTGGTTTTGATGCTGTCACAGGGGAGTTTACAGTAAGTCCTGGGTCACGGAAAGGCCTTTGATCTTTGAGAGTTCTGACTATGTACTATGGGGGTACATAATTCAACCCCTGACAAGGGTACTTTGCTTTAGCAATACAATTCCTTAACTATTGAAGCTTTTTCCGCCAGGTCAGCAGGACCTCTGTGAACATCTACTTTATGCAAGACGTTTGATGGGAGAAAGATGACTACATCTTTTTCTTTTAGCCTTTAAAGGAATTAAAGGCTACATTTAGACTTGAATTTACATATGACTATGTAGATTCATTTTTTACCCTAGTATTCCTGATGCCTCTGTCTTTGCCTGAGATCCTCATTACTATGTTCTTATATTCATGAGAGGGACATTTTCCTCATCTCTAAAATTTTATCAGAAAACGCTTTGAATCACCATTTCTTAAGTAGACCTTAGTTAAGTGGCTCCTTGGCACTGATGATATAAAGACAAATCATACATGGTTCCTGTTCTGAAGGAGGAATAGCCTAGTGAAAGGGCAAACATCTCAAGAAATGACTAATCCAATGAGATAGGTATTATAAAAAAGGCTTATATAGAGCTCTGAGGGTATAGAGAGAAAGAAGTAACTAAACCCGTCTTTAACTGCCAGCAGGTATTAGAGTTAGCTTTGATTTTCCTTCAGGATCCCCTCTAACTATGCCTTCCTGACAACGTTGTATGTCTCTCTTATAGGGAATGCCAGAGCAGTGGGCTCGCTTGCTTCAAACATCAAATATCACTAAGTCAGAGCAGAAGAAAAACCCACAAGCTGTTCTGGATGTATTGGAATTTTATAACTCAAAGAAGACCTCCAACAGCCAGAAGTACATGAGCTTTACAGGTATGGGGATTGAATCCAGAATAGTCTAGGGAAAAAAAAAATGTTTTCACCTGGATGGAAAAGCTCCACATGCCTATTGGTATGGGGTAAGAGGAGAAAGTATTGGAAAGAGTGGAGACAATACTTTAACTAAGATGGACTTTTGGAATTTGAGAGCCAAAATGATGAGTTTTTGCATCAAACCTGAGTATTTTGAAACTGCACCTTCTTTATAAGTAGCATGGTATATGTATATATAGCCTCGAAATGGGAATAATAATTTCTGTCTCCAGAGAGTGTAATGAGGAATAAATGAGCTCACTGGTATGGAAGTTATTTATAGGTTGTAAACAGCACCATGGAAATGTAGCTATCATTACCATTATTAATTTTAATATCATTGTTATTTAATAACACATTTCATGTGTATCTTTTAAGTAGGCAAGCCCAATTTCTTCCTCAAGGAATTAATTTTTATCACTCAGATGTAAAATAGGCCAGTAATAATATATGTTCTTTAGATGTACCTCTCCGTAACAGACTGTGTCTTTCAGTGTTTTTAATGGCAGAATTGGGATTTGAATCCAGACCTCCTAATTCCTAGACGAGCACCTTTGGAGTTTACTATCTGCTTCTAGGAACTCTATCTGGAGCACCTCCTCCCATAGCAGGGACATTTTCCTTTTCCTGGATATGTTATTAGAAGGCCTACATTTCCAGAAACTTGCCTTTTATAGTAGCATCTTAGAATGTTAGAGCAAGATGTATCATCCGTATATACTACTTCCAGGTCCTCCTTGTTTTGTAGACACTAAAGCCAAGAAAGACCTTTCTAATATGGCTAAATTAATGGCAGAACTGGTCTCTTAACTCCAAGTCTGGTACTCTTTCCAGTGTTCATGCTGTCTCTTTCAAAGAGCAGTATTGTTGGGGAAGGTGAGAACCAGGATGAACTAGCCGATTTTGAAGGATGCTTTCCCCAGCAAGTGTCTGGCTTGTATCAAAGGGCACAGATGGTGAGGATGACAAACTGCAGCTTTGCCCATGCTGCCATGGTGGTACCCAGGAGAGGGTCATGTGTGTTCCCAGCAGTATTTCCTTCCTCACGTCTGGCTCTGTTGGCTCTGTCTCACTTCTCTCATTGAGGGACTGGGTCATTCCAAGGAGGAATTAGGGTTGAGAGGTGCTGGGTGGGAGAGTTTTCTAGTCAGAAGATTAGAGTTTATGTTTTAAGGTGTTTGTCATGAACCTCAGATTAGAAGCTGGCTTTGAAAGTCTTAGCAGCAGAGTCTTTGGAAGAATCTCTGTGTTTATGTGTACGTGTGTGTAGACGTGTACAAGTACCAGATATGTATATGGAAGCATAGCTCTGTGGGTTTGCATACGTTTAGAATTAAAGACCACTTAGGTATTCATGAATTAATATGTATATAGATACACACATTCAGGTAATTGTGTATATGTTCACCTTTGCGTGCATATATGAATAACAGTATATATGTATAGAATGTTTAGATATGTGTTCATACTTCTTCCATGTATATAAATTTACACACACGTGTATATGTAAATGTGTGTGTGTGTGCACGCACATGCAAGTGCAGAATTTTTAGTTTTTTAGAAGTTGAAGACCAGGGCCATTTCTAGGCAATATTGTATATTTGGCACAGTTTTTTTTTTTTTTTTTTTTTAACTTTCATTCAGTATTGAGAGACAGAGCGTGAGTGGGGGAGGGGCAGAGAGCACAGGAGACACAGAATCTGAAGCAGGCTCCAGGCTCTGAGCTGTCAGCACAGAGCCCTATGCCGGGCTCAAACTCACGAATGGTGAGATCATGGCCTGAGCCAAAGTCGGCCGCTCAACCAACTGAGCCACCCAGGTGCCCTTAGCACAGTTTTTGTTTAATGTCATCTCTCTCCTTTACCTGTTTCCCTTCTTCTCATACTATTGATTCTGAGAGTGCTACTTTAACTTGTATATGCTTGCACATGAATTATCTCACTGATTCTCATGATGGTCTTAGGGGCTTGGTATGGCAAGGACTATTATCCCCAGTTCACAGACTCAGAGAAATTAATTAGCCTCAGAAAAACGGAGTGATTTACTCAGGGTGAATCAAGTGCTATGTGATGGAATTATGTTTAGAGTATATCCTGAATTGATTTCTCCTGGGTATAGCTGGCTTTTCAGGGTTTAAGAATATATTGTCATAGCTTATAGGTTCATGGTTTGTCATAGGATCAAAGAAGCTGTACCTGACACTTTCTTATATGATGGAATTGGGATCTTGGACATTCTCTGGACTTGGTTTTTGGTGAGGAATATGTTGGGTTTGGTAGACTATTTCTCCTTAATTCCATTGGTGTTGAACTGGCTAAATCAGTTTCTTCTAAGGCCTGTAGGAATTAAAGAATAAACCAAACATAATATTTGGCTTTTAAACTTATTTTCTTGCTAAGATCTCCATTGAGTCTATGTTTCATATTTCATTAAATCTAAGATATCATTAATTCTAAACCTGCATAATTATTTTATATACCACTAAAGAGAAAAAAGTTGCCAATTAAACCATGAAATGCCTTTGATTATAGGACACATCTCTATTTCATAGATGTTAATGTAAAAAATTTACATTTTGGAATCATTGAACTCTGGTAATTGCCTCATTGAGGAAACTTGAATTTGTTCTTAGAAATAAGACCCTGCCTTAAATTAGACTTGACATGATTAATGCTTCTCTTTTCTTAAACTTTAGTTTTTCTCAGTTTTTCCCTATAGGGAATAGACATGCATGTAGAAGGATCTTTTCTAAAAGTTGAAGCCACAAACTGGTCATGATTTATCATGGATAGCTCAGGACATGAATTCTTTTCCATTTTCTTAGATTGCAGGAAATTTCCTTGACCATTGAGACCTGATGATGATACAGTTGATGATGTGGACACAGTTCTGACATAGTATTTAGAATTAGACCAGGATTCAAATCTTGACTCCCGTTTAACCTGTGTATACCCTGGGCAAATTACTTAACTTCTCTGAACCTCAGTTTCCAAATCTATAAAAGTAGACATAATAATAGTACTCAGAACTGTAGTGAAGATTAAAGGAGGTAATGTATCTAATGTGGTTTAGCCTGGTGTTGGGCCCATAGTACTAGTAATACCATTATTCTCTCAGCCTGGCAAGTGCTTGACTGGATAGGCTTCCTTAGCCCTCAAGAATGGATTAATTGTAGTTGTTTACTGACTGAGTCCCTTGTCTTTTTCCCTTTGCAGATAAATCAGCTGAAGATTATAATTCTTCTAACACTTTGGTAAGTCTTAATTTTCTTTATTCTGATATGGGCAGACCTGGTGGTTAGTGATCCAGACTGTGTGGTAGATGCAGAGCCTGGGCTGGAAAAAACTCATCTTGGCTACTGCCCCTCACCCCACCAGGCCTCATAGTTTTTACCTATACAGTAAAGGAACTGGACTTAATAAACTGTTAAGTATCCCTTCCAGATTTAATTTTTTAGTGTTCCAGAAATCCTAACCTTGGAACCAGAACTGGTTAGACTCAGTTTTTCATTTGTAGCTTTGAACCTTGGAAAGCCAAGTTGCCTTTCTGAGTTTCAGTTTTTTCATCAATAAAATGAGAATGATACACTTTGCCTTAGCTAGACGTGTCTTCAAATACCTGAATTTAGAAGAGAATTCCCTCTTTTTTGTTGGTATGGTCTACAAAACCAGGATTAGGACTAATTGTTGAAGGGAGCAGATTCTGTTCATTTAAAGTCATTCATTCTGTCCTCTGACATTGTAGTGACTGCCTGTCACTTGAAGGGATATTACACTGATGAATTGGCTGGGAAATAAAGCTAGATGATCTCATTCTCAAAAATTTAAAAATAGAACTGCCTTACAATCCAGTAATTCCACTACTGGATATTTACCCAAAGAATATAAAAAGACAAATTCAAAAATTTTTTAAATGTTTATTTATTTTTGAGAGAGAGAGAGACAGAGTATGAGCAGGGGAGGGACAGAGAGAGAGAGAGAGAGAGAGAGAGAGGGAGGCACAGAATCCAAAGCAGGCTCCAGGCTCTGACCTGTCAGCACAGAGCCCAATGCGGGGCTCAAATCCATGAACTGTGAGATCATGACCTGAGCTGAAGTCAGATGCTCAACCCACTGAGCCACGTAGGTGCTCTTAAAAACACAAATTATGCTGTTTATCGCAGCATTATTTACAATAGCCAAATTATGGAAGCAACCTAACCATCCATTGATAGATGAATGGATAAAGAAGATGTGGTGTATATACATGTGTGTGTGTGTGTGTGTGTGTGTGTGTGTGTAATATTATTCAGGCATTAAAAAAGAATGAATTTTTGCCATTTGCAACAACATTGGTGGAGCTAGAGTATTATGCTAAAAGGAATAAGTCAGAAAAAGACAAATTCTATGATTTCACTCATATGTGGAATTTAAAAAACAAATGAACAAAGAAAAAATAAGAGAGAGAGACAAGCCAAGAAACGGACTCTATAAGAGAGCAAATTGATGGTTACCACAGGGCAGGTGGGGGTGGGTGGGTAAAATAAGTGATAGGGACTAAGAGTACACTTATCATGGTGAGCCCTGAATAAGGTATACAATTGTTGAAAACTATTGCATACTGTATGTCAACTATACTGGAGTTAAAATTTAAAAAAAAAAAAAAAAAGCTAGATGACCTTAAAGGTCTCTCTGCCTCTCTCAACTTACAAATTCCATTTTTCAGAGCAGATAAAATGAGATGCTGATGTTTGAAAGAGTCTTACAAATAGTACGCCTATGATATGTATAAGTATACTGCTATTCTTTACACCTGATGTTTTCTCTTATACAGAGGTGGTTTTGTCATATTGATTTACTAAATATTTACAAAATCCCCACTCTGTGCCAGGTCCTGTGTGGAGAAGTGACAATATAGGAAATAAATCAGTCATTGTCCCAACTCCTAAGAGTGTCCCAGGCTTATGAAGGCACAAACAGTTACATACAGTACAGTGTGCTAAAACTTCATGGGGCCAAGGGTTATGTCTGACTTGTTAATTGCTGTATCCATGGCATCTGGCAAGTAACCATTTACTGAATGAAAGGTTGGATGTTTAAGAGAAAACTTCTTGATTGTAGAGTCTGAGCTTAAGGAGTTTGTTATGTAGGGCAAGAATTAAGGAGAGATGAGGATTTTCCAGACAAAGAGAAAATAAATACCTCATGCAAAGACAAGGAGGTTCACAAGGTATGCTTTAATTGGGAACTGCGAGTAGTTTGTTATGATTGGAATGTGAAGTGTGAATGGACTAGAGGTAGGTGATGAGGAGGAATGGTGGCAGGTCAGATCATGTAGAAGTTTTATCTTTATCTTAAGAGTAATGAGAAGTTATTAAAGAATTTTAAGCAGGGGAACAGTAAGTTCTCACACAATACTGAGTCACCATTAAAATACTTTAATCCATGCTTCCAGCAGTAGACATTGATTTACTTGAGTCATTTATATTCCTATCAATCATAGAAAAATGTTCACATGTCCATTGCCTTTGTAGCATACTGTGTCCTTTTGTAGTCACTACTTCTTTTAATCCTCACAGGAGTTTAATGAGATGGGTTATATCATTGTTTCATAGATGATAAAACTGAAATAGAGAAAGGGTTAATGACAGTAGGTATCTGATTCCCAGTCTGCATTGCTTTCCCCTGAAAGCAATGGAATAATCTTTCTTTTGTCAGATGGATGTAATTAAAGGAGGGGGAAGAATTTGTAAATGTTAAGATCTTTGGGAGTTTCTTCCCATTACAGAGCAGCAAATTATTGAAGAAGAGGCCTAAACAAAGATGAGCTGTGCTTTGTGGCTCAAATGTGGTTATGCTTTTATAGGAGTGATGGCCGTCACTATCACGGCCTGGCTAATGTGTGCCGGGCACTATCCTAATAACTATGTATGGTTAGTGTGATTAGCCCTCACAGTTACCTTGCGAAGAAAGCATTATCCATCCCCATTTCACAGGTAGAAAAACAGACTTTCCTGAAGACTCATAATTAGTGATGGTGGCAGAACCAGATTAGAACTAGGGTCTTCTGAGTCCCAGTCCAGGATTCTTTTCACTGTGTCAGGGAACCGAGAAAGATGATGTCAGAGAGGTCTTACAAAGGAGACTACAGTAAAGCCATAGCTATGTTATTCGTACATGAAGAGCAGGAGCCCTGGGGCTCATGCCATATGTCAGAGGGCATAACACCTGCTTGGTAAACACCTGTGCTGGTTTACTATCTAAAATTAAAACTACTCAGTCTGTCAAGGACATTTCCCCTCCCCCCCCCCCCCCAATTCATAACATTTTTCCCTGTGATTCAGTATTCTGTATTTCTTTACTAGTTTTACATGGGAGATTATGGTTTGTTTTGTGGTAGCATGTCATTATTTTCCATATTGGTTTCCCATATCATCCCACTTGATGTGTGAAATAATTGGATAGGATTGTTATTCTCATAACACAGGTTAAGAAGTTGAGACTTGGAGTTTAAGTGACTTTCTCCCAACCCTTGAATAAAGTAGTAGTAGAAACCAGTACAAAATCCCATTGTCTTGAGCATGCATTTATTCATTCATACTATAAATATTTACTTAGCACCTTCTTTGTGCCCAGGTGCTGGTGATACAAAAATGAATATGCACTATCTTAGTCCTTGAAGAATAAAATTAACAGCAGACTAGAGGGATGAGGGCTGCAAGAGAGGTATGAATAATGTATGAGGGGGGTTCATATTTGATAGAGTGATTTATTCTGCCTGGTAGTGGAGGGAAGTTTGTAGAGAGTTGTCGGTCCCTAATGATTTATTCATTAAAAAAAAATCTTTAAGGTTCCTTCTAGCACTGAAATTTTGTTACTTGTGGCTTAATGGTTTGAGGTCTGGCTTTCAGATTCTATAGCATGTTAGCACATGAATTCTCATTTATAAAATGAACAGCTATTATGTGATAGGCTCTTTAGGTGTTGGGGCATCAAGGACTGGTAAGGTCTTTGCTCTTAATTTCACAACTCAGTAAAAAAAAAAATTCACAATTTAGTGAGGAATCAGAACATGCAAACAGGGATTTATAATATCTTGTCAGGTAAACACAGGTAATGAATGATACCAGGCAGAAAAAAGGGAAATGCTTTTTTGTCTGAGGTAGCATGAACAAAAGTCAAGGAAAGGATCCATCGTGTCAAGCCAAAAACCTTGAACTGTGTGTTGGAGCTTTATATAGGAGATTGATACAGCTGGATGTGCATTTTAGTCTAAACTAACATCCTTGAAAGATTCCTCTGGAAATTGGATCAGAGTACTAGAATGAATTCATGTATCTATCTCTCTTGCTATCACAGATTTCTTTTTTTTAATAATTTTTTTAATGTTTGTTTATTTTTGAGAGATAGAGACATAGCGTGAGTGGAGGAGGGGCAGAGAGAGAGAGAGAGAGAGAGAGAGAGAGAGAGACAGAATCCGAAGCAGGCTCCAGGCTCCGAGCTGTCAGCACAGAGCCCGACATGGGGCTCGAACCCATGACTGTGAGATTATGACCTAAGCCAAAGTCAGATGCTTAACTGACTGAGCCACTCAGGTGCCCTTACCCCAAATTTCTTAATTTCAGAAAAGATATATTTAAAAAATGAATACAAAACAGTGCTCCAAAACAAAAACGGGACATAAATAAACTATTGTCATGGAAGATAGAAAGCAAAGATCAGATTGATGACAGCAGAAAAAACCACAGCTTAAAATATGTGGAAAAGAAAACTCCTAGGAAGATGAGAGTAGTTGAGAGAATACATATAAGAAGCAGGAAGGAGTCCTGGATCATCTTAAAGGGTAAATTAAAAATTAATGAAAATTCTGCATTTGAAACAGAAAGGACAGTCTTCATCTTACAGTGAGCAAAAGGTAGCAGAATTTTGATCCTAAGCTTAAGCCAGATAATTTTGTCCAGAAAGTAAACACCTACTTGAAGAGAACTCCTGCTGTAGTATAGGGGCCTAAGACAGACAGGGGCAGAGCAGAACCTGAGTTAACTACAGATCTCTACAGCAGTATGAAGAAGGAGGAAAGGAAAAGTAGCTCTGCAGTGGAAGCAAATGCATTAAATTCCTCCATCCCAAGATGGAGATACTTTTCATAACTGGGAGAAGAGGAATCTCAGTCTTATGTGCTCTTCCATGCCAACATACCCTAAAGTGAGGCTTGCCAGTAACCACGTACAGACGCCATAACTCATGTAGAGACTGTATCAGACTTTCCAATCAGAGGAGAGGACAGTGGAAAAACAGACTCACAACTGTAGAGGAAACTCATGCTACTCATGTACACTGTTCAATCTAGTTTTTCACTTATAAGTGTGAATAGAAAGCCCAGGATCTCTAGATACTTAAGGGAAACAAAGCATTAAAGGGAAGGATCAGAAACAGAAAGTAAAACTGGCCCCAGAGGAAATAGATAATTAAAAGGATTTCCAAAAAAATATATGGTATATTCACAGAGATTTTATAGATGTTGCATCCACAAAAACAGTGCTATTAGATTAGAGGATGAAAAAGATTTCTTAGAAATTAAGACTATGATTAAAGAAATCCAGAGGATTAAAAAATACATATAAAAGTGAATTAGTGATACAAAATATAAAGACACTGGGAAAATAGGGGAATAAGGGACAAAAGGGGGTTACTTAAGGAGATTCAAGAAGAATTATAGAATTGGGGCACTAAAGTAGAAAAAATAACCAAAGGCATAATAGAAGAAAAATCCCTCAGCTAAAAAAAGCGTGACTCTTCCGATGAAAGGGTGTACCAGTTATCAAGTCAGATAACTGCACAGACCCCAAGGATGAAGAGAAAGATCTTCAAATCTTTCAAAGAGAATATACACCTAATGTTCCTCATTAACAATAGTGGGCCAAGGAACAGTATCTTCAGAGGTATGAGGAAAAGTTATTAGACCCAAGAATTCTGTGCCTAATCAAACTAGCACTCAAGAATGCATGAGGTCAAAATAAAGACCTACACAGATACAGATGTAATTACTACCCACAGATAATCTCTGAAAGGCTAAACACTGAATAGTAGCAGTAATTACCTTCAGAGTTGATGGTGATTAAGAATATTCACTTAAAAATAATTTTTACCCAAGTATTAGATTAAAAAGTCAAATAGGACTAAAATTCTTGTAATTTACAGTTGTTCTGGGATCTCTCTTCACCATTGTCTTGACAGTCCCTTTGTATTTCTGTGTTGGTGTTGCTATTTTCTTTATGCTGTGTCTTCCTTATTTTTGGTTTACTTTTGCAGTTTGGTGGAACTCATCTTCCAGTAGCTTTGAGAAAGTAAATGGGAAGTAAATATTTAATGTCTTCCAACTCTCAAAATGGAGCATCTCTATTCTACCCTCAGATTTGATTGATATACTTTGGCTGAGTCTAGAGTTCTAGAATGGAAATAATTTTCCATCAGTATTTGAAAAACATTGCACTTTTGTCATCTAGCTTTCAGCATTGGCTATTGAAGTCTGAAGCTGTTTTATTCCTGCTTTTTTGTATCTGGCCTTTTTTTTTTTTCACTTGAAAAGTTTGTGGCATTTTCTTTATCACCATTGCTTTCAAATTTCGTATTTATATCCCTATATTCATCTATTTATTTTGCAAGTGGCTTTGTGGACTCTTTCAACCTTGGAAATTCAAGCCTTCAGTTTAAGGAAATTTGCTTGGCTTATTTCATTGGTGATCTCTTCTGTTTTCTTTGTTTCTTCTTTCTGGAACTCCTGTTATTTAGATTTTGGATCTCCTGGACTGATTCTCCATTTTTCTTATATTTTCTCTATTTCCCTTGCCTTGATTTTTTATTCTTATTTTTGGAGACTTCCCCAACTTCATCTTTCAGTCTGTCTATTGAATTTTTAATTTCTGTTTTCATGTTTAATTGTGAAGAGCTTGCTTATTTATTTATTTATTTATTTATTTATTTTTAATTAAAGTATTCCGTTCTGTTTCCAGAATCAGTATCTTTGCTTATCCCTGAGATGAATGATAGGCTTTTTAAATAAAAAAATTTTTTTAAGTTTATTTATTGTTTAGAGAGAGAGAGACAGAGCATAAACGGGGGAGGGACAGAGACAGAGGGAGACGCAGAATCCCAAGTAGGCTCTAGGCTCTGAGCTATCAGCACAGAGACTGACACAGGGCTCAAACTCATGAACTGTGAAATCATGACCAGAGCTGAAGTCGGATGCTTAATCAACTGAGTCACCTAGGCACCCCTAGGCTTTTTTTTTTTAATATATTTTTCTCCCTGTCTAGTCTGTTTATTCCAAGTGTCCTTTTTTTCCCCATTCATTTTGGTTTCTTCCTCTTAAGTTAGAAGTACCCTGTGGATATTTGGTAATCCTTGGGGATATATGCCCATATTTATAATTGTGGCACTAAAGACTTTAATAGAATTTTAAGCTCATTGTTTGTGTCATTGAATTGTAAGTATATAATTATAAAATGTATACCTTTAAAAGTAATTTGGGGCACCTAGGTGGCTCAGTTTATTAAGCATCCTACTCTTGATTTTGGCTCAGGTCATGATCTCATGGTTCATGAGATCAAGCCCCGTGTCAAGCTCTGTGCTGACAGAGTGGAGCCTGCTTGGGATTCTCTCTCTCCCTCTCTCTGCTTCTTCTCTACTTGAATGTGTACTCTTTTCTGTCTAAAAATTAAAAAATTTTAAGTAATTTAATAAATTTTTAGAGTTATGCAGTCATTGCTATCTAGTTTTTTTGTTTGTATCGCTATAGAGTAATCCAGCTGGACCATTTGCTGAAACCTTCTGTATTTTATCTTAGAACTGAGGCTGGTAAGAAACCAAGAAGGATCTTCTAATCTGCTTTGAGAATAAAAGTTAGACTCCTAGTGTTCTAGGAGCCTAGAAAGGGAAGCGGGGTAGGGGTCTCAGCATTCAGTATATTCTCTTAATTACTCTGTTTTTGATTTGATAGTCTTAACATTTGACTGTGCCTGACATCCCTAATCCAGAAATTCTCTGTTTTCCCTTCCAGAGACTAGACCTCCAGTTTTCTGCTAGGGGTGGGAAGGGCAACCACATAGTGGTGTAGAGTAGGTGAAGAGATTTAGGGATCTAACTACATCTTAAATAACTTTCATTGAATCTGCCTTTAGTACTCTCCCTTTCCCCTCTATTTCATCTTCAAATCCAGAAGTATACAGTGTTACCAGTTCCTATGCCTTTGAGGATTCTGCTTCATAGATAAATAGATTGGTTTTCAGCTTTGAATTCAGCCTCCTTGAGTCAGTTACTGCTCATCCATTAGTCATTGCCTCCCCCCCCTTTTTTTTTTTTTGCTGCTCTTACCTTCTCTCTTGCTCTCCTCATTCTTCTCGGTTTAATGCCTTTAAAAGACTATTTCTTTATTATAGTTCTAGTGAGATTTCAAGATGTAGATTCCCACGTTCAACTTGCCATCTTTACCAGGCATTCCTGAGGACTGTTCACTTTTAATTCCTTACATTTCTAGATTATTTAAAATATATAATGAGAATCTACTGGCTTTAGATATAATTTAAAATTTTTACTTTTAAAAAAGCAGCTTTATTGAGGCAGTGTTTATATACCATGAAGTTCACCCACCCTAATTGTACAATTTAGTGGGTTTTTTTAATGTTTATACTTGTGTAGCCATCACCACACTCTACTTTTTAGCACATTCCCATCACCTTGAAAAGTTCCCTTGTTAACTTTTACAGTTCATTCAAACTCCCATGCCCAGCCCTGGAAAACCACTGATCTTCTTTCTGTCTGTATAAATTTGCCCTTCTAGACATTTTATTGAAATGTGCACATAGCATAGAGTCTTGTGTCTAGATTCTTGGCATAAAGTTTGTAAAATTAATCCCTGTTGAATCTTGCATCAGTACTTCATTTCTTTTTAGGTCTCAATAATATTCCATTGTATTGATATACTACATTTTTAATCTGCTCACCAGTTGATGGGCATTTGGGTTGTTTCCACTTTTTGGCTATTAACAATGCTCATTCATGTATAAATTGTATGTGGATGTATATTTTCATTTCTCTTGGATATATACCTAGGAGTGGAATTGCTAGGTCATATGGTAACTCTATGTTTAACATTTTATTTATTTATTTTTTTGCTTATTATTTTTAAAAATTTATTTATTTTGAGAGAGATAAAGAGAGTGAGACAGAGCATGTGAGTGAAGGAGGGGTAGAGGGAGAGGGAGAGAGTATCCCAAGCAGGCTCCACACTGTCAGTATAGAGCTCAACGTGGGGCTTGAACTCACAAGCTGTGAGATTGTGAACTAAGCCAAAATCAGGAGTCAGATGTTTAACTGACTGAGCCAGCTAGGCACCCTTACTTATTTTTTTTTTTTAAGTTTATTTATTTTGAGAGAGAGACACACACACACACACACACAGTGCAGGGGAGGGGCAGAGAGAGAGAGGGAGGGAGAGAAGGCCCAAGCAGGCCCTGCACTGTTAGTGCAGAGCCCAGTGTGAGGCTCGAACTCACGAACTGTGAGATCATGACCTGAGCCAAAATCAAGGGTTGGACGCTTCACTGACTGAGCCATCCAGGTGCCCTCTATGTTTAACATTTTAAGGAACTGCCAGACTATATGTCACAGTGGCTGTTCCATATTATACTCCTACCAACAATTATGAGGGTTCAAATTCTTCTATATCTTCCTTCACATTTGTTATTCTCTATCTTTTGATTATAGCCATTTTAGTGGGTGTGAAATGGTATCTCATTGTTGATTTGATTTGCATTTCTCAATGGGTAGTGATGTTGAGCATCTTTTCATGTATTTTTTTTTTTTGCCATTTGGTTATCTCTTTGGAGAAATGTCTTTCCTGTTGTTGATTCCTAATTTAATTCCAAGGTGTCAAATAATATGTTTTATGTGTTTTTAATCCTTTAAAATTCATTATGATGTGTCTTGTGGCCTAGCATATGGTTTATTCTGAAGAATGATCTATATGTGGTTAAAAAGAATGTGTATTCTGCAGATCTTGGGTAGAATGTCCTATATATGTCAGTTAGGTTGAATTGATTGGTGGTATTGTTCAGATTTTCTATGTCCTTGCTAATTTTTATCCTAGTTCTGTTAATTATTGACATCTCCTTGAGGTCTGTTACAGCTTTTGCTTTCTGCTTGGCTGTTTTGATTCTTTTATGTATATGCACACAGCTAGGCATGTGAGACTGGTGTGGGGCCTCTCTCATGACTGCTGTGACTGTGAGCAGTCCCAGCCAGAATTTGTTTGCCTATCCAGGACTGCAGTCTCAGGCTAGTAGATCTGAGTTGTGGCCTCTTTTGCTACCAGCTCTGGGAAGTTACCTCCGCTGACAGCACCACGGGGCCTGGGCATTGTCCACTGCTCCAAATGAAGGTGAGCCCTCTTAGATGATGCAGTTATAACCTGCCTTGCCCTGGAAGAGCCCCCACTCTGATGGGGCTGGGGCAGGCGGGATGGATGGAAGCAGCCCTGGGCCAGAGCATCGGAGGTTCCTACTGCTTTTACCCAAAGTTCAGCAGGTTTTATGTCATAAGCATTTCTCAGCAATATATGTAGACCTCCTAGAAGTATTGGAACACACCAAGCATGTTTCCATCTCAGGATCTTTGTACTCCTTCTACCTGCCGTGAATATTCTTTTCCCAAAGAGTCCCATGGCTTGCTGTCTCAGTTCATTCAGGCCTCTGCTTATATAACTTCTCATTAGAGAGCCCTTTCCATGACTACTCTATCTAAATTAACATTCCCCATTCCTAACCAATTACTGCTCTCATACATGTACCTTATTACTACCTGGCACTTTGGTAATTAATTTTGACTGTATTCTCTTCTAAAATGCAAGCATAGGACCAGGGTCTATATTTGTTTTGTTCTTTAATATAGCCTCAGAGCCTAAAATAGAGCCAGGTACACAGTGAATGAATACATGAGTTGAAGTCACTGCTTTTGTTAAAATAGAGGTTTGTGGTTATTAGACATAATAACAATTTAGTTGATTCCTCACATCCTTCTAGCTCCTTAGCATTTATTTACAAAATGTTTTTATGCCCACATCACTTCATTTCATCCTCCTTTGGCCCTCAGGCAGAGAGCTGCTATCATTATCCCCATTTTATAGACAAGAAACTTGTGGCTCAGGGCGGGACAGCTCTGCCTAAGGACACAGGGATAAAAAGTAAAAATTTGGGTTAAAAACCTATATCTCTTGATAGTGGTAGTTTTTTCTTTTATGTTTATTTATTTTGAGAGAGAGAGAGCACACTATTGGGTTCAACCACCAGCAGGGGAGGGGCAAAGAAAGGGAGAGAGGGAGAATCCCAAGTAGGCTCCTGCATTGTCAATGCAGAGCCTGACGCAGGGCCCAAACTCACAAAATTGTGAGACTATGACCTGAGACGAAATCAAGAGCCAGCTGACTGAGCCACCCAGGTGCCCTGATACTGGTGGTTGTTAATATTACCACCCAAAGCCATTACCTGTGGAAAACAGAATGTGTTGCTAAGAAAGATGATGAAAAGCCCTTTTCTACAGAGTTAAAGGAAGCAAATAAACATGTTAAATTGTGTTTATAGTGTATATCGGGAGCCCCAGGGCCACGGCATGATGAAGAGATTGCTGAGTCACTTTGTTCCCATTTTGGGTTTCTAGTTAAATTTTTGTCGAGTGGAATAGTGGAGAGAAAAGAAATAGTAGAGAGCAGAAAGATATCAAAATACGTGATTTGACAGGGAAAGACCTCTGTTGGATTTCAGAATGGGAAGTAATTTAAGGTTACCCCTCCAATTATACCCCTCCTCTTCCTCCACATGCTTCAAACGATGAATCTTGAGACCAAGAGGATCAATTCATCACCTGTTGGCACCAAAGCTAGTTGCTTACATATATCCAGGACTGCCAATTTTTAATTAAAAGTTATGCCCTGCACCAGCAGTCCTGTTCAAATCTATGAGATTGCCAGTTTTCCTCCCTTAGTATGTCAAATGTGGTAAAGATCAGTCTCCCACACAGTAGTTCTTGCCTAGTATTCCACTAGGTAAGTTCCTTCACTTATTTCCTGTCATTCTAACTCCTGACTTTCCTCTCTCCAGAAGCCCCAAATGGCAGGCAGGAGGGGAGTTCACCCTCTCTCTGTCCCCCATATCAGATACAGAAAGGAGTAAGGAATTATAATGATAAACTTTGTGAAATTTCAAACTTTTGATCTCTTTCCCACATTTTGTACTTTGTTACCTGTTCAGTGAAGAGAGTCAAATTCATAGAATAAGGGAAGGAACTATGAGCTTGTGTTCAGAGTTTGGACTAGGTAAGGCAAGTAGAGAATCTGTAAGCTGGCTTCCTAATCCACAAGTAGGCTTTGGGTGGGAGAAGGAAACCTCCAAGGGACTAGTGGATAGTAGTAGCTAAAAGAAAAGGGAGAAGCTGACTGAGTTCCTGGGACCGGCTACACAAAGGTGGAGAGTTTGGAGTCTGATTCGGGTGTGAGAAGGGGTGTCTGAATGAGATTACTCCTGGTGTTTGGCAATTTTGGTAGCTTTAGTCTCATGTCAGCTGGACCTGATGAAACCGGCTTTTCTTTGCTGTATAGAATGTGAAGACGGTGTCTGAGACTCCTGCAGTGCCACCAGTTTCAGAAGATGAAGATGATGATGATGATGCTACCCCTCCTCCAGTGATTGCTCCACGCCCAGAGCACACAAAATCTGTGAGTCTTTGGAGATGTGGACAGCTTTGGGATTTGACAGAGCTTACAGGGGGAGTTATAAGGCCTAGAGGCCTAGAGGTTTAATGCTGTGGTAGGGTCCTTGGATTTTTGCAGCTGGTGAAATCACAGAACCACCTTGACTGAAAAGTACTTTCTGTATGATTAAAGATATGAGATAGTGTCTTTATTTATCACTGGTTTGCAGGTAGTCCTGAAGTATCCCAGATAATTGGTGTTTATACCAACCTAACTCTAGTTTGCTTAGCCTGTTCCTCACAGACAGGAAGATATATAGAATTAATGTTACTTAGTGCAGGACTTACATAAATTATTCTAGTCTCCTGGGAAGCAACAAAGCAGCCTGCTGCAGATCTTTTCTTCTCTGTTAAATGTGTAGCATTCTACCTCTTAGAACATCATTGATGATACTGAAAGGCCCAAAGGAATTTATAAATATGTTAGTGCTATTAATATGCTGGACATCAGGAGTGCATTTTGATGCTGGATATTGGCAGTGATTTTTATTTAACTTCCTTTGAGGTTCTTGCATTTCAAAATAGCCACAGTCCCTCTGCCCTCACTTTGCACAATCTGGTCCCCATGCCTTTTACTTGATTTAGCATCAGTGCACACTAACCTATCATCAGATGATACTCTATTAGATGATTCTTTGTTTGGAATTTTAATATGACAAGAGCTTTACAATGAAAGAATGATCTAGGGCTTACACTCTGTGCTAATACAAAAAAAAAAAAAAGGCTGCCTTTTGAGTAGAGGATTCAGGGAGCTGTTCAACCATAAGTTGATTGACTGACTATAGGAGATGCTGTGACGGAAATTTAAGGGGTTTAGATGAACTTTTAGGATGAGAACTTTTATTTATTTATTTTTTTTATTTTTTTTTTTCAACGTTTATTTATTTTTGGGACAGAGAGAGACAGAGCATGAACGGGGGAGGGGCAGAGAGAAAGAGGGAGACACAGAATCGGAAACAGGCTCCAGGCTCTGAGCCATCAGCCCAGAGCCTGACGTGGGGCTCGAACTCACGGACCGCGAGATCGTGACCTGGCTGAAGTCGGACGCTTAACTGACTGCGCCACCCAGGCGCCCCTAGGATGAGAACTTTTAAACAGAATCTGTGGAATCACCCTTTCTGTAGGTCACAATGAGCTTCACAATTGGAGAGTTGTCAAGATAGCTCACCTTGATACGGCCTTTTTTCAGTTTGCAAGCATGTTTATTTAAAAAAAAATTTTCCTACTAAACCAAGAACTTCTCAAAAACAGAGGAAATATATATGTATGAATAGTGCTTAACATAGTTCTTGGCAGATAACAGAAAGGAAGTAAATATCTAATGAACAAATGAATTGGTAAATTTGATCTTCATAGCATTCCCTTCTTTTTTTTTAATTTTTTAAAATATTCATTTTATAAGAGAGAAAGAGACAGACAGTGTAAGCGGGGGAGGGGCAGAGAAAGAGGGAGACACAGAATCTTTTGAAGCAGGCTTCAGGCTCCGAGCTATCAGCACAGAGCCTGATGCAGGGCTCGACTCATGAACTATGATATCATGACCCGAGCTGAAGCTGGTTGCTTAACCAACTGAGCCACCCAGGCACCCCAATTCATAGTATTCCTTTCTAAAAGGACACTGTTAATTCCTAATTTATGTTGTGTATGTGAGAACAAGGAAGGCCATTCCACCCACAGAGGATGGGCCTGGGGCACAGAAGAAGAGGAGCATAGATTTTGACCTAGGAGAAGGGATGAGTTTATTGGGATTTGTTCTTCTGTGGATGTTCTAACACACATGTGTAAGAGGCTCCTGAGCATCACCTGTGCTAACAAAGACTGGCCTTGCCAAATTCTTGCACCAACAATGCAGGTATACACACGGTCTGTGATTGAACCGCTTCCTGTTACTCCAACTCGGGATGTGGCTACATCTCCCATTTCACCTACTGAGAATAATACCATTCCACCAGATGCTCTGACCCGGAATACTGAGAAGCAGAAGAAGAAGCCTAAAATGTCTGATGAGGAGATCTTGGAGAAATTACGTAAGCACTTTGTAGCCTTCTCGACTTGCCTTTTGTATGTGACTGGATGAGCACAAAGATGGAAAACCATTGCTAAAAGGATCCTGGTCCTAGGCTTGTTCTATGTGGCTGGCTGGCTATGCTTGATTTCTTAGCCACGTAAGGTTTGCTTCTCACCTTGCCCCTGCAGCCACCTCCTCTGTCTCAGTAGCCCTGATAGAATATCACGTTAGAATGGAAATATGATGAGAGTGTGGATTGCTCACTTCAAGGGCTAGGTATCTCTCAACCTTAGGCATGGGTTATGGAGATGAAAAATAGCTTTTATCTAGTGAATAGTCTGGAATGTTGTGTTGAGAAAGACTGAGGCCTTATTCATACCTGGTCAGAAAGATTCCTGTGATTATTGATGCTTGCCATTGACCAAGGAGAAGACGGATCTGCCATCTTGGTTGTAGGAAAAGAGTGAAGGGAAACTAACATTTTGTGAGCCTGTGCTATGTACCAAATGACAAGCAAGGTATTTCCTTGATTTTTTTTTGTTGTTGTTAATTTATTCCTTATGAAGATAGACATTATAATCTTCATTTTTTGCAGTTAAGGTATTTGAGGCTCTGGTTATGCTAAATACCCTGCCCAAAGATCACACAGCCAGAAAGTAACAGGGCTGAGGTTAGAGCCCTTGTGCTTCTGTAATGAAAGCATGCTGCCTCTTGGTCTCAGGTGGTAACTTCTATTTCACTTTCTTTAGTGGCAAGAAATGAGGGTGTGTAAGAATAGCTTGTTGCTGTGTTTCAGTAAACTGTAAGAGAATTTCTGCCTGAAGGAAGGACTAGGTTAGTGTTTGGGCTTGGAAAAATCATTTGATGAGGACTTCAATTTATTCTTTGTACCTATTTAGTTCTTTTTTACTAAAAAAATTTTTTTAATGTTTATTTAGTTTTGAGAGAGAGAGAGACAGAGTGAGAGCAGGGGAGGGGCAGAGAGAGAGGGAGACACAGAATGTGAAGCAGGCTCCAGGCTCTGAGCTGTCAGCACAGAGCCCGATGTATGGCTTGAACCCATGAGCCATGAGATCATGACCTGAGCTGAGATCAGACACCTAACTGACTGAGCCACCCTGGCACCCCTGTACCTATTTACTTCTAAAGGGGATTTGATGTGACTTATTTGGCCAAATCTGCAAACTAGCATTGCTTTTTAAAGCCTAGGTTTCTGGTTCTTTAGCTTAGCCACTTTCAATTGCTTCCTGATAATTCTTATTTGACTTTTTAAAAAATGTCACTCTTTTAATAGTTGCCCTTGCCCAGAGCCCTTATGAAATGAAGTAGGAAAAGCCACTTATCTAGCCATCTGTTTACTCCTATATGTAGTGTTTTTCTCTGAACCAGATTTGTTTTAAAGCAATAATACTTAGAACATAGAATTAGGAACAGCAGACTAGCCTGGGAGTTAAAGGCACTTGGGTTGAAGCCCCAGCCTTGCCACTGACTTGGGGTCTTGGGCAATTTCCTATTGTTCTCTAGGCTTCCCTTTTCTCATCTTTTAGATTAGGATGTTAATAACTGTCTTATTTGTAAATCAAATGAGATAATATATGTGAAAAGTATCAAATATTAGTAATTGGTGTTGGGGAGAGTGGGAGACCAAAAACCAAAGTCCTAATCTTAGTTCTGACCGCCAATTTGCTGTGTGACCTTGGGAAGAAGTATCTTCCCTTCTGTGGGCCTTGGTTTCACCATCTAGATGGTGAAACCCAACCTTTCTCATACCTTTGTGTCTTTGCACTTGATATACTTCCTTCTGTAACCCCTTCTTGACTTTCCTCTCCCTGGCTAACTCCTATTTACCCTGTAAAAATCAGATATCACTTCCTTTCTGAAGACTTTCCAGTCTGTATTTTATGCCTCTTTCTGTATTACAACAATTGGATTTTCATGGAACTTTATGCTTACTTTTCTATTTCTTCCATGAGACTGAACTTCTTGAGAGCAGGGACTGTTTTAACTATGTCTCATCTATCCCTTTATTCCTAGTATTCAACATAGGGCTTGGTACATAGTAAGTGAGCATATTAAATGAGTAAATGTTTATTGAATGAATGAATTTAAAAATGAATGGTGGCCTTTAGGAGTTTAGAAATGGAATAGAATACGATGAATAAAAGCCGTAAGGAGATGAAATTTTTGGTTGGAACTTACGGGCAAGAACTGAGGATGTACTGAGTATGGTTTTGGGTGTTGGAGATAGTTTTTTAATCCTTGCCAGCTCAAGGGTTTGGGGGAACATGGGCCCTGCTTTGTATCTTGATCTGGGAAAAAATGATTCATGGTCTCTGTTTCTTTCAAAGGGAGCATAGTGAGTGTGGGCGATCCTAAGAAGAAATATACACGGTTTGAGAAGATTGGACAAGGGTTAGTAGGGGCATTTTCTTTCCCTAGAGAAATGACTTAAAAATTGTGTATGCTGGTATATATGATTTTGCTTTTGTTTTGCCTCTCATAAACCTTGTTCTTTCTCTACCTCATCCCTCACCCATCTGGAAGTGTTATGTTAGGCTGACTTCAGGTTTGGCAGAATTATGCTTAGTATGAGAGATGTGCCATTTAGCTGACCATGTTGCTAAAAATAACCCTTCAGTGAGAGTGCAAAAGCCATTTATTTTCTTAGCACAAAACCTGCTTCCCAAATTACAGCTCTGCTTTTTCAGATTAACCCTGTTGACCTGGCGCTGAGACCTACCAGCACTAATGTGAAATGGAAGACTCTGAACTACAGACCCTTCTGCTAGTGTAATGGGACCTGCTTTTCTAGGTGGATGCCAGGATTCATGTCTCCTGCTCTCTCATTTCTTCTGTGAATCTTGCATGCTGCCCTCAGTGTACTGAAGTCAGCAATTCTTAACTGAGTTCCTGTTTATGTGCTAGGCCCTATGAATACAGCTATGAATCTGATACAAACTCTGTCTTCAAAGACCTCATGTTTATGATAAGTCTTAAAAGTGTTTGGCCATTATTTTGAGCAAAAGAAGCCAGATATAAAAGAGCAGACACTATATGATGTGTGTTTATGTGAAGTTCAAGAGAAGGCAAAACTCATTTATGCTAATAGAAGTCAGAAAAATGGTTGTGTCTGGGAAGGGCATGTGAATTGGGAAGGGGCATAAGGAACCTTTGGGGTGATCTTAATGGTGAACACATGGGTGTGTACATACTGAAAAATCATCAAGTTGCACACTGAAAATTTGTGCAGTTTACTTTAGTCAAGTCATATCTCTGTATAAAAAAGCAAAATAATGAGATTTCTATAGACCTACCCAAATAGCTAAAATTAAAGAGAAACTGGAAAAAAAAGCACCTGACTTACAGAAAGCTCTCAGTTAATTGAATGAAAGCATTGTTGCTAATGAAGTCTTTGAAGTTTTCTGTTTTAGTTTTCTTTCTTATGAATCCAAGAACTTCTGAAAATAAAGTATTGCATTATATAATGATGTGTTTGTACATCATTCTACAGCTTACATCTGTTATTTGCATCTGTTGTTTAATTTAATCCTCAAAATAACCCTGGACATGAGTGGATCTTATTTTTTTCCTGGTCCAGTGCTTTTCCTACCAGACATGTTTTTGCGAGTCTGAACTGATATAAGGTAGTTAACACCTTGAAGAGAAATCATATTGCTTGTCTCAAAATAACCTGGGATGGCATTTCCTTTAGCTAACTACATTACAATATTAAGAATGTAGAAGAAAGGTGCATGGACAAGTGTGGGCAAGTCAGGTTGCATCTCTGGACTTCAATTTCTTTATCTGTAAATTTAAGAGAGGGCCTGTGGACTCAGAGCCTTTCACTTCCAGAACTTCTGACTTTTCTTTTTTTTTTTTTTAATTTTTTAAACGTTTATTTATTTTTGAGAGAGAGAGAGAGTCAGAGTGCAAGCAGGGGAGGGGCAGGGAGAGAGGGAGACACAGATGTTGAAGCAAGCTCCAGACTCTGAGCTGTCAGCACAGAGACCAACATGGGGCTCAAATTCACAAACTGCGAGATCATGACTTGAGTCGAAGTTGATACTTAAATGACTGAGGCACCCAGGTGCCCCTCTGACTTTTTTTTTTAAATTCAGAAATGAACATCAGAAATGTAACATATATAGGCATAAATAGGCAACATCTGAAAAATGTTTTTTCCTTGCTTTTTTGACAGGTCTGTTAGTGTGCTAAGGGAGGAATGAAAAATGAATTAAGCTCCTACACATTCCATGATTTTAAAATGCCACAGGGCACCTGGCTGGCTCAGTTGGTAGAACATGCAACTCTTGATCTGAGGGTCGTGAGTTCAAGCCCCATGTTGGGCATGGAGCCTACTTAAAAAAAATTGTAAAAAATAAATGCTACACAAATATGATGAATTGATAGTTATAATTTTTGTTTGCTTTTTATCCCTTAAGACCTGAAGAATTTTTTTTGACCTGGAATTCATATGTCTTTTTTTAAGGTACAAATAATCAAGTATTAACTAGTGGGCCTGACATCTAAATCTCTGTAATCATGGAGACATAGTCCCAAAATGTCCAGTCCCTTGGGGCCTGGGCATATTTGCCCTTTAAGAATGATGCTTATGGTAGGATGGAAGAAGATGAGTATAGGAAAATAGACACCGGCTTAATGACAGAAAATGACTAGAGATAGAATGATCAGGCAGTGGGAAGGTAACTGCCAATACAAATAATCCACTTCTTATAGCCCGTATCTTATGATCGCAATTTCCTGGCATATAAGTATACTTCTAACTAAAGAGTGGTGGTGTGGAAGCTGGTGACCATAATTTTGAGCTGCAAGGCCTACAAGTGACTTTTCTCCCTAAATGGACCTGATTTCCCTGGGTAGCATAATCTCAGGGCTTGCCTGGAATGCATTTGGTAATATATAGACTTTAAGATTTCTTCAAATTACACATATGTATCTGACATACAGCATGTACAGTTATAAATGTTGTTGCATATCACTCACCTACAGATATACAGGGTTCATGGTTATAGGCATAAAATTAGCTTTTTAGTTATTTATAACGGACATGATTCCTTTCCTAGCATTATTCATAGTTTGTCTCTGCCTTTCTTCTTCCCACTCTCTTTCTCTGTTTGTATGTGTGAGTGTGTGTGTGTGTGTGTGTGTGTGTGTGTGTATATATATACATATATGTTTGTGTATTATACATGTACATGTGTGTGTATATGAGGTTATTTTTACCTTGGGGATGGGGTAAGAATTATATCAGATTTTCAGGCAACATATGTGCTTGAAAAACCATATTTAATATTTTATGTTTGAAAAAATGAAAAATAAAAACCTATTTTACAATATAAACTGCAAAATAAAATTCACATATCCTCTTGATAGGATAAGTGATTAAAAAATCACTGTTCTAAAGGTTCATAGGATTAAAGCACCATGAGATTAATTTTCTATTTTTTAGTACTTACAGTTTTTTAATGTAAATTATAATTGAATATAACACAGATAAGTGTACAACTCAATGAATTTTATAAAATGAACACACCCATGTAACCAGTACCTACATTAAGAAATAGAACATTGCTATTACCCCAGAAGTCCGTATTTCTTTTGCTAAAAATATAAGCAGGTCAACCCTCCCCGCCCCATCCCTCCACCTCATTCTGAACATTTCCCTTGGACCCCTTTCCCCTCACTCACCCCTGGTTGAAAACCATAGATCTGACCTTACTAAGGTTTACAAATGAAGAGTTTGAGGCTGCAAGGGGTTAAAGGAACCTGCCAAGGGTGATGGAGAAGAGAGGAGGAAGAGCAAGAACAGGAAACTAGTATATAATCAAGACCTGTTATATTCTAGGCACTTGGCTAAGTGCTTTATGAACTAATTGATTTAAATTCTCTTATAGTCTTCGCCAACGAGAAAAGTGAAGCTCAGAGAAATTAAATCACTTGTTCAAGATCATATAGCTTGTAGATACTAGGTAGACGTTTCATTTTGGAACCTAAGTCTTTTGGCCCCTGGAGCCTGTGTTCTCTTTCTGCCATGTACTGCCTCTCACATATGAGAATAGAGTAGGGGGAGGGGGGATTGGGGAGGGTTATTTTTGCTGCTATTATTATTAACACTTGCATTGCCAGGTCGTATGTAGATCTACATTTGACAAATGTCACTTCATTTAATACCTGCGTTGTTTTTTTCTCTCTCTCTCTCACCTGTCACGTAGTGCTTCAGGCACTGTGTACACTGCAATGGATGTGGCCACAGGACAGGAGGTGAGTATTAACCACCGACTCTTGCTCCTTCAGTTCTACTGTTTCTTTTTATGTTTGGTTAATTTTTAGTTCTTCTTAGCTCAATAGGGACACTTCTAGTTTCTCACTATAGAAGACTAGAACTAAACAGAGGAGTAACATAATGAGACTTACACATTTTGGAAAAAGTCTCTTGTGGCTACAGCATGGAGAACAGATTGGAGGAGTTAAGCTTGGAGCAGGTGAGTCAGGTGGTTATTGCATAATTTTAGGTGAGAGGTGATGGTTTGGACTGAGGCAGTAGCATAGTATGAATGGGAGGAAGTGGCTGGATTTGAGGGGTACACGGGTAGATTTGCCAGAATCTGGGGATTGATCAATGTGAGGATGACTCACAAGTGAGTGATCCTAGTTAAGTAGAAAGTAAAAAGGTGGAGGTATAGGTTTGAAGAAGTTGGATGTTGTCTGAGAGATCTTCTTGTGGCACTGCCTAGTGGTGGATGATTGTTTATACAAGTTTGGTGTTTGGTAGAGAAATCTGACGTAGAAGAGATTTAAACACACATCTCTTGACTCCTGATGTAGTGATCCTTTCGTTAGTCTGCGCCCAGAATTCCAGCAGACGTTGAGGTCCTCATTTGGAGGCACCTCTTTGTCTTTCTCATTTCATTAAGCTGGCAGAATTCTGACTTTATTGCTAAGGCCTGCTGACCCTACATCTTCAGCAGAAGGAAGCCGTGAAGGGAATATAGAGTACTTGAGTTTTCCTTGCATTCTGTTCTTTGATTGTAGAGCAGGAATGTTGGCAGGTGGGCTGGGGATGGGAGCTGCTCGTGGAAGTTCTTAGTTTGCAGAGTCCTGGGACTCAGAGGTTGTGAGAGAGACCTCTTGTTCCGGTGATAGAGTACGGCTCCTGGGAGGGAAGCTACTAAGACCTGCTTGTGGATGTTTGGTGGTTGAAACCCCTGGTATACTGGAGCAGTCATGGTCAATAGGAATAGCACATATTTCACCTTGCTCTTGTGAGTCTTTTACAAGCATCAAAACCAAATATTGAGGCTCCGTTGATGGTAGGTCAACTTAAAAAACAAAATAATTATTTAAGGATTTAGTCATTGTTCTTTGAGATGAATTCAATAACCTAGATGCTTACTGTTGTTAGCACTTAAATGATTTTAGGCAAGTCATGTGACTTCTCTGAATCTGAATTTTATTTATGAAATGTGCATGATAACATATACATACCTACCAAAAGTGTTGGAAGAATTCAGTAAAGCAATGTACGTGAAAATGCATCATAAACTTGAAGAATTAAAGTTATATATTTATTATATTCAGTAAAAATTCCATATTTATTAATTTGTTCCACAAAGCAATTGCTGAAGATTTGCCTTATGCCACACTTTGTGCTAAGAACTGTGTGAAATATTGAATCCTGTGCAGGCACGCAGACATTAAAATCATATATAAGTGTTAGAGACCACACTTGCCATTGGGCACACATAAAAGTCTTGTAGTGTGGCGAATAGATCGGAGGACAGGAACCTGCATTAAAGTAATGGTGAGTAAGGAAGGTATTACTGTGCCAGTTTTAAACGTGGTGAATTAGAGGCAGAGGTAGAAAAGAGGTGATTATACCAATCCTAAAAAGAACCCTGTGGGGTAGGTAATATTATTTCCTTTTACTGATTAAGATTTTGAGGCTCAGAGAGTTTAGCTAACTTTTGCAAGTTTGTGCTGCCAGCAGTTAGCAAGGACTGGGTTAGAATCTTGATTCTAAAACCTAGACCTGTGTTCTCTAAGCTGCAAGGCCACAACAGAGCTAAGGTTAGGTACTAGGGCTCCTTGTCCTGTTTCTGGGCTCTGGGGCCCTACAGCCCTTGATGGGAGACAGGCTGGTGATTGGCAGTTCCTGGAAAGGCGTGGAGCCTGCATGTGTGAGAAGCTGGCCACAGGAAATAGAAACTTGACTTCACTGTATGCCTGCCTTGTGGTTACAAAACTATGAATGGAAGCAAGTCCATTAGGGTGGCTAATGTAGTGTGGTCAGGAAGGCCTCATTTCCTGCCCCAGGGAGCATAAATCGTTAGTGGAGCTGGCAAGATGCTCTCAGTCTTTGTGAGTGAGTGCTTATTGGGGGTTATCCACCTGGGAAGAACAGAACTGTTGTATGTCACATATAGGAAGATTAGCATGTTAATGCCAGGAAGTCTCCCAGTTACAGATCCAACAATTATTTTTCAAACCCATTTTTAGAGGGAATGTGTTTTATAGAAGGAATAGATTGGAAGAGAGAGACTTTGGAGTCATATGGACCTGAGGGCATTGATTATGACCTTGGCCAATTTCTTAAAAGTCTTAGTCTCAATTTCTTTACTTGAAAATACAGATAATGATTTTTACTTGGAGGGTTGTTGTTACTTTTTACTGAGATAATGTAACTAGAGCACCTAACCTAGCACCTGGCACGCAGTAAGCATTGAATAAACAGTGTTGCCGGTGGTTGGTTTTTGCTGTCGTTCCTGTTGATGTGGTCATTCTTGCTGCTCTGGGTTAGATATTCCTCAAATACGGTCATTACTACAATTCATGGCTTTTATTGTTCTCTTCCTTTATTATTAAAAATTTTTACTTGTATTTGAGTAATGCATTGGCCACTATCTCCTATTTAGTCCTCAAAACAATCCTGCAAAAAAGGGAATCAAGGGTGGGATTATTATCCTCAATGTACTGATGGAGAGACCAAGGCACAGAGAGCTTGTGATTGGTCAAGGTCAGTAAATGACAGCCTCAGAGCTTAGGTCCCCAGAGCTCAGGTTCTCAGAGCACAAGCCCAATTCTTTTTCTTTTATAGAAATGCTATGTGCTGTCCTAAGAGGGACGGATTGTGTGAAGGGCATTTAGCCTAGCACATAATTAGTCAGTAGCTTTTGAAAAGGATTCCTGGTATCCTGCTACTGCCTCTGTGTTATTCTCTACTTGCCAGTCATCTCCCTTGCTGCTTCCAGCAGCCACCTCTTTGAGGTTTGTAAGCACCGTCCCATTCTTTAGGATGGCCAGAGGAACTCCAAAGGTATTCCTTTGGCCCCAGATTTTAATATATATTATAAAGGTCACTATACTTAATACATCTTTAGATCAATATGTTGCTCTTCAGATATTAGAAAAAGCTAATAATCAAACATTATGGAAAGCTACAGCCAGACCAGAAGCCTAACTTCATAGGAGACCCCACTCCGAAGCAAATTTTTCTTGCTTGCGGTGAGGAATGGAAGTAGTCAAGTGTTTAAAAGAATCATTTCTGTTCTTATTGATGAACTGAATCTCTGCAGAAGATTGCCTATACTTAAAGAAATATGAGAGTTATGTTTTTTTTCCCATAAAAATGTGGACTATTCATTTTTTTACAGCTCTTGCTGCTTCTGGAAAGACTCATTTAGTTGTTCTGTTAGGTTGTCCATGTTCTTGTCTGTTAAGCAGGAAAAGAAAATATCTCTAGGGAGTAAACATTTAGCAAATAATTTTAGCTCTGTGGAATAGTCTATTGCTGATGCTATTTATAGTCTAAAAACAAAGTTCTTATCAACCCACTGAATTCTCTCTTTCTCTCTTCATTTCCACAAACATTTGTTGAGCAACCACTGTGTGTCAGGTCCTGTGCTTGGCACCAGGGATTCTGAGTGTTCAAATGAGCTCTCAAGCTTCTAGAGATACACACCCTAACTAATCATCATAAAGGCACTATGTGGTAAGTTCCCTAAGAGAGCTATAAATATGATCTTATGAGGCTTTAAAGAAGAGAAAAAAGCCTATCTGGTTTGGAGAATGAGGTTTCTTTTGGCCTGACACAAAGTATAAATAGCTTTTGAACATGTGGAAAGGATGCAAGGTACTCCAAATGGAGAGAAGATCAGATCATAGAGCATGTGAAGGAATACAGTGGGAAGTAAGATAGGGGTCAGATCATGAGAACTTTGAATGTTGGGCTGAGGAGCATCTAGGCAAACAGAAACCATTTATGTATTTGAGCAGAGCAGGGTGTTATCAAATGTGCACTATGGGGAAGATTAATTTGGCCTTGTGTGCAGGATAAATTTGCATCACTTTTGAGGGTTCTACTCCTAACTTTGCTACTGAATCACTGTGTATACAAATAACATATCCTCTCTGAATCATGATTTCCATATCTGTCAAAAGGAATCAATATTAATGCTTAACTCATAGTGTGTCTCCGAGGGTTAAATGAAATAAACCTAAGAATACCTTACCTAATACTTGATACATAGAAGAAATGGACGCAAAAGTGTCTTGGAAACTAACTTATACCTTGTATTTGTGTTATGTGGAAATTCATTTCCACAGACAAAAAACCTATTAAATTCTTTTTGATATATAAATATTAGGGATCCCATCCCCTTTTTCTCTTCTCTCTTAATGTGATCAACTCTGATTTATCTTTCCACACCAAGTTCAAAAAGTCATCCCCCCCTTTATGAAGCGTCTCAACATTGCCATATTGAAGGAGGTCTTGCTCTATTTTGTGTTTCTGTCACACTTCGTATGGACTTTTGTTATGGCATACCTCTTTTATATTGTGATTTAAAAAAAATATTTTTCTCATATGAATATTTTATTAATAGAAGGTTTGATCCTCAAACTTTGGTGCACATCAGAATCAGCTGGAGCATTTATTAAAACAGAATTTCTGATTCTGTCTGGGTGGGACCTAAAAAATTTCAATTTCTTGGGCACCCGGATGGCTCAATCAGTTAAACGTTAGACTCTTGATTTCAGCTTAGGTCATGATCTGACAGTTCATGATCTCACAGTTCATGAGGTCGAGTCCCGTGTTGGGCTGTATGCTGGCAGCATGGAGCCTGCTTGGGATTCTTGTTCTTCCTCTCTCTCTGCTCCTCCCCCACTTGCGTGGGTTCTCTCTCTCTCTCTCTCTCAAAATAAATAAATAAATAGCCATTAAAAAAATAAAAATTTTAATTTCTAACAAGTTGCCAAATGATGTTGATGCTGCTGGTCCAGGAACTTCACATTGAATACACGGGTTTATGTGAATTCTGCAAGGGCTAAGACTGATTCGTCTCTGTCTCCTTAGTGTTTAAATTCTGGTACTAAGTAGTCACTCAGGAAATGTTGAGTGACTGGTTGCTCATTGAATGTACTCTGTTTCAGGTGGCCATTAAGCAGATGAACCTTCAGCAGCAGCCGAAGAAAGAGCTGATTATTAATGAGATCCTGGTCATGAGGGAAAACAAGAACCCAAATATTGTCAACTACTTGGACAGGTATGAAGTAATAGGTCTTGTCAGAGAGATCAGCCTGGGACTGATGGGTGGTGGAACTATTAGTGGAGAAGGCATCACCAGCACTCTAAACTGCCTTCATTTAAGAATCTTCTGTGATGCTTGGCTGTCTGCCTCTGACCTTGTATACTGCTGGACACCTCTGATTGCTGCACAGTCTTTCTGGGTTAGATGAACCCTACCACCCTGTAGCTTCTGACACCTGGTCCCAGAACCATTTGTTCTGCCTCACAGAGGCCCTTCAGCCCATCTGCCAGAATCAGCCATGTAAGTCTTTAAATCATTTCACATTCCAGATCTTTCCTTATCCTGCTCACCCTCCTGAATAAGTTCTAGTTTATCTTACTTATTCTCTCAAAATTTGACAGTCTGTAGTTTCATTTGAGATTGACCAATATGGAAAGAATAAGACTTCTCTTGTTCTAAATTCAACATGATTTCATTCACTGTTTTATTTTTAGGAAGCCTGTTTCATTGTTGACCCCTAGTTAGTCTGTAGTCAATTTAAATGTCTGATCCCTTTTTTTTTTTTTAAATGGGAGCTTGCCTTAAACTGGTAATGTAGAACTTTATAGGAACCTTCATTAAATCCCATTTTGATTATGTCAGCCCATTATTCCAGCTCATCAGAATTCTGTTCTTAAACATAATAATAGTGGTTATAGCTAACATTTGTGTTATGCTTTACTTTGCACCAAGTACTTTCATGAACATATCTAATTGTGAAATAGGGTTTACTACCTGTATTTTACTGAGAAGAAACTGAGGTTCATAGAAGTTAATAACTTGTCCAAGACCAGTAAGACCGTAAGTAGCAAATGAGGGTTTTGGATTTGAATATTCCTAGCACCAACATCCATACCCTTTCCATCATATCATGTTCTTTTCTCCTATATGTGAAAAAAGAAAGTGAGCTTCTTGCCTAGGTTTCAGAGACATCACAGGTCGAGGTGCTATTGGACTAAGTCTTGGACTGTAACTTTTTTTAATATTTATGTTGCATTGTCAGCTATATTTCATTTCTGCCAGATTCTGCCAGATTTCTTCTTTTGCATCTAAAACATTGGTAGGCTTCAGTTTCTTTAAAGAAGAAAAGAGTTGGACTTTGACCTTTCCAATGCATAATGTTGATAACTATAGCAAATAAAGCCTTCTTCCTTTTTGAGGAATGATTGTCTTTCCATGATGTGGATCATGACTGGCTTTGAAAAATCCTCTGAAAGTTATTATTCACCTTCCCATCTCTTTGAAGAACTTATTTTATAGAGAGTATAGCTTGGACAAACTCCTGAAGGCTATAAGGGTACCAGATTTTGGCTTAGGATGAGGAAAAATGAAAGCTTCCCAATAAAAGTATGTCCTATCTCATTAAAAAGTTAGTGTCTTATCACTGGAGGTATCTAAACGATAAAATGCATGACCATGTTATTGAAGGAATTTGTGTCCTGGGAATAAGATAATTTATAAATTTGTTTATCAATTGTGCCTTTGCTGGTGTTTCCAGAGGCTTGTGCTGTGAAACCAGAAGTAAGTAAGGTTCAATCCCCGCCTTCAAATAAAAAAATACCCAGGAGCTCCTGTGGGAGGACAGAGGAGGGTGCCCTTACCCTGAGCAGTAAGTGAAGGTATTGCAGTTGAGCATCTGATTCTTGTGAGTTGTCCCAGGGGAGAGCTCCATCCGATTTGTTCTTCTCCAAATGTGTGATGCTCTGAGGCTTTACCTTGGAGATGTGATTTTTGATGGTACCTTGGCATACAGTGTAACCACAGAGTTTTTGGGACAACCTGTATCTGTTTGTGCATTGTCTTAGCTTTACACAGCAAAGCCCAGGTATGTCATGTCAGGCCCAGGTAAAGAGGCTCTCTTTTCCAGTGTCCAGAGATGGTCTCTTGAACCCTCATATTTCTTCCTCCCAATCAGTCCAAGCTGGCAGATGTCTCCTTGATGTGCTGGATGAGAGGGCATAATGTGCATTCTTTGTCAGGGAAGAAATAGGCTCATGCCAGTGGAGAGTTTTTTACCCAGTCCTAAATTATCTTTTAGTCCAAGTCCCCATCATCTCTCTCAAAAGAGATTCAAGTTGAAGAACATCTTAATCTGTCACATATATTCTTCCTGGAAACTAAAAAAAAAACAAAACAAAAAACTACAAGACTTTGAGTTACAAAGAATATAGAAGCTATGTAGAGAGTACTAGATTCAGAATCAAGAGAATAGGATTCAAATCCTATTCTCAGCCCTTGCTGAAGGCTTTTTTTTTTTTAACAGTCTCTCTGTCTGCCCAGAAGTAGTCCCAATATCAGGGTGACAATAAGATGACATACCACACAGCTCAAGCCAGTCCAATATAGCTTCTTTGTCTAAAGCTAGCAGAAAAGTCTGTAGAGCTCTAGGCTAGTCTTTTTATTTGTTTCATTCTGCACCTAAAAAGACTGACCAGACAGGCTAAGTGATCTTTTTATTTATCACGTAATAGGGCTGAATGATCCAATCCCTGAGTGATAGTATTGGTCGTAACTCATGTCTCAATAATCTCTGTAGGGATACAGCACTAAATGGCAGCGCTTGGCTTACCAGAAGAGGCTTTGGCTCTGCAGGCTTTGTTGAATTCATTTCATTTTTAGAATCATGTAAAGTGGAGATCATTGCCAACATAATATGTGTATGATACTTTATAGCTTTTAAATGGCTTTTATAGCCATTATTTCATTTAATATTTACAATCAATTACCTTTTATTTTGCTCATTGATTTATTCAGGAAACATTGGCATCTACTGTGTTAGACTCTGGGGATAGAGTCTTGAACAAGACCCAGTACTTGGTCTCATGGATCTCAGATTTAGAACTCTCAAGGAGGTTTTGTGACTTGCTCTAATGCTGGTGACATGGATTCCAAATCCCATCTTTGTCAAATGTTTGGTTGCTCTCTGCCTTGATGCTTCTAGATGTGTGGAAATGATGCCTAATTTTGAGAAGCATTGCTTTGTATTGTGATGAAATGTAATTTTATTATATCTTCAACCTAATAATCTTAGTTCTACTCTTTTGGGCTTCACAGAATTATCTGCTTTGTTTCCTCCAGGAGAATCCACAAGGGATATCAAGTTAGTGTTTCTATCCCCCAGATTTTGCTTTTCCCCGGAAAAAAGAACCCTAGACTTTTCCAGAGCTGATGGAGATACAGGTTCACTCTGTGTATATGCTGAGCCTTTGAAACCCATTGCTATGGCTCAGTGTGCTCTGTTCCTTCTTACCCCTTTTCTATACTCCTACAGTTACCTCGTGGGAGATGAGCTGTGGGTTGTCATGGAATACTTGGCTGGAGGCTCTTTGACAGATGTGGTAACAGAAACTTGCATGGATGAAGGCCAGATCGCAGCTGTCTGCCGTGAGGTAAGGCCAATGGCCAACCAGCCTCGAGCAGGAAGTGGTCTTCATATCAGTGTCTTACCAGTTTTTTACTTGATGGGATTTCTGCCTGGGCACTGAAGGTGGAAGAAATTTGCTGGACTCTCCCATTATTCTTTTGTTTAGCTGTTTTGAATTTTCTATCACTATGATCTATTATTTAAAGATAACTTTATTCTGATTATAAAAGTATATACCCATTGTAGAAAAATTAGAAATTACATATATATATGTAAAGTCACTCAATTTCAACCTTAAAGGTGACTGCTATAAATACTTTGTAGTATTTTTCTCTTTTACATGGATATATATTTTAATCATATTTTTATTCTACTTTCCTGTTCTTCGTGTGCTGCGAAGGAAATAAAACAGATTAAGAAGGTAGTGACGGAGGAGGTACTATTTTAGACAGAGTAGTCAGGGATGGTTTTGCCATAGATTTGAATAAAGATCTGAATATACGAAAAAGCAAGCCACACAAGAATCTGGGGTAAAATACTTCCAGGCAAAAGAAATGGAAAATGAAACTTAAATAGGTATTCTCTTTTCTCCTCATTGCTATTAAATGTCAAAGGTCTGTAATATGCTGGTGTAAGAGGAGAAAAAAAAAAACTTCACAAAGTTTCTGTGAGAAGCAATATCCTCAGGGAGAGCCCCATGTTTTTAAAGCTTTTATTTAAGCTCAGTCGGTTGAGTGTCTGACTGGCTCAGGTCATGATCTCGCAGTCTATGAGTTCAAGTCCCGTGTCGGGCTCTGTGCTGACAGCCCAGAGCCTGGAGTCTGCTTCAGATTCTGTGTCCCTCTCTCACTCTGCTGTTCACCTGCTCCTGCTCTGTCTGTCTGTCTCTCTCTCTCTGTCTCTCTTAAGAATAAATAAAACATTAAAAAAATTAAGTTTAAATTCCAGTCAGTTAACATACAATGTAATATTAGCTTCAGGTGTACAATATAGTGATTCAGCACTTCCATATATTACCCATTGCTCATCACAAGTGCAGTCCTTAATCCCCATCCCCTCTTTAACCCACCCCTCCTCCCCACCTCCCCTGTGGTAACCATCAGTTTGTTCTCTATAGTTAAGGGTCTTTTTCTTGGTTTGCCTCTCTCTCTCTCTCTCTCTTTTTTTTTCCCTTTTCTGGTTTGTTTTGTTTCTTAAATTCCACATATGAGTGAAACCACATGGTATTTGTCTTTCTCTGACTTATTTCACTTAGCATAATACTGTCTAGCTCAATCCATATCATTGCACATGGCAAGATTTCATTCTTTTTTATGTCTAAGTAATATTCCATTATATATATATATATATATATATATATATATATATATATATATATATATACATACACATACACACACACCACAACTTCTCTTTACATTCATCAGTTGATGAATACTTGGACTGTTTCCATAACTTGGCTATTGTAGATAATGCTGCTATAAACATCAGGGTGTGTGTATCCTTCTGAATTAGTATTTTTATATTTTGGGGGGGTAAATACCTAGTAGTACAATTGCTAGATCGTAGGGTAGTTCTATTTTTAACTTTTTGAGGAACCTCCATACTGTTTTCCAGAGTTGCTGCACCAGTTTACATTCCCTCCAACTGTGTAAGAGGGTTCCCCTTTCTCCACATCCTCACCAACACCTGTTGTTTCTTGTGTTGCTGATTTTAGCCATTCTGCAGATAGGTGTGAAATGATATCTCATTGTTTTGACTTGTATTTCCCTGATGATAAGTGATATTGAACATCTTTTCATGTGTCTATTGGCCATCTGTATGTCTTCTTTGGAAAAATATCTATTCATGTCTTTTGCCTTTGTTTTAATTGGATTATTTATTTTTTGGATGTTGAGTTTTACAAGTCTTTTATATATGTTGGATATTACCCCTTTATCAGATAATGTCATTTGCAAATATCTTCTCCAATTCCATAGGTTGCCTTTTAGTTTTGTTGATTGTTTCCTTTGCTGTGCAGAAGTTTTTATCTTGATGAAGTCCCAATAGTTTATTTTTGCTTTTGTTTCCCTTGCCTCAGGAGACATATCTAAAAAGAAGTTGCAATGGCCAGATGTCAAAGAGGTTACTACCTGTGTTCTCCTCTAGGATTTTTATGGTTTCATGTCTCACATTTAGGTCTTTAATCAATTTTGATTTTATTTTTATCTGTGGTATAAGAAAGTGGTCCAGTTTAATTCTTTTGGATGTTTCTGTCCAGTTTTCTCAACACCATTTTTTGAAGAGACTATCTTTTTCCTGTTGGATATACTTTCAGTTTTGTTGAACATTAATTGACTATATAGTTTTGGGTTCATTTCTAGATTTTCTATTCTGTTCCATGACCTATGTGTCAGTTTTTGTGCCAGTACCATCCTGTTTTGATTACTACAGGTTTGTAATATAACTTGAAGTCTGGAATTGTGATGCCTCCAGCTTTGTTTTTTTCTTTTTCAAGATTGCTTTGGTTATTTGGGGTCTTTTGTGGTTCCATGCAAATTTTCAGATTTTTTGTTACAGCTCTGCGAAAAATATTTTTGGTATTTTGATACAGATTGCATTAAATGTGTAGATTGCTTTGGGTAGTATAGACATTTTAACAATATTTGTGATTCCAGTTCATGAGCATGGAATGTCTTTCCATTTCTTTGCTTCATCTTGAATTTCTTTCATCAGTGTTTTAGAGTTTTCAGAGTACAGGTCTTTCACTTCTTTGGTTAGGTTTATTCCTTGGTATCTTATTGGTTTTGGTACAGTTGTAAATGGGATTGATTCCTTGATTTCTCTTTTTGTTTCTTCATTATTTGTATATAGAAATGCAACAGATTTCTGGATGTTGATTTTGTATCCTGTGACTATTGAGTTTGTATTATCACTTCTAGCAATTTTGGTGGGGTGGGAGTCTTTAGTGTTTTCTATATAGAGTAGCATGTCATCTGCAGAGTAAACATTTGACTTCTTCCTTGCCAATTTGGATGCCCTTAATTTCTTTTTATCGTCTGACTCTTGTGGATAGCCATATTTTTATTAGAGGAAGAAGATGAAGGAAATATTCAGAGAAGTTGAGGATATTGAATGTTTTGCTGATAAGAGACTGGAACTTTACAGTAGCCCAATAATAGAAAAGTTTCAGAATTAGGGAAAAGTAGATTAGGTGATTAGTAGATGAGATTCAGAGTATTATGGGATTAAGTTCAATATTATGATTGGGGTTTGATGATGTAAGATCTGGAGGCATTCAGATGGAAAAATGTAGTTGTATATTTAATCAATATTAGGAAAAGTGAAGTCACGTGAAATCAATTTCATCCTAGAAAATATGATCACCCTGCATCCTGGGATCTGGAACACACACATGTAGGTTAATGGAATTAACATAGACCTGGGATTCTTAGGAGCTATGGCTTCTTTTCTTTGCTGCACTGCTAATACAGTGTTTCTCAACTTTTTTTAATTATTATTATCTCTCCCTGAGGGAGCCTTTTAAGACATTTTTTCCTAATCCCATTCCCCCCCATGAAATATTAATACCATAGATATACTGCATATCTGTTTATGTATTATGGCCCTTTGGGAAGCCACAAACCACTGTAATATCTAAAATATTTTTCACTCACCCCAGGAGCTAACTTGCACTGATTGAGCATACATGTATATGTGTGCTTAGGGAAATCAATTTGCTTCAGTTTATATATCTTTAAAATGGGAATTCACCCTGTATATACGTTAGGGGCGCCATATGGAACAAAAAGCACTTAAAAATTTTTTTAATGTTGCATAAATAGGTGACATTACTATTATCTTTAAGTTCTAAGAGATCATCCCTCTTTTAAAAAATAGTTTTATTGAGATATAATTCACATACCATATAATTCATCCATTAAAAAGTATATAATTTAATGATATTTAGCATATTGAGTTACACAACCATCACCATAATCAATTTTAAAATATTTTCATCACGCCTCCCCCCCAAAAAAACTCCTTACCCATTCATTAGTAGGCACTGCCCCACCACCCCATTTCTTGACCCCTCCCCCCCAACACTATGCAACCACTAATCTCTTTTCTGTCTCTATAGATTTACTTGTTCTGGACATTTAATATAAATGGAAACGGCTTCTTTTCCCTAGTATAATATTTTGAAAGTTCATCCATGTTATAATGTACATTAGTACTTCATTCTTTTTATTAACAAATAAGATTCCATTTATTTATCATTCATCAATCAATGGACATTTGGGTCATTTCCACTTTTTGGCTATTATGAATAATAACATATGTACTTGTACAAATTTTTGGTTGGATATCTGTTTTCATTTCTCTTGGGTATAAGCCTAGGAGTGGAACTTCTGGTCATATAGCAACTCGGTGTACTTGCTTAAGAAATGGCCAAACTGTTTTCCAAAGTGGCTGTATTTTTTGATATTCCTACAAACAATGTATGAGGGTTCTAATTTCTCAAAGTTATTTTTTTATCATAATTTTTGACATCCAGAAATCAGGGTCTCCAGCCTCCTAAGGAAAGCAACTCTTACTTTTTTAGGCAAAAGCTGCTTCTGAATATTGGTTTGTTCTTAATTTAGCCATTGGTATGTTCTTAGAAAGTGAAGTATTAATTTGAAAACATTGAAGTAGTATTTTCCAGTTGGTTTGCATCTCTAGTATTTTTCAGTTGGTAGAAGCTTCTAAAATGTTAGCTTTTCGTTATGGACTTAAACTAGTAGATTTAGTAGCAAACCTGAGGTTATTTTTTCTTATCCCCACATTTTACAGATGGGAAAACAGTAGCCTGGAGAGAGTAAGTGATTTGTTTAGAATGTTAGTATCGTTAGTCAAGAAGTGGCAGCACCAGGCATTTTCATTGTTCCATTAGCCTCTGTGTTATTCACTCTGCCTGCTAATTATAGATGTTTTCCAAGAGTCTTTTCTTGCTTTTGTCTTCTATAACATTTGCCAGTTGCAGCCATAACTATAACTTGAAAAAAAAATCACCTGGTCACAAATGACTCAAATATTTATCTCAAGTCCATATCTCCATATATAACTTAAGACTCATATGTTCAGTTGTCTACTGAATATTTGTCTGCAAATGCTTATACGTATATAAAATTTAACATACCCAAAACAGTACAAATTAACTCCTCGCCAATAATAAGAGTTTTCTAACTTCACTGTTGCTTGTTCTTTAAAATAAGTTTCTTTTTTTTTTTAATGTTTATTTATTTATTTTGAGAAAGAGAGAATGTGAACGAGGGAGGGGAAGAGAGATGGGGGGAGAGACTATCCCAAGCAGGCTCCGTGCTGTTAGCACAGAGCCGGCACGGGGCTGGATCCCATGAAACGTAAGATCGTGACCTGAGCTGAAATCAAGAGTTGGACATTTAACCAACTGAGCCACTCAGGTGCCCCCTAACTTCACTGTTTCTAATATCACTTTCATATGTCTCAGATATGACTGTCTTTGTCACTTTCCTCCGGTTTTATCGTTATAAAATCATTTCCATTCTTCCTCAGTAGTTTTTCTTGGGCCTCAGCTTCTTTGTTAAGGATCTAATATTTGATAAAAAAACAAAAAACAAAAATCTCCAAAATGGATTGGAGGGACTTTTGTACCTAAAAACTATTGGGGTGCCTGGGTGGCTCTGTCAGTTGAGTGTCTGACTTCAGCTCAGGTCATAATCTCATGGTTCATGGGTTTGAGCCCTGGGTCAGGCTCTCTGCTGAGCCCACTTCGGATCCCATGTCTCTCCCTCTCTCTCTGCCCCTCCCCCACTCACACGTATGTGCTCTCGCTTTCTCTCTCTTTCAAAATAAATAAACATTAAAAAAAGGAAACTATTGTAAGGTGTACTATAATTACAATAAGATATGGTAAGGCATATTATAAGAAAGGCATAAAGCAGGACCAAATTAGAAGAGTGCTTAGCCAGGAGACAGGAGATTAGGCTGTAGACCTGCCTCCACCACAGATTGGGAGCAAGTTCTGTTTACTCACTGGGCCCCCACTTTCTTGGTCATAAAATGAGGAGGTTGGATTAGTTGATTTTCTATAAGTTTTCATATTATAAGTCCTTTTTTTCTCCCTCTGCTCATCGACTTCAATAGTGCCTGCAGGCTTTGGAGTTTCTGCATTCGAACCAGGTCATTCACAGAGACATCAAGAGTGACAATATCCTGTTGGGAATGGATGGTTCTGTCAAGCTAAGTGAGTAGGAATGAAGATACTTCTCTTCCTGATGGGACCCTGTCTCCTGGGGGAGGGTAATCATATAATAGTAGCTACAAGACTGAGCAAGGGGTCTTCGCTTACAGGCATATGTTGGAGATATTGAGGGTCAGTTCCAGACCATTGCAGTAAAACGAATATTGCAGTAAAGCAAGTCAAATGAATTTTTTGGTTTCCCAGTGCATATAAAAGTTATGTTTACACTACACTGAAGTCGATTAAGTGTGTAATAGCATTATGTCCAAAAAAACGATGTACATATCTTAATTAAAAAATACTTTCTTGCTAAAAATTGCTAACCATTATCTGAACTTTCAGTGAGTTGTAATCTTTGTTTTTGTGAAGAGTCTTGCTTCGATGTTGATGGCTGTGCACTGATCAGGGTGGTGGTTGGTGAAGACTGGGGTGGCTGTGGCAGTTTCTTAAAATAAGACAATAATGAAGTTTGCTGCATTGACTGATTCTCTTCCACTTCATGAACAACTTCTCTGTAGCATGCAATGCTGTTTGATAGCATTTTACCCACAGTAGATCAGCTTTCATAATGGGAGTCAGTCCCCTCAAACCCTGCTACTGCCTTATCAACTAAATTTATGTAATATTTTAAATCCTTTGTGTCATTTCAACGATCTTCATGGCATCTTCACCAGGAGTAGATTCCATGTCAAGAAGTACTTTTCTTTGCCCATCAATGAGAAGCCACTCCTTACCTGTTCAAGTTTTATCATGAGATTGCACTAATTCAGTTACATCATCAGGCTGTACTTGTAATTCTAGTTCTCTTGCTATTTCTACCACATCTGCAGTCAGAACATAGACATTTATCGATTTAAATAAGTTCACCATCTTACATGGGTGCAGTTCGTGATGCCCCAACACAATTACAGTAGTAACATCAAAGATCACTGGTCATAGACCACCATAACAGATGTAATTACAATTAAAAAGTTAGAAATATTATGAGAATTACCAAAATATAACACAGAGACATGAAGTGAGTAAATGCCGTTGGAAAAATGGCACCGATAGACTTGCTCATCACAGAATTGCTACAAACCTTCAATTTGTAAAAATCTGTGATGTGCAATAAAGTGAAGTGCAATAAAATGAGGTATGTCTCTGTTTCCTGGGATATGCAAGCTCTTTATAGTACTCAGCACTATGCAGGATGTCATTTCTTTTTTTCCCCATCCATTTATATGTTTAGCCAAAAGAAATTTACTGAATGCCAAGTGTGTGCTATGTCCAGTGATGGGCACCAAGGATACTTTTGCTTGTCTTCAAGTAGCTCTCAGTCTAGTAGTGGAGAAATTAGTGTAGTTTCTTTGATTCATTCATTCAGCACACTTTTATCAAATATCTATTATACCTAGGCCCTCTGGGAGTAAAAAAATGAGTGGGAAGACATAGCCTTTTCTATCAAAGGCCTCAATTTAAATAAACATATAATTGCAATACAATAAGAATGAACTATAAGCAGAACATTTTGTTCGAAAGTGTGAGGATCAGTAGCCCAGACAGACAGCTGTGTTACAGATGGGCAGCTTATGGGAAGATTGTTAGCAGTCTTTGTCCAGGGGCACAGGGTGAGAAATTAATAAAAGCAGGGCCATTCCTACTTGTAGGTGATTAGGGCTTAAGTCTGGGACTCATTCCCAGAAAATAAAACAAGGACCTAGACTGCCAGATTCTGGGACATGGGTGTGGATTTCAAGAAGAAAGCAGAATTGGGGCAAGTAATCAAGGCCAAAATGGGCACCTTTGGCTCTAATGCCTAGTTCTTCTAGTTTGAGGAGGGGTAGGAGGCCAGAGATGATGTTTCTTTTGTTCGTCTTGTTTCTTTTCAATGTCGGACAGAGGACAGGCTAAGAGCTGGATGTGAAGGTGGCAGTCATGTGATTCCAGGTCTGGAGAGAGAAGGGATTGCCGTGGCTGGGAGCTAGGCAGAGCTTGACAGCTAGGGATAGGCACATAGTCAATACTTATGGAAGGTGTACCCTAAATATACGTGCATTCTTTCTTTTCTTTTCTTTTTCTAGCTGACTTTGGATTCTGTGCCCAGATCACCCCAGAGCAGAGCAAACGGAGCACCATGGTGGGAACCCCATACTGGATGGCACCAGAGGTTGTGACACGGAAAGCCTATGGGCCCAAGGTTGACATCTGGTCCCTGGGCATCATGGCCATTGAAATGATTGAAGGGGAGCCCCCATACCTCAATGAAAATCCTCTTAGAGTGAGTGTTACTAGTCCCATTTCAAGATGTTTGGGCTATTGTCTTTAGTCCCAGGAAATGAGACTCAGGCTATTCCCTACAGTTTTCAACCTGGATCTGTCTTTTCTAGATAAAACTAGGCACTATTGGATTTAAAGAAAAGAGATACTCACAGTCACTCATTTATTCAACAATTATTTGAGTTCCTGCCATGTAAAAGAAACTGTTCTAATGGCAATGAAGAAATTAATAAATAGTAACAGAGGGTAAGTGCTATGAAATAAAGCTGAGTAAAGGGCTTATGAGAGTGATGGGGAAAGAGGGAGAAATGTACTATTTTATTTAGAGTAGAGAAGGAAGTCCTCCCTTATAAGTTATTTGAGCAGAAACCTGAAGAAAGGAGCAAGCCATGCAATTAATCTGATGCAAGAGTTTCCCAGGTATCAAGTATATAAATGACTTGATTTGAGAACACACTTGTATCCAGGAAAAAACCAAAGAGGGCAGTGTTCCTAAGTGAGTGAGTGGGGAGGAGAATAGTAGACAAGGTCAGAGAACTAGGAGGGGACCAAATCAGACCTTGTGACCATCTTGAGAACTTGGCTTTTATTCTGTAAGAGATTGGAAGCCATTGAAGGATTTTGAGGTGAGGAGTAGTATGATGTAATTTATGTTATGAATTAACCATTTTGGCTGCTTTCATGGAAAGCAGAGTCTGAAATACTGTTATAATCATTCAGGTAAGAGTGGTAGCTTGGACTATGTTGGTGGCATGAAGAGTGGTTAGACTCAAGAAATATCTTGAACATACAGCTTACAAGGTGAATTAGATATCAGAGAAAGAGGAATCAATAATGCCTATGAGATTTTGGGCCTTAATTGCTGAAAAAGTTCAGTTGCCATTTACTGGGAAGGTCGAAGAGCAGGTAAAATTGGATAATAGAGTTTGTTTTTAATGTGTTAATTTGAAATGTTTATTAGACATCCAAGTAGAGATGTCGCACAGAGTTGGGCATAGGAGTCTGGAGTTTAATGGTGAGAGGTCAGAGCTATAAATACAAATTTATCAGGAAGTAGTATATAGTTGGTTTATTTAAAGCATTGGAACAAAATGATTGATGCGATCACTCACCTAGGGAGTAAGGTTTGAGTACTGAGCCCTGGGTACTCTCATGTTTACAGTTGGAGGAACTAGCAAAGTAGACCAAGGAATGGCCTTTCTAGAACTGAGAGAAGTGTGTTCCGGAGGCCAAGAGAACAAAGTGTTTGGAGAAGAACTGTGTTCTTTGGAGAAGGACATTGGCTGTGTCAAATGTCACTGATTGTATGAGATAAAGTTGAGAAATACACATTATATTTGCCAATGTGGAGGTTAGTGATGAGCTTGACAGTCAGTGGAGTGATGGTAATGAAATGATAGCCTAATTAGAGTAAATCCACCAGAATGGGAGAAGTTGAGATGGCATGTGAAAGCAATTGTTGTTGTTGTTTAAGGAGTTTTGGTCTTAAGAGAAAAAAGAAATGGAGCAGGAACTAGAAGTAGAGTTGAGGGAGGGTTTAGTTTAGTTGTTTTTTTTTTTTTAAAGATATTATTACATCATGTTTGTGTGGGGATAGCAATAATCTAGTGCAAAGGAGGAAAGTGGTCATGTCCAAGAGAGAAGTGACATCTGTAGGAGTGATGTCCTTAAGTTGATGAGAGGGGTTGGATCAAGTATTGAAGTAAAGAGTATTAGATTAGAGTATGGACAATTTATCCATTGCAATAAGAGAGGGAAGGCAGAGTATATGAATACAGATGTATGTTGGTAATTTTGGTCATGGGCAAATAGAATTATTCTGATTGCTTTTATTTTCTTATTTTTCCCAACCTCCCCTCCAGTGCAGGAATTCTCTGTGCGTTTTTGGTAGGTGGTCCTCCAATCTTAACTGGATACCTCTTGGGTAGCTCTGATCATTGGAAAGTGCTTCAGTGTACCAAACTGAAACTGCCTGAAGGTCCCAGCTTTGGTCTCTGAATCCACATACTACTCATCTTCCCCCATCTTCCAGTAGCCTTGAAAATGATGACTGGTAGGGTGTGATGGAAATAAGACTGCGATTAGAATCAGAGAACAGAAGCTCATATGATTAAGTTGATACTTGGCATATCCCTTTATGTTTCTGGACCTTATTTGTGAAATGGGGATGATTCTTGCCTACCCCATTATCCAGATTTATTATTGTGGTCATTAAATGAGGTAGTGTTTGTGTAAATACTTTGTGAATTAAAGTGCTCAGTGCTGGGAAAGGACTGTTTGGTTTTGTTTTGTTTTGTCTTGTTTTTTTAACTTATCCCATAAGATGCTCCATGTTAGGGGAACTGGGAGGCAACAGGGAAACAGATTGTTGCTTCACAGACATTTCCTTTTTATATTCCTCTCTGTTAGAAGAAATCAGTTCTTAGATGACTCAGGTGCCAAGGCATCAGGAATAATTTCCTCCAGCAAATGGGCAGGTGTTTAATTCTTCAGGCTAAATGAATAATAAGCCCCTTAGTTCTATAATCAAGAATAATAATAAAGCCATGGGTCTGGAACACACTTCATAAGTTTATAAAGTGCTTTCCAATATACTATCTTGTTTTATATTTACAGACATGTGATATAGATATAGATAGGCACTATTATCATCCCTGTTTTTACAGATGAGGAATTTGGAAACTCACTGACTTGCACATGATCACATGGCCTTTAAATGTTAAATAAGATCCTTAGGTCATATTCTTTCCAGTCTCTGGAAAGCCAACCATATGGTCTATGGCAGCCGACCATATTTCTAGAGGGCAAGTGTGGGGACTAGGAGAGAACCCCAGCTGGAGCCTACGGTGATTCTTCATTTGTATTGCCAGGCCTTGTACCTCATTGCCACCAATGGGACCCCAGAGCTTCAGAACCCAGAGAAGCTATCAGCTTTTTTCCGGGACTTTCTGAACCGCTGTCTTGAGATGGATGTGGAGAAGAGAGGTTCAGCTAAAGAGCTGCTGCAGGTAACTGTCCCTAAGCAGAGAAGCTCCAAATTCAAGGGATCACTAAACCAAGTCTTTCTTGCTTCATTTTTGCACGTGAGGCACTACTAGGCCTCTCTCCTACAACTTACCTACACTCAACTTCTATTCCTACTTCCCTAACCTCTTTCATCCCTGGGCCTTTGCTCAAGCTATTCCCTGAGGCTGTTCCTCAATCTGTAAAAACTACACATAGGCTTAGCTTAAAAATCTGCTTACTGAGCTCCTGTTGAATTTTGCCTGTATTATCACCATAGTTGAGTCTTACCTAATATAAAATGGAATCATACAATATGAAAACTTGTGCCTGGCTTCTTTCACTCATCATAGTGTCTATGGGATTCATCCTGTTGTCAGCGTATCAATTATTCATTCTTTTCTTTATTTATTTTATTATATTTTTAATGTTTATTTCTGAGACAGAGAGAGACATAGCATGAGTTGGGGAGGGGCAGAGAGAGAGGGAGATGCAGAATCTGAAGCAGGCTCCAGGCTCTGAGCTGTCAGCACAGAGCTCGACACGGGGCTTGAACTCACAAACCGTGAGATCATGACCTGAGCTGAAGTCAGTCGCTCAACGGACTGAGCCACCCAGGTGCCCCAATTATTCATTCTTTTGAATTGCTGTGTAATTTTCTGTATAGTATTATATAAATATCACATTCATTCTTTCATTCTCTTGGACATTTGGGTTCTTTTTAGTTATGACTATTTTTTAAATATTTATTTAAAATATTCTTTTTAAAAAATATATATTATATATATGTATATATTTTATTTAAATTCAAATTAGTTAACATGTAGTGTAATAATGAGTTCAGGAGTAGAATTTAGTGATTCATCCCTTATATATAATACCCACTGCTCCTCCCAACAAGTGCCCTTCTTAATGTCCATCACCCATTTAGCCCATCCCCACACCCAACACTCTGCCAGCCACCCTCAGTTTGTTCTCTGTATTTAAGAGTCTCTTATGGTTGTACCTGTTCTGTTTTTATCTTATTTTTGCTTCTCTTCCTCTCTGTTCATCTGTTTTGTTTACTAAATTCCACATATGAGTGAAATCATATGATATTTGTCTTTGTCTGACTTATTTTGCTATAATATACTCTAGTTCCATCCACGTTGTTGCAAATGGCCAGTTATGACTATTGTAAGTAAAGTGACTATGAACATTCTTGTGTGTGTCTTTTGGTGGATACACAAACTCTTTTCTGTTGGAAATATACCTGTGAGTGGAAATGCTGGGATACAGCAGAGATGTGTGTTTGAGTGGTAGGTAGATACTGTCAGTTTTCCAAAATGGTTTGTTACCTTTTAAAGATGTTCTTCAACTTGGGGATGATCTGAAGCTTTCCAGACAGAGCCTTGTGCAAACATGGATAGCCTTATTAACATATTATAACGGTTATTGAGGAAGAATGGTAAATAGTCATGTGTCTTTTGCTCTTTTTTTCCTTTCTAGCATCAGTTCCTGAAGATTGCCAAGCCCCTTTCCAGCCTCACTCCACTGATTGCTGCAGCAAAGGAGGCAACCAAGAACAATCACTAAAACCACGCTTGCCCCAGCCTCATTGTGCCAAGACGTCTGTGAAATAAATGCTCATTTTAGAAATTCAAGCCCCTGATGCCCTCTCTTCCTTGCCTTGCTCCTCCCATTTCCTGGTCTAGCGCTCTCATGTCTTTGATCCCTGAGCACTGTGTGTCCAGCATTGAAGAGAACCGCAACTGACTAATGAGTTGATGTCCATTTCTAAATAAGGAATTTCCTCCCAATTCATGGATGTGAGGGTGGTTTACCATCAAGGGCTTCTTTGAATAAACCCATGGACTCCTTTTCCCATCCCCTCCATCTCTCACCTGCCAGTCAGTTCTTGACTCTATAATTTTTGGCTTTGTAACATTATCAATTTGTAATCAGTTGAGACTTCTTTAGTGCTTGCTTTTCTTTGACTGAACTGCCCAAACACCTGTTGTACTTGAAAATTGGAACTGCTGGAGGAATGCCATGAGGGTTGATAATCTGCCAGGGATGTGAAATGGCTCATCTTCCTGGACCATGGCTTTGGCGCAGCTGATCCTGATATGGGAGAGAGAGCTACCATGTTTTCTCTTTGTGTATGCTTCTAGCAGCTATTTGGGAGGATCTTCACCCAGTAGTGTTCCCTGTGCTATTTCTTGTGAAATGGTCTTGGCTATGTAGCAGCTTTTGATTCCCTACATCCCCTAGGCTGCTGCCCCAATTCTGTCCTTGTTTAGAACATTGAGAGGTTTCCCAAGGCACATGCTGGGTGAGAACAGTGTGAGAAGTCAGGGGAAAAAATATAGCTGCTTTTAGAACAAAGTCAGGTATCAGCACCTGTCCTGCTGTACCTATGTGTTGTTTTGAGAACTCAGCTTCTTTTTCCATCTGGAATAAGGAGCTGAAAGATTAACTTAGATCTTCTGATGGCCTGAATCTTTGGGTCAGAGGGAAGGACCTCGAAATGTGAAACTACATGTTAGTTTTGGATGGATTTGGCAACCTGATAAGATACTCTGCCGGCTGTGAAGGGACCCTGTTTTTACAATGCATGGCCAAGCTCTCTGCAAATGGAAATGCTTGCACTGGGTGTTGGGGATGTTTGCTACCTCCTGCTATCTTTGTGGTTTTGGTCCTCCCACTATGATAGGACCCCTGGCCAGCATTGTGGCTTGTCATGTCAGTCCCATTGGCTACCTTGTCATGCTCTGAGGTACCACTGCCTCTGTAGCACAAGTTTTATTTCCTTCAATAAAAGGAGATGAAAATATTCCACTTGGAGTATGCCTTCCTTCTTTGCCCTTTTCCTTTCTTTTCTAATTTTTTATTTTTATTATTTTATTCTATTTTTTAAAATATGAAATTTATTGTCAAATTGGTTTCCATACGACACCCAGTGCTCATCTAATTTTTTATTTTAAAATAATTTCAAACTTGTAAGAAAACTTAAAATATATATTATAAAATATATATATTTTTTTCTCTTTGAACCATCTGAGATTAAGTTACCTTTACCACCATGTACTTCAATGTGTATTCATTCCTCTTAACACTTTTATTTTAAATATAAATTAAGAGAACTGTTTATATATTACAAGGTATTCACTCAGACAGTTGTGGAAACTGAGAAGTCCCATGACCCACATCTGCAAGTTGGAGGCCCATGAAGGCTGGGGTGTAGTTCACAGGCCTGAGAGCCAGAGAGCCAGTGGTGTAGATTCCAAAGTCTGACACGCAAGAACCAGGAGCACCCAGGGCAGGAGAAGATTGGTGTCCCAGCTCAACAGTCAGGCAGAGAGCAACCCACTCCACCTTTTTGTTCTATTCAGACCTTCAGCTAATTTGACGATGCCCACCCAAGCAGGGTCATCAGCTTTACCCTGTCCACCAAGTCATATGCTAATCCCTTCTGGAAATACCCTTACAGACACACCCAGAAGTAATGTTTAACCAGACACTGGGCATCCCATGGCCCAGTGAAATTGACACAGAAAGTTTATCATCACACATTCATCCCACCTCCAGGTGGAGGAACTCCCGTGGGGACTAAGTGAGCCGACAGCTTTTATAGTGCTATGTGTTATGACTTTTAGACCAAGGGGTCAAAAGTGAAGAGTGGAATAAGTCAGAGAAAGACAGATAGCATATGTTTTCATCGTATGTGGAATTTGAGAAACTTAACAGAAGACCATGGGGGAAGGGAAGGGGAAAAAAACAGTTTCAAACAGAGAGAAACCAACCATAAGAGACTCTTAAATACAGAGAACAAACTGAGGGTTGAAGGGAGGGGAGGAAAAAATGGGTGATGGGCATTGAAGAGGGCACTTATTGGGATGAGCACTGGGTGTTGCATGTAAGTGATGAATCATGGGAATCTAGTCCCGAAACAAAGAGCACACTACACACTGTATTCTAGCTAACTTGACAATAAATTATATTTAGAATTTAAAAAAAAATGTAAAAAAAAAAAATGAAAAAGTTGGTGATCCCCAATGTTGTCTTATGGGGAAAAAAAAAGTACAAAGGTACTGGAGGTCCTACATGCAGTTACTGAGCGTACAAGTATAGTGGCATTGCTTATGTGTGACATAGAATGCTAGGTGATGGTACAGCCCATCAGAAGACAGGAGTGTTATTTATACCTTCCACTTTGAGCTTGCAGTGGTAAACTGGTTAGTCTGATGAAGCCTGAGGAGTTGTTAGCTGATTGCCCCTCTGGAATCTTAGAATCTTGGGATTGTCTGATAGTTGGGTGTTAAAACAGAAGTATTGCCTGTCCTGCAAACTTTCCAACACTCTATTTAAGCAGTATAGGCATGACTGTTTACTACTGGGATATCTAGACATCCACTCAGATAATAGAACATTCTTCATACCCAGACAGCTTAACAGCATATTTCCATGCCTTTTATTGCCTGCAGAATGTGGAGGCAAGAGAACTCTGAAACTCTCTAGTCATAGACAATTGCTGCTTATTTAATTCTCCATGGATACCATAAGCATCTATCTTGTGTGTTAGTTTTCAACTGCTACATAACAAATTACCACAAATGTGGCTCAGTACAACACAAATTATCTCAGTTTCTATAGGTCAAATGTTTGAGCACAACATGGCTTGATATTTTGCTCAGAGTCTCATTAAGCTGGAATCAAGGTATTGGCCAGGGCTGTAGTTCATCCAGAACTTGAAGTCCTCTTCTAGGCTCACTAGTTGTTGGCAGAATTCATTTCCTTGTAGTTGTAGGACTGAAGTCCTCATTTTCTTTCGAGCTGTCAGCCAAGGACAACTCTCAGCTCCTAGAGGCTGCCTACCGTTTTTTGCCCCACGGCCCCCATAGACAATTCACAAAACAAATATTTGCTTTATTCCAGATTAGCCAGAGCACATTTCTCCGACTTTCACTTCGGCAACCAGCCAGAGAAAACTCTGCTTTTAAAGGGCTCATGTGATTAGGTCAGGCTTATTTAGATAATCACCCTGTCTTAAGGTCAGCTAATTTCAGAAATTAATTACATCTGCAAAACCCTTCACGACAGTACCTAAATTCCTGTTTGATTGGAGAAACTAGAAGAAGTTATGTACACCAAAGGCTGGGAATCTTGGGGGGCTTAGTCCATTCGGGCTGCTATAACAAAATGCCATACACCGGGTAGCTTATAAACAACAAATTTATTTCTCATAGTTCTCGAGGCTGAGATGTCCAATATCATGGTGTCAGCATGTTTGGATCCTTGTGAAGGCCCACTTCCAGGTTGCCCACTTCCATCTGTTAAGGACACAGGAATTAGGGGAAGGGGAAATAACTGGAGTAGTATAACTATAGTTCAGGGACCTGAACCCAGGTATTCCTTTCCATACCTCTGTACACTGTATCAAGAGTAGGCAGGGGTGCCTGGGTGGCTCAGTTGGTTAAGCATCTGACTGGCTCAGGTCATGATCTTGTGGTTCACGAGTTCAAGCCCCACATTGGGCTCTGTGCTGACAGCTCAGAGCCTGGAGCCTGCTTCAGATTCTATGTCTCCCTCTCTCTCTGCCCCTCCCCCTGCTCATGCTCTGTTTGTCTGTCTTTCTCTCAAAAATAAATAAACATTAAAAAAAATTAAAAAGAGTAGGCAAACACCAACTTAAAGGCACTACTAGAGCCATGAGGCTGGCTGGGTGGTGACCAACTCAACTGAGGTCACACTAATATGTTTATCCTGCATTTGATGTTATTGTATACCTGCCATGTGGACACTGTGCAAGGTGTCCTCACCTGTAGGTATAAGTAAATGCAGTCTAACTACTGTGGAACCATTGAAGAAGGAGATTGGTGGTGATGGGACTACTCCTGGGTCCTGTTAAGGTTATTGTGCTGGGCCAGATGTTATAGATATTTTCAGAAGAAGCCTAGTGCCAGAAATAAGGGACTACCTGAAACCATGGGAGACATTTGGAGGAAGTATATCCTATCTTATACTTGGATCCCTTCAAGAGAATCATCACCCAGGCTATTGCATTCTTCTAGGCATCTCTTATTGACAATTGGCTCCTTTGTGAATCTCTCATAATGCTGGATCAGTCATCAGTTACTGGATGTAGCAAGGGCGACTTGGAAGCACTCCAGTGTTTTCTAACATTTACCTGCTGCGTGTTTCCTATCCTACTCTACTGAATCATACTACCCACCACCAGCCTGTGAAACTGTCAGTAATGGACTCTTGGGTTCCATGTCTGGCTCTTCCTCTACTTCCTGGGATGACATAGGATTCTTGGTCATTGGAAAAGGCTTGGGAGTAGTTCCATAGGCTTTGGTTAGGCTTTATTAAAGCACTGTAACTATGAATATTGGTCTTAACTGCACACAATGTGAGCTTGCGTGTACACACACACACACAACTCTGGACTGGATAATATGTTCCACCTAGGCTGTTTTCCTCTGTGGTTAAATGGCCTTCACCTGTTTGCCTCCAGTAATCATGACCTATAACCCTGAGGTGATAATCCAACTATTTAATGTTTTCTGGGATTCTCAGGTCCCCCATTGCCACCACCTGGCCTAAATGTAAAGGAGAAGACTTCCCAGTGGGTAGTGAGGAGAAAGGACTAGGAGACATCATAGTCTTATTCCTGAGTAGAGATATATGAAGCTGATAGAAAATCTACCAGTTATGCTAGGCTAAATAGCTAATGAGATCACTCTAGCCATCCAGCAGATTAGCCTGGACTCCTTAGCCAGAGTGGTTTTATTTTCATTTATTATTGTTGTTATTTTAACCAAAATGGATTTAGGCCACAAAACTGATCTTCATAATCTGACAGCAGCTGTCTCTGGCCTAATCAATAATTCCTATTATTTATAGATCACAATTAGTGGCAAGTAGAATTATCAATATTCTGCATATGGGAAAAGGCAGTATGGTTATTTAGTGCATCCCAAACGGGTACCTCTTTTTCTTGTCTGAGTCTGAGCTCCCTCAGCCCCTGGTTTAAGGAACAGCTATTTATGGCTTTCCATATTCCAGTGATTTTCAAAGTGTGGTTCCTACACCAGCAACATTAGCATCACTTGAGAACTCTCAGAAATGCAAGTTCTCAGGGTCCTTCATGGATATGCAATCTGCAGATAAGTCTTCCAGGTGATTCTGAAACAGCTGAAGTTTGAGAACCATTCTCCAAGGTTTCCTACAAACTGTAATGGTATGTATTACTGATGGAATGGGGTATGATGTATAGAGGCCACCTAGATATTAGAGGTGAAGAACTACAGTGGTTGAGAAATAAGGTTTAACTTGCCCAATATTCTCTTCTGGGTGGCCTCCTGGGAAAGGAGTTGGCCTTTGAGCTCCACGGAAACTATCTACAGCCAAATGCTTAGAAAAATCAGTTCTACTAGAATGCTGATCGGGCCACTTGTCTGCCATACCAAAACATGGTCTTTTGCCCCTAGTCTTGACAGCCTCTTCTGTATGTTTGATATATATATGTGTGTGAACGAAGTGGTGGGATAGGGCTAGAAGCCATTGTTCTGCCATGTCATGCTGCTATTGGATCACAACCCTCATCCAGCCAGCCATTCTGTGGCTTCTCAGACCTCTAGCTTTGTGAAGAAACAACCTTCCTCATTGGTAGTGATGAGGAAGGGAGTTGTGTAGGAGATACTACATAGTCATATTCATGCAAGGATCAGGGTCTCATTCCTATATGCTGACTCTAAATGGAATGAGCCATAAGGGACTTCCAAACCTGCTGCTGCTCCTATATTCGTTGGTTTCCTCCAATAAATACTATTCCAAAGGCCTGGTATGTGTCCTGTGTGGTCATTTGGCTTTGCTCCATGTTATTCAACTGTGTGAATATGTTGACATTATTTATTCATTCTTCTGCTGATGAGTATTTGGGTTATTTGCTGTTTGGGGTGATCAGAAGCAATGCTGCTATGAACATGATCGTATATTTATCCTAGTGCTCACAAGAACAAATTTATCTACTAGATATCCTAGGTGTGGAATTATTAGATCATGGGGCATATATATCTTCAACTTTTTAAGATGATACCTACAAGTTTTCCAAAGGGATTGTACCAACTGACATCCCCCACTATTGTGGGAGTTCGTACACATTACTCAACCTTGCTCGCATTGCTTGATCGATCCTTGCTAACATTTACTATTTACTATTTACTTGCTAATATGCTACTATTTACTATTACATTTACTATTGTCAGACTACTTCATTGTAACCAATCTGTGTGTGTAGTGTAGTATTTCATTGTGCTTTTGCTTTTTAAAAAAATAATTTTTTAATGTTTATTTTTGAGAGACAGAGAGAGACACAAAGAGAGAGACAGAGCACGAGTTGGGAGAGAGGGCAGAGAGAAAGGAAGACATGGAATCTGAAGCAGGCTCCAGGATCCAAGCTGTCAGTACAGAGCCCAACGCAGGGCTCGAACCCATGAACCTGAGCTGAAGTCGTTCGCTTAATAGACTGAGCCACCCAGGTGCCCCTCATTGTGATTTTACTCTTTTGTGAAGTCTTTTTTCAAATCTTTTCCTCATTATTTTCTTTTTTGTCATCTTTTAAATATTTTTTGTTGAAATTCCTTGTGTATGCTGGCTAATTATTCTTTCTCATTTTTGTGTTATAAAATCTTTTTTTGATTGCCTTTTTAAAATGAAACTTCTGGGGTACTCAAATGTATTAGTTGGTTAAGTGTCTGACTCTTGATTTTGGCTCAGGTCATGATCTCACGGTTGTGAGAGCCCAGTCCCACATCAGGCTCCATGCTGGGCATGGAGTCTGGTTAAGATTCCCTCTCTCCCGGGGCACCTGGATGGCTCAGTCGGTTGGGCATCCAACTTTGGCTCAGGTCTTGATCTCATGGTTTGTGAGTTCAAGCCCTGTGTAGGGCTCTGCACTGACAGAGTCTGCTTTGGATTCTATGTCTTCCTCTCTCTGCCCCTCCCCATTCATGGTCTGTATCTCTCTCCTTCAGATATAAATAAACATTAAAAACATGTTTTTAAAATAAAAAGAAAGATTCTTTCCCTCGTCCTCTGCCCCTCCTCCACTCACGCTCTCGCTTTCTCAAAAAAAATTTTTTTTAATTAAAATTAAACTTCCTGGGGCACCTGGGTGGCTCAGTCGATTGAGCATCCGACTTCGGTTCAGGTCATGATCTCGTGGTCTGTGAGTTCCAGCCCCATGTTGGGCTCTGTGCTGACAGCTCAGAGCCTGGAGCCTGCTTCAGATTCTGTGTCTCCCTCTCTCTCTGCCCCTCTCCCGCTCATGCTCTGTCTCTCTCTCTCTCTGTCAAAAATAAATAAACATTAAAAAAGATTAAAAAAATAAAAAAAAATAAAATTGAACTTCCTATTTTGAGATAATTGTAGCTACACATGCAGTGTTGGAAATCATAGAGAGATATCCCACATACTCTTTACCCAGTTTCCTCCAATGGTACCACCTTGCAAAACGATAGTGCACTATCCCAACCAGAGCATTGACATTGATAGAGTGAAGATATGGAACATTTCCATCCTCACAAGGATTCTTCTTTTTTACAGCCACACCTACTTCCCCCTGCTCCCATGTCTTCTTTATGATAATTTCCTTCTTTCTGCTGGCTTTGGGTTTATTTTGCCCTTCTTCTAGGTTATCAAAGTGGGAGCTTAGATTATTGATTTGAGACTTCCTCTTTTCTAATTTATGTATTTGGTGCTATAAATTTCTCTCTCAGCACAGCCTTAGGTGTGTCCCACAAATTTTATATGTTGTATTTGTCTTCCACTTAATTCAATGTATTTTTGAAATCTACCTTGAAACTTGCTCTTTGACCCATATATTATTTGGAAGTAGGTTGTTTAGTTTCCAAATATTTGTAGATTTTCATGTTATCTTTCAGTTCTCATTTCTAGTTTGATTCCAGTGTATCACAAAACACTCTGTATGACTTAAATCCTTTTAAATTTGTTGCAGTTTGTTTTAAGGCCCAGAATATGGTCTATCTTGGTATATGTAATGGAAATAAGCATTTGAAATGAATGTATATGCTGATGTTGTTGGGCAGAATGTTCTATAAATATCAATTAGATCCTGTTGCTTGATGTTGAACTCTTCTAAATACCTGCTGATTTTCAGTCTAATTGTCCTATGAATTGTTGAAGGATAGGTGTTGAAGACTTGAACTTTTATTTTATTATTTTTCTCCTTTCAGTTCTATTAGTTTTTCATTAATGGATTTTCATTTCTGTTGTCTCCTGCACATACATTTAGGACTGCTATTTTTTTTTTTTTTTTTGGTGGATTGACCCTTTTATCGTTGTATACTGTCTTTCTCTCTTTCTAGTAATTATCTTTGCTCCAAAATCTAATTTATCTGATCTCAATGTAACCTCTTCTGCTTTCCTTTGGTTAATGTTTGCATGATATAAAATGTCCCATCCATTTACTTTCATCCTGCCTATATTGTTTTATTTGAAGTGAGTTTCTTATAGACTGCATATAGCTGGAACATGAATCCTATTCTACACCTTATAACATGGAAGGCAGGCAAAAACCAGAGTATGTCCTGATTTTTGTTATTTATACTTATACACTGCCTTTTCAACAAATGATTTGAGAAAACATGTAACAATAACATTTGCAATAAAACAATGATTAATATCTATTAATAAATACAGATAGGAAATCAGGGCCAAGGAGAAGATGAGCACAAATATGTTGGTTATCAGGGTTAAAGTATTGCTATAGTTGAACTCTAAATTTGGAATTAAACTTCCTGGAAGTTAAAGTAACAAGGTAATGTGTGTATAATTTCCATTATCAGAAAGGGAGAGGGCACGCCAGTTACTGGTGACTCTAGACCAGCACTATCCAAAACATTTTCTGTAATAATGGATTCTGTACTTGTATCATCCAGTATGGGAGCCACTAGCTACATGTGGCTGTTAAGCACTTGAAATGTGGTTAGTGACTGAGGAACTGATTTTTACATTTTAATTTTTATTAATTTAAATTTAAATAGCCACATATAGCTAGTAGCTATCTTATTGGACTGCTGAGGTCTAGAGGAAAAAAAGTAGTATAGTGTAGTTGGAGTCAAATGGGCTGTATTTAATTTTTGGCTCTGTCACAGGTATGTATGACCATGGAGCAGCTACTTAACCTTCCTGACCCTCAGCTTCTAGATCTGTAAAGTGAGTACAATAATAGTATCTACCTTTAAGATTCCGAGCAAACAAAATAATGTATGTAAAGCATTTAACACAACCCCTGACATGCAGGACACTCAGTCTCGTTTTATAATGGTTGAAATTACTTGGTTTGTCAGGAAATTTCATGCTAACTCTGACTCTTTTACTGGCACAAAAATGGAGGTTTTATAAGAGAATCAATAACTAGGAGACTAGGTTGTGCTTACCTTAGCCAATAACTGCTTTCTGGCCATAGTATCAAAAGGTCAATCAAACATTGATTAAAAAAAATTTTTTTTATCCATTTGAAGTTGCTTCAGGATACTCTGTTTAAAAGCCTAGGGCCTCCTTTTTCCCTGCCAACTTGCTAAAGGATTAAGCCCTAAAATTAGTATTTATCTCTTTCAGATTTGTAGTTCAATATTTCTTCATTATAGATGTATTAAAAGCCAAAACTAGTTAGTTCAATGACCTGTCACTGAAGAGAAGATTCATTACTTTTAATTAAAAGGACACTTGTTAAAAACAGGACTACCATGTGCACTTAGCAAAGATAATGTCCAAGCTTTGGGCTTGATCCGCTGCTGTACAATTGGCTAGAGTCTGGCATCAAGCCCCAGCATTGAATTCTCTCTGCCAAGAGAGAGAATTCAGAGGCTGGCGCTCAACTGCTCAGGTGACATGTGGCCATAGGTCTCGAGTTTATCCTTTTCTTTGTGTCAATGTTACCATTTTGCAGGTTTATATAATGAAAACTTAAAGCAACCTTTGATTATTTATTTACTCATTCTTCAGTCCAAGCAGTGAGTGATAAATAATTTGCTCTTATAATAAGAAAATTATCAGAAGGCTGGAATAGTTATTGCCTAGACTTGAGGCTGCACAGAAAGTTAGGAATTGGCTGTGTTTTTATGATATTACTAGCTTCTATTTTGCTGAGAAACCTAGGTGCCATTCTAGATGTCTTATTTTATTTTATTTTATTTTATTTTATTTTATTTTATTTTTGAGAGAGAGAGAGAGGGTGCAAGTGAGCAAGGGTCAGGGAGGGAGAGAGAGAGAGAGAGAGAGAGAGAGAGAGAGAGAGAGAAAAGCGAGGCTCCACCAAAGCAGGGCTCATGTTTACCTGAAGCAGGGCTTGAGCTCACCGGAAGTGAGGTTCATGCTCACCCCTGATCTTGACCTGAGCCAAAGTCAGATGCTTAATGTCTGAGCCACCCAGGCATCCCATCCTAGATGCTTTAAATGCATGTGTGTGTGTGTGTGTGTGTGTGTGTGTGTGTGTGTAGGTTTGCAAAATATTTCAAATTGGCTTTATGGACTACACCAAACTGCAAACTCACTTAGGTTGTTTTTAGCAGAATTCTCTGTAAGTTGATAGTGTGACAGCAATCACTAGGAAAAAACCTTCTCTCAGGTCAGCTTGCTCCTTCTGGAAACTATTGGACAAAGACCCACTACACTACAGAAGGAAGGTAGAGTTCTGAAGAAATGACTAGCAAACCTTCAGATGGCAGTCTTGAAAATCTTAAAAAAAACAAAATTGAGTTCTTCCAACACAGTCTTTTTTGGGTTCATCATATTTTTTGTCTAAGATCAGACAGGGCCCACCAGAGTTTGAATAATATTCATTGCAAAAGGACAGTTTAATTAGATGAATAATGAGTCTATGAAATTGAGTCAGTTCTGTTGGGACAATAAAGCCGGGAAAAAATCTCCCCCAAATATTGATGGGAATCTCAGTTTCTTAACACCACATCATGTCCCCCAGTTTACCTTCATTATTGATTTTTTAACAGGTAAATTTGAAGACTCCCACAGAGATTAATTGAATATTAATGTTCTTTGAAATAAAATGTTATAATTTATTTGATAAGTTCTTTGATACCCTTTAAAAAATATATTTATTTTGAGAGAGGGAGAGTGTGTGTGTGTGTACGAATGGATGGGGGGGAGAGAGAAAGAGAGAGAGGGAGAGAAGAGAGAGAGAATCCCAAGCAGGCCTACACTATCAGCACAGAGCCTGGTGTGGGGCTCAATCCCACAAACCATGAGATCATGGCCTGAGCCAAAACCAAGAATCGGATGCTCAACTGACTGAGCCACCCAGGCCCTCCTGGTACCCTTTTTAATATTCTGTTTTGCATGCTTTAGTTTTGTTTGTCTCACTTCTGCTTTAAAACCAGGAGTAATAGGATCAGGCCTGTATTTGCTCAAACATGGAACCAGTTTCCAGCACTTCTTTCATTATCTATTGATATGAGAAAAAGGTCTCTAAAGAAGAAATCAGAATGGAGTTTCAGGGAGCCTCTGGGTGGCTCAGTCAGTTAAGCAGTCAACTCTTGATTTAGGCTCAGGTCATGATCTTGCAGTTCATGAGATCAAGTGCCCATGGGACCCTGTGCTGACAGCATGGAGCCTGCTTGGGAATCTCTCTCCGTCTTTCTGCTCCTCCTCCCTCAAAATAAATAGATAAGCATTAAAAAAGAAAAGAATAGAGTTTCAGAAAATCTTCATTTCACGAAAATTGCTTAATCCCTTGATTGTTACCTAATCTCAGTGGGTGCAACCAGTTTAGTACTGCTATGTCAAGGGTTAATCTCGGGTTCCCGAATAGAAGTTAGCAGAAGGAGGGTAAACATTCAAAGATCAAGCTACTTTTCTTATTCTACGCTATTACCACCCCGATCCAAGCTACCATTCTTTCTTCTGGTCAAGTCCTCCCAACTGGTTATTGGGAGGTATACTCCAGGGAACACAGGTAGGTCAGAAAAAAATGTAGCCTGTCTTACTCAGCTTAAGGGTTGATGGCTCTGTAGCTTCTATTTATTTAACCAATTGTGCCAAGCATTACAGTAAGCACCGGGAAGAAGTGATGAGTTAGGTATGGTCTCACCTTCAAGTAGATGAACTTAAAAGGGAGGAAGCAGAAATTAAAGTCTCAGCAAAGCAAAGTAGGTAATTATAATCAATGCCGCTAATATAGTACTAAGAAGTTAATTTGGAGGGACATATGGGACAAGGAGGAGAAGTACTTAATTGGGCCTGGTGGTAAGGAATAGGTGGTGATGATCAAAGAAGGCTTCCTGAGCTGAGTCTTACACCAACAAAAGGAGTTAGCTAGGTAAAAGTCAAGAGTGGGAAGTGAGTAAGCCTGGCAGTAGGAACAACACGAATGAAGAAAGATACATAATGGTGTGGAGGCGTAAGTAGTGCAAGAGGTGTGGTTTTGCTGGAGTTTCAATATGAGTAGGGTTGGAGGAGAGTAGGGGGAGAAAGAAGCTGGAGAGAAGGGCAGTATCCAATTAAGGGGCTTGAACTTTAACCTTAGGAATGAATTTTAAACGTGGCCAGATTTGTATTTTTAGAAGATCACTAGCTGCTCTTTGAAAGGCAAATTTGGGGAAATGTAAACTGGAAGCAGTGAGATTCTTTGGGAGTCTACTCCCATAACGACCTTAACCCTTACCACAGCAAGTACTAAGCAGCTGGTACCTACTGAGATGACTAGGGGCCCTAGTGGGCATTGAAATACAACAAGGGAATGACTAGGAGAAAGGGATAGGAAGTGTGTGTGTGGGAGGGGGGGTTGCAAAGCAAAGGGAGGAATCAAAAATGGAGGGTTGGTTTCAGTTCTTGCCATTTAGCAATTTGGAGCCACAGGTGGTGGAGCAAATTTGAAGGGAAAAATATGCATACGGATTATTGAGTTTGAGGTGTCTCCAACAGGACATTCAGATAAAGATGACCAGCAGACATTTGGATATGATGGTCTTAGAGCTTAGAAATGAGGTCGGAGCTAGAGAAATAGCTGGAGGAATCAAAGAGTAAACAAACAAAACTAAAACAGGCCCATTGTTTGAAGTAGGTTAGGAAAAAAAAGACAAGAAAAAAATAATTAAAAAAAGACAATCTATAAATAACTGGGCTACAAAAAATAGTTAATCCCTGAACTAAATAATTAACAAAAACTAAAATTACGCTGAAGTTCTTTTTTTTAAAGTTTATTTATTTTGAGAGAGAGAGAGAGTGCAAACAGGGGAGGGACAGAGAGAGAGGGAGAGAGAGAATCCCAAGCAGTCCCCTGTGCTGTCAGTGTCCACGCTTAACCTACTAAGGCACCCAGGTGCCCCGAAGTTATCTCTAAAAGAAGCAAAATGAAAGATACTTTAAATACACATTTTAAACGCATTGCTCAGAGCTAAGTTTGCAGGTGTGCCTTAAACTCAGCCTCCAGGGCTGATAGAGCACCGAAGGCCACGCCCCTGGCCACGCCCACCCCACACAGCCAGCCTCCACTGCCTTCTTCAACCAGGCGTCCATCTTGAGAGACGCTGGTCTGCGGTGGGGAATTCCCGTTTGCTTTTGGGGCTTTGAAGTCGCTGTAAGTACCGTGTCCAGCTCTGAGCTCCACCTCTTAAGCATCTCCAGGAGTAGGAAACTACATTAATATTATCAAGTTGTCAGCCAACGTGAGGCACTTTTACCTAATCAGCTCATTACGTCTGGTGAACCTGGAGCTGCCATCACCCCAGTGTTCAGGGGAGGAAGCTGAGACCAGAGGGCTTCCACCTGTCCCAGTCGGGTGGCGACAGGAGCACCAAGCCGGGTAGGCCCAGTGGCTCGGCTGGCGTCCAGGGCTGGCATGTCGTGGGCGTGTGCGTTAAGTCCCGACAGGTGTGAAGGAAGTGCTCAGCTCGTTTGTTTCTCTGGGCGATCCTAGCCGAACGCTGCCTGTGTTCAACATCTGAAAATAGTTGTTTCTTGTCTTGTGTCCAGTTTCGGAGTTGTTTTTGGAGGGAGCCTAAGTCTTGTTGTAGTTTGTCAAACCTGGCAAGCGCACTCTGGTGTTTGACTCAAGCAACGGGTGAACAGTGGTGCCCTTTGCGGAGAGGGGATGGTCTTGAGAAGGAATAGGTTTGGGAGGGCAAAGCAGGGGTTCAGTTTGGGATAATTTTGAGAGGTCTGTGAGAAATCAAGTGAAGATTTCAGCAGGCTGTTGGCTGTATGGGTTTGGAAATCAGAGATGTTTGGAAGGGAAACGATGTTTACTGATCTTTCCCTAAATATTAATGAATTCAAAGGATATGTAGGCATGTGGGAAATGGTTGTGGTAATGATTCTGGTTAAAATGCTGCCTTTTATTCAGTATTTGAGCAGTTTACCACCCTCCCTGTCACAGAGCTTTTGTTCACAAGATCTTTCTTTGACATACCAATATTTGCAACTGGTCACACTAAATTCACCGTCTCTTCTGTTTTTAGCTTCATTATAGTAAATTTTTATTATGTTGAACACACGCACAGACATTTAGCAAATGTTAGAAGACTATAGATTGTCTCCTTACATTTAAAAAAAGTCTAGATTTTTTTTAACATGGGAGGCTGTTTGCTCAAGAAATTCCATGATTAGAGATATATGTACATATTTGAGAGAGAACTTGTCACATTCCCAAAACGTAAAAGCAACTGATCTCTCTTTCTCTGGGTTATATCCTTTTTAAATTGAGCCATTATGAACTTATGCATGGAACATTTAAGTAAAAATCAGATACTTTTCTGTTGTAAATAGTGGGTTTTCTCTTAACTTTGCCAAATCTCATCCTCTCCTTTGTGCATTGGCATTAAGAACAAAATCTTAAGTTGAAAGAACCCAAAATGATAATTTGGGTTCTGGCCTACTTAAAGAGAGGATTGTTGAAATTAATTCCAGAATTATTGAAGATTTGGTTGTTACTTAGCTTGCAGTTGAGATTTGTAGAGGATTATTATATGTTGGCTATCATTACATAACAAGCCATCCTCAAACTCAGTGGCTTAAAACAGTAGCATTTATTATTGTTTATGAATATATTTCTGCATCCTGTTAGGGCAAAGTTGTGCAGGTAGTTCTTGCTAACTTGCACTTAAAGTTGACTAAATTCTTTCATATGCTTTAGGCTGGTTGCCTGTACGGTGGCCTAGGGCAAGACTTGACTTTTATAACTGGGCTCTCCTCCCTGTGGTTACTCTTGTACTCATTCCATCAGGCTAGTTAGGAGTTCTTCAAATAGGAACGATGGGTTCCCAAAAGAGGGAGCATAAGCATAGAGGGTCTCTTGAGGCCTAGGTTCGCAACTGGCACATCATTTGCCACATTCTCTTGGACACATCAATTCACAACATCAACTTAAATTAAAAGAGTAGGGAAATAGACTTTTTTTAATGAGAGGACTTCAAAGTCACATTGTGAAGGATATGGACAAAGGAAGGGGTAAAGAAATGAGCCCATTTTTGTCACCAATCTATTACAGATCACTTAATGGCTTCAGTTACACATATCTCTCAAAAGCAAAATAATGGTAACTTCAAATCCAGCACTGCCAGAAATCTTATCCAGTGCCAGCATCATGTTCATTCCAGGGTTTCAGAAACTAGTAAAGTTGTGATATGATTTCAAAAGGGGGAAATGGGAGGCTCTAAGCAGTTACTGGTCCATAGTAATTCTAAAATTGTGCTGGAAAAATATTGCCAAGTCACCCAATTCCAAAAAATAGGGAATTTTCCTTGATTAACTCTTGGCTTTTCTCCCTAGGGTGGGTCTTTCTTTCTTTCTTTCTTTCTTTCTTTCTTTCTTTCTTTCTTCTTTCTTTCTCTCTCTCTCTCTCTCTTTCTCTCTTTCTCTCTTTCTTTCTTTCTTTCTTTCTTTCTTTCTTTCTTTCTTTCTTTCTTTCTTTCTCTTTTTCTTTTTTGTTTAACATTTAGTTAACATACAGTGCAATGTTGGTTTCAGGAGTAGAATTCAGTGATTCATCAGTTACATACAACACCCAGTGCTTATCACATGTGCCCTCCTTAGTACCCATCACCACTAGCCCACCTACCCACCTACCCCCATCAATCTTCAGTTTGTTCTCCATCATTAAGAGTCACTTTGTGGTTTGTTTCTCTCTCTTCTGTTACCCCCCCCTTCCCATATCTTCATCTGTTTTGTTTCTTAAATTCCATAGATGCATGAAATCATATGGTATTTGTGTTTCTCTGATCGACTTATTTTGCTTAGCGTATTACATTCTAGCTCCATCCACATCATTACAAATGGCAACATTTCATTCTTTTTGATGGCTAATATTCCATTGTATGTGTGGGTATGTGTATATATATATATACACATACATATACACATACACATACACATACATATATACCACATCTTTATCCATTCATCAGTCAGGGGACATTTGGACTCTCTCCATAGTTTGGCTATTGTTGATAATACTGCTGTAAACATCAGGGTGCATGTACCCCTTTGAAGCTGTATTTTTGTATCCTTTGGGAAAACACCTAATAGTGCAATTGGTGGACTGTAGGGTAGTTCTATTTTTAGTTTTTTGAGGAACCTTCATACGATTCTGCAGAGTGACTATACCAGTTTGCATTCCCACCAAGGGTGCAAGAGGGTTCCTTTTCTCTGCATCACAGGTTGTTTCTTGTGTTGTTAATTTTAGCCATTTTGATAGGTGTGAGGTGGTATCTCATTGTGGTTTTGATTTGTATTTCCCTGATGATGAGTGATGTTGAGCATCTTTTCATGTGTCTCTTAGCCATCTGGATGTCTTCTTTGGAACAGTGTCTATTCATGTCATCTGCCTATTTCTTAACTGGATTGTTTTTTGGATGTTGAGTTTGATAAGTTGCTTATATGTTTTGGATACTGACCCAGTATCAGATATGTCATTTGCAAATATCTTCTCCCATTCCACAGGCTGCCTTTTAATTTTGTTGATTGTTTCTTTAATTGTGTAGAAGCTTTTTATCTTGATGAAGTCCCAATAGTTCATGTTTGCTTTTGTTTCCCTTGCCTTCAGCAACGTGTCTTGTAAGAAGTTGCTCTGGGTGAGGTCAGAGAAGTTGTTGCTTGTGTCCTCCTCTAGAATTTTGATGGTTTCCTGTGTCACATTTAAGTCTTTCATCCATTTTGAATTTATTTTTTGTGTATGATGTAACAAAGTGGCCCAGTTTCTTTCCTGTGCATGTCACTGTCTAGTTTTCCCAACACCATTTGTTGAAGAGACTGTCTTTTTTCCATTGGATAGTCATCCCTGCTTTGTTGAAGATGAATTGACCATAGAGTTATGGGTCCATTTCTGGGTTTTCTGTTTTGTTCCATTGATCTATGTATCTGTTTTTGTGCCAGTACCATACTCTCTTGATGACTGCAGCTTTGTAATATAGCTTGAAATCCAGAATCATGATTCCTCTAGTTTTGTTTTTCTTTTTCAGTATTTCTTTGGCTATTCAGGGTCTTCTGTGGTTCCATACAAATTTTAGGATTGTTTGTTCTAGCTCTGTGAAAAATGCTGGTGGTATTTTGATAGGGATTGCATTAAATGTGTAGATTACTTTGGGTAGAATAGACATTTTAACAATGATTGTTCTTCCAATCCATGAACATGGAATGCTTTTCCATTTCTTTGTGTCCTCTTTAATACCTTTACTAAGTCTTTTGTAGTTTTCAGAGTACAGATCTTTACCTCTTTGGTTAGTTTTATTTCTAGGTATCTTACTGTTTTTGGTGCAGTTGTAAATGGGATTGATTCCTTGATTTCTTTTTCTGCTGCTTCGTTTTTGGTGTATAGAAATGCAACAGATTTCTGCATGTTAATTTTATATCCTGAGATTTTGCTGACTTCATGTCTTAGTTCTAGCAATTTTTTGGTGGAGTCTTTCTGGTTTTCTACATAGAGTATCATGTTGTCTGCAAACAGTGAAAGTCTGACTTCTTCCTTAGTGATTTGGATGCCACTTATTTCTTTTTGTTGCCTGACTGCTGAGGCTAAGACTTCTCATACTATGTGAAATATTAATGGGGAGAGTGGACGTTCTTGTTTTGTTGCCGACTGTAGGGGAAAGGCTCTCAGTTTTTCCCCATTGAGTATAATATTAGCTGTGGGTCTTTTGTACATGGCCTTTACGATGTGGTGGTGTGTTCCTTATATCCCTACTTTGTTAAGGGTTTTTATCAAGAATAGATTCTGTTATTTGTCAAATGCTTTTTCTGCATCTATTGACAGGATTGTATGGTTCTTATCCTTTCTTTTATTAAGGTTGTGTATCATGTTGATTGATTTGTGAATATTGAATAAGCCCTGCGCCCAGGAATAAATTCCACTTGATAGTGGTGAATAATTCTTTTAATATAGTGTTGAATTCGATTTGCTAGTATCTCGTTGAGAATTTTTTTGTCTGTCTTCATCAGACATACTGGCCTGTAATTCTCCTTTTTAGTAGAGTCTTTGGATTTAGAATCAAGGTAATGCTGGCTTTGTAGAATGAGTTTGGAAGTTTTCCTTCCATTTCTGTTGTTTAGAACAGTTTGGGAAGAATAGGTATTGACCCTTCTTTAAATGTCTAGTAAAGAATTTCCCTGGGAAGCCATCTGGCCCTGGACTTTTGTTTGTTGGGAGACTTTTGATTACTGTTTAATTTCTTTTTGCTGGTTATGGGTCTGTTAAAATTTCTATTTCTTCCTGTTTCAATTTTGGTAATTTGTGAGTTTCTAGGAATTTGTCCATTTCTTCCAGTTGCCCAGTTTGTTGGCATATAATTTTTCATAGTAATCTCTTATAATTATTTGTATTTCTGTGGTGTTGATTGTGATGTCTCCTCTTCCATTCATGATTTTATCTATTTGGGTCCTTTCTCTTTTTGATAAGTCTGGCTCAGGATTTATCACCTTTTTTTATACTTTCGAAGAACTAGCTCTTAGTTTCATTGATCTGTTTTTTGTTTGTTGATTTGTTTCTATATCGTTAATTTCTGCTCTATATTATTTCCCTTCTTGTTGGTCTAGGCTTTATTTGCTATTCCTTTTCTAGCTCGCTTAGGTGTAAAGTTAGGTTGTGTGTTCGGGACCTTTCTGGCATCATGAAGTAGGCCCGAGTTGGAATATGCTTTAAAAAAAAAAAAAAAAAAGCATACCTTTAGGACTGCCTTTGCTGCATCCCAAAGGGTTTTGACTGTCATGTTTTCATTTTCATTTGTTTCCATGTATTTTTAAATTTTTTTTTATTTTCCTGGTTAACCCATTAATTCTTTTTTTATATTAAATACAATTTATTGTCAGATTGGTTTCCATACAACAGCCGGTGCTCATCCCAACAGGTGCCCTCCTCAATGCGCATCACCCATTTTCCCCTCCCCCCCACTCCCATCAACCCTTAGTTTGTTCTCAGTATTTAAGTCTCTTATGGTTTGCCTCCCTCCCTCTCTGTAACTTCCCCACCTTCCCCTCCCCCATGATTCTCTGTTAAGTTTCTCAGGATCCGCATATGAGTGAAAACATATGGTAACTGTCTTTCTCTGCCTGATTTATTTCACTTAACACAGTACCCTCCAGTTCCATCCTGGTTGCTACACATGGCCAGATTTCATTCTTTTTCGTTGCCAAGTAGTATTCCATTGTATATATAAGCCACATCTTCTTTATCCATTCGTCAGTTGATGGACATTTAGGCTCTTTCCATAATTTGGCTATTGTTGATAGTGCAGCTATAAACATTGGGGTACATGTGCCCCTGTGCATCAGCACTCCTTTATCCCTTGGGTAAATTCCTAGCAGTGCTATTGCTGGGTCATAGGGTATATCTGTTTTTAATTTTTTTTCTTCAATATATGAAATTTATTGTCAAATTGGTTTCCATACAACACCCAGTGCTCATCCGAAAAGGTGCCCTCCTCAATACCCATCATGTTTTTAATTTTTTGAGGAAGCTCCACATTATTTTCCAGAGCGGCTGCACCGGTTTGCATTCCCACCAGCAGTGCAAGAGGGTTCCCATTTCTCCACATCCTCTCCAGCATCTATAGTCTCCTGATTTGTTCCTTTTAGCCACTCTGACTGGCGTGAGGTGGTATCTCAGTGTGGTTTTGATTTGTAGTTCCCTGATGAGGAGTGACGTTGAGCATCTTTTCATGTGTCTTTTGGCCATCTGGATATCTTCTTTAGAAAAGTGTTTATTCATGTCTTCTGCCCATTTCTTCACTGGGTTATTTGTTTTTTGGGTGTGGAGTTTGTTGAGTTCTTTATAGATTTTGGATACTAGCCCTTTATCTGATATGCTATTTGCAAATATCTTTTCCCATTCCGTCAGTTGCCTTGTAGTTTTGTTGATTGTTTCCTTGGCAGTGTGGAAGCTTTTTATCTTCATGAGGTCCCAATAGTTCATTTTTGCTTTTAATTCCCTTGCCTTTGGGGATGTGTTGAGTAAGAAATTGCTGTGGCTGAGGTCAGAGAGGATTTTTCCTGCTTTCTCCTCTAGGGTTTTGATGATTTCCTATCTCACATTCAGGTCCTTCATCCATTTTGAGTTTATTTTTGTGAATGGTGTAAGAAAGTGGTCTGGTTTCATTCTTCTGCATGTTGCTGTCCAGTTCTCCCAACACCATTTGTTAGACTGTCTTTTTTTCCATTGGATATTCTTTCCTGCTTTGTCAAAGATTAGTTGGCCATACATTTGTGGGTCCAATTCTGGAGTCTCTATTCTATTCCATTGGTCTATCTGTTTTTGTGCCAGTACCATACTGTCTTGATGATTATAGCTTTGTAATAGAGGCTAAAGTCTGGGATTGTGATGCCTCCCATTTTGGTTTTCTTCTTCGATATTACTTTGGCTATTCTGGGTCATTTGTGGTTCCATACAAATCTTAGGATTGCTTGTTCTAGCTTTGAGAAGAATGCTGGTGCAATTTTGATTGGGATTGCATTGAATGTGTAGATAGCTTTGGGTAGTATTGACATTTTAACAATATTTTTTCTTCCAATCCATGAGCACAGAATGCTTTTCCATTTCTTTATATCTTCTTCAATTTCCTTCATAGGCTTTCTATAGTTTTCAGCATAAAGATCTTTTACATCTTTGGTTGGGTTTATTCCTAGGTATTTTATGATTCTTGGTGCAAGTGTATGAGATCAGTTTCTTTATTTGTCTTTCTGTTGCTTCATTATTGGTATATAAAAATGCAGCTGACTTCTGTACGTTGATTTTATACCCTGCAACTTGGCTGAATTCATGTATTAGTTCTAGCAGACTTTTGGTGGAGTCTGTTGGGTTTTCCATGTAGAGTATCATGTCGTCTGCGAAGAGTGAAAGTTTAACTTCATCTTTGCCAATTTCGATGCCTTTGATTTCCTTTTGTTGTCTGATTGCTGATGCCAGGACTCCCAATACTATGTTAAACAACAGTGGTGAGAGTGGACATCCCTGTCATGTTCCTGATCTCAGGGGGAAAGCTCTCAGTTTTTCCTCATTGATTATGATATTAGCTGTGGGCTTTTCATAAATGGTTTTTATGATGTTTAAGTATGTTCCTTCTATCCTGACTTTCTCGAGGGTTTATATTAATAAAAGATGCTGTATTTTGTCAAATGCCCTTTCTGCATCTATTGAAAGGATCATATGGTTCTTATCCTTTCTTCTATTAATGAGGTATCATGTCGATTGATTTGTGAATATTGAACCAGCCCTGTAGCCCAGGAATGAATCCCACAAGATCGTGGTGAATAATTCTTTTTATATTCTGTTGAATTCCATTTGCTAGTATCTTGTTGAGAATTTTTGCATCCACATTCATCAGGGACATTGGCCTGTAGTTCTCTTTTTTTACTAGGTCTCTGTCTGGTTTAGGAATCAAAGTAATGCTGGCTTCATAGAATGAGTCTGGAAGTTTTCCTTCCCTTTTTTGGAACAGCTTGAGAAGGATAGGTATTATCTCTGCTTTAAATGTCTGGTAGAATTCCCCTCAGAAACCATTTGTCCCAGGACTCTTACTTGTTGGAAGATTTTTGATAACTAATTAAATTTCTTCACTAGTTATGGGTTTGTTCAAATTTTCTATTTCTTCCCATTTGATTTTTGGAAGTATGTGGGAGTTGAGGAATTTGTCCATTTCTTCCAGGTTGTCCAGTTTTTTTGCCTATAATTTTTCATAGTATTCCCTGATAATTACTTGTATTTCTGAGGGATTGGTTGTAATAATTCCATTTCCATTCATAATTTTATTTATTTGGGTCATCTCCCTTTTCTTTTTGAGAAGCCTGGCTAGAGGTTTATCAATGTTGTTTATTTTTTCAAAAAAACAACTCTTGGTTTCATTGATCTGCTCTACAGTTTTTTTAGGTTCTATATTGTTTATTTCTGTTCTGATCTTTATTATTTCTCTTCTTACGCTGGGTTTGGGGTGCTTTGCTTTTCTGCTTCTATTTCCTTTAAGTGTGATATTAGATTCTGTGTTTGGGATTTTTCATGTTTCTTGAGATAGGCCTGGATTGCAATGTATTTTCCTCTCAGGACTGCCTTCGCTGCATCCCAAAGCGTTTGGATTGTTGTATTTTCATTTTCATTTGTTTCCATGTATTTTTAAATTTCTTCTCTAATTGCCTGGTTGGCCCATTCATTCTTTAGTAGGGTGTTCTTTAACCTCCATGCTTTTGTAGGTTTTCCAGACTTTTTCCTGTGGTTGATTTCAAGCTTCATAGCATTGTGGTCTGAAAGCGTGCATGGTATGATCTCAATTCTTGTATACTTATGAAGGGCCGTTTTGTGAGGCAGTATGTGATCTTGGAGAATGTTCCATGTGCACTCGAGAAGAAAGTATATTCTGTTGCTTAGGGATGCAGAGTTCTAAATATATCTGTCAAGTCCATCTGATCCAATGTATCATTCAGGGCCCTTGTTTCTTTATTGATCCTGTGTCTAGATGATCTATCCATTGTTGTAAGTGGGGTACTAAAGTCCCCTGCAATTACCACATTGTTATCAATAAGGTTGCTTATGTTTGTGATTAATTGTTTTATATATTTGGGGGCTCTCATATTCAGCACATAAACATTTATAATTGTTAGCTCTTCCTGATGGATAGACCCTGTAATTATTATATAATGTCCTTCTTCATCTCTTGTTACAGCCTTTAATTTAAAGTCTAGTTTGTCTGATATAAGTATGGCTACTCCAGCTCTCTTTTGAGTTCCAGTAGTATGATAGATAGTTCTCCACCCCTTCACTTTCAATCTGAAGGTGTCTCAGGTCTAAAATGAGTCTCTTGTAGACGGAAAATAGATGGGTCTTGCTTTTTTTTTTTTTTTTTTTTTTTATCCATTCTGATACCCTGTGTCTTTTGATTGGAGCATTTAGTTCATTTACATTCAGTGTTATTATTGAAGGATATGGGTTTAGAGTCATTGTGATGTCTGTAGGTTTCATGCTTGTAGTGATGTCTCTGGTACTTTGTGGTCCTTGCAACATTTCACTCACAGAATCGCCCTTAGGATCTCTTGTAGGGCTGGTTTAGTGCTGATGAATTCCTTCAGTTTTTGTTTGTTTGGGAAGACCTTTATCTCTCCTATTCTGAATGACAGACTTGCTGGATAAAGGATTTTTGGCTGCATATTTTTTCTGTTCATCACATTGAAGGATCCTGCCATTCCTTTCTGGCCTGCCATGTTTCAATAGATAGGTCTGTCACTAGTCTTATCGGTCTCCCTTTACATGTTAGAGCATGTTTATCCCTAGCTGCTTTCAGAATTTTCTCTTTATCCTTGTATTTTGTCAGTTTCACTATGATATGTTATGCAGAAGATTGATTCAAGTTATGTTGAAGGAAGTTCTCTGTGCCTCTTGGATTTCAATGCCTTTTCCTTCCCCAGATCAGGGAAGTTTTCGGCTATGATTTGTTCAAGTACACCTTCAGTCCCTTTCTCTCTCTCTTCTTCTTCTGGAATTCCTATGATATGGATATTGTTCCGTTTGATTGCATCACTTAGTTCTCTAATTCTCCCCTCATACTTCTGGATTTTTTTATCTCTCTTTTTCTCAGCTTCTTCTTTTTCCATAATTTTATCTTCTAACTCACCTATTCTCTCCTCTGCCTCTTCAATACAAGCTGTGGTTGCCTCCATTTTATTTTGCACCTGATTTATAGCATTTTTTATCTCCTCACGACTATTTCTTAGTCCCTTGATCTCTGTAGCAATAGATTCTCTGCTGTTCTCTATACTTTTTTCAAGCCCAGTGATTAATTTTATGACTATTATTCTAAATTCTTGTTCCGTTATATTGCTTAAATAGTTTTTGATCAATTCGTTAGCTGTCGCTACTTCCTGGAGTTTCTTTTGAGGAGAATTCTTCTGTTTCGTCATTTTGGATAGTCCCTGGAGTGGCACGGAACTACAGGGCACTTCCCCTGTGCTGTCTGGAATAACTTGTGTTGGTGGGCAGGGATGCAGTCAGACCTGCTGTCTGCCCCCAGCCGACCGCTGGGGCCACAGTCAGACTGGTGTGTACCTTATCGTCCCCTCCCCCAGGGGCAGGACTCACTGTGGAGTGGTGTGGCCCCTGTCTGGGCTACTTGCACACTGCCAGGCTTGTGGTGCTGCTTTGATGGGATCTGGTGTATTAGCCGGGGTGGATCTGCAAGGTGCACAGGGGCAGGAGGGGCAGGCTCAGCTCGCTTTGCTGTAGTGGTCCCCTGTGGGAGGGACCCTGCAGCACTGGGGGGGAGGCAGACCAATGGAGCATTGGGTGTTTGTCCAGTGCAAGCAAGTTTGGTGATGGGAACTGGTTCCCTTTGGGATTTCGGCTTTTGTGGGGTGGGAGAGGGAGAGGGAGATGGCGCTTGCCAGTGCCTTTGTTCCCCGCCCAGCTGAGCTCTGTCTTCCGGGGCTCAACACCTCTCCCTCTCCGTGTCCCTTCGCCCTCCTGCTCTCTGAGCAGAGCTGTTGACTTTTAACATTCCAGATGTTAAGTCCCGCTGGCTGTCAGAACTTATGGAGTCCGGCCCCTCCACTTTTGCAAGCCAGACTTGGGGGCTCTGCCTTGGTAGGCAGGCTGCCCCTCTACTGCCCGGCTCCTTCCCGCCAGTCCGTGTAGCGTGCACCACCTCTTTGTGCTTCCTACCTTCTTCCGTGGGCCTCTTATCTACGCTTGGCTCCGGAGAGTCCATTCTGCTAGTCTTCTGGCGGTTTTCTGGGTTATTTAGGCTGATGTGGGTGCAATCTAAGTGATCAGCGGGACAAGGTGAGCCCAGTGTCCTCCTATGGAGCCATCTTCACTCCTGAAAAACATAGTATTTTTAATTTCGACCTGACTAGATTTTAGTTCTTTTATCTCTGCAGAAATGGATTCTCTGGTGTTTTCTATGTTTTTTTCCAACCCAGCTTGTATTCTTATAACCATGGTTTTAAATTCTAGTTCAGACATCTTACTTATATAGTTGATTAAATCCCTGTCCATCAGTTCTATTGCCTTTTCTTTCTTTTGGGGTAAGTTTCTCTATGTTGTCATTTTTTGTCCCGAGAAGAGAAGAGCAAAGAAGGAATATAAAAACCAACCAACAAGCAAAATAACGAACAAAAAACAAAGAAAGAATAACAATAAAAACACAGAAAGACTAGATCCAGGGTGTGTTTTGGTCTGCTTATTAAAAAACTCCAGATCCAAAATTCAAATCAAGTAAAACAAAACCAATAAAATAAAAAATAAAGGAATATGTATATAAATTAAAAATAATAGTAAAAAGTAAAAAAAGGAATTAAAAAATAAGAAAATAAAATAAAAAATAAATAAAGAATAAAAGTAAAAGGGAAGTTAGATCCTGTTTCCCCTGGAGCTGAAGCTTTGTAGCACTATGACCTGCAGACTTGGTGCAAGGGAGTTGTTTGTGCTGGTTTTCTGGGGAGAGGCCTGTGGTGCTAATGCTCAGGTTGACTTGTTTCAGTAGAAATTTGCCTCTGGGGTGGGGATTGGGATTTGGTTTAAGTGGCTCCATCCTCCTCTAGGGTGCACTGTTTGGTCCCTGAAGGCTTTCAGCTCTAAAGGGTGGAATGAATATGGTGGAGCCCGGCTCTATAGTCCTGGACCTGAAAGTTCACCCCCCACCCCAACTCCAGGGAAACCTCACAGAAGAGCAATTAATTACCCCTCTTATATCCACAGTTTCTTTCAGACTGCATTCACCCAGCTTTTGTCCAGGCTTTTTAATCTCAGGTGCATGACTGAGTTTCAAAAGTCCAAATTTTCCTCTGTTCCTCTGGGGGAGGGTCTTACCACGCTTTTGCTTGCTGTGGGAAAAAAGCAGTGGAACTACTGCTCAGCTGTTCAGGGTTTATGTCAAAACAGAACAGAAAACTGGCACCTCTGCTTGTAGCCCTCAGCCAGAGTGAGTCCCCTCTCTTATGCCTGGAAACAGCACAGCATGTTGGTATGACCTGTCTTTCTTGTAACCCATGGGATCCTCAAACCACGCTGTCACGCCTGGGATTCTAACCCACTTCACTACTTGAGCACTTTTAAGCCAGGCACTTCCCCCATGGTAGAGGATTGATAAAAGTTCAGATTTTGGGCTCCATTGCTTATACTACTTTGTGGTAGCCTCCTTAAGCTGGATTCCTCTCTGCAGCTGGACCTAGAGCAATGTCTCCCCTGGTAAACTCTCTGCATCTCCTACCTTCCAAATAGTGGTCCCTTTTCTACATGTAGTCTTACAGTTTTTGTTCATTTAGACCTCTGATTGATTTCTTTGATGTTCAGAATGATTTGATAACTATCTAGCTGTGTTCAAGGGATGAGACAAGCTTAGGCTCTCCCTACTCCTCCTCCATCTTAACTCCAAACTCATGTAGTTTCATCACAGTTTCATCATCAACCAGTTCAGACTTTTTTCTTATTTGCATTGTGATTGTTTTCTTTTGACCCATGGGTTTTTACAAATATAGTGTTTAATTCCCTAATGTGGATTTTTGTACTTTTCTTTTGCTTATTGATTTCTGGCTGAATTGCACTATAGTCAGAAAATATACTCTTAAGATTTCAGTTCTTAGAAGCTTATTAAAAACAGTTGTGTGGTTCAATATATGACTTTCAATAAATGTTTCATTTCACATTGAAAATAATGTACATTCTGCAGTCATTGAGTATAGTGTTCTATAAACATTAAGCTTAGTTTGTTAATCAAGTTGTTAAAATCTTCATATCCTTATAAACTTCTTTGTCTGCTTATTATATTTTTTATCGAGAGAAGTATGCTAAATTTCCCACCATGATTGTGGATTTCTCCATTTCTCTTTTAGAGACCATGTGATTGGGTGCCTATAAATTGAAAATTATTTTTCAAGTCATTTTTCATCATTATGAAATGTCCTTCTTTGTCTCTGGTAATGCTTTTGCCTCAAGGTCTTTTTATCTGCTGGTAACTAGTGAGGTAGATTGTATTATTTGGCTCCACTTGTTACCCTTCCTTTACTTACACCTTTTGTGTTCATACTCTTTGCCTTGTAACTTTACAGTGCCCTCATCCTATGAGTTGACCTACTCTGTTTCTGACTTTGACTTGAGGACATCCTTTGAAGCAGAGGCTTGAAATGGGCTTGCATGTTAGGACTTACTTTCTTGGACAGCTTCCACCACCATGAGAATATACTCAGGCCAACCTGGTTGAGTGACACATGGAGGGGAGCCAAGTTACCCCAGGCATACTTGGTGAGGCCATTCTAGATCAGCAGAACACATAGCTGATCAGCTTAGATGTGTGAGCAGTAAATGCTTATTGTTACATGTGATTGGGGTTTTGTCTTTGGTTGGTACATGGCAATATCCTGGTAAGGGGACATTGATATATATACAAAGTGTATATTTTTCCATTCTTTTATCTTCTGTATCAATAAAGTAAACTCTTGTAAGGAGCATATGATTGGGCTCTGTTATTTTAATCCAGTTAGACATCTTTTTTTAATTCTTATTTATTTATTTTGAGAGAGAAGGAGAGAGTGTACATACGTGAATTGGGTACGGGCAGAGAGAGGAGAGAGAGAATCCCAAGCAGGTTCCATGCTCAGCACAGAGCCTGATGCAGGGCTTGATCCCATGACCATAAGATCACGACCTAAGCTGAAATCAAGTTGGACGCCCAACCAACTGAGCCACCCAGGTGCCCCTGGTTAGACAATTTTTAATGTCTTTTTTTAATTGGAGCATTTAGTCTGTTTACCTGTATAGGAATTACTGGCATATTTAAGTTTAAATTTGGCATTTACTACTTGCTTTCTATTTGTTCTCCTGTTCTCTGTTCCTTTTTCACCTTTTTCTTGCTTTCTTTTTGATTGATCCAAATTTATGATTTCATTTTATCTTCTTTGTTAACTTATTATATACATACACCTTTTCCCAGAGGTTACTTTGTGATGTATGGAGTAGTATGAGAATTGAATAACACTACACTTTAATTTCCCTTCTCCTGGCCTTTGAACAATTGTTGTCGTACATTTTATTTCTATAATTGTTACAAGCTGCAGTGTTAATCATTATTGTTTTTGCCTCAATTATCTTCTGAAGTAATTTTGTAAATAAGAAAAATATTATTTTATATCACCCATATATTTAGTATTTCCGGTGTACCTCATTTCTTTATGTAAATGTGCATTTTCACCTGGTACCTTTTTCCTTTATACTGTATGGCTTTAACATTTCTTGTAGTATAAGTCAGCTGGTGATTCATTCTTCTAGTTCCAGTTTTGAATATCTGAAAAGGTATTTATTTCCCTTTCGTTTTTTTAAGACTGTTTATGGCAAGTGCTGAATTCTAGCTTAACATGTTTTGTTTGGTTAGGTGTTGCTCCACTGTCTTCTGGCCTATACTGTTTGCAACAAGAAATTATTTTTGTTGAAAAAATGTCAAAAAGTCATTCTTATCTTTGTTCCTCTACATGTAATATGTTTTTTTCCTCTGGCTAATTGAGAGATTTTTCTCTTTAGTAGTGTTTTTAAACATCTTGATTATGATGTGTCTTGTGGTTTGCTGTATGTGCCTTCTCCTTGAGGTTTGTTGTGCTTCTTGGGTCTATAGGTTTATAGTTTTTATCAAATTTGGAAATTTCTGCCATTAATTCTTCAGCTATTGTGTTTATCCCTTGCTTTCTCTTTTCCTTTTTTTCAGGGACTCCAGGCACATTTATATCAGACTGCTTATAGTTGTTCTTCAGCTCACAGTTGATCTCTTCATTTAAAAGAAATTCTCAAGTTCTCTAACCTTTTCTTTTGGAGTGTCTAATCTGCTGTTAATCCTTGCAGTTTATTTTCATCCTAGATATTAGATCTTCCATCCCTAGAAGTTCACGTTACGTCTTTTAAAAATATCTTACATGCTTGTTTTCCTCTACTGTCTTGAACGTATTAAATACAGTTGTAAAAATGTTTGTTGTCCTTCCCTACTAATTCTATCATCTGAGACCTTTCTGAGTTGTTGCTTGGCTCTTTTTTTCCCTCCATATGGGTACATTCTCTTTACTTTTTTATATTCCTGGTAAATTTTGATTGAATGCTGGGCATTAAGAATTTTGTTGGCTACTTCTTGTATTTGGTTTTTTAAATTCTGATCTTTGTTTCAGACCATAGCCAAGTTACTTGGAAACATTTTGATTCTTTTGAAGCTCACCTCTAAGCTTTGTTTAGTCAGGCCATAGTAGTCTTTAATAAAATAAGGCCTAATTGTTTCCCACTATTGAGGCAGTACCCTTCCAAGTATGCTTCATAGTGTTTTGTGTATTAGAAGGTTTTTCTCTTCTGGTGGAAACGTCAACTATTCCCAGCCTTTTGTGAGTAGGCTCACAAAGCCTTTGTGAGTAGGTTACACAAAGATTGTGTAACCACCTCCTTTTGTGAGGTTCTGTCCCTTGCTTCGGGTAATTTCTTCACAAGCATGTACTGATTAGTATTCAGTTGGAGAATCAGGGAAAAACACGGAGGGGGGAACTTTTACCTCGCCAGACTTCCATTTCTGTCCACTCAGTTCAGGGATACTGCCAGGATCCACATACATTCTCACGCCCAGCGCTTCATCCTGGAAACTAGGCAGATTGTAAGTGGGGCATTTACAATACTCACTTCCTTTGTTTCTTCTCTCTCAAGGATTGCTGTCCTTCACTGCCTGTTGTCAACTGTGAGAAGACTGTTCTTTCATATTTACCCCAGTTTTTTTGGTACTTAAGGTGGAAGGGTTACTCCAGTCCATTCAGACTATGCACTCTGAACTATAACGCTCTTAACTACAACACTGCTTTTCACAGAAAAACACAGTGGAGCACTACAGAAAGTTTTCAGGGACAGAGACAATAGTCTCTAGGATCAGGAGACAGTAGTCTCCTGGATTAGGCCCTTTAAGACTTGGTTTTTTATTTTTAAATACTTTTATTTTCCCCCTAATTCCACACATTCTCTTAAAGTCTATCACCCTATCACAGTAGGGTGAGAAAATTCAGTAGAGAAAACAAGACATCCCTCAATATCTTTCTTCCTTCCTCTCTTTTCTTTTCTTTTTTCTTTTCTTTCGAAACCCCCTGAAATGTCATGTTCAACTTCTGTAATTGTCCTTAAAATAAGGGGGAGCATCCTTCTTTGTTCTTCTTCCTTTTTCGTAGTTGATGTAGCTTGAGCAACCATTTTGGACCCTGAGAAGGAAGCCCTGTGTTGTAGTGGAATAGCAGGTTGGAAGATGTATGGGTTCCTAATGACATTGTGAAGCCATATACCACATAACAGTTGAAGCATTTTTGTTGGCCAAAGAAAAAATAAACTTGTCTTATTTCAGCTATTCCTATTTTGATATTCCATCATTTAAATTGAGGCTATCCCTGACTAATTCCATAGGGGAGAGGAGGGGCAGGCAGCTGTATATCTGAGTCACTTAGTGGTCGATTAAATTTTTCACATACCTCACCCATGCCTCTTAAGTTTTCAAGTTATTTCAAAAGCATATTACAGTTGAAAAAACACATTTGTGTATGTTACCTAATTTGATGCTTTTAGCATTTATTAGTTGTCTAGGACAGAGATTACGGTCCCATTTTAGAGATGAGAAAACTAAACTTCGAATGGTACATGACTGCAATAAATACTCAACAAATTAGTGGGAAAGGTAGAGTGAAGCTCTACTCATCTGTACCAACTCCAGTACATTATCCTAGATTATAAACTTTTAAAATTTATCTATTTTTGATGGAATTTTCTATAGAACAGTGAGGTAGGAAACATTTGAAGATCCTAATTGTGTTTTATTTGTCATTGCAGAAGAAGGGTGAACCATGCTTAAAAAGGCCAACAGGATTGAGCCTGACAGCCAGCAGGAAAGAAGTCTGAAAAAGCATAATCCATGGATCATATGCACCTGCAGCCGACAATGCTATATCACCTTAATTACTGGTTGCTACACCTGCAAGTGGCAAATCAAGCAGGAGAAAAAATCTAGACCTGGACCCTGCTGCTGCTCTTGGGTACAGAGAGATGGGAAGGAGCTGGACCATACTTTCTCAGATGTAGGGAACATGGGCTGGTCCCTGCCCCCATGAGTGCTCATTAGATTCTCCAGGACTGGGCATGATAGAGCTCTAGTTCTTTGACGAAAAGCCTGCCACAATTCTGGAGCCAAAGTTAACCTTACAGAAACGTATGCTTGTTTTCTTCCTCTTTCACTTTTGTTCTTTACTTCTCCTTTTTCTTACAACCTCTTTTATATCATTCATTTGTTTTTGCTTTTATTCATTTAGTGAGCTTTAAGAAAAAATGAAGTTTAGATACAATTAGATGTTTTTGACTAGGAATTACAGGAATGCCTAAATCTTTAATTCTTTCTTCATTGTAAGTTTCCCAAAGGAGCTATGCTTAATGGGGGGGGGGGGGTACAGCAAGTGGGAAACAAGGTAGTCCTTTATTATTGGTCAGGCTAATGCCCAATTTTCCCTAATGAAAAACTTCAGTAAGGCTGAATGGTGGCATGTGGCCTAGCCTCATTGAGGGCCTCTTTATTTATTTATTTTATTTGAGAGAGAGAGAGAGAGAGCGCGCGCATGTGAATAGGGGAGAGGGGCAGAGGAGGAGAGAGAGGAAGAGAGAGAGGGAATCTTAAGCAGGCTCCACACTCAGCATGAAGCCCGATGCAGGGCTTGATCCCATGACCCTGGATCATGACCTGAGCCCAAATCAAGAGCTGGATGCTTAACTGAATGAGCCACCCAGGTGCTCTGAGGACCTCTTTCTTTAAACTCTAAGCTGTCTGCTAGCACTCTTTGGTGGGCTATTTGATATAAGAGACAAAATGATGAGCACACTGAAGTGATAAGAGGAGGGCCATATCATGTACCTTCATGCACTTGTAGACATGGCCCACCTAGGGTTTGAGATTGTGAACAGTTAGATTACTAATTTCTTATGCCTAATATATAGGGAGCACATATTAGGAAAGGGGTAGAAATGGGAGGCTTGCCTGGATTAGAAGTGTTCTTCTGTCTCCTCTATCTTTCCTTCCCAGATATTATACTAGCTTATAGCTTCTAAGCACTTTTATATACTAGTGACTGGGAATAGCAGAAATACCTTAGATACGGTTCCTGCTGTCAAGTAATTCATGGTCTACTGGCAGAAAAGACAAGCATGCATGCAGTCTCAAAATACTGAGAGTATCAGGGTGCCTGGGTGGCTCAGTCGGTTATGGCACAGTTAAGTGTCCCGATTTTGGCTCAGGTTATGATCTCACATCTTGTGGGTTCAAGCCCCATGTTGGGCTCTGTGCTGACAGCTCAGAACCTGAAGCCTGCTTCAGATTGTGTGTCTCCCTCTCTCTCTGCCCCTCCCCCGCTCGTTCTCATTCTCTCTCTCTGTCTCAAAAATAAACATTAAAAAAATTAAAAAAATACTGAGAGTATCATGTATGTGTGTATGCATACATGCTTCCATGTGCCAAGGGAGGGGCTGAAAACTTTATATAGAAGGTGAAACTTTATTTAGAAGGAGATTAAGAATTGGGTAAGTAAGGATTAGGGAATGGCAGAAGAAATGGTATTGGAGGAGTCAAGGGGCATTGGTATACGGTTTATTGTAGGTGGAACAGAGGATACAAATGGAGAAATGATGGGAAACAAAGCTGGAGAGGGAGATGGGACAGATGTTGTGTGGTTTGAAGAATTTGACCTCTGCCATGTAGGGGATAAAGAATCCCTAATGATTTTAAGCTAATGTTGCCTGATCTATGTTTTGGAACAATTATTTGATCATGTGGAGAATGCATTGGAAAGTACAAAATAGGGAGGGAGACGTCTTTGCCTTCAAAGAGAAAGCAATAGCAGTATTTAAGGTAAGAGATGTTGGTGGTCTGGATTAGAGTAGTGATGATAAAATGGAGAAGAGAAAATTGATTCAACAGATATTTATTACCTAGGGATGAGGCAGTAAGTTATATGAGAGTTACTATGTAGTAAAAGAAAGAGAAAAGGAAGCTTCATGGGAAGGGTGACATTTGAGGCAGTGTGGTATAATAGAAAAATCTCTGGACTAGAGCCTGGGAGAAGGTTTGGGTACTATTTCCAACTCTGCCCTTGGGCTGGTTATGGGAGATCTCGGAGCCTCCTTACTGCTAGGGAATTGAACTAGATAATTCCTAGCGTCCCTATATAATTCTCAAGGCTCCATTCAGCTCAGAGGAAGGAGTAGAGCATATAGCATAAGAACTAAAATCTTGGGGCTCCTGGGTAGCTCAGCCAATTAAGCATCTGACTTTGGCTCCGGTCATGATCTCACAGTTCGGAGTTGGAGCCCCATGTCGGGCTCTGTGCTGACAGCTCAGAGCCTGGAGCCTGCTTTGGATTCTGTGTCTCCCTCTCTCTTTGCCCTTCCCCTGCTCGCACTCTATCTCTCTGTCCTTCAAAAATAAATAAACATTTTTAAAAAATTAAAAGAACAATGAAAAAAAACCCTAAAATCTTTTGTTTTGGGAAAAGACTACCTGTCTTCACCACTGACTATCTCCAAATTAGAGCTTTACCACTGTGTTACCTTGGACAAGTTACTTGACATCTGGTGCTTTAGATTCCTCATTAGAATATTGGAGATGGTAATAACAGTACCCACCAATGGGATTTGTTGTGGGGATGGAGGAGGTAATATGTGGGAAACACTTAGAATTGTGCCTGGCACAAAATTAGCACTCAATAAATGTTAGCTATTTTATTACTCTCCTTGGAGCCATGGACTTGTGGAACTGATCTTTCACATACAGAAATATTGGTACAAGGGATTGTGGGTAAAGGGAATGAGGTGGTCAGACATCAAGGGATAGAGAAGCACAGTGGTGTGTTTAGGGAAAAACAAATTTCCAGTGTTGATTAGGGACATGTAAAACAATGGTAAGCAGGGTTGGAAAGGAATATTTTGATCAGATTATGAGACATCTTTGTGTCAAGCTGAAGTGTTTGAACTTTCTCTTGTAAACTATGGGGGGCCTTTGAAAATGATTGAGCAAGAGTGGCAACAGTGAGAATCTATTATAAGGAAATGGATTTATCCAATAAAAACAAGTTTGTGGAACACTTACTATGTGCCACAGTGAATAAGACAACTAAGGTCTCAGCCCTCCTGCAGCTTACAATCCAGGGGGATGAGTTAGTTAATAGACAATAAATGAAGAAAGATGATTTCAGGTGGTGATAAGAGCTTTGAAGATAATAAATAGGAAAATGTGTTAGAACCTGGGATGAGAGAATGGTTAGAGAAGACCTCTTTGAAAATGTGTCATGTGAGCTATCTCCTGAATAGAGAGGTAGAGTTAGCCACATATACATCTGGGGGCAAAAGTTTTCCAGGCAAAAGGACCAGAAAGTATGAAGCTCTTGAGGTGGAAACAAATTTGGTCATGTTCTAGAGACAAAAAGAAAGCCACTGTAGCTGGAGTTCAGAAATAGAGTGTACAGAATGGGATGAGGTCAGGGTGGACAAGGGATGAGGTCGGGGTGGACAGGATCCTCCATGGAGGATCTCATGGGCCACGTCAGGCAGTTTGCTCTGGCGCATTTTGAGCAGGGGAATGACATTATCTGATACATGTTTTTAAAGGTCCATACAATGTTTAGTAGAGAATGAATATAAGACCTGAGGCAAAGATCCTGTACTCTTCATCCTCCTAAACTCAGAAAGTGTATGTTGATAGCTGTAATATCTCTCATCTTTTTAGAGTATCATTTCTACATTTTCAGTTTAATTTCTTTATTTTTACTTTTCACAATAATACCATAATATAGACAGGGCAGAGATTAATTTGTCCAGATTAAAGACTACAGATTAAAGGCAAAATTTCTTACTCACATGATACATAAATGTTAAGATTATAACTCAGATAGCAACCCAAACCTAATATTCCTAGGAGGTGCATACCAACCTCTGGTATGGCTGGTTTGTGATGTGACTTTCATTGTAGGGGTTGCCTTCAAGGCTGTTTGAACACCTCCTCCGTAAGGATATCCTCCATCCTGGCTTTAGGCTCAGAGATCTAGGCAGTGACCCTGCCACTTTTTGGGTGTGTGACCTTAAGTCAATTACTTTACCTCTCTGAGTTTTAGCTCTTCTGCAAAGTGAGGTTAACAATACCCAACTTATATGGCTGTTACTGAAATTTTAAGCAAATGAAAGTAGTTTGTGAAATTTCTAGCATTGTACTGGCACAAAGAAGCGACTCAAAAAAAGCCTTGTTTCCTAACCTGTCCTCTATCCCCCTAGTTTGGGTAGATAAGTGACTAAATGAACCAATGAATGATGAGTGAATGAATTACTCAATGAATGAGTTACCAAACAAACACTTGGTAGATGAAGAGGTGGATAAATGCAAGATGGTTGTTAAGAAACAGTGACATTTAAGGAACTATGCTAGATATTGGCAGGGTAGAGGTGTGTAACAGAAGTTCCTTTCCCTCAAAGAAGAAACTGTCTCACCAAATACAAACATATAAGCATGTAATTGCAGTTAACTAATAAATGTTAGAAATAGGCTTACATAAAATTCCACAGGGGTAAAGACAATACAGTGGTCACTCCAGCCTCCAGAGGGTAATGAGCTGCAACTATACAGACCTTTGACAAGTATATACAGATATTGGTGAGGTGACATGGATAAATGGATCTAATTTATACTTCTTTATCTTCCCAGAAAGAGAAGATATTTTTCCCATTTCTGATTATTTCATTTCTCTTGTCTGTGGTTTTGCTGTTCGTGTGGATAGAAACGTCAAATGAATACTTTGGCTTTGACTGGTGAGTTTCATGTTTTGTATTTTCATTTGGGTAGAGGCTCTTTTGTTTGCTGGCCACCAGAATTGAATCTCAGGCTGAAAAGATCTGGTGGCATAAGAGAGAGGGTGGACAAAATTGGGCTTTGCACAGCAGGTGGATAAGATGCCTAATGTTGGGATGGAGGAAGAATGCTCAGCACTCTCACTTACTATGTTTACCTTCCACCTGGGCTCACTCTCATATTTAGACCAAATCTGGCTCAGTGGGAAGCTTTCTCTGTTTTTCCAGTATCCCCAGTATTTATTCAGATGATTCCCTGACACCTTGTTCCTCAGTCTTTTGTCTGGGTTGTTGATGCCTACACTAGTTGGTCTTCATGATCTCTGTTCACCAACCCTCATGTCTCTGCCTTACCTCTGGCCTCTGCCTCTTCCTTCTGCCCTTAGGGAGCTTCCTAGAACTCTGAACACAGTAGCAGGTCCTTCTTGGTACCCTTTCATGGCCAAACTCTTCATCCTGGACTCCTCCCAGCTCTTCCAGTTTCTCTGGCTTGATGGTTACAAATCTTACCCATTATTTGGTATTTCGGGGAGAAAGGGGTATATGTTTGGATATGAGGCTTTTTAAAAAAATGGAATACTGTTTAGTTTTACCTTTGTAGAAGTAAAATATGGTTTGTTTCAAACGCAGAAAATTAGAAATATAAAAATTGGTTTAGTCTTATTCTTGAGTGACAGTCACTTCTTGGTATATTTTCCAGCCTTTTTTTCTACGCTTATTTTTATATTATTGCGCTCATACCATACGTATGTATAATTTTGTTTTGCCTTTTCACTTACAATTATATTTTGACTAATTATTAAAAACTGAAAATTAAAAAATTTTTTTTAACGTTTATTTATTTTTGAGACAGAGAGAGACAAGGCATCAACGGGGGAGGGTCAGAGAGAGGGAGACACAGAATCTGAAACAGGCTCCAGGCTCCAAGCTGTCAGCACAGAGCCCGACACGGGGCTTGAATTCACTGACCGTGAGATCATGACCTGAGCCGAAGTCGGAAGCTCAACCGACTGAGCCACCCATGTGCCCCCAAAACAGAATATCATTTAAGATGATTTTAAAATATTTCATGACATGAAGATGCTATAATATACTTAACCACTTTTTATTGTTGTGCATTAGGAGTGTTTCCAATTTTCTTGTTTTTTAGAAAATAAGAGTGCAGAGAAAGGTTTGTATTCTGACTTAGATCTTAGAATAGAGTCCCACAAGCAGCATCACTAAGTCAAGAAGAATAGACACTTGTAAAATTCATTATGCCTATTGCTGAAGTACTTTCTCAAAAGGTGGTAGTGATTGTTATTCACAACAGAAGTATATGAGAGTTTCTATTTTAACCTGCCATTGACAGCACTAGCTATTCTTATTTTGAATAATTTTTATTAATTTTCTATATAGAATTTGTTTTGTTTTAATTTAATCATTGATTAAGTGTTAAAACTAGTTTAATTTATATTCTTTTTAGTTTTCTTCCCTTGCCTATTATTTTGTGGGATCTTTAGTGAGTTTTCTTATCAGTTTACATGCTGTCTTTATTTATGGATCAGTTCTAAGTTATTAAAAAGCACTTGGAATACAAAAATGTTTCATTTCTTGTACTTAGAAAATTTTCCCCAGTTAAAAAAAATTTTTAATGAGATATAATTGACATATAACATTTTATTAGTTTCAGATGTACAATATTATGATTTGATATTTGTATATATGCAAAATGACCACCATATTAAATTTAGTTAACATACATCGTTTAACCCATCGTTAAAAATTCTAGTTTAAATTTAAACTAGCTTAAATTAAAAAAATTTTTTGTAATGGAAACATTTAAGATATAGTCTCTTAATAACTTTCAAATATATAATATAGTATCATTAATTACAGTCCCTATGCTGTACATTACATCAAGACTTTATATATATATAACTGGAAGTTTGCACCTTTTTGTCCACCTTCACCCTCACCCCCTGTCTCTGGAAATCACCAATCTGTTTTCTGTATCTGTATATTTAGTTTAGGATTTTTTATTGTTGTTGTTAAGATTTCATATAAATGAAAACATATTGTATTTGTCTTTCTCTGTCTGACTTACTCAGCATAATGCCCTCAAGGACCATCCAGGTTGTCACAATGACAAGATTTCCTCTTTTTTTATGGCTAAATAATATCTATCTGTCTGTCTATCTGTCTGTCCACACACACATACACACACACACACACACACACCCCACATATTCTTTCTCCATTCATCCACCAGTAGACACTTAGATTGTTTCCATGTCTTGGCTATTGTAAATAACACTGCAATGAATATGGGGGTTATATATCTTTTCAAGTTAGTGTTTTCATTTCTTTTGGATAAATACCCAGGAGTGGAATCACTGGATCATATGGTAGCTCTATTCTTAATTTTTTAAAAAATTTTAATGTTTTTTTAAATTTATTTTTGAGAGAGAGAGAGAGAGAGAGAGAGAGACAGAGCGCAAGTCGGGGAAGGGAAGAGAGAGAGGGAGACAGAATCTGAAGCAGGCTCCAGGCTCTCAGCTGTTAGCACAGAGCCCAGTGTGGGGCTTGAACTTGAGAACTGTGAGATCATGACCGGAGCCAAAGTCAGACACTTAACTGACTGAGCCACCCAGGTGGCTCTCTATTCTTAAATTTTGAGGAACCTTCATACTGTTTTCCACAGTTAACTGTACCAATTTATATCCCCACCAACAGTACACAAGGTTCTCCTTTCTCTACATCCTCACCAACACTTTTTTTTGAGGTATAATTGATGCTCAACATTATATTAGTTTTAGATGTACAGTTATTTCATATTTGTATATCTTGCAAAATGATCACCACATAAGTCTAGTTAACATCTGTCATAGTTGCAAATATTTTTTTCTTATGATGAGAACTTTTAAGATTTACTCTCTTAGCAATTGTCAAATGTACAGTACAGTATTATTAACTATAGTTACCATGCTGTATATCCCCATGACTCACTTATTTTATAACTGGAATTTGTACCTCTTGACTCCCTTCACCCATTTTGCCTACCTACTATGCTCTGCCTCTGGCAGCCACCAATCTGTTCTCTGTATCTATGAGGCTGGTTTTTGTTTTTTGTTTTGTTTTGTTTTGTTTTGTTTTTAGATTACACATATAAATGAGACCATATAGTATTCATCTTTCTGTGACTTACTTCACTTAGCATAAATACCCTCAAGGTCTATCCATGTTGTTGCAAGTAGCAAGATTTATTCTTTTTTAATGGGTGAATAATACTCCATTGTATATATATATACCACATTTTTCTTTATTAATACATTGATGGACACTTAGGTTGTTTTCATATTTGGCTATTATGAATAATGCTGCATTGCACGTGGGGGTGCATCTATCTTCTTGACTTAGTGTTTTTATTTTCTTTGGATAAATACCCCAAAGTGGAATTGGTAGGTCATATGGTTAGTTTCATTTAAAATTTTTTGAGGAACCTCCATACTGTTTTCTATAGTGGCTGCACCAGTTTACATTCATACCAACAGTGCACAAAGGTTCCCCTTTCTCCACATCCTCACTAACATTTGTTATTTCTTGGCTTCTTGGTAATAGCCATTCTAACAGTTGTCAAGTGATAGCTCATTGTGGTTTTGATTTGCATTTCCCTGATGATTAGTGGTGTAGTTTTGGCCTGAATGTCTTCTTTGGAAAAATGTCTGTTCAGATCCTCTGCCCATTTGTAAACTGGGTTGTTTGTTTGCTATTGAGTTGTAGGAGTTCTTTAAATATTTTGGGTATTAACTGCTTAATCAGATGTATGATTTGCAAATATTTTCTTTCTTTTGGTAGGTTGCCTTTTCATTTTGTTGATGGTTTCCTTTGCTGTGCAGAAGCTTTTTAGTTTGATGTAGTCCCACTTGTTTATTTTTAAAATCTTTTAGGCCCGTTTTCACTATGACTTATTTTTAAAGGTCTTGTGCTTTTAGTTTATCTTTCTGTCTTCTGCCTTCCTCTTTTTTTAAAAAATATAATTTAACACCCAGTGCTCATCCCAACAAGTGTCCTCCTGAGTGCCCATCACCCACTTTTCCCTCTCCCCCACCCTCCGTCAACCCTCAGTTTGTTTTCATTATCCAACAGTCTCTTATGGTTTGCCTCCCTCCCTCTCTGTAACTTTTTTTCCCCCTTCCCCTCCCCCATGGTCTTCTGTTAAGTTTCTCAAGATCCACATATGAGTGAAAACATATGATGTCTGTCTTTCTCTGACTGACTTATTTCACTTAGCATAATACTCTCCAGTTCCATCCATGTTGCTGCAAATGGCCAGATTTCATTCTTTCTCATTGCCAAGTAGTATTCCATTGTATATATAAACCACATCTTCTTTATCCATTCATCAGTTGATGGACATTTAGGCTGTTTCCATAATTTGGCTGTTGTTGAAAGTGCTGCCATAAACATTGGGGTACATGTGCCTATGTATCAGCACTCATGCCTTCCTCTTCCCTACCTGCTCTCTCTCTCATGAGTACCAGTGTGATATCATATTTTAGTTTGATTTTTTGGACTTTATTTGGAAAATTATTAGAAAATGATTATAGATTCACAGGAAGTTGAAAAGAAAATACAAGGAGGTCCCATGCAACATTTACCTAGCTTCACCCAGTATTAACATCTTGTAAAACTATTATATAATATTAAAACCAGAAAATTGACAATCAGATGGAGCTTATTCAGATTTCATTTGGATTGACTTTTAAAATAACCAATTACATTTGATAAGCATCAGTTATGATCACAATAAAGGTTGAAATTTACCTCATGCATGTATTTTAGCATGGGTCTGTGTATGAATTTGTGTGTATTCATTCTTTGTGCATGTGCATATATGTGCTTCTGTGTGTGCGCGTGTGCGTGCGCGTGTGTGTGTGCGTGTGTGTGTGTGTGTGTGTGTGAGAGAGAGAGAGAGAGCAGGCAAACTCTGGCTGTACCCATTTCATGAGACTGTTTTGAGGGGCAAATGGGAGAATCTCATGTAAATACTGTTCATAAACTGTAAAATAATAAAGAAAAAGTATTGTAGTAGACTTCTAATCTCTCTCTTAGGGAAAAAGTTTCATTAGTAGTGTACACAGAGAGTAGGTGGAGCCTACTTACCCATAAAAGGAGGGGTATGTGTGGGGGGTTAGTATCTAGTAGTCTCAGCAGAATCCCATTTAAAGATGTAGACTCACAGAGTCAGAAGGGACCTTGGGGCCAACTGTTCCAGTTCTCTACATGGTAAACATATTTTTAAATAATCTTTCCAGGTGGTCTCCTAATTTCTGATTAAAACTTCAAGTGGTGGGCACGTACACTTTTTTGTTTCAGTCTTTCCCTGTTTATAGAGCTCTAAGTTTTTAAGAGCTCTTTATTATAATAAGCTGAAACCTGGCTTCCCTGTGACTTTTACTCACTGGTCTTGGTTCTGCCATCTAGCACCTCATACAGTGAAGGACAACTGAAGACAGCCATCATTCCCCTAAATATTCTCTTCTCTATCCTAAACAACTCAAGCATTTCTTTAACATATTCATCGTATATGAGATGTTCATCTCTGGATGAGCTTATTCTTCACAAGAATGGAACCAGGGTTGGAGCACAGTGGGATGTGAACTGGACCAATCCTCTTCCATGCCTATATACAATTTTGCATTAATAGCCCCTACATTCATATTAACATATTTCCACTCCATCTTGTCCCATATTCCTCTTTTGTTCTATCCACTGGGTTTTTTTTTTTTTGGTTTGTTTTATCGATGTATAGTTGACACACATTAGTTTCAAGTGTACATTATAGTGACTTGACAATTCTGTATGATGTGCTCACTGCAAGTATAGCTACCATCTGTCATCATACGATGCTATTACAATACCATTGACTGTATTCCCTTTGCTATAACTTCTATGGACCTGCTGATCTGTATGTCCTCTTTGGAAAAATGTCTGTTTAGATCCTCTGCCCATTTATAATTGGATTATTTATTTGCTTTTGAATTGTATGAGTTCTTTGTGTGTACTGGATATTAACTCCTTAATCAGGTATATGTTTTGCAAATATTTTCTCCCTTTCAATAGGTTGCCTTTTTATTTTGATGAAAGTGAAATCTGGAGAATGGCTTCCTTTGCTAGGCAGAGGCTTTTTCGTTTGATGTAGTCCCACTTGCTTGTTTTGTTGCCTTTGTTTTTGGTGTCAAATCCAAAAAATCATCACCGAGATGGATGTCAAGGAGCTTAGTGCTTATGTTTTATTCTAGGAGTTTTATGATTTCAAGTTTTATATTAAAATCTTTAATAATCCATTTGAGTTGATCTTTGTGTATGGTATAGCAGAGTGGTCCAGTTTTATTCTTTGCCATGTGGCTGTCCAGTTTTCCCAACACTGCTCATTGAAGAGACTGCTCTTTTCCCATTGTACATTCTTGGTTTTTGGCTTCTTTGCTATAAATTAATTGGCCTTATTACATGGTTTTATTTCTGGGCTCTTTATTCTGTTCCACTGATCTATGTGTCTATTTTTTAATGCTAAAACCATACTGTTTTGATTACTGTGGCTTTGTAATACAGTTTGAAATCAAGGAGTGTCATGCCTCCAGCTTTGTTCTTTCTCCAGATTGCTCTGGCTATTGAAGGTCTTTTGTGGTTCCTTAAAAATTTTAGGATTGTTTTCTATGAAAAATGCCTTTGAAATTTTGATAAGGATTGAACAATCTGTAGATGACTTTGGGTAATATGGAAATTTTAATAACATTCTTCCAATCATGAACATGAGATATCTTTCCATTTATTTGTGTCTTCACTTTCTTTCCTCAGTGTCTTATCTTTTTCAGTACATAGACCTTCACCTCCTTGGTTAAATTTATTCCTAAGTATTTTATTGTTGATACTAATGTAAATAGGATTTTTTCCTTATTTCTTTTACAGGTAACTCATTATTAGTGTACAGTAATGCCATTAATTTTTGTGTGGTGATTTTGTATTTGTTAATTTGTTAATTATATTTAACTGTTTTTTGGTGGAGTCTAGGATTTTCTGTATATAAAATTATGTAATCTGCAAGTAGACACAGTCATACTTCTTCCTTTCCGATTCTGATGCCTTTTATTTCTTTTCTTGCCTGATTGCTCTGGCTAGGACTTCCAGTACTATGTTGAATAGGAGTAGTGAGAGTGTGCACTCTTGTCTTGTTCTTGATCTTCGAGGAAAAGCTTTCAACCTTTCACAGTTGAGTGAGATACTCACTATGGGCTTGTCATATGTGTCCTTTATTATATGGAAGTATATTCTTCCTATAATTTATTTGTTGAGAGTTTTTTTTTCTTTTCAAGTTTTAAATTCCAGTTAGCATACAGTGTAAATTTAGTTTCAGGTGTAGAATTTAGTGATTTAATACTTCCATACAATGGTGCTCATCACAAGTACCCTCCTTAATCCCTACCACCTATTTAATCCATTCCCCTCCCCCTCCTCCCTGGTAACCATCGGTTTATTTTCTATAGTTAAGAGTTTGTTTCTCCGTTTTCCCACTCAGAATTTTTATCATGAGAATTTTTATCATGAGTAGGTGTTGAATTTTGTTAAGTGCTCTTTTTTTCATCTATGGAGATGATCATATGATTTTTGTCTTTCATCCTGTTAATGTAATGTATCACATTTATTGATTTGTATATGTTGAACCATCCTTGCATCACTGGGATGAATCTCACTTGATCATGGTATATGATCTTTTTAATGTGCTATTGAATTTGGCTTGCTAATATTTTGTTTAAAATTTTTTTTAATTTTAATGTTTATTTTAGAGAGAAAGAGAGAGCACAAGTGAGGAAGGGGCAGAGAGAGAGGGAGACACAGAATCTGAAGCAGGTTCCAGGTTCCGAGCTGTTCAACATGGGGCTCAAACCCACGAACTGTGAGATCACGACCTGAGCTGATGTCGGAGGCTCAACCGACTGAGCCACCCAGGCGACCCATGGCTTGCTAATATTTTGTTATGAATTTTTGCATCTATATTCATCAGGGATATCAGCCTGTAGTTTTCTTTTCTTGTAGTGCCCTTATCTGGCTTTGATATCAGGGTAATTCTGGCTTTGTAAAATGAGTTTGGGAGTGTTTTCCCTCTTCAGTTTTGGGAAGAGTTTGAGAAGGATCAGTATTAATTCTTTAAATATTTGGTAAAATTCACTAGGGAAGCAGTCTTGGTCCCAAGATTTTCGTTGTTGGAAGGTTTTTGGTTACTAATTCAGTCTCCTCATTCAATATTGATCTGTTCAGATTTTCTATTTCTTCATGATTCATTTTGGTAGATTGTATGTTTCTAGGAATTTATCCATTTCTTCTAGGCTGTCTAGTTTGTTGACATATAGTTGTTCGTAGCAGTCTCTTACAATCATTTTCATTTCTGTGGTATTGATTGGAATGTCTCCCTTTTCATTATAATTTTATTTATTTGGGTCCTTGCTTTCTTCCTTGGTTAGTCTCGCTAAAGGTTTGTTGATTTTACCTTTTCAAAGATTCAACTTTTAGCTTTGTTCATCTTTTCTGTTGTTTGCCTGCTCTCAGTTTTATTCATTTACCAAATAAATTGGCCCTTGAATGAAGAGAAGGCCTTGCAGAAGGACTTTGCTTCATGACCAAAAGTATTTCTTCCTTCTGTCAGTCTTCTTCCTAGTTTTTCCCCCAAAGACTCTCTGGCCATTTACCAAGGTGGTTGTGCATTGGGGTTGTACTTTTGGGGAATTAATGGACACTGACACTGAACTGACATGAATTTCTGGAGCTGTAAAAACACCACTGTGATTCACTAGTCAGAGTAAGGCTTTCTTTTTTGGATGATAGGTAACAGATGGCAATTGGCTCAGGTCCATTTATTTATTTATTTACATCCAAGTTTGTTAGCATATAGTGCTATAATGATTTCAGGAGTAGATTCCAATGATTCATCCCCTAGGTATAACACCCAGGGCTTATCCCAACAAGTGTCCTTCCTAGTGCCCCTTGCCCATTTAGCCCACCCCCCACCCACAACCCCTCCAGCAACCCTGTTTGTTCTCTGTATTTAATTCTCTTGTATTTTGTCTCCCTCCTTGTTTTTATATTATTTTTGCATCCCTTCCCTTATGTTCATCTGTTTTGTATCTTAAATTCCACATATGAGTGAAGTCATATGATATTTGTCTTTCTCTGACTAATTTCACTTGGCATAATGCCCTCTAGTTCCATCCATGTAGTTGCAAATGGCAAGATTTCATTCCTTTTGATTCCCAAGTAATACTCCATGGTGTGTGTGTGTGTGTGTGTGTGTGTGTGTGTGTGTGTGTGTGTATAGTGTATGTATGTGTGTGTGTGTATATATATATATATATATGCATATGCCACATCTTCTTTATCCATTCATCCATTGATGGACATTTGTACTCTTTCCATACTTTAGCTATTATCCATAGCACTGCTATAAACATTGGGGTGCATGTGCCCCTTTGAAACAACACACGTATATCCCTTGAATAATTACCTACTAGTGCAATTGCTGGGTTGTAGGGTAGTTCTGTTTTTAATTTTTTGAGGAACCTCCATACTGTTTTCCAGACTGGCTGTACCAGTTTGCATTTCCACCAGCAGTGCAAAAGAGATCCTCTTTCTCCGCATCCTCGCCAACATCTGTTGTTGCCTGAGTTGTTAATGTTAGCCATTCTGACTGGTGTGAGGTGGTTATCTCATTGTGGTTTTGATTTGTATTTCCCTGATGATGAGTGATGTTGAGCATTTTTTCATGTGTCTGTTAACCATCTGGATGTCTTCTTTGGAGATGTGTCTATGCATGTCTTTTGCCCATTTCTTCACTGGATTATTTGTATTTTGGGTGTTGAGTTTGATATGTTCTTTATAGATTTTGGATACTAACCCTCTATCTGATGTGTCATTTGCAAATATCTTCTCCCGTTCTGTTGGTTGCTTTTTAGTTTTGCTGATTATTTCCCTTGCTGTGCAGAATCTTTTCATTTTGATGAGGACCCAACAGTTCATTTTTGCTTTTGTTTCCCTTGCCTCCAGAGACCTGTTGAGTAAGAAGTTGCTGAGGCCAAGGTCAAAGAGGTTTTTCCTGCTTTCTCCTCGAAGATTTTGATGGCTTCCTGTCTTACATTTAGATCTTTCATCCATTTTGAATTTATTTTTGTGTGTGGTATAAGAAAGTGGTCCAGGTTCATTCTTCTGCATGTCGCTGTCCAGTTTTTCCAGCACCACTTGCTGAAGAGACTTTTATTCCATTGGATATTCTTTCCTGCTTTGTCAAAGATTAGTTGGTCATACGCTTGTGGGTCCACTTTTGGGTTCTCTATTCTGTTCCATTGATCTGAGTGTCTGTTTTTGTGTCAGTACCATACTGTCTTGATGATTACAGCTTTGTAATACAGCTTGAAGCCCAGGATTATGATGCCTCCAGCTTTGGTTGGTTTTCTTTTTCAGGATTGCTTTGGCTATTCGGGGTCTTTTGGTATGGTCTTTGGTGTATGGTTCCATACACGTTTTAGGATTGTTTGTTCTAGCTCTTTGAAGAATGCTGGTGTTATTTTGATAGGGATTGCATTGAATATGTAGATTGCTTTGTGTAGTATTGACATTTTAACAATATTTGTTCTTCCTATCCAGGAGCACGGAATCTTTTTCCATTTTTTTGTGTCTTCTTCAATTTCTTTCATAAGCTTTCTATAGTTTTCAGCATATAGATTTTTCACCTCTGTGGTTTATTCCTAGGTATCTTACGGTTTTTGTTGCAATTGTAAATGGGATAGATTCCTTGATTTGTCTTTCTGTTGCTTCATTGTTGGTATATAGGAATGCAACTGATTTCTGTGCATTGATTTTATTTTTTGAATATACTTTATTGTCAAATTGGCTTACATATAACACCCAGTGCTCATCCCAAGTGCCCTCCTCAATGCCCATCACCCATTTTCCCCTCTCCTCCACTCCCCATCAACCCTCAGTTTGTTCTTTGTATTTAAGTTGCTTATGGTTTGCCTCCTTCCCTCTCTGTTTGTAACTATTTTTCCCCTTACCCTCCCCCATGGTCTTCTGTTAAGTTCCTCAAGATCCACATATGAGTGAAAACATATGATATCTGTCCTTCTCTGACTGACTTATTTCACTTAGCATAATACCCTCCACTTCCATCCACGTTGCTGCAAATGGCCAGATTTCATTCTTTCTCACTGCCAAGTAGTATTCCATTGTGTATATAAACCACATTTTCTTTATCCATTCATCAGTTGATGCACATTTAGGCTGTTTCCATAATTTGGCTATTGTTGAAAGCACTGCTATAAACATTGGGGTATATGTGCCGCTATGCATCAGCACTCCTGTATCCCTTGGGTAAATTCCTAGTAGTTTTATTGCTGAGTCATAGGGTAGTTCTATTTTTAATTTTTTGAGGAACCTCCACACTTTTCCAGAGCGGCTACTGTGCATTGATTTTAAATCCTATAACTTTGCTGAATTCATGGATCAGTTGTAGCAATTTTTTGGTAGAATCTTTTGGGTTTTCCGTATAGAGTATCATGTTGTCTGTGAAGAGTGAAACTTTGACTTCCTCCTTGCTGATTTGAATGCCTTTTATTTCTTTGTGTTGTCTGATTTCTGAGGCTAAACTTCCAATACTATGTTGAAGAACAGTGGCGAGAGTGGACATCCCTGTCATGTTCCTTATCTTAGGGGTAAAGCTCTTCAGTTTTTCCCCATTGAGGTTGATATTAGTGGTGGGTCTTTCATATATGGCTTTTATGGTCTTGAGGTATGATCCTGCTATCCCTACATTCTTAAAGGCTTTTATCAAGAAAGGATGCTATATTTTGTCAGATGCTTTCTCTGCATCTGTGGAGAGGATCATTTGGTTCTTGTTCTTTCTTTTATTGATGTGATGAATCACGTTAATTATTTTGCGGATATTGAACCAGCCCTGCATCCCAGGTATAAATCCCACTTGGTAATGGTGAATAGTTCTTTTAATGTATTTTTGGATCTGGTCAGCTAGTATCTTGTTGAGGACTTTTGCATCCATGTTCATCAGGGAAATTGGTCTGTAGTTCTTTTTTAGTGGGGTCTTTGGTTTTGGAATCAAGGTAATGCTGGCTTCATAAAATGAATTTGGAAGTTTTCCTTCCATTTCTATTTTTTGGAACAGCTTCAAAAGAATAGGCGTTAACTATTCTTTAAATGTTTTATAGAATTCCCCTGAAAAGCCATCCGGCTCTGGACTTGTTTTTTGGCAGATTTTTGATTACTAATTCGATTTCTTTACTAGTTGTGGGTCTGTTCAGATTTTCTATTTGCTCCTGTTTCAGTTTTGGTAGTTTATATGTTTCTAGGAATTTGTCCATTTCTTCCAGATTGCCCATTTTATTGGCATATAATTGCTCATTCTCTTATTGTTTGTGTTTCTGCTGTGTTGGTTGTGATCTCTCCTCTTTCATTCTTGATTTTATTTGGGTCCTTTCCTTTTCCTTTTTGAGCAAACTGGCCAGGTGTTTATCAATTTTGTTAATTTTTTCAAAGAACCAGCTCCTGGTTTCATTGATCTGTTCTGGGTTTTTTTGTTTTTTGTTTTTTGGGGTTTTATTTTGGTTTTGATAGCATTGATTTCTGCCCTAATCTTTATTATTTCCCATCTTCTGCTTGTTTTGGGTTTTATTTGCTGTTCTTTTCCCAGCTCTGCAAGGTGTAAGGTTATGTTGTGTATCTGAGACCTTTCTTCCTTCTTTAGGAAGGTCTGGATTGCTATATACTTCCCCCTTAATGACTGCCTTTGCTGCGTCCCAGAGGTTTTGGGCTGTGGTTTTATCATTTTCATTGGCTTCCATGTACTTTTAAATTTCCTCTTTAACGTCTTGGTTGGCACATTCATTCTTTAGTAGGATTCATTCTGTAGTCTTGAAGTATTTGTTATCTTTCCAAATTGTTTCTTGTGGTTGATATCAAGTTTCATAGTGTTGTGGTCTGAAAATATGCATGGTATGATCTCACTCTTTTTGTACTTGTTGAGGGCTGATTTGTGTCCCAATATGTGGTGTATTCTGGAGAACGTTCCATGTGTACTGGAGAAGAATGTATATTCGCTGCTTTAGGATGAAATGTTCTGAATACATCTGGTCCATCCGGTCTAGTGTGTCATTCAAAGCCATTGTTTCCTTGTTGATTTTCTGTTTAGATGATCTGTCCGTTGCTGTAAGTGGGGTGTTGAAGTGAGCTTCTGTATGTTTGTGATTAATTGATTTATATATTTGGGTGTCATCACATTTGGAGCATAAATGTTTACAACTATTAGATCTTCTTGGTGGCTAGATCCCTTAATTATGATATAATGCCTGTCTTCATCTCTTGTTACAGTTTTTATTTTAAAATCTAGATTGTCTGATATAAGTATGGCTACTCCAGCTTTCTTTTGGTGACTATTAGCATGATAGATGGTTTTCCATCCCCTTACTTTCAATCTGAAGGTGTCTTTAGGTCTAAAGTGGGTCTCTTGTAAACAGCATATAGATGGATCTTGTTTTCTTATCCATTCTGTTGCCCTATGTCTTTTGATTGATCTTTAATCCATTGACATTTAAAGTGAGTACTGACAGATATAAATTTATTGACATTATGTTGCCCGTAGAGTTGGAGTTTCTGGTGGTGTTCTCTGGTCCTTTCTGGTCTTTGTTGCTTTTGGTCTTTTTTTTTTTTTTTCATCTTTTCTCCCCTCAGAGAATCCCCCTCAAAATTTCTTGCAGGCCTGGTTTAGTGGTCACAAACTCCTTTAGTTTTTGTTTGGAAAACTTATTATCTCTCCTATTTTGAATGACAGCCTTGCTGGATAAAGATCTTGACTGTATATTTTTCCAACTCAGCACATTGGATATATCCTGCCACTCCATTCTGGCCTGCCAAGTTTCTGTAGATAGGTCTGCTGCAAACCTGATCTGTCTTCCTTTGTAGGTTAAGGATTCTTTTTCCCTTGATGCTTTCATGATTCTTTCCTTGCCTGAGTGTTTTGTGAATTTGTCTATGATATGCCTTGTTGATGGTTGGTTTTTGTTGAAACTAATGGGAGTTCTCTGTGCTTCCTGGATTTTGATTTCTGTGTCTTCCCCCAGGTTAGGAAACTTTTCTACTATTATTTGCTCACATAAACCTACCCCTTTTCCTCTCTCTTCATCTTCTGGACCCCCCTATGATTCGGATGTTATTCCTTTTTAATGAGTCACTGAGTTCTCTAATTCTTATATCATTCTCTTTTGCCTCAGTTTCCCTCTTTTTTTCTACTTCATTATTCTCCATAAGTTTGTCCTCTGTATTGATGATTCACCACTCTGCTTCATCCATCCTTGCCGCTAGGGCATCTATTCCAGATGGCAGCTCGATTATAGCATTTTTAATTTTGTCCTGACTAGATTTTACTTCTTTATTCTCTGCAGAAAGGGATTCTATGCTATTTTGAACCCCAGCTAGTATTCTTATTATCATGATTCTAAATTCTGGTTCAGACATCTTGCTTGTACCTGTATTGATTAAGTCCCTGGCTGTCATTCCTTTCTGTTCTTTTTTTTTGGGTGAATTCCTCCATTTCATCATTTTGAAGGAAGAAAAAGAATTAATAAAATAAAAAAAAATTTAAATAGAAATTAAAAACAACACAAAAAATCAAATAAAGGATGCTAATTCCTAGGTGTGTCTTGGCCTGGTTTTGAAAGAAGTTTGACAGAATAGAAATGAAAAGAAAAGGAAAAAGAAATGGAAATGTTTGAAATTTAAGAAAATCAATACAATAAAATAGAATAAAATGAAATGATGACAGTAAAATAGAATTTAAAAAATTTATTAAAAAGTAAAAAATAAAGTACAAAAATTAAAGAAAGATCCCTTTTATAGAAATGGAAAATAAAAATAAATTCTGTATTCAAGAATGAGAAAAGAAAAAAAATTGAGTAGATGTACCAGTAAACAGGATGAATACAATTGAAATTACATCCACTTTCCCCTAGAAGTCAAACTATGAAGCACTTTATAGTCTGTAAACTAAGCAGGTAGAGAGATTTTGTGGTGTTCATCTAGCATGATTGGCCCAGTTGGACAGGGCTTGGTATAGCGGCTCCATTCTCCCCGAGACGTCACTGCTTAGTTTACTGGCATGGATTGTTGTGGCATGTGTAGGCGTGTATGTGCATGTGCAGGAGGGGTGAAAATGGCATCACCTAGGGGCGCCTGGGTGGCTCATTTGGGTAAGCATCCAACTTTGGCTCAGGTTATGATCTCACAGTTCGTGGGTTTGAGCCCTGCATTGGGCTCTGTGCTGCCATCTCAGAGCCTGGAGCCTGCTTCAGATTCTGTGTCTCCCTCTCCCTCTGCCCCTCCCCCGCTCATGCTCTGTCTCTGTTTCTCTTTTTCTCTCTCAAAAATAAACGAACATTAAAAAAAGAAAAGAAAATGGTGTCACCCAGCTACCTAGTCTCTAGTATCAGAATTCTATACTCTTGCTGACCAGCAATCAGCAAGAGTTTCCGTCCACTCCCCACTTCTATGCTGCACATGACCAAGCCATCAACCTGCCAGCTGGCACCTCCCTTCTGAGTTTTATCTAAGATGGGGCTGTGTTTCCAAACCCTTCACTTCTGAGGGTCCTGCAGCTTTGACTTGCTCAGACCCTCTAGGGGAGGGTCTCGCTGCGCACTGGCTGGGTGCTGGCCAGCCCCCTGGTATGTTTGTGTGACTGTCGTGCTGCAGATGTCCAGAGACTATGGCTGGGTGCTAGCCCACCCCAGAAATACGTGTGATCGTGTAGCAGCAGCGTTTCAGGGATTATGGTAAATCACAACACCCATCTGGCACCAGACTTCACCCCTAACATCCTTGTTCCAACACCAGCAAATGTGGCTGTTGTCTGGGGTCCGCTGGGACCTTTGCCTGTGGGGAGGCCACATAGCCTGTACCAAACGTCCTCCCAACAGGGGAACTACCTCTCCCCGTATGGCCTGAGGACCCCTTGGACTTCACTGCTCCTGAGGATTAGCTCTTCCCACCAGAGCTCTGCCAGTATTGAGCTGCGGAGTTTCAAGCTCCGTGCTCTCCTGTTTATAGCATCTTAATGGAATTCAAACCCTCTCCTTTCTCCTTTCTTTCTTTTTTTGTTTAGCCCCTTGCAGTCCCTTTCTCCTTTCTTTTTTGTTCCGTCCACTCTTTCTCTTTCTCTCCAGCTGCTTTTGTGGGGTAAGGGAGTGCTTTTCCTGTACTTTCCCCCCGTCTCTGTTCTTTCTCCTCAAGCAAAAGCAGCTCTCTACCCTCTGTGGCTTCTCTTTACCCCAGTTCACCTCTCCACACCACGTACCTGCTGAGTTCTGTGGTTCAAGTTGTGCAGATCGTTGTGTTAATCCTCAAATCAGTTTTCTAGGTTTGGAAACTATTTGCAAACCATTTATAAGATGGTTTGGTGTTGATTTAGCTGTATTTCAGGGACAAGAGAGGGAGAAAAAAGTTCCATGCAGCTCTGCCATCTTGGCCCCTCCTCCTGGCTGAGGTCCATTTCCATAGTGGGTCTAGCACATCCCAATCCCACTCTATGGTTATTTCTCTAGTTTTGGAATGCATAGTTGGAAGAAACATACTCAGCAGCAAGCAGAATTCTCACTAAATAGTCCATTATCAAATAGAAATTGTATACATGAGTGTGCTCCCACAGTTTCTAATGTCACAAGTAAGTTTTATGGGCAGTTTTACCATTGTTACTATACCAAACTACTGAAAATTGGGTGGCCTAAAACAATATCTGTTTATTGTCTTATAGTTTGTAGGTCAGAAGTCAGTCATGCTCAGCTGGGTACTCAGCTTAGGATCTTATAATACTGAAATCAACGTGCTAGTTGGCCTGAGCATTTATGTGTAGACTGGGTGAGAATCCACTTCTTGGTTTATTCAGTGTTGGCAGAATCCATGTATTTCTCATTGTAGGAATGAAGTGCCCTTTCTTTGGTGGTTGTCAGATGGAAGTTGTTCTCACCTTCTCAAAGCCAGTGAATTCTTTAGCTTGTGACCTTCTCTATCTTCAGAACTAAGAACTGTGTGTCAAGTCCTCTTAAACTTCAGATTTCTGAGTTCTTCTTTCTCATTTCTCTTACTTCCTTTTATGCCCTCCCCTTCTGATTTTAAGAGTTCATGTGATAACACTGGATTTACCCAGATAATCCAGGTTAATCTCCCTATTTTAAAGTCAGCTGTTTAGTAACCTTAATTACGTCTGCAAAGTTCCTTTTACCATCTAATATAATATCATCACTGGTGTGACACCAGAGGACAGAATTCATGGGGGCCAGAATTCTGCTTGCCCCTCTCTCCTTCCCTCCTTCAATATATATATATGTATATGTATATGTATATGTATATGTATATGTATATGTATATGTATATACATATATAGTATGTATGTATGCATACATACACACACATTTTTCTCTTTTTTCATAATAGGGTGTGTCAATAGTAGTTAATCATATATATCAGTACTTAAACTGGAGGTATAACCATCACCCTGTGGTGAGAACTCTAACCTCTTTTGGAGAGAGGATTGGTGTATTTTTGGTTCTATGAGAGATCATTGCATCATATTAGAAAATAAGAGTAGTTAGTAGAGGTGTGTATGGATTCCAAGTTGACCATGAGTGGGCTGTGATCCTATATTATCTGGGACTGCTAAACTGAAACTACATTTCTAAGAATTCTGTTGCCAGTATAGGATTGGGTTAGGATTAGGTACACGAGAAAGTTGCATAAAATTTGCATGTGGGAAGTGAATCAGCAGCCATTGTTTTATAATCTCAAGATCACTGATGTGCCCAGGCATTATGGCAGCCTTCATGCTGGGGCATGGGGTGTTACCTTGGCCTACATACTCCCTAATCCTGCCATCTCTTTTTTAGTTTCTCTGTGTCCTAGGCCATATAAGTGTGCAGCTCAATGACCAAAGGCACCAACTTTTTCTACAGGTCATTCTTATCATCAAGGTTGGAGGCAGTGTATTGTAACTTTGCTAAATTAACATTCTTTTCTGTGGAGCACAGGGTGCTGGATCATGAGTCAAGGCAACAACAGTAGTGAGTGGTGGTTCAACAACAGGCCACAAGAGAAATCAAAAGAGAGAAGTTTATTACTTATAGGTACTAGAGGATGTACATGGCACACCTCAAGGGGGCACATGGAAGGTCAAGGCAGAGTTTAGACAGAGAGGCATGACTTAGGCACATGCCTTTATCAGTGTCCTTGGATGGAGTGGTTACTGGGCTAGGACCAGATTGGTCAATTCAAACTAAAAGAGCAGGAGTTTGGTAAGCCCCATGAGAGTCATATCTAAGGGGCACATAAGGCATACAGGTGCCAGGGAGCAGAGGAAATCTGATCCCAAGGGCAACATGTTGGGGGAGTCCTATCAGGAATTTATATTTGCTTGTGACTCTGGGATGCTGTATAGGGCATGTGTTTCTCTGAGGGGGCTAATGTCAGTTTAAGTTCCTTGCAGCCCACTTGCCCAAACAAAATGGATGTTGAGGCAGCAGTACCCTGGACTAGCTTAGCTAAGTGCTTGACCCAGTGAAAGACAGACACAGGTTCCATTGTGTGTGTCCACATGGGTTTCAGTTTACCCTCATGTGTTTCAGTTTGTTCTTGTGGGTTCCAGTTGCTCATTGTAGAGTTTAGTTCTCTCATATGTCAGGTTCAGTTTTCCTTCCCGACTGCTGGCCTGAGTTCTAGCAACTTTAGGCCAAATATCAGAGCAGATGTAACAGACTTATATAGCCTTCTCTAGTGGCTTCTATAACAGCATAAGGTCTGATCCCTATAGTAAATCCTTTACTGACTGATCCCAGACCAATAAAATATTTTAATCATTTTGGAGAAGTTCTCAGCCACTCTCTTTTCAGATGTTTTTACTCAATTTTTTATCACCTCTACGTTTGGAACTTCAATTTTATGTATATTAGACCTCCTTTCTTTATCCCCAAGTGTCTTACTTTTCTTTATTTTTTGTATATTTGTTCGTGTGTCTCTGTTTCATTCTTGATATTTTTTTCTGACCTATTCTTTGTTTAACAAATTCTTTTATTTTTTTAAATTGGTCTCCTTTTAAATAGTTCTATACTGAAATTCTTAATTTTGTCACAGTCTAAACATTTTAGGGATATTTATTTAGAAGTCTGTGTCTAATACCTTTCTTACCTAGATATGCCAGAGATCTTTTTGTGTTGTCATCTCTTTAGGCATTCACTAATGTGGTCTCCTATCCTAGCATGACTGATTGTTTTGCTTGAGTGCAGTATTGTATATAATAAGTTGTATAGGTAATTTGAGACCTTGAATTACATTATGTCCTCTCAGTTACTCTGACAAATACCTAGGTGTATTAGCAAATCCTGTTCACCTTAATTCAATATTATATACTTAAATTGTTGAAAGCTATGATTCAGTCCCCCAGAAGCAGTCTATTTTTGGTTTGTGCTTACTCCTAAGATTTAGCCCTAGAAGGTCCTAAATCAAAGTGTATAGTGTCTAGCAGATTACCCTCCCCATATTTTTGTCCTCCTAGCCCTGCAAGATGTCTCTATCTCAGCCACTTCTTCTAGAGAAAAATCACCCAAATGACAAGTTATGTATTGTGGATTTTCCTCTCTTACTTGGATCTTGGTTCCATAGTTCCTCACTGCTTATTGGCTCCCTGATGCCTTCATTTAGATTTTAAAGAACATATCATCAAGCTTTTTTAGTTGTTATTCCCTTTTAGAGCAGAATTTTTGATGGGGTAACTATCACTTCCCTTTACCCCCATGTATGTTGTGGGGTTAGACATGTCTCCCCATTCCTTATGTTATGTGAAAGTTATGTGAATGCCTCACCACAATGTGTCTTTTTTTCCCCCTCAGAATTACTGTCAGCTGACAATAAATTGGTGGGACTAATATAAAGCATTGTGGTATGTAGGAAATGTATTTGGGGAAGGTACAAGAAAGCTGCATCTTGCAGCTATGGGAAAACAGAGAAGGGGTCCTGGAAGGTCTCTTTAAGCATTGGTGCAGCAAATGTGGATTTAGGTGAGGAGGCTGCATTGACTAGTCTGCCCTAAAAAGTCTTTCTGTATTGAATGAGAAGGCCTCCATCTAAAAGGGGGATGTGATTATGCTGCTAACGGGATATAAAGCAAATGGCCCAGAGCAGGGAGAAAACTGCTTGAAAACACTAAGTCAGAAGAAGCCTGCATTGGACAATCCATATGGAGTGAGCCTACTGTATATTCCCAGCAACTGTATATTTGCAGATTAAAGGAGTGATGACCAAGAAAGACTTCCTTTTTTAAGTTCCACTGATGTGTAGGCAGTCACTTAAGCTAACTCCTTTTCATTCTTCTCACTCCCTTTTGTTATCTCCCCCCACCACATGCACACACCACCACTAAGAATGAGTACAGATTAATGGGACAGGAAGAGGTAGAAAAGGGAGAGAGAGAAATAAAACCACAGCTCTTCCTTTGCCTGAAGTTCACAGCAGATGAATTGAACTAATAATATTTATGTGTGATTGAATATACAAAATAAGATTGAAAGGAAGTAAAAAAAAAGAAAAAATCTAATGTAGCCAGGGAAATGATTAGAAAAGGTAGAGGCGCCATTAAATGGCAAACCTTAACTTTCCATTCTCATTTGAAAGCGAAGTTGGTGTTGCTTCTTGGTTAAGCTGTTTGATTAATCCTTTGGCTGTATCTAGACTGATACTAAGTCCATCTTTCATTTTTTTCCCCAAGAACTTTGTTTTTTTTTTATTATCCCTGTGCTCATATTGAAACATCATATTCTTGGGGTACCTGGCTGGCTCAGTCAGTAGAACATGTGACTCTTGATCTTGGGGTTGTAAGTTCAAGCCCCATTTTGGGTGTAGAGATTACTTAAAATCTTTTTTGAAAACCCCAAAGCATTATATTCTTGTTACATGGATGTTAGTCCTTCCTTTATTTCTCTAAACATCTTAAATATATTTATTTTGTGATTCTTTTCTGATTGTGCCATTATATTTTCTTAAGTGCAAGTTTTTTGTTTGTTGGCTTTATTGAATTCATTTGCTGACATTATTTGATGCTTTCGGATTTCTAGTTGTGAGTTCATATTCTACAGAGTACTATTCCCAGTGTCTTGATTTGGGATAGCTCTCACTAGGATGGCTGATTGCCTGTTTCTTTGTTCTTGATGTGTCTTAAAGCCTGTGAGGAAAGAGAATTTCCCTTATTGATTTTAATGTGGTTATATGTTCACTAATCTAAATTTTTATATTATTAAGTTATAATTTCTCCAGGTTTTATATGAAGAGAAGGTAATTCCTGTTATTTGGAAATGAGTTCAAATTATTTGACATATAATACGTAGACCAGAATAACACTGTTTCTCTTGGCATATTATTAGCAGCTTTCTCTCATAACATACTTAAGGAACAGAACACATTCGAACTGTTTTTAAAGGGCCCAAATACCTTTTTTTTTTTAATATATGAAATTTATTGTCAAATTGGTTTCCATACAACACCCAGTGCTCATCCCAACAGATGCCCTCCTCAATACCCATCACCCACCCTCCCCTCCCTCCCATCCCCCATCAACCCTCAGTTTGTTCTCAGTTTTTAAGAGTCTCTTATGCTTTGGCTCTCTCCCACTCTAACCTCTTTTTTTTTTTTTCCCTTCCCCTCCCCCATGGGTTCCTGTTAAGTTTCTCAGGATCCACATAAGAGTGAAAACATATGGTATCTGTCTTTCTCTGTATGGCTTATTTCACTTAGCATCACACTCTCCAGTTCCATCCACGTTGCTACAAAAGGCCATATTTCATTTTTTCTCATTGCCACGTAATATTCCATTGTGTATATAAACCACAATTTCTTTATCCATTCATCAGTTGATGGACATTTAGGCTCTTTCCATAATTTGGCTATTGTTGAGAGTGCTGCTATGAACATTGGGGTACAAGTGCCCCTGTGCATCAGTACTCCTGTATCCCTTGGATAAATTCCTAGCAGTGCTATTGCTGGGTCATAGGGTAGGTCTGTTTTTAATTTTCTGAGGAACCTCCACACTGCTTTTAAAGGGCCCAAATATCTTAGCTCTAGCATAGAGCAGTTAATATGGTGGCTGTGATTGCAGCTATATATGAAAACATACGTGCAAATGGGCAGGGAACATGCCAAAATGGAAAACATTAATTTTATTATTTATTTATTTATTTATTTATTTATTTATTTATTTTTAATGTTTATTTCTGAGACAGAGAGAGACAGAGCATGAGTGGGGGAGGGGCAGAGAGAGAGGGAGACACAGAATCAGAAGCAGCCTCCAGGCTCTGAGCTGTCAGCACAGAGCCCAACGCAGGGCTCGAACTCACAAACCGTGAGATCATGACCTAAGATTAAGTCATTCGCTCAACTGATTGAGCCACCCAGGCGCCCCAGAAAACATTAATTTTATTAAGGTGGTGAACTTATGGATGGCTTTTTCTCTTTTGACATTGCAGAATTTCTGTATTATTCTATTGCTTTTTTTAAAAGAGGACATAAGTTTTGAGTATATATTCTAAATAATTAAAAAAAATCATACCACTTATACAGAACCCCACTAAAGTACCCAGTTGCCTATAGGATAAAGTTAAAACTTTCAACTAAATATCTCCAGAGCTCTTCACAGATCTATTCTCAGATTTCTTCTCTTACCTCCTTCCATTTCCCTAAGCCTCATCTAGTCCAGTCTTATTCCCTACCCTTGACACAGACACTACTTATTGCTGCTATATTTTAAGAATTGAAACACATTTTTGCAGGGTCATTTTTCTAGGTACAGGATACTGGTTCTTTTGGTCCATTGTTTTGCTGAGTTTATTTGGGATCCTGAGTGCCTACTCTTCATTGCTGGTGGTGAGTAGTGTTTCATTGCTGTTGTTGAGTAATGTTTCATGTTTCCCCTACTCTCTTCCCAAGTAGCCTCATGAGGTGCTCCTGTCTAGGATGGTATCCAATTGGTGCCGGGAGTCTTCAGAACCCAAGATTACTCTTGTATTAGCAGAGTTGGAGTTTATATTAGCTATTTGAATCTTAGGCACAAGGGATGGATGGAGGAAAAAAAGGCTTGTTCTACTAGAGGATCTGTCTTAAAATCTTCCCTTTGAAAGGGTAGTAGAACATCCTTTTTCTAGTCTTATTTCATGGCCTATTTTATGGTTCATTCAATGTTGTTATTTTCAACACTCAACAGATTCACATTAGCTGTACCTTTACATGTTGAGCTATCTCATTTCATATTTAATCTCCTGAGAACCAGTCTTCCTTGGCCTTACAAATTAGGTAGTTTGTCAAACCTATCCTATTGTGCAAATGCTAGTCCTCAAGAGGACGGTTAAGATGGCAGTGGAGTAGGGTGACTCTAAGCTTGCCTCCTCCCCCGATCAGCTAGATAAATATCAAATCATTCTGAACACCTAAAAAACCAATCAGAAGTCTTAGAGAGCTAAGCTGCAAGTCTAAAAACAGAAAAAATGACCCATGGAAGATAAGAACTGCAGAGGGTTGATGTGTGGGAGAAAAGAGCTGAGGGTGCTGTGGTAGGGAGAGATCCCGATTGGAGAGAGGTGAACTAACAGTGAAGAAAAAAAGTGAAAATACTCACAGAGAACTGTACAAGAAAACTGTTCCCCAAAACCATTGATGGGGGGAAAGGAGAAGGTTTCAATACCACCAGTTTTTTTTATAAATAGTGGAGCGCAGAGTCTGAAGTTTCAGAGCTCAGTGCCTGGTGGTGCTCTGGTGAGGAAGCAGGGTAGAGCCTCGGGTTTGGGCAAACGAGGTCTAAGGATCCCCTGGATCACATGGGAAGAAGCAGTTCCCATGCTTGGAGTGCATTTGGTAGAGGCAACTCAGCCTATCCGTGGGCAAAAGACTGGACAAGTGCCATAGAGCTGCCCTATCACTAGTATAGGAACAAAGACATTGGCTGAGGACAGCAAACCCTGGAACTGGCTGTGTTGTGGTTTACCATAAGCTCTGAGCCACTACAACTGTGTGGTCACGTGACTATTTCCTGGGACAAGCCAGCACTGGCCATGGCATAGCAAGACCATCCCCCAGAGGATAAGAGTGGGTCTGAGCCGTGGGGGTCTCTGAAGTGTGGGGTTTTGAAACACAGCCTGAGATAGAACCCAGGAGGGCAGCACCACCTAGTAGGTGGATAGCATGGACACAGACGGTGAAAGGCAGGGTTCTGATGGAAGGTGGGATTACAGATGATTTATTGTGCCTCTGTGAGGGTGGGAACTTCCCACTCCAGAGACTAGAGAGCAGGGTGAAGCTATTTTCACCCCTAGCCAGCACTGATTGACCTCAGTGGGCTAAACACCACCAACTGGAGAATGGAGCCATTAAACTAAGCCCCACCCCTCTGGGCCCTCCAAGCACATCTCTATTAGGGCAAATCCACCTGAGAACCAGAGCAGAGGGCCCTTCCCCCAGAAGAACAGCACAAACCCCTTCCATGCACTAAGTCTAATGATCATAGAGTGCTGCAAAACTTCAGCTATAGGGGAAGCAGGATCTAGCTTCCTTTGGGTTTTTTGTTTGTTTTGCTTTTGTGTTTTTTTCCCTTGGGTAAGGAAAGAGCAATTTTTATTTTATTTATTTTATTATTTTTTTAATTTTTAATTTTAATCTCTTTTTTTCTATCAAACTTCTCTTTAAATATTTTAAAAATTATTTAAACTTTGTTTTTTCTGAGAGAGTACATGTGAATGGGGAAAAGTGGGAAAGAGAGAGAGAGAGAGAGAGAGAGAGAGAATATATCTCAAGCAGGCTCCATGCTCAGTGACATGGGCTCAATCCCACAACCCTGGTGTCATGACCCAAGCTGAAATCAAGAGTCAGACACTCAACTGCTGAGACACCCAGGTGCCCCATCAAGCTTCTCTTAGCAAACAAACCAAAACACACTTAGGATCTGGCTTCATTATTATTTAAAAATTTTTATTTTATTATTTTTTCTTGTTTTCCCCAAAATGACAAGACAGAGGAATTCACCCCAAAAGAAAGACCAGGAAAAAATGACAACCAGAGATTTAATCAATACAGATGTAAGTAAGATGTCAGGACTAGAATTTAGAACAATTATAATGATTCTAGCTGGGCTGGAAAAAAACATAGAAGACTATACAGAATCTCTTATTGCAGAGATAAAGAGCTAAAATCTAGTCAGGCTGAAATTAAAAATGCTATAACTGAGATGCAGACTTGAATGGATGCCATGACAGTGAAGATGGATGCAGAGGAGGCACAAATTAGTGATACAGAAGATAAATTATGGAAAATAATGAAGCTGAAAAGAAGAGGGAAACAAAAGTAATGAATCACAAAGATAGACTTAGGGAACTTAGCAACTTATAAAAAGGGACTAACATTCGTAAAATAGGAGTACCAGAAGATGAAGAGAGAGAAAAATGGGCAGAAGGTTTATCTGAACAAATTATAGCTGAATATTTCCCTAATCTGGGGAAGGACACAGACATCAAAAACCAAGAGGCATGGAGAATTCCCATTAAATTCAACAAAACCTGACCATCACCAAGACATATCATAGTCAAATTCACAAAATACATAGACAAAGAATCCTGAAAACAGAAAGGGAGGGAGGAAAAACCCTTAACCTATAAGGGAAGACAGATTGAGTTCACAAGAGATCTGTCTACAGAAACATGGCAGCCAGAAGAGAATGGCAGCATATATTCAATGTGCTGAATGGGAAGAATATGCAGCCAACAGTACTTTATACCGCAAGGCTGTCATTCAGAATAGAAGGAAAGATAAAGAGTTTCCTAGATAAACAAAAACTAAAGGAGGTCAGGACCACTCAACCAGCTCTGCAAGAAATATTCAGAGAGATTCTTTGAGTGGGGGGAATAAAAGACCAAAAGCAGCAAAGACTATAAAGAGATAGAGAAAACACTAGAAACACCAACTTTAAAGGTAACACAATGGCACTAAATTCATATTATTCAATAATCACCCTTAATGTAAATGGACTAAATGCTCTAATCAAAAGACATAGGGTATTAGAATGGATAAAGAAAACAAGATCAATCTATATGCTGCCTACAGGGTACTCATTTTAGACCTAAAGACACCTGCAGATTGAAAGTGAGGGGATGGAGAACCATCTATCATGCTAATGGACATCAAAAGAAAGCCAGAATAGCCATACTTATATCAGACAAACTAGATTTGAAAACAAAGATGGTAACAGGAGATGAAAGGCATTATGTCATAATTAAGGGGTCTGTCCATCAAGATCTAACAATTGTAAATATTTATGCCCCCAACTTGAAAGCACTTAAAAATATGCATGAATTACTAACAAACATAAAGAAGCTCAGTGATAATATAATAATAGTAGGGGACTTTGACATCCCACTTCCAGCAATGGACAGATCATCTAAGCAGAAAACCAACAAGGAAGTAATGGCTTTGAGTCACACACTGAAATCTATAGAATACTTATAAAAGGAATTGAAGAGGACACAGAGAAATGGAAAAGCATTCCATGCTCATGGATTGGAAGAACAAACATTGTTAAAATTTCTATACTACCCAAAGCAATCTACACATTTAATGCAATCCTTATCAAAATACCACCACCATTTTTCACAGAGGTGGGACAATCCTAAAATTTGTATGGAACCACAAAAGACCCTGAATAGCAAAGCAATCCTGAAAACAAAAAACCCAACTGGTGGCTCCATGATTCTGGATTTCAAACTATATTATAAAGCTGTAGTCATCAAGACAGTATGGTACTTGGCACAAAAACAGACACATATCAATGGAACAAAATAGGAAATTCGGAAATGGACCCACAACTCTATGGTCAACTCATCTTCAACAAAGCAGGAAAGAATATCCAATGGAAAAAAGACAGTTTCTTCAGCAAATGGTGTTGGGAAAACTGGACAGCAACATGCAGAAGAATAAAACTGGACCTCTTTCTTACACCATACACAAAAATAAAGTCAAAATGGATGAAAGACCTAAATGTGAGACAGGAAACCATCAGAATCCTAGAGAAGGACACAGGCAACAACCTCTCGACCTCAGACAGAGCAGCTTCTTACTAGACATGTTAGGGCAAAGGAAACAAAAGCAGAAATGAACTTTTGGGACCTCATCAAGATAAAAAGCTTCTGCACAGTGAAGGAAACCATCAACAGAACTAAAAGGCAGCCTATGGAATGGGAGAAGATATTTGCAAATGCCATATCTGATAAAGGGTTAGTATCCAAATCATATAAAGAAATTATCAAAGACAACACCCAAAATGCAAATAATTCAGTTAAGAAATATGCAGGAGACATGAATAGACACTTGTCCAAACAAGATATCCAGGTGTCTGACAGACACATGAAAAGATGCTCAACATCACTCATCATCAGGGAAATACAAAGCCAAAACCATGGTGAGATACTACCTCATACCTGTCAGAGTTGCTAAAATTAACAACACAAGAAACAATAGGTATTGGCAAGAATGTAGAGAAAGGAGAACGCTCTTGCACTGCTGGTAGGATTGCAAAGTGGTATAGCCACCCTGGAGAACAATATGGAGGTTCCTCAAAAAGTGAAAAATAGAACTACCCTAAGATCCCTAAGATCCAGCAATTGTACTATTAGGTATTTTCCCAAAGGATACAAAAATCAGACTTGAATAGGTACATGCACCTCGATGTTTATAGCTGCATTATCAATATTAGCCAAACTGTGGAGAGAACCCAAATGTCCGTTCACTGATGAGGGGATAAAGAAGATGTGGTGTGTGTGTGTGTGTGTGTGTGTGTGTGTGTGTGTGTATTTACAATGGAATATTACTCAGCCATCAAAAAGAATGAAATCTTGCAATTTGCAATGTTGTGGATGTAGTTTGAATGTATTATGCTAAGCAAAATAAGTCAAGTCAGGGAAAGACAAATACCATATGATTTCATGCATATGTGGAATTTAAGAAATAAAACCAATGAACATATGGGGTGTGGAGAAAAAGAGGGAAACAAACCTTAAGAGACTCTTACAGATAGAGAATAAACTGAGGGTTGATGGAGGGATGGGGGTGGGAGATGGGCTAGACAGGTAATGGGCATTAAGAAGGGCGCTTGTTATGATAAGCACTGGGTGTTATATATAAGTGATGAATCACTGAATTCTACTCCTGAAACCAATATTTCACTGTATGTTAACCAACTGGAATTAAAAAAAAATTGAAACACACAAAACTACCAAATGCTATTCCTCTAGTCCAGGGGCTGAGTACATTTTAGCAAGTGTTTTGGCAATATTGACTGTCTCTGTTGCTGACATAGTGGTGTAGTGTGGTATGAGAAATTCAGGCCAAGTAAGAGAAAAGTCTGTAGAAGTGGAAAGCTTATGGGAGGATAGCTTTCAGGTAATGGGAGTTTTCCAGTGTGCACTTACACATAGGACATACATATCTTTCTCTGATTTCAAAATTCCCTTTCCTTAATTTTTTTAATGTTTATTTATTATTTTGAGAGAGAGAGAGAAAGCACGAGCGAGTGGGGGAGGGGCAGAGAAAGGGAGACACAGGATCTGAAGCAGGGTCCAGACTCCGAGCCATCAGCACAGAGCCTGATGTGGGGCCCAAATCCACAGACTTTGGACTGTGAGATCATGACCTGAGCCAAAGTCGGTATCCCAACCAACTGAGCCACCCAGGCGCCCTGATTTCCTTTCTGATACAGAAAAGCCCAACCCCCAAATGCATTGCCATTTGCATTTTTCAGCAAATTTGTTAATCATTATATGAATGATAAGTACTGAGTATACAGTGATCAATAAAATATATGCAGTTTCCATTTTCATGTAGGGCACTTCAAAGAGATTGGTATGAGATGTAAAGTTATAGTAATGTCTTAATGAGTTTAGACTCTAGTAGGGCAACTAAGTCACAGACAAAAGTAGCTAACACAGGCGGAGCATTATATTTGTCATTAGGCCTAAAAAAAGTTCTGCATGGGTTCTGAAAAGGAAGAGGCAACTTGCAGCCAAGAAGATTAAGTAAGACTTCTTGTAAGAGGTGTCACTGATGGGATGTTGGATTTGGACATGTGTATATGGGGATCAGGGAAGAACATTCCAGGCTGTGGGAACATCAAGACAAAGTTGGCAAGACAAAAATATGGAGTGTGACTAGATCAGAGGGAAAGGTCAGTTCTGTTAGAATGTAGAACATAATGAAGAATAATTGGGAACCAGGCTAAAAAGATAGGTAGGCTTGTGACAGATTTTGGAAGGTCTGGAAAGTAAGACTAAGCCATTTGGCATAAGTCAGATTTCTATTGTAGGAAAACCATCCTGGAAGTTGTGGTGTGGAGGGTGGCTGTAGGCAGAGAGGTTGGATAGAAACTTTTCTTTTCAATGGGGAAAATGCAGGTGAAAGATGTGCTCTGAGCCAGACTCTGGCCACTGAATTGTATTGCTTTTATACACAGTGAACATGAAATGAATGGTGTCATTAGCTTCTAAGGTGGGAATGAGTTCTAGTGTCTAATAAAGCAATATATTACAACAAACTTTCTATTCTGCCCTCCTTTTGGATATAAGCAGTAGCAACAACAATGAACAAAGAGGAAAACCTGAGTTCTATTTCTGTCGTTAGGTTACTTTGTAACCTTGGTCAAGTTGTATACCCTTTGAGCCTCAATTTCTTTTCTTTCAAATGAGAATGATAATATTTAATAAAATGACATTTTATGGGGCTGGATAAAGAACAAATGAAATAAGATACATAAAATGATTTTGATAAAAAGGTTAAGAGCTTTATAAAGTCCGACTCTTGTTAATATCCTAAGTATCTGAGGGTTCTGATTTTGTTTGCATCTCCATACTGACTTGGTGACTGGCTAGATTTACAATCAAATCTAATCGAGATTTATTGAATAAGTACCAAGGGTTAACAACAGTGGTTAACAGTTGTAACAATGGCACTGATTTCTCAGGAAAAAGTTTTTCTATTTTTTAAGTTTTTTTTTTTTTTTTATTTTGAGAGAGAGAAGAGCAAGTGAGTGCATGCGTGGGGGAGGGGCAGAGACAGAGGGAGAGAGAGAATCCCAGGCAGGCTCTGTACTGTATGAGGGCTCAATCACATGAACCATGAGATCATGACCTGAGCTGAAACCAAGAGTCGGATGCTTAATTGATTGAACCACCCAGGCACCCCAAGAAAGAGCTTTTAAATAACCAATGGAAGGGCTGGCCCTAGTCCTCTCTTTTGTCACAAGTGGGTCTAAGTCATACCAGGAATACAGTTCATCATAGGGAAAATAAATTGGTAGGAACTCAGGAAGGATATCAGTGTGGTGATTGTTATGAAATACCAGAGGCAGTAATAATTTTGGGGGTTGCTGGTGAAAATTGCAAATAGAAGGTGACATTTGAATTGCCTTTGAAGCATCAGTGGCATGGGGAGGGAGAGCTTTTCAGGCAGAAGAGCAGCATGACAAAGTACCAGAGGCTGACAAGTGCAGGTATAGCAAGAAGTGAATGTAATCCTAGACTCTGAAAGGAATTTTGAACTACAGAACAGTGCTTTGGACAGCAACTTGATTTCAAAATAACCTCCTTTTTCTTCTTTGCTTTTCCAGGTACTTGCATTTTTGTTGGTTTGGGAAGGGTATGAACTATACCTGCACTGGTGTCATAAGGTAGGACACTGAACCTTCTTAGGAGACTTTGGGCCAGGATTGAATGTGCCTCTTAGGCACTCAGCATGAATTAGAGTCACCTTTTCTTTCATCGTTCCTGTTAGAAAGAACTGATCTATTTACACTGTTTTAATTGAAATAATTCAATTTCTAACATGTAACTGATTTACTGAAGGAACTGAACTCAAACTTTATGTTTTCTCACCACTTCTTGTTAAACTCACTCTGTGACTCTGCTCTTCCCATCCCAAAAATGTCTTAGGCAAGCTCCAGTACTTTCTCAGTCCTTTAGAAAGTTACAAAAACATTCTTATTTCAGTCATTAAAAATTTCTGTTCATTGTAATAACCCAAACTTCAACATTATAAGACTTTTCCTCTCCTTCTTTGGGCCTGACCCAGGCATGGAAGCCTGCAGTGATAGTGAGAGTGTGATGGTCCTTTTACCTCTCTTTCACCAGAATAGGGCCCAGGGAAAGAGGAGATAGGATAAAAGAACGTGGTTGCACAAGGATGGGCAAGAGGGTCATCTGGAGTTGATGCTGTCAGGACCAGGTAAATGCACAGTTGTTGGCTATTTATGCCACCGGCTTTTCCTGTGTGTATTTTCAGAGAACTTGACTGCACCTTTCTTGGTGCAGAAATATCCCCAGAAATTTCTCTCTTGAGGTCTTTTTGACCCTCCCTTAGTTTGGAGCCCTTAAAATTGACTTCTGAATGATGTCTCTCAGAGGATCATATCTGGTCTACAGAAAAGTAGCATCTTTGCCCCAACATCTGTGGACATGTGGCTCATTTCCAACTAGCCTCCCTCATTTTGTTCTGCCACGGGCTTGAGCAGCTCCAGCCACAGCCTCTTGCTTTTTTATAGTCTTTTCAGGCATGGTTTGATACCATTCATTGTTTTTCCTTAAACCTAGGAACATACCAAACTCTGAGTCATCCCCTTAAATTTCCTCTTACTCAAACGAGAAGTATGAACTGGAAATGTAAATTTAAGAGTTATTAGAAAAGATCGAAATTGAAGTCATAGGATCTTATGGGGAAAGTATGTAGATTGAGAAGTGAAAAAATAGGCCTTATTGAGATCACCAACGGTTTTGGATTTGGGATGCCATGATCAGTTAGTCACTACCAAGAATCATGTGAAATCTAAAAAAAGAAAACAAATGAATAGACACAAAGTCAGTCCAATAAATGCAAAGAACAAACTGACGGTTTTAGGGGAGGGGAGTGGGAAGTTTGGCAAAATGGGTGAAGGGGAGCAGGAGACACAGGCTTCCAGTTATGGAATGAATGAGTCACAGGAATAAAAGGTACAGCGTGGGGAATATAGTGGTATTCTAATAGTGTTGCATGGTGACAGACGGTAGTTACACTTGTGGTACGCCCAGCATAAAACAGAATTGTTGAGTCACTAAGTTGTACACCTGAAACTAATATTGTGTATCAGCTATTCTCAAATTTTTAAAAAAAAGAATCCTTGTGAGTGAACCATTCTGATTACCATTCCAGGCTTGTGCCTATTTTAGAAATCAGGCTTACCTTGCTTCTGGCAGTTAGTGCTGCTACTTGACCTCTGTCACAGCAGGATCTCATTATTGCCTTGGAAATCAGGAAGCCAGTTTCAATGGCAGTATCATTCACCTTTATTCAGGCATAGAGATTTAGCCACTATAGTACTTTTCAAGGATACTGACACTTTCCTCATTAGTGTATTTTTCACTGTCCTCTGAGACCTCCCATAAAATATGGGAAATGGGTTACCTGATCATAGGTGATAGCATTCCAGCAAACTTTTCTCAATAAATCTTTGGATTTTTCTTCCTATGTTACAGCAAGAAACTGCTGGCACCCCAATTTCATTAAGCATAGGCCACTAATGAGCCAAGGTTTTAGGTAACCAAACAGTTAGAACCACTTTGAGATGTGTAATACCTGGATTCTAGTGTATTCAATTCAGAATCTCTGGTAAGTGCACTCCTATCAATCAGTTTAGCCTCATCTAAAATGTCTAGCACCCTTAGGATTCAGTGCCATAAATATTCTATAGGGGTTTTGGTCAATATAAATTAACAGAGCCTTTGGACTCTGGGATCTAATTCCAGTTATCAGTCTGTAGGAGATGAGAAGTGATGGAAGTGGGGTATGAGAAGAGTTGGCATCCTCTTGGCAGGTAACTACCTTGGTTGTGTCTTCAAACTGGACTTGGGAGGAGAGACTACTTCTATTAGCAAGGGAGATTCTGTAGGGCTTGGAGTTTCAGTTTTAGTATACTCAGAGTAAACCCAGAAGGAAAGGGTTAACATTAAGCCTATAACCTATTCCTATTCTACCCAGGGATTCTCAGGGAGGAATGAATGACCTCGATCAAAACTTAATAATAACCCAACCTCCTGATAAACACACTAAGGATATTTGTTAGCCAAAAGGCAATACAGAGTCCTTGTCAATGAAAATTTCTGGCGGAATATAACTGCTAGATATAAATCAGGGTTGCTTATTGTAAATAATCCTGGAATTTATAGATATATATACATATCTATGTATGTATCTATGTATAGCTATATATACATGTGGGAGACATGGCTGGCTGGAGTTGTATAATTGGTGGGATATAAGATAAGGATGCCCCATAACCAAAAAGGCTCCTTCTTTGAAGCAATGTGTTCATATAACTTTGCTCAAAACATACCTTACACTCAGAGGAAATGAAAACACTAATTTCAGAAGATATATGAACCCCTGTGTTTACCGCAGCATTATTTACAGTAGCTAAGATATGGAAGCAGCCTGAGTGTCCATCGATGATAGATGAATGGATAAAGAAGATGCAGTATACATACATAATGGAGTATTATGCAGTCATAAAAAATGAGATCTTGCCATTTCAACAACATGGATGGACCCAGAGGGTATTATGCTAAATGAATTAGAGAAGATAAATTCCATACGATTTCACTTGTATGTGGATTCTAAAAAACAAAACAAATGAACAAACAAAAATCAGAAACAGATCCATAAACACAGAGAACAAACTGGTGGTTGCCAGAGGGGAGGGAGTAGGGGATAAGCAAAAAGGGGGAATGATGGACAGAGTGGGAGGTCTAACTTCCAGTTATGGAATGAATAAGTCAGAGAGATGAAAGGTGGTACAGAATAGGGAATATAATCAGTGGTGCTGTAATAGTGTTGTGTGGTTGGTAGATGGTGGCTCTCCTTGTGGTGAGCATAACATAATATATAGAGAGACTTATTCAATCATTGTGTTGTACACCCAAAACTAATGTAACATTGTGTGTCAACTATTTCAATGAAAAAAAACACACTCCACATTTTAAGCCACAAAGTCAGAATGCATCCTTAGACATTTTTACGAGTAGCTGCATTTGAAAGGATCACATTTCCCCAAGGGAATATGTTTTATATGTACCTTATAATTGTCTGTATCCTTTGAATCATTAGTAAGTTTGCTATTGAGTAGATCATAGAACCCAAGAGATTTATGTGAGTCTGCCTTGACAAACCTTTGTGTTGGGATGCTTCTGTTTTGTTAATAGGTTATTTAAGACGTTTGCATCTATGTACATAGGGGATTGGCATATGCAGGCATACCTTATTTTACTGTGCTTCACTTTATTGTGGCTTTCAGATCTTGTTTTTTTACAAATTGAAGGTTTGTGGCAACCCTGTGCCCAGCATGTCACTGGCACCATTTTTCCAACAGCATTTACTCACTTTGCGTCCTGTATCACATTTTGGTGATTCTTAAAATATTTCAAACTTTTTATTTATTATTATATTTGTTATGATGCTCTATGATCAGTGATCTTTGTGTTACTATTGTAAATGTTTTGGGTCACCATGAACCACACCCTTATATACGATGGTGAACTTAATTGATAAATGTGTGTATTCTGACTGCTCCACCTACTGGCCGTACTCTGGTCTCCCTTTCCTCAAGCTTCCCTATTCCCTGAGACTTAATATTGAAATTAGGCGATTAATAGCCCTACAATGGCCTCTAAGTGTTCTAGTAAAAGGAACAGTCCCATCTCTCATGTTAAATCAAAAGCTAGAAATGATTAAGCTCAGTAAGGAAGGCATGTCAAAAGCCGAGATAAGCCAAAAGCTAGGCCTCTTGCACCAAACAACCATGCTATGAATGCAAAGGAAAAGTCCTTGAAGGAAATCAAAAGTGCTATTCTGATAAACACAAGAACTATAAGAAAGCAAAAGAGTCTTATTGGTGATATGAAGAAAGTTTTAATGGTCTGAATAGAAAATCAAACCAGCTATAGCATTTCCTTAAGCCAAAGCCTAATCCAAGAGGAAGGCCCTAACTCTCTTCAATTTTGCGAAGGTGAAGAGAGGTGAGGAAGTTGCAGAAGAAAAGTCTGAAGCTAACAGAAGTTGGTTCATGAGGTTTAGGGAAACAAACTGTCTCCATAACATAAAAGTGCAAAGTGATGCAGCAAGTGCTGATGTGGAAGCTGCAGCAAGTTACCCAGAAGACATAGCTAAGATAATTCATGAAAGTTTGTGTTGATTTGCTTCTGTTTTGTTAATAGGTTATTTAACAAGAGATTTTCAATATAGACAAAACAGCCTTTTATTAGGAGATGCCATCTAGGAGTTCCACAGCTGGAGAGAAGTCAGTGCCTGGCTTCAAAACTTGAAAAGACAGGCTGACTCTCTTGGCTGGTGACTTTAAGTTGAAGTCAGTGCTCATTTACCATTCCAGAAATCCTAGGGTACTGGGGAATTATGCTAAATCTCCTCTGCCTTTGCTCTATAAATGGAACAACAAAGCCTGAATGGTAGCACATCTGTTTACAATGTGGTATACTGCATATTTTAAGCCCACTGTTGAGACCAACTGCTCAGAAAAGTTTTTCCTTCAAAATATTACTGCTCATTGACAACACTTGGTCACCCAAAAGCTCTGATAGAGATGTACAATGAAATGAATGTTGTGTTTGTGCCTGCTAATCCAACATCCATTCTGCAGCCCATGGATCAAGGAGTCATTTTGACTATCAAGTCTTATTATTATTTAAGAAATACATTTCATAAGGCTATAGCTGCTGCAGATAGTGATTCCTCTGATGGATCTGGGCAAAGTAAATTGAAAACGTTTTGGAAGGATTCAGTATTCAAGATGTCCTGAAGAACATTTGTGATTCATGGGAAGAGGTCAAAATCTCAACATGAACAGGACTTTGGAAGAAGTGGATTCCAACTCTCATGGATTACTTTGAGGGATTTAAGACTTAAGTGGAGGGAGTAACTGCAGACATGGTAGAAATAGCAAGGGAACCAGAATTAGAAGTGGAGCTTGAGGATGTGACTGAATTGCTGTAATCTCATGATAAAACTTGAATGGATGAGAAATTACTTCTTTTTTTTTTTTTTTTTTTTTTTTTTAAAGAGAGAGAGTGTATATGTGAGTGGGGAAGGGGCAGAGGGAGAAAGAATATCCCAAGCAGGCTCCATGCCCAGTGTGGAGCCCAATGTGGCGGTCAATCTCACAACCCTGGGATCATGACCTGAGCCGAAATCAAGAGTCAGACGCTTAGTTGACTGAGCCACCCAGGAGCCCCAAGGAGTTACTTCTTACGGATGAGCAAAGAATGTGGTTTCTTGAGATGGAATTTACTCCTAGGGAAGATGCTGTGAAGATTGTTGAAATGACGCAAAGGACTTAGAATATTATATAAACTTAGTTGGTAAACCTGTGGCAGGGTTTGAGAGGATGGACTCCAGTTTTGAAAGAAGTTTTACTGTGGGTGAAATGCCGTCAAACAGCATCACGTGCTACAGATAAATCGTACATGAAAGAAAGAGTCAATGTATGCAGCAAACTTCATTGCAGTCTTATTTTAAGAAATTGCCACGGCTACCCCAGCCTTCAGCAACCACCACCCTGATGAGTCAGCAGCCATCAACATTGAGGCAAGACCTTCCATCAGCAAAAACATTATGACTCACTGAAAGCTCAGATGATGGTTAACATTTTTAGCAATAAAGTAATTTTGAATTAAGGTATATACATTGTGTTTTTAGACATAATGCTATTGTACACTTAATAGACTACAGTATAGTGTAAGCATAATTTTTATATGCACTGGGAAAGCAAAAAAATTCATCTGACTTGCTTTAGTGTAATACTTGCTTTATTGTGGTGGTCTGGAATATGTCTGAGGTATGCTTGTACTTTTTCTTTTTTGTAATGTCCTTCTTGACTTTGGGTGTGAATGTTTTGTTGGCTATACAACACAAGTTAGAATGTGTTCCCTCTTTTTCTGTTCTCTGGAAGGGTTTGTTAAAGATTGGAAATATTTGTTGAATTAACCATTTAAGCCAGCAAAGCCTGGATATATTTTATGAGAAGGTTTAATTATGGATTCAATTACTTTAATATAGATAGGTAATGGAAAGGAAGTAACTAAACACTCTTTAGAGGGCAACACAGATGTAGAAAAACTACATTTGTTTTTAAAGGGGAAAAACTTAAAGTTATGTATTCTTGGTCTCAACGTTTTCTTTCTCTGTAAAAGTATGTAGTGTTCTTGCAGGAAGATTTTTTTTCCTGTGTTCAACGAATATTTACTGGATGCTTAGTATGTGCCAAACACTCTGCAAGGCAGTGAGGACTTAATCATAAACAAGTATTGTCCTTGATGCTTTGATGTTATAGTCCTTTGGGGGAAACATATATTGTTTACTTGTGATTGTATTGAGTCATATAAAAAAGTAGTGAACATTTGTAATGGCCATTGCTGAAATTGAGTGAGAGATGCCAAGCAATGTTGAGGGCTCAGCTGAGGCTGGAGATGATAAATTAGTAAAGGTGTCAAACCACATAGCTGAGTAATTCTTTTCCAGCCATGCTGTCCTGCAAAGACTTGCCTACAAAGAAGGTAAGTGAGTGGATCCAGTCCATATTGGGGGTTTGCAAGGCAGATTAAAAGGATGAAGGAATGAGGTCCCTAACATTGTTGGGACACACATACAATTCCCAAGGAGAGTTCTGATTCAGTCTTAGTGTCTGGAAGTCAGGAGATTCTTTCTGTTTCCCCAGATCCTGATTCTGCTAATGATCCTGCTATGCTCGTTTGTTTTGTGGATTTTATGCCAACTCTGGCAAGAGAGGTGGCTGACAGCTGGGCTGTCACTGCAGGTAAGCATCATCCTATAGGTTTGGCACTGTCTGTCTAGATGTGTTTAGCCTAACTTTTGGCTTTCTCCCAGATCTTTGCTCCCTATATGCACCTGAGTGGCATAACTGTGATGGTTATCCTTTCCTGGCCTGTGGCCTTCTACTTGATCCATTTGGAAGAAGAAGGTATGTCATGTGGACGGAACCCTGCCTGATTCTTTCAGCTCAGACGTTAGCTTGTATTCTCCACTTAGCAAAATGCAAGCTTGGTAGATAGCCACCACTACACCTCTTGGAAATTCATTTAGCTTGTTACTCGGACGTGCTCTTTATGGTCGAATTCACAACCATATGTGGCCTGTCAGGATTTCCCTAACCCAAAAGTCTCATAATGAAGAGGGATTCTTCTTCTAGAAAAATAAGAATTTTCTCTATGTTATTACATATTGTCTGATAATGGATTTAGGGTGGGGTGAGAATAGAGGTACATTTTAATTTGACCAGTGATGGTACAAGTCACAGTTCCTTTTGTTTGTATCACATATTACTAGTTTCGGCTAATGAACTTATGATAGGTCCAGATATCCCTGGTTCCATCCTAGTCGTTCAAAGCTGTCTCCTATGAGTCCCTGTCACACCTGGGGACTTACAGCAGAAACAGCAATGTCTGCCTCTGCCACTGATTTCCTCTCCATTCTTTTCTTTGCCCTGATATCATGGAAACAAAAGAGAATCACAGCCTTATACTAAATGGTTTTGAAGTTATCTTTCAGCTGAAGTTATCTTTCAGCACCTTTACTAAAAAAAACTAGGTTCTTTTCTGGACATCTCTCTTTTTACTATTGGTTAAACAAGGAGTGTTTACTTCCTGACTTGTGGAAGGATGCAGGCAAAAGAAAGACTGGCTTGATCCTTTGCCATGGTGTGCTTGTACAAGTGTTTATGAGTAAGTAGTGGATTTTAGGAAATGTGTCTGGGGCAAGATCTTAAAGGGGATAATAATGAACTCTTCTTTTTCATTTCCTAAATTTTAGTTAGAATGAGAAGATACAAGATGACGTATGACAGAGAAACAGCCAAGGGATGTAACATACTCACAAAGTTGAGAGGTTAGAGCTGGAGATCTAGATTTACAAGGACTGGAGCACAAGTGGTAACTTAAAAATGTGCAACTTGGTAAAATTTTCAGAAGTCTAAAATAGTAAGTGTTGGGGGAATGGCCAGCGGTAACAGGTATTGTGGACAGGCTTGGTGGGGGGTGAGGGAGAGAAACAGAAGAGCAAATGCCTAATACTTACTGATTACCTGTTATGACTCATCATTGTACTATCAGTTCTGTGAGGTATGTTTTAGCAAGATAGCCCCATTTTTCAGGATGAAGAAAATGATGACCCAGAGAGGTTAAGCAACATGTCCTTAGTGACGCAATTACAAAGTGGTGGAGTCTGGCTTTGAATTCAGATTCAGCTAGTGCCCCTTCCACTAATATTGCACAGGCTTAAATATGGGCACTTTAGGCCCATCTTTACAAGCTTCAGGGCTTTCTCAGAACCAGCCAAACTGCTCTTCCTCCTGAGAAGGTATCCCTTAACATTCTCTCTTCATCCTACCTTCTGCACAGTTCATTCCCTTGTAAATGTACAGTTCTAGGATTTCTTTTCTTAATAACAATGCTTGTATTTGGATATCCCTGTACCTTGAAATCACTGAAAATTAGTGAGGATGTGACAGAAGTGGAGAGTAAATCAGCCAGTCCACAGAGTCTGTGAAACCAATAGACTAGCTATTTACTGACTGCTCCTGGGATAGTTAGTTGCTTGGAGATAGTTCTCTATTCCTCTTCTGCTTTCTTCTCACTTCTTCTCTCCTAATTTTTCAGCTCTACAGGTGGCTATTGGATTGCCTTTTTTCCTTATCCTTTTATGTCTGTATATTGTGCCATTGGGGATTCATTCTCCCTGCATTCAGGAGGAGGATAAATTGGGACCCAAACCAGACTTCTTTGGACATAGAGGTGCGCCCATGGTAAGTCTGAGAATAGTGAGTAGAGGTATGCATGGGGTGTGTGGATGAGAGAATGGGACCTCAGAACCATAGGAATCCCTGCAGAGGTAAAGGGGTTGGCTTGAAATGACAAGAAAAGGAGTTAATTATAGAGGTTGGACTTGAACCCAGGCCAGCTAACTTTTGGGTTTTCTCTGCTGTGCCCAGTGACATTGCCTCACATGAGCAGATTGAGTAGAGGGGAATATAAGGCAGGCTCTTTGAAAAAATTGCCAAGGGATCCAGACTCAGCTTCCTAAAGCACTTTCATTACTGCACTTTCATTACAGCCATAAAGGAATGTTGGGAAGAGAGACTCTGAGGTATAGGGGCTGATGTTCTTTTCTTCCACAGTTGGGGCCTGAGAATACCATGATGTCCTTTGAGAAGGCTGTTGAACAAGGGGCCTATGGGCTGGAGAGTGATGTACAATTAAGGTAGGAAATCAGGGGCTGGGGTGGGGAGGAGATAAGGCCAGTGCCATAGAAGACAAACAGTATGGCCCAAGATGTAGAGAGGGCAAGCCCTGGGAGGTTTCTCCTGGTGTTCATTTGGCACATATGCACATAGCACACATGCGAACCACTTCTTCCTTATGAATCATACATCTGTACCCCTGCATTCTCAACATAGTCTCATAAATCATATACATGCTATATAGCCTCTGTACATAATTCAAACCGTCCTCATTGCAAAGCATTCTAACAGTTTAACCCTATGCATTCTCTTAGCAACCTTCTTAACATTCCCTGGGCACCTACTATATTCTAGGCTTTCTTCTGAGTGCTAGAAAGAGGCAAATAAGAGGTAGCCATGCCTAAGAGATGTTGCCATCCAGTGAAGGAGACATGGCATATTTACAATAGCCAGAGTATAAAACCATTTGTGGTAAGTTCCTTCCAGAGATGAATAAGTCAAATGCAGTGGAACCTCAGTGGAGGAAAAGGCCACCCAGCATCTATGGTGTGAAAAAGATCTGTGTCCTCAGAATTGTGTTTGTGTTGTCTTGAGGGAAAAATATCATTTTACCAATCAGATATGGGGAAAGAAGGTATTCCAAGTAGAGGAAACAGTTTATTCAGAGGCATCTTAATGAGAAATACAAGTTTGCAGATTAGCAAGCTAACCTGTATGGATTCTAAAAGTGATGTGTTCTGGGGACAAGAGAGGCTATATGAGGAAGAGGTATGGCTGTAAGGCTCACTAAGGCTGGATCATGGAGATCCCTAAATGTGTAATAGGTAGCTATGGTAGATTTTAGAGGACAGATTACTTTATTGTTTTAGAAAGACTCATCTGGCAGCATATGAGGGAGAGTTGTCAGGGAAAAGGGTAGTAGACTATACCAGTGTCCAAGAGAAAGCAAAAGAAGATGGATCAGAGTAGGGGTGAGGACAAAAAGACATGCTTTGCTGTAGAACCTATGTACCTGGGCAACTGGAAATAGAAAGGCTTCATCTGTACCATGGGTATATTAGATAATGTGGTGTATACAAATTCCCTTTACAGCCTTTCTGTGGAGCAAACAGAAGAGAAATTAACATTCTGTTTCACAGATGAGGAAATGTGGTTTGAACCTAGATTCAAATAAGGGAAGTGTGTTATTAAGGTTGTAAGGCTAGAATGTAAATGATAAAGCCAGAATTAAAACTAGTTTTCCTGACCTCTGACTGGCATCCTTGATGTTACCTAACAATGACAACTGTTTCATGCAGAATGTTTGACTTGGGGTTAAAAATGTTCTACCAGAGTCCCTGGGTTCATTTGTTGAAGTGCCTGGTGGCCCTGGCATAATGTGGTAAAGGTGCTGAGCCAGTGAGCTCCTGGAATACCGTCTTTCTCTCTTCTATTATTGCTGTGACTTCAACTTTGATGCAGATGATCCTTCCAACCCCTCAGTTTCTTTGCTTGTTGTCCCTGCACCATCCACATTTATGGTCATACCCTAAAATTTATCATTACCAAAAATTGCATATCAGTCAGAGTCCAGTCAGGACACAAATACCACACCAGTAACTTGAACAGTAAAAATGTAATATCAAGAATTACTAGGAAGTAAAATGTGGCTAACTACCAAAAGAGGTGAAAGGGAACCTGAGGGAGTATAGCTACTAGAACTCTGTTCCAGATGAAATGGAGTAAGCAGATTCTCTATAGTTAAGAGTAATTTTTCCAAGAATTATAAAAAACAAAAAAAAAAACTGGACAAAATTCCCCTATTAAAAGTGCACATCCTGCCCACTACTTTCAAGAGCAAGAGACATAACTGACTTTCCTAACACACAGAAACAGACACAGAGAGCTAGGCAAAATGAGGAGACAGAGGAATATGTCACAAATGAACAGGATAAAACCACAGGAAGAGACCTAAGTGAAACAGATATAAGTAACATGCCTAACAGAGAATTTGAAGTAATGATCATAAAGATACTCACTGGACTTCAGAAGAGAGTGGAGGTCATCAGTGAGACCCTTAAAACAGAGATAGAAAACATAAAGAATCATTCGGAGGTGAAGAACACAATAAATAAAAATACACTTGATGGAATAAATAACAGGTTGAAAGAAGCGGAGGAATGGCTTAATGACCTAGAAGACAAAGACAGAGTAATGGAAGGTAATCAAGCTGAATGAATGAGAAACAAGAATCATGAAAAGGAGAATAAACTTAGGGAACTCAGTGACTCCATCAAGCATAATAACATTCACATTATAGGTTTCCCAGAAGGAGAAGAAAGAGAAGTAGAGAGATAGAAAGTTTATTTGAAGAAATAAGAGCTGAAAACTTCCCCAATCTGGGGAAGGAAACAGCTGTCCAGATCCAGGAGGCACAGAGATACCCCAACAAAATCAACCAAAGTAAGCCCACACCAAGACACATAGTAATCAAAGGGGTAAAAAGTAATGATAAAAAAGAAGACTTTAAAAGCAACAAGAGAAAAGACACAAGAGAAACCTTATAAGGCTATCAGCAGATTTTTCATCAAAAACTTTGCAATCCAGAAGGGAGTGGAATGATATATTCAAAGGGGAATAGTCTACAGCCAAAAGTACTCTATGCAGCAAGGCTATCATTCAGAGTAGAAGGAGAGATAAAGAATTTCTCAGACAAACAAAAACTAAAGGAGTTCATGATCACTATGCCAGCCCTATAAGAAATGTTAAAGGAGACTCTTTGAGTGGAAAGGAAAGACCATTAGAGTTAATAGGAAACACAAAAGCAGTAAAAATAAGTATTCTGTAAAAATCAGTCAAGGGACTCACAGAATAAAAGGATGTGAAATATTATACCATATACCTAAAACATGCTAGCCTTTAATGTTTGAGAAAAGGAGAAAAATGAAGGAGGGTAAAAAGAGTGTTAGTCCTTTAAATTTCCTGGCAGTCACTTTAGCTAGAAAGGGAGGACTTTGCAAGAGTGGGAGTAGGTACAACAATGGCTGCTTGACTTTCTTTCTACCCTTCTGTGTCAAAAAGCAACAAACAGTGACCAGAACACAGATCCCCTATATTTGGATTACAGGATTGTTTTTGCCACTCTGGCTCTCACCAGCTGCTGTTAAAGCTGCCTTTAGAACTATCTACAGTTTTTTGCCATGTGGCTGGAGTGGGGGATTGGTAGTTGCTACTGGGCTAAGACCTAAAATTGACCAAAATTAACCCTGATTTATGTGCAAGCCTTCCTATGGAAGTTGTAAGCTTTTACTCTATTCCAGAATTCCAAAATAGTTATATTAGACGGAGTCTGCCAGTACAATTGTTGGTAGTTGGTGGAGCTACAGATTCCTGGTGCTTCCTACTCTGCCATTTCCCCAGCAACCTCTTTTCTTTCATTTTTGAAGGATTTTTTTTTCAAAAAATGTTTTTGCAGTTTATTTATTTTGAGAGAGAGAGAGACAGACAGACAGACAGAAAGGTGCAGAGAGAGAGTCCCAAGCAAGCTCTGTGCTGTCAGCACAGAGCTAGATGCGGGTCTTGATTTCATGAACCGTGAGATCATGACCGGAGCCGAGATCAAGAATTGGATGCTTAACCAATTGAGGAACCCAGGCACCCTCATTTGGGAGGGAGTAAGGAACCCCAGTAAGACTTGTGACATTGATGGGCTTTCTGAGAACCCTGTCTACCAAGGTGGCTGAGTTCAGCCTATCTCCCTCTTCTTTTCCCCTTCTGCCCACAGTTATGATCAGGTGCCTTTTCTCATGCATGACAATGACCTGAGAAGAACAACCAATATTAGGAACGTCCAGCCAAATGCCTCCATCACACATTCTAGCTTCTTCCTGTGGAGTTTCCTGTCGACTCTGAACGCAGGCAAATGGTTTGTACAGTCACGGGTAAGACACATTCCCCAGCTCAACAAACCTGTACTGAATCCCTCTACTGTACGAAGTCATATGCTTCTCCTAGAAATAAAGACAAGCATACACAAGATTTCATCCCCGTTTGGTAGCAGAACTGTAGCATTGACAGGAGGCTTTTCCAGAAATGCAGTCAGTCTGACTGCTACTTTCTATATTCACTAAAAATTCTGAAGATGAACTTGCCAACTTACTTTTGTCATTTAATTCCTTTTTATCCAAGCATCTCATAAACTTTCAGTGTGTCTACATTGTACATAGCATTTTCCTAGGCATTTTGAGTAGCTCACAATTATAGATGAGGCATACTGGGAAACATATTTGGGCTTGACTCCTTTTTATCATTCAATAAATATTTATTGTGTATCTTTTGGGTACTAGGTATGTGGAATATAATGGTGAATAAACACATACTCAGCCCTAATGGAGTTCACAGGCTAGAAGAGACAATTACAGTACACTGTGATAAGTACTAAACTAGAGTCAGATTGCTTAGGAGCACACAAGAGCAACTTCTAATTCAGTCTGAGGGATGGAGTTAGGGGAATCTTGAAGAAGGAGATAAATAGCCTAGTAAAGGTGTGGTAAAATATAAAGCATTGCTGTATACAGTGTAGTTTAAAGACAAGAGTGAATGCTTCCACTGGAGAGAGTTAAAGAATACTTCATGCAAAGGTATCATTTGATCAGAGGAGAGATCATTATTAATGGGAACCATGGGCAGTGATGATGGTGTGTTTCAGAGATTACAGTATACAGGAACAAGAGTGGAAATGGTGTGCATGTGTGCATGCATGAAAGAGGAAGAGAAAGATAGAGGGAAGGAAAGAGAGAAGGGAGGTAGGGAGGAGATGGGAGATAGGTTTGGAGAACAACCTCAGAAAACATGCTGAGAGGAGATTATAGCAGTGCTTAAATAACTATAGAGTTAGAGAGTTTAGAATTATCCTGAGTATTTTAAAGTAGCTAAAATAAAAGGTCAGATTTGCAAATGGTCAAGATCAAACTGCCTTCTCAAAAATATTAAAGAAAACAAAACAGCTTACAGTTTTCAGCTAATAATATGTCTAGAGGGAATCCATGTAACCTAAGTTATACCAATCAAATATATTCCTTTGAGAATTTGATTTTGAAAATAAACATCTGAGCATGGCAGAGAGCAGGCATTCATATTGCTAGCACCTGTAGCATCAGATATAGTGTGGTATGGAGTCAGCTGTTGTAATAACTCTCTTATCAGGTAATTATAATTAGGAAAATAAGTCTTAAGGTATTTTTAATTGTGTATTGGGGTAGACTGGAATTTTACTTATATTTGATATTAATCTTGACAATTTACTGGATCCTTTTTCATGTAAAAATGGTGGTAAGTAAAGCATTATGTGAAAATAGACTTACCCATTTCAATTTCATTCTATTAACTAGTGTTAATAGAAGAGATAGCTGAAAGTGGATTTGTAATTACTGTATCTTGTCAGAAAACTTGTTCTTATAGGGGTACATAGCCTATAAATACTGTTTCCATCTGTGAAAATAGTAAGATTACTCTGATATTCCAGGTTTTTGTGTGTATGTAGGCTTTTTGTGTGTCTCATCATACACGAATAGACACATACAAACTAGAGATGTTCCATTAGAATGTATATATTAGATTAGTTAGCCATAGTTAATGTTTTGGCAAATGTGTTCCAGATGAAAAGGCTGATACTGTTTCTGATGTATAATGTATGGCTCATAAATTCTTACTTATTTTCAGTGGTAGCGTTGGATATGTTATTGTAATACATTTTTGTGGTTTTTTTTAGGATTGATAGTTTTATTTTAGCATATTTAGGTGGCAGGCTTACACTATTTAGTTATACTATTACTGTGGCTACTGGGGAGTATCCTGAAACCTGGAGTTCAAATATGGTTATCTAGGGGGCTTTATTTTTAGATTTAATGGTGATGTTTTCTTTGCTTGCATGCTGTGCAGTCAGGGGTGGTTTAAGTGGTATTGGCATGTGATTTAAAAGGTTTGGATATTTGGATACTTTTTCATAGCAAAGAGATTGGTTTTCTTTGTAAAGATTATTCAGGTCACTCTTCATTGGATTTGTATAATTGTGGAAAGATGATGGTGGTGAGTTGATCACTATTTGTTAGCATATTTATTATTCTTTAGATTCTTGGTGAAAATTAAATCGTTAATCTGATCGATAATGAAATAAAAATAGAAAAGTGCTGGTAATTATTCCTGAAAGCTCAGCTGAGTTCCTGTTTCTCCAGAAAAACCAACATTTCTGTAGTTTTCTTATATCCTTTTGTGAAAGTATAATTCTCAAAATGATAAAAATATAATTCTCATGCAACTAGATAGTGAGCGTAAATTTTATTTAGCACATAAATGAGAGAACAAAGCAGGATGGCAAAACCCACTCAAAAGAGAAGTGACAAACCAACATGCATATAGTCAGCGCAACAAAGAAATGCTGAAATTAGATTGCTAAGTTAGATACAAACTTAGTATATTAACTAAGTTACAATAAACTATGCCTTTGGAGTTATCTTCTCTACCAGAAAAAATCATTTGCGTCTCTACTGGACAAAAATCATTTACATTTTTATCAGTTTTCCACAAGCTAACATCTAACTTTCCATAATGTTGCCTTAATCAGTAGTAAATAGTAATTCAAACAAAGGTAAATTCATTCCCCTAAGAATCTGTTGACCCTTAGATGGGTTTGTTAAAGAATGTGCTAATGTGACACTGTATGGTCCAGCAATCAACTTTTTGCCTTGTTTCTAGTCCGAATAATTGAACAGTCTCTTTTTGTATTCATAATTAACATCTATAGATTACTTAGAGTCTGAGCTCAGTGTGTTATTGTTAGCTTTATTGTGTTATTTAGCTTTATTAATTTACATAGCTTTAGTAAGAAGGGTCATTTAACACACATAAGGATCCGTGTTGTATAATCAGCAAATCTAGAGCCAGATTGTGTTAAACAGCAGCTAAGTCTGTCAAATTAAGTTCTGTCTGGAGATTATGTACAGAATCCAAAATCTTATTTGTAATAGTCCCTATCATTCTAGAGCTCTTTTCATCATTATTATTTATAAAATAAGAAACTCATTTCTACCAGTTTTGACCTGTATGCCTACAACCGTGGACAAATTCCTCTTTTGTTTCTGCTAGGCAGTGACCTTTTTTTACTACCTGTAATGCTGGGGCAGTGTGCGACAACAGATACAACTTTGCTTAGGAAGACTTATGAGCATGGATTTCAAATATCAGTTACATCTATGTCCTAAACAGAGACTGGGGACTTTCATATCTGATTGAATGGAATGTATTCTTAAATATGATCCTCTAGATTTGGCCCTGATTGCACAGTTTGTTAAATTATATCTGAGTGAAAAGGAGGACAGATTTTTATTCAACTTCTGTAAATGACTGCAGTGCCATGAAAAGTAGAGACTCAATAAAAAGTAATTGTATCTGAATTCTGTGGAGTCAGTGAGAACAAGACACTAAATACAAATAATTTTTTGCCCAAGTATAACAGAGAACAGTTAAAATAGATTTTAAAATAGCAGTAAGTGGGATGCCTGGGTGGCTCAGTCAGGTAAGCATCCAACTCTTGATACTGGCTCAGGGCAAAATCTCACAATCGTGAAATCAAGCCCTGCGTCAGGCTCCAAATTGAGCAGGGAGCCTGCTTGGGATTCTGTCTCTCCCCCTCTCTCTGCACCTACCCATACTCTCTCACTGTCTCTCTGTTTCTCAAAATAAATAAATAAAACTTAAAAAAATATCAATAAGTACATACCTATCAATAATTACTTGGAATGTAAATAGACTAAATGCTCCAATCAAAAGACGTAGGGTGACAAAATAGATAAAAGCACAAGACCCATCTATATGCTGCCTATAAGAGACTCACCTCAGACCTAAAGACACATGCAGAATGAAAGTGAAGGGATGGAAAAGCATTTATCATGCAAATGGAAATGAAAAGAAAGCCACGTAACAATACTTATATCAGACAAATTGATTAAAAAATTTTTTTTGATGTTTATTTTATTTTTGTGAGAGAGAGGGAGACAGAGCATGAGCAGGGGAGGGCAGATAGAGAGGGAGACACAGAATCTGAAGCAGGCTCCAGGCTCTGAGCTGTCAGCACACAGTCCGACGCAGGGCTCGAACTCACAAGTGCAAGATCGTGACCTGAGCTGAAGTTGGATGCTTAACTGACTGAGCCACCCAGGTGTCCACAGACAAAACTGATTTTATTTAAAAAAATTTTTTTTTCAACGTTTATTTATTTTTGGGACAGAGAGACACAGAGCATGAACGGGGGAGGGGCAGAGAGAGAGGGAGACACAGAATCGGAAACAGGCTCCAGGCTCTGAGCCATCAGCCCAGAGCCTGACGCGGGGCTCGAACTCACGGACCGCGAGATCGTGACCTGGCTGAAGTTGGACGCTTAACTGACTGCGCCACCCAGGCGCCCCGACAAAACTGATTTTAAAACAAGACTGTAACAAGAGACAAAGAAGAACACTACATAATCATAAAGGGAACGATCCAGTAAGAAGATACAACACTTATAAATATTTATGCACTCAACATGAAAGCAACCAAATACATAAAGCAACTAATAACAAACATAAAGGAACTAATTGATCATAATACAATAATAGTAGGGGACTTTAACACCCTATTTGCATCAATGGATAGATCATCCAAACAAAAAATTAACAAAGAAACAGTGCCTTTGAATGACATACTGGATCAGATAGATGTAACAGATATATTCAGAACATTCTATCCCAGAATAGTAGAATACACATTTTTCTCAAGTGCATATGGAGCATTTTCCAGAATAGTTCACATATTGGGCCAAAAAACAAGCCCCAACAAATTCAAAATGATCTAAGTCATATTGTGCCTCTTTTGATCACAACACTAAAAAACTAGAAATCAACCACAAGAAAAAAAAATCTGGAATCAACACAAATACATGGAGGTTAAATAACATGCTAGTAAAAAATGGGTCAACAAAGAAATCAAAGAGGAAATGAAAAAATATGTGGAAACAAATTAAAATGAAAACACAATGGTCCAACACCTTTGGATGCAGCAAAAGCAGTTCTAAGAGGGAAGTTTATACCAATACAAACCTACTTCCAGAAGCAAAAACAATTGCCAATAAACAACCTAACCTTACACCTAAAGGAAATAGAAAAAGAAGAACAAGACCCCAAACTAGTAGAAGGATGGAAAGAATAGAGATCAGAGCAGAAATAATTGAAATAGAAACCAAAAAACAATAGAACAAATCAGTGAAACCAGGAGCTTGTCCTTTGAAAAGATCAACAAAATTGAAAAACTAAAGGTTTTTCAGACTCATCAAAAAAAAAACCCACAAAAGAATAAACAAAATTCAGAAATTAAAGAGGAGAAATAACAACTGACACCAGAGTAATATGAAGGATTATGAAAGAATACAAAATTATATGCCAGCATATTGGACAACCTAGAAGAAATTGGATAAATTCCTAGAAACATATAACCTACCAAAATTGAAGCAGGAAGAAATAGAAAATTTGAACAAATTCCCTGCAATGAAATTGAATTAGTAATCAAAAATTTTCCAACAACAAAAGTCCAAGACCGGACAGCTTCACAGGTGAATTCTACTAAACGTTTAAAGAAGACTTAATACCTATTCTTCTCAAAATATTCCAAAAAATAGAAGAGGAAGGAAAGCTTCCAAATTCATTGTATGAGGCCAGCATTACCCTCATGCCAAAACCAGATAAAGACACTATAAAAAAAAAAAAAAAGAACTATAGGCCAGGATCTCTGATGAACATAGATATAAAAATCCTCAACAAAATATTATCAAACTGAATCCAATAATACATTAAAAAAATCACTCACCACAATCAAGTCTGATTTATTCCTAGTATGCAGGGGTGGTTCAGTATTTACAAATCAATCATCATGGTACGTCACATCAACAAGAGAATGGATAAAAACCATATCATTTTAAAAAATAGATGCATAAAAGCATTTGACAGAGTACAACATCCATTCATGATAAAAGTCCTCAACAAAGTAGGTTTAAAGGGAACATACCTCAACATAATAAAGGCCATCTATGAAAAACTCACAGTGAACATTATACTGGCAAAAAACTGAAGAGTTTTTTCTATAAGATCATGAGCAAGACAAGGATGCCCACTCTCATCACTTTTATTCAGCGTAGTACTGGAAATCTTAGCCATGGCAACCAGACCTCCCCCCCGCCTACATAAATAAATAAACAAATAAATCAAAGACATCCAAATTGGTAAGGAAGAAGTACTGTCACAATTTGCAGATGGCATGATACTATATATAGAAAACTCGAAAGCTTCCACCAAAAATACTAATAGAACGAATGAATGAATTCAGTAAGGTTGCAGGATACAAAATCAATAGACAGGAATACATTAATAATGAAGTGGCAGAAAGAGAAATTAAGAACACAGTCCCTTTTACAGTTGCACCAAAAATAAAAAATTACCTAGTAATAAACTTAACCAAGGAAGTGAAACACACAACTCTGAAAGCTATAAAAGTGATAAAAGAAATGGAAGGTGACACAAACAAATGGTAAGACATTCCATGCTCATGGATTAGAAGAACAAACACTGTTAAAATATCTATACTGTCCAAAGCAATCTACAGATTTAATGCAGTCCCTATCAAAATACCAACAGCATTTTTCACAGAAATAGTACAAACAATACTTTTTTATTTTATTTTTTAACTTGTTTTATTTTTTATTTTAAATTTACATCCAAATTACTTAGCATATAGTGCAACGATGATTTCAGGAGTAGATTCCTTAGTGCCTCTTACCCATTTAGCCAATCCCTCCTCCCACAACCCTTCCCGTAACCCTCAGTTTGTTCTCCATATTTATGAGTCTCTTCTGTTTTGTCCCCCTTCCTGTTTTTCTATTATTTTTGTTTCCCTTCCCTTATGTTCATCTGTTTTGTCTCTTAAAGTCCTCATAGGAATGAAGTCATATGATTTTTCTCTTACTCTAATTTCACTTAGCACAATACCCTCTGGTTCCATCCACGTAGCTGCAAATGGCAAGATTTCATTCTTTTTGATTGCCGAGTAATACTCCATTGTATAGATACACCACTTCTTCTTTAGCCATTCATCCATCAATGGACATTTGGGCTCTTTCCATACTTCGGCTATTGTTGATAGTGCTGCTATAAACATGGGGGTGCATGTGTCCCTTCGAAACAGCACACCTGTATCCCTTGGATAGATGCCTAGTAGTGCAATTGCTGGGTTGTAGGGTAGTTCTGTTTTTAGTTTTTTGAGGAACCTCCATACTGTTCTCCAGAGTGGCTTGCACCAGCTTGCATTCCCACCAATGATGCAAAAGACATCCTCTTTCTCAGCATCCCTGCCAACATCTGTTGTTGCCTGAGTTGTTAATGTTAGCCATTCTGACAGGTGTGAGGTGGTATCTCATTGTGGTTTTGATTTGTATTTCCCTGGTGATGAGTGATGTTGAGCATTTTTTCACGTGTTGGTTGACCATCTGGATGTCTTCTTTGGAGAAGTGTCTATTCGTGTCTTTTGCCCATTTCCTCACTGGATTCTTTGTTTTTTGGGTGTTGAGTTTGAGAAGTTCTTTATAGATTTTGGATACTAACCCTTTATCTGATATGTCATTTGCAAATATCTTCTCCCATTCTGTTGGTTGCTTTTTAGTTCTGCTGATTTTTTCCTTCACTGTGCAGAAGCTTTTTATTTTGATGAGGTCCCAATAGTTCATTTTTGCTTTTGTTTCCCTTGCTTCCAGAGACGTGTTGAGTAAGAAGTTGCTGCGGCCAAGATCAAAGAGGTTTTACCTTCTTTCTCCTTGAGGATTTTGATGGCTTCCTGTCTTACATTTAGGTCTTACATACATTATGAGTTTATTTTTGTGTATGGTGTAAGAAAGTGGTCCAGGTTCATTCTTCTGCATGTCGCTGCCCAGTTTTCTTAAAACCACTTGCTGAAGAGACTGCTTTATTCCATTGGATATTCTTTCCTGCTTTGTCAAAGATTAGTTGGCCATACGTTTGTGGGTCCATTTCTGGGTTCTCTATTCTGTTCCATTGATCTGAGTGTCTGTTCTTGTGCCAGTACCATACTGTCTTGATGATTACAGCTTTGTAGTGTAGCTTGAAGTCTGGGATTTTGATGCCTCCTGCTTTGGTTTTCTTTTTTAAGGTCGCTTTGGCTATTTGGGGTCTTTTGTTGTTCCATACAAATTTTAGGATTATTTGTTCTAGCTCTGTGAAGAATGCTGGTGTTATTTTGATAGGGATTGCATTGAATATGTAGATTGCTTTGTGTAGTATTGACATTTTAACAATATTTGTTCTTCCTATCCAGGAGCATGGAATCTTTTTCCATTTTTTTGTGTCTTCTTCAGTTTCTTTCATAAGCTTTCTATAGTTTTCAGCGTATAGATTTTTCACCTCTTTGGTTAGATTTATTCCTAGGTATTTTATGGGTTTTGGTGCAGCTGTCAATGGGATCGATTCCTTGATTTCTTTTCCTGTTGCTTCATTGTCGGTGTATAGGAATGCAACTGATTTCTGTGCGTTGATTTTATATCCTGAAACTTTTCTGACTTCATGAATCAATTCTAGCAGTTTTTTGGTGGAATCTTTTGGGTTTTCCATAGCGTATCATGTGATCTGCAAAGAGTGAAAGTTTGACCTCCTCCTGGCCGATTTGGATGTCTTTTATTTCTTTGTGTTGTCTCATTGCAGAGGCTAAGACTTCCAATACTATGTTGAATAACATGGCGAGAGTGGTGAGAAGGAGTTTGGAAGTTTTCCTTCCATTTCTGTTTTTTGGGACAGCTTCAAGAGAATAGGTGTTAATTCTTCCTTAAATGTTTGGTAGAATTCCCCTGGAAAGCCATCTGGCCCCGGACTCTAGTTTTTTGGCAGATTTTTGATTACTAACTCAATTTCCTTACTGGTTATGGGTCTGTTCAAATTTTCTATTTCTTCCTGTTTCAGTTTTGGTAGTGTATATGTTTCTAGGAATTTGCCCATTTCTTCCAGATTGCCCATTTTATTGGCATATAATTGTTCATAATATTCTCTTATTATTGTTTTTATTTCTGCTGTGTTGGTTGTGATCTCTCTTCTTCATTCTTGATTTTATTTATTTGGGTCCTTTCCTTTTTCTTTTTGATCAAACTGACTATTGGTTTAATTATTTTTGTTAATTCTTTCAAAGAACCAGCTTCTGGTTTCATTGATCTGTTCTACTGTTTTGTTTTTGTTTTTTTGTGGTTTTTTTTTTTTTGGTTTTGATAGCATTAATTTCTGCTCTAATCTTTATTATTTCCTGTTTTCTTCTGGTTTGGGGTTTTATTTGCTGTTCTTTTTCCAACTCCTTAAGGCATAAGGTTAGGTTGTGTATCTGAGATCTTTCTTCCTTCTTTAGGAAGGCCTGGATTGCTATATGCTTTCCTCTTATGACCGCCTTTGCTGCGTCCCAGAGGTTTTGGGCTGTGGTATTATCATTTTCATTGACTTCCATATACTTTTTAATTTCTTCTTTAACTTCTTGGTTAGCCCATTCATTCTTTAGTAGGATGTTCTTCAGTCTCCAAGTGTTTGTTACCTTTCCAAATTTTTTCTTGTGGTTGATTTCGAGTTTCATAGTGTGGTGGTCTGAAAATATGCATGGTATGATCTTGATCTTTTTGTACTTAGGGCTGATTTGTGTCCCAGTATATGGTCTATTCTGGAGAATGTTACATGTGCACTGGAGAAGAATGTATATTCTGCTTTAAGATGAAATGTTCTGAATATGTTTGTTAAGTCCATCTGGTCCAGTATGTCATTCAAAGCCATTGTTTCCTTGTTGATTTTTTGATTAGATGATCTGTCCATTGCTGTGAGTGGGGTGTTGAAGTCTTCTACTATTATGATATTACTATCGATGAGTTTCTTTATGTTTGTGATTAATTGATTTATATATTTGGGTGCTTCTACATTTGGCACATAAATGTTTACAATTGTTAGGTCTTCTTGGTGGATAGACCCCTTGATTATGATATAATGCCCTTCTGCATCTCTTGATACAGTCTAGATTGTGTGATATAAGTATGGCTATTCTGGCTTTCTTTTGTTGACCATTAGCATGATAGATGGTTCTCCATCCCCTTTTAATCTGAAGGTGTCTGTAGGTCTAAAGTGGGTCTCTTGTAAACAGCATATAGATTCATCTTGTTTTCTTATCCATTCTGTTACCCTATATCTTTTGATTGGAGCATTGAGTCCATTGAGGTTTAGAGTGAGTACTGAAAGATATGAATGTATTGCCATTATGATGCTTGTAGAGTTGGAGTGTCTGGTGGTGTTCTCTGGTCCTTTCTAAGATGGATGGTTTTTTTACTTCTTTTATATCTGCAGAAAGGGATTCTGATCTATTTTCAACTCCAGCTAATATTCTTATTATTGTGATTCTAAATTCTGGTTCAGACATCTTGCTTGTATCTGTGTTAGTTAAATCACTGGCTGTTGTTTCTTCATGTTCTTTCTTTTGGGGTGAATTGCTTCGTTTTCTCATTTTGAAGGGAGAAAAGGAATTAATGAGGTAGGAAAATTAAGATAAAAAAATTAAAATTAAAAAATATTAAAATTAAAAACTTAAACATACACACAGACACACAGACACAAAATCTAATAAATGATGCTAGATCCTAGGTGTGTTTGGTCTGGGTATTGAAAGTGGTTTGACAGATTAGAGAAAAGGGGGGGAAAAGGAAATCATTTGAGAATTTGAAAAAATGAATACACTGAAGTAGACTAAAATGAGATGATGGGAGTAAAATAGAATTTGAAAAAATTTACACAAAAGTAGAGAATATAGTAGGAAAAAAAATAAAGATATTTTTAATAAAAATTAATTTTTTTTCTGTTTTTGAAAAAAGAAAAAAAAACGAAAAAGAAAAAAGAAAAAATGAAATCATTTGAAAACTTGAAAAAGTGAATACACTGTAGTAGACTAAAATAAAATGATGGAAGTAAACTAGAATTTGAAAAAAATTTACATAAAAGCAAACATATATATATATAGTTAAAAAAATTAAAGAAAAATATTTTTAATAGAAATTCAAAGTAAAAATGAAGTTTTTCACTTTCTGCAGTCAAGAAAAAGAAAAGAAACAAAAAAAGGGAAAAGAAAAAAGAAAACAAGGAAATTGTTTGAAAATTTGAAAAGGTGAATACACTGAAGTAGACTAAAATAGAATGATGAAAGTAAGATTGAATTTGAAAAAATTTACACAAAAGTTAAAAATATAGTAAAAAAACATTTTTAATAAATTTGAAAATAAAATGATTTTTTTCTCTTCCTGTATTCAAGAAAAAGAATAGTGTAAAACAAAAAAAAGAAAATTGAATTGATGGACCTGCTAGCAGATTGAAATAGGACTGAAATTACTTCTTTTTCCCCCAGAAGTCAGACTGTGTAGAGCTTTATAGTCCACAAACTAAGCAGGCGGTGATACCTGTGTTCCTGAGAGCGAGGTTGGCCCAGTTGGGTGGGGCTCAGTGCAACAGCTCCGTTCTCCACTAGATGGTGCTGCTAGCCTGCTGGGGTGGATTGTTGCAGCCCTCTTAGATGTGTATGCGCATGCGGGAGCAGTGAAAATTGCGTCACCCAGCTACCCAGTCTCTAGTATGGGAACTGTGTTTTCTCCAGTCAGAGCACCCATCTTCTGTGTTCAACTTTTGACCACTCCCCGCTTCCTCACTGTCCATGACCAAGCCTCAGGCAGTACCTCTCTCCCAAGTTTTGTCTCAGATGCGGCTGTTTTCCCAGGCCCCTTACTTCTGAAGGACTGCGGCTTTGACCCATTCTGCCCCTCTACAGGAGGGTCTCACTGAGCAATGGCTGAATGCCGGCTGCACCCAGGAACGCTTATGGGACCCTGCTGCTGCCAGTGCACCGAGACTACAGCCAGGTGCCAGCCCGCCCCAGAAAAAGTTCACAAGATAGTGTAGCAGCAGCGTTTCAGGGATTATGGAAAATCACAACACACATCTGGCACCAGGCTTCACCCTTAACGACCTTGTTCCAGCACCAGTGAATGTGGCCATTTTCTGGGGTCTCCTAGGACCAGGTGACTTCAACAGTCTCTACCAAATGCCCTTCCAGCAGTAGAACCGCTTTTCCCCATGTGGCCCAAGAACCTCCTGGACCCCTTTCTATTCCTGGAGATTCGCCCTTCTCACCAGAGAAGCCAGGTATCAAGCTGCAGAGTTGCAGACTCTGTGCTCCCCTTGTTTACAGTCTTAATGGAATTTAAACCCTCTCCTTTCTCCTTTCTCCCTTTTTAGTTTAGTCCCTACTGCTGTTTCCAATTTTCCACTTTCTCTCCAGCTGCTTTTGGGAAGGGGTGCTTTTCCTGTATTCTCCCTTGCCCCAGTCTCCATCCTCTCTCCGTCTGCAAGGGCAGCTCCCTGCCTGCTGCCAGCTTCTCTCTCCCCAAGTTCACCTCTCCACGCCATGTACCTGCTGAATTCTGTGGTTCAGGTTGTGCAGATTGTTGTGTTAATCCTCCAACCAGTTTTCTAGGTGTGTAGGATGGTTTAGTGTTGGTCTGGCTGTATTTCATAGATGCGAGACACACAAAAAACTTCCATGCTCTTCCGCCATCTTGGTTCCTCCTAAACAATTCTAAAATTTATATGCAACCACAAAAGACCCAAAATAATCAAAGCAATCTTGAAAAAGAGAAACAAAACTGGACATATCAATCCTGAACTTTATGTTACATTACAAAGCTGCAGTCATCAAAACAGTATGATACTGGCACAGAAATAGACTCAAAGATCAATAGGACAGAATAGAAAGCCCAGAAATAAACCCACAATTATATGGTCAATTAATCTTCAACAAAGCAGGAAAGATTATCTAATGGGAAAAAGACAGTCTCTTCAACAAATGCTGTTGGAAAAACTGGTCAGCTACATGCAAAAGGATGAAACTGGACCACTTTCTTATACCATACATAAAAATGAGCTCAAAGTGGATTAAGGACCTAAATGTGAGACCTGAAACCACAAAAATCCTAGAAGTGAGAACAGGCAGTAATTTCTCTGACATTGACCATATCAACATTTTTCTAGATATGTCTACTGAGACAAGGGAAACAAAAGCAAAAATAAACTACAGGGACTACATCAAAATAAAAAGCTTCTGCACAGTGAAGGAAAAACAAAATTAAAAGGCAACCTATGGAATGGGAGAAGATATTTACAAATGGTACATCTAATATAGGGTACTATGAAAATATATAAAGAACTTCAACTCAACACCAGTAATATAATAATAATAATAATAATAATAATAATAATACAATTAAAAATGGGCAGAAGGCATGAAAGACATTTCTCTAAAAAAGACAGACAGATGGCCAACAGACACATGAAAAGATGCTTAACATCATTCATCATCAGGGAAATGCAAATCAAAACCACAATCAGGTATCACCTCACCTATCTGAATAGCTAAAATCAAAACCACACAAAAAAATGAAATCTTGCTGTTTGCAACAACATGGATGGATCTAGAGGGTATAATGCTAAGTGAGATAAGCCAGTCAGAGAAAGACAAATGCATATTATTTCACTCATACCTGTAGAATATAAGAAGCAAAATAAAAAGAGATAAACCATAAAAAGAAACTCAACTATAGAGGCCAAATAAAGTAAAATCTTGGTTTGCGAGTATAATTCATCCAGAAACATACTTGTACTCCAAAGCACTTGTATATCAAAGCTAATTTTTCCATAAAAAATAATGAATGATATAATAATGATGATTCATTCCACAACCCCAAAATGTTTGTATAAAAATGATTATAACTGCTGAGGGTCCCAGGGGAGAAGGCGGTGCTCAGTGAGTGGAGGGAAGCTACAGATGAATTAAACAGGATGGCAGTGTAGGAGGATGCTGGGCTCACCTCGTCCTGCTTATCGCTTAGATTCTACCCACATCAACCTAAATAACCCAGAAAACCCCCAGAAGACTAGCAGAATGGACTCTCTGGAGCCAAGCATAGACAACAGGCCCACGGAAGAGGGTAGGAAGGGCGGAGAGGGGGGTGCATGCTTCACAGACTGGCAGCAGGGAGCCGGGGCAGTGGAGGGGCAGCCTGCCCAGCAAGGGAGAGCCCCCGAAGTCTGGCTTGCAAAAGCAGAGGAGCCGGATTCTGTGAGTTCTGACAGCCAGTGGGACTTAACATCTGGAATGTTAAAAGTCAAGAGCTCTGCTCTTGGAGAGTGGGGAGGGCATGAGGACACCAGGAGGGAGAGTTGTTGAGCCCCAGAAGACAGACCTCAGCTCAGCAGGGGAACAAAGGCGCTGGCAAGTGTCATTTCCCTCTCCCATCCCCTAGCTGAAATACCAAAGGGAACCAGTTCCTGTCACTGAACTTGTTTGCACCGACAAATGCCCAACACTGTCCTTCTATGGATCCATCCCTCCGACAGGCCTGACTCCCTCCTGGTGCTGTAGGACCCCTCCTGCAGGGGACCACCGATGGCAAAGCAAGCTAAGCCTGCCCCTTCTGCCCCTGTGCACCTTGTGGATCCACCCTAGCTAGATAGTATCGAAGCAGCACCACAAGCCTGACAGTGTGCAAATAGCCCAGACAGGGGCCACGCCACTCCACACTGAGTCCTGCCCCTGGGAGAGGAGAAGATAAGCTACACACCAGTCCGACTGTGGCCTCAGCAGTGGGCTGGGGGCAGACATCTGGTCTGATTGCAGATCTGCCCACCAGCACAAGTTACTCTCAACAGCATAGGGGGAAGTGGCCTGCCATTTGGAGACACCATAGGAACTACCCAAAATGACAAAACAGAAGAATTCTCCTCAAAAGAAACTCCAGGAAGTAGCAACAGCTAACGAATTGATCAAAACTGATTTCAGCAATATAACAGAACAAGAATTTAGAATAATAGTCATAAAATTAATCGCTGGGTTTGAAAAAAGCATAGAGGACAACAGAATCTATTGCTACAGAGATCAAAGGACTAAGAAATAGTCATGAGGAACTAAAAAATGCTATAAGTGAGGTACAAAATAAATTGGAGGTGGCCATAGCACGGATTTAAGAGGCAGAGGAGAGAATAGGTGAATTATTAGAAGATAAAATTATGGAAAAAGAGGAAGCTGAGAAAAAGATTAAAAAAATTCAGGAGTATGAGGGGAGAATTAGAGAACTAAGTGATACAATCAAACGGAACAATATCCATATCATAGGAATTCCAGAAGAAGAAGAGATAGACAAAGGGGCTGAAGGTGTACTTGAACAAATCATAGCCAAGAACTTCCCTGATATGGGGAAGGAAAAAGTCATTGAAGTCCAAGAGGCACAGAGAACTCCCTTCAGACGTAACTTGAATTGATCTTCTGCACAGCATATCTTAGTGAAACTGGCAAAATACAAGCATAAAGAGAAAATTCTGAAAGCAGCTAGGGATAAACGGACTCTAACTTACAAAGGTAGACACATAAGAGTAGTAGCAGACCTATCTACTGAAACTTGGCAGGACAGAAAGGAATGGCAGGAAATCTTCAATGTGATGAACAGAAAAATATGCAGCCAAGAATCCTTTATCCAGCACATCTGTCATTCAGAATAGAAGGAGAGATCAAGGTTTTCCCAAACAAACAAAAACTAAAGGAATTCATCACCACTAAACCAGCCCTACAGGAGATCCTAAGGGGGGTTCTGTGAGTGAAATGTTGCAAGGACCACAAAGTACCAGAGACATCACTACAAACATGAAACCTACAGACGTCACAATGACTTTAAACCCGTGTCTTTCAATAATAACACTGAATGTAAATGGACCAAATGCTCCAACCAAAAGACATAGGATATCAGAATGGATAAAAAAACAAGACCCATCTATTTTCTGTCTACAAAAGACTCATGTTAGACCAGAGGACACCTTCAGATTGAAAGTGAGGGGATGGAGAACTATCTATCATGCTACTAGAACTCAAAAGAAAGGCTGGAGTAGCCATACTTATATCAGACAAACTAGACTTTAAATTAAAGTCTGTAACAAGACATGAAGAAGGGCATTATATAATCATTACAGGGTCTATCCATCAGGAAGAGCTAACAATTCTCAATGTCTATGTGCCGAATATGGGAACCCCCAAATATATAAAACAAGCAATCACAAATATAAGCAACCTTATTGATAAGAATGTGGTGATTGCAGGGGACTTTAACACCCCACTCACAGCAATGGATAGATCATCTAGACACACGGTCAATAAAGAAATAAGGGCCCTGAATGATACATTGGATCAGATGGACTTGACAGATATATTTAGAACTCTGCATCCCAAAGCAACAGAATATACTTCTTCTCAAGTGCACATGGAACAATCTCCAAGATAGATCACATACTGGGTCACAAAACAGCCCTTCATAAGTATGAAAGAATTGAGATCATACCATGCACACTTTCAGACCACATTGCTATGAAACTTGAAATCAACCACAGGAAAAAGCCTGGAAAACCTCCAAAAGCATGTAGGTTAAAGAACACCCTACTAAAGAATGAATGGATCAATCAGGCAATTAGAGAAGAAATTAAAAAATATATGGAAACAAACGAAAATGAAAATACAGCAATCCAAACACTTTGGGATGCAGTGAAGGCAGTCCTGAGAGGAAAATACATTGCAATCCAGGCCTATCTCAAGAAACATGAAAAATCCCAAACACAAAATCTAACAGCACACTTAAAGGAAATAGAAGCAGAACAATAAAGCACCCCAAACCCAGTTTAAGAAGAGAAATAAGAAAGATCAGAGCAGAAATAAACAATATAGAATCTAAAAAAACTGTAGAGCAGATCAATGAAACCAAGAGTTAGTTTTTTGAAAAGATAAACAAAATTGATAAACCTTTAGCCAGGCGTCTCAAAAAGAAAAGGGAGATGAACCAAATAGATGAAATCATGAATGAAAATGGAATTATTGCAACCAATCCCTCAGAAATACAAGCAGTTATCAGGGAATACTATGAAAAATTATATGCCAACAAACTGGACAAGCTGGAAGAAATGGACAAATTCCTAAGCACCCATACACTTCCAAAACTCAAACAGGAAGAAATAGAAAACTTGAACAGACCCTTAACCAGTGAAGAAATTGAATCAGTTATCAAAAATCTCCCAACAAATAAGAGTCTAGGACCAGATGGCTTCCCTGGGGAATTCTACCACACATTTAAAACAGAGATATTACCTATCCTTCTCAAGCTGTTCTAAAAAATAGAAAGGGAAGGAAAACTTCCAGACTCATTCTGTGAAGCCAGCATTACTTTGATTCTCAAACCATACAGAGACCCAGTGAAAAAAAGAGAACTACAGGCCAATATCCCTGATGAATGTGGATGCAAAAATTCTCAACAAGATACTAGCAAATGGAATTCAACAGAATATAAAAAGAATTATTCACCATGATCAAATGGGATCCATTCCTGGGCTGCAGGGCTGGTTCAACATTCACAAATCAATCAAGGTGATACATCACATTAATAAAAGAAAAGATAAGAACCATATGATCCTGTCAATTGATGCAGAAAAAGCATTTGACAAAATTCAGCATCCTTAATAAGAACCCTTGAGAAAGTCGGGATAGAAGGAAAATACTTAAACATCATAAAAGGCATTTATGAAAAGCCCACAGCTAATATCATCCTCAATGGGGAAAAACTGAGAGCTTTCCACCTGAGATCAGGAACAAGACAGGGATGTCCACTCACCACTGTTGTTTAACATAGTGTTGGAAGTGCTAGCATCAGCAATCAGACAACAGAAGGAAATCAACAGCATCAAAATTGGCAAAGATGAAGTCAAGCTTTCACTTTTTGCAGATGACATGATACTCTACACGGAAAACCCGACAGACTCCACCAAAAGTCTGCTAGAACTGATACATGAATTCAGCAAAGTCGCAGGATACAAAATTAATGTACAGAAATCAGTTACATTCTTATACACTAATAATGAAGCAACAGAAAGACAAATAAAGAAACTAATCCCATTCATAATTGCACCAAGAAGCATAAAATACCTAGGAATAAACCTAACCAAGGATGTAAAAGATCTGTATGCTGAAAATTATAGAAAGCTTATGAAGGAAATTGAAGAAGATACAAAAAAATGGAAAAACATTCCACGCTCATGGATTGGAAGAATAAATATTGTCAAAATGTCAATACTACCCAAAGCAATCTACACATTCAATGCAATCCCAATCAAAATTGCACCAGCATTCTTCTCGAAGCTAGAACAAGCAATCTTAAAATTTGTATGGAACCACAAAAGACCCCGAATAGCCAAAGTAATTTTGAAGAAGAAGACCAAAGCAGGAGGCATCACAATCCCAGACTTTAGCCTCTACTACAAAGCTGTAATCATCAAGACAGCATGGTATTGGCGCAAAAACAGCCACATAGACCAATGGAATAGAATAGAGACTCCAGAATTGGACCCACAAATGTATGGCCCACTAATCTTTGATAAAGCAGGAAAGAATATCCAACGGAAAAAAGACAGTGTCTTTAACAAATGGTGCTGGGAGAACTGGATAGCAACATGCAGAAGAAGGAAAAAGGACCACTTTCTTACACCATTCACAAAAATGAACTCAAAATGGATAAAGGACCTGAATGTGAGATAGGAAACCATCAAAACCCTAGAGGAGAAAGCAGGAAACAAACCTCTCTGACCTCAGCTGCAGCAATTTCTTACTTGACACCTCTCTAAAGGCAAGGGAATTAAAAGCAAAAATGAACTATTGGGACCTCATGAAGATAAAAAGCTTCTGCACTGCAAAGAAAACAACAAAACTAAAAGGCAACGAACGGAATAGGAAAAGATATTTGCAAATGACATATTGGACAAAGGGCTAGTATCCAAAATCTATAAAGAACTCCCCAAACTCCACACCCAAGAAACAAATAATCCAGTGAAGAAATGGGCAGAAGACATGAATAGACACTTCTCTAAAGAAGACATCCAGATGGCCAACAGGCACATGAAAAAATGCTCAATGTCACTCCACATCAGGGAAATACAGATCAAAACCACACTGAGATACCACCTCACGCCAGTCAGGGTGGCTGAAATGAACAAACCAGGAGACTATAGATGCTGGAGAGGATGTGGAGAAATGGGAACCTCTTGCACTGTTGGTGGGAATGCAAATTGGTGCACCCACTCTGGAAAATAGTGTGGAGGATCCTCAAAAACTTAAAAATACATCTACCCTATGACCCAGCAATAGCACTGCTAGGAATTTACCCAAGGGATACAGGAGTGCTAATGCATAGGGGCACTTGTACCCCAGTGTTTATGGCAGTACTTCCAACAGTAGCCAAATTATGTAAAGAGCCTAAATGTCCATCAACTAATGAATGGATAAAGAAATTGTGGTTTATATACACAATGGAATACTACTTGGCAATGAGAAAGAATGAAATCTGGCCTTTTGTAGCAACGTGGATGGAACTGGAGAGTGTGATGCTAAGTGAAATAAGTCATACAGAGAAAGACAGATACCATATGTTTTCACTCTTATGTGGATCCTGAAAAACTTAACAGAAGACCATGGGGGAGGGGAAGGGGAAAAAAAAGTTAGAGAGGGAGGGAGGCACACCATAAGAGGCTCTTGAAAACTGAGAGTAAACTGAGGGTTGACGGGGGGTGGGAGGGAGGGGAAAGTGGGTGGTGGGCATTGAGGAGGGCACTTGTTGGGATGAGCACTGGGTGTTGTATGGAAACCAATCTGACAATAAGTTTCATATTAAAAATGATTATAATACTGTAATATAATACAAAACAATAAATAAAATATAAAATGTATAACAAAATAAATTAATCTCCACTTATCTTTGAAAACCTTCATGGCTGGTGTGAGGGAGGCAAAAAAGGAGAGTTATTGTGTAGGACAATTTTCACTATCATTGATGGAATCACTGCTATTGGCTCAATGGAATTTTTTTGTTTTCATGCAACTTTAGCAAGGAACCTATCCAATGATCTAGAATGAAGCAAAGCATTCCTAAGCTTACTTTTGTATGGAAAAGCAAAGTACTGCCCATAGGTGCTTTAGTGACAAAAAAGTACCCTAGTGCTAGTTGTGGGTACCTTCCAGTGTTCTGAAATATCACTGATCTCTGCCAAACACCGAGGCTGAGCATGGTAGACAATCACCCACAATCCCACAGTGAAAGAGAGAGAACCATTGGCTCAATTGTAATCATGTGATGTTTGGTGTCATGTGATGCTTGTATTACAAGGCATTGCTCATTTATCAAGTTAAAATTCATTAGAAATGTTCACTCATCTTGTAGAACACTGACAGAACAAGTTACTCAAAAAAACCCCAAGGTTTTACTGTAGATGGTTACCAGAAGGGAGGTTAGTTGGGGAGTGGGTGAAATATGTGAAAGGGAATATGAGTACATTTATCATGATGAGCACTGAGTAATATATAGAATTGTTGAATCACAATATTGTACGTCTGAAACTGACATAACACTATGTTAACTCTATTGGAATAAAATTTAAAAATAGTGCTCAGGTGATGGAAGCATACATATTTATGATTGTTTTGTGTTCCTCATGTATTGACCCCTTTATCATTAGATAGTGTTATTTTCTGCCTCTTGTTAACATTTTTGGCTTGAAGTCTATTTTGTCTGATAGAAATATGGCTATACATGCTTTCTTTTGTTTATTTACTTGGAATATCATCTTCTGCCCCTTCACTTTGAGCCTATTTGTGTCTTTAGAGCTGAAATGAGTCTTCCTAAAGGCAGCATATGTTCTTTTTTTATTCATCCAGCCTCTCTTTGTCTTAATTGTGTTTTAATTGGTGACTTCAATCCATTTACATTTAAGGTGATTACTGATAGGTAAGGATTTACATTTTATCTTTTTTTCTGATTATTTTGTATCTCCATTATTTCTTTTTTCTTGTGTTTCTGTCTACCTTTTAAGGTTGGTGGTTTTCCATAATGGTTTGCTGGGTTTCACCTTTAAAAAGTTTTTTTTTAATGTTTATTTATTTTTGAGACAGTGTGAGTGGGGGAGGAGCAGAGAGGGAGAGGAACAGAGGATCCAAACCAGGCTCCATGCTGACAGCAGTGAGCCCAGTGTGGGGCTTGAACTCACAAACCATGAGATCATGACCTGAGCAGAAGTTGGTTGCTCAACTGACTGAGCCACCCAGGAGCCCCAGGGGTTTCACTTTTTTTTTGGTGTTTTGTGTCTCTGCTCTAGGTTTATGTTTTGTGGTTATTATGAAGTTTTCATAAAATGTTAGATAAAATACTCCTTTTTCTGCTGATAGCAATTTATTTTTGTCTATATAGATTCTATACTTTTACTCTTCCCCTTTCATATTTTTGCTGTCAGAAATGATCTCCTTTTATGTTGTGAGTTTGTTACCAAATTGTAGTATAGTTATTTTTAATGCTCTTTTTCTTTAACCTTTGTGCTATAATTGTTTAACATCATATTCTAAAATACAGTTAGTGTTCTGATTCTGCCTTTGTATCACCTTACTCAGAGTTTTTGTGTACATGTGTCATTTCAGGTAGACAAGCTCCTTTCAGCATTTTTTGTAAGGTAGGTCTAGTGGTGGTAAACTCCACTAGCTTTTGTTTGTCTGGGAAAGTCTTTATTTCTCCTTCATATCTGAAGGATAACTTTGTTGGATAAAGTATTTTGGACCGGCAGTTTTCAATCTTTCAGTACCCTGAATATGTCATTCCACTCTCTTCTGGCCTAGAAATCTGCTCATAGTCTAATACGGGTTCCTTGGTAGGCTACTTTAAAAAAACTCTTGGCAGCCTCTCACATTTCCTTATTATTGACTTTTGACAGCTTTATTATAATGTGTCTTGGAGAAGGTCTTTGCATTGAGATAATAAGGTGATGTATTGGCTCCATGGACTTTTGTGTCCCAACTCTTTCAACAGGTTTGAGAAGTTCTCCACTGTTCGTTCGTTCTTTCTTTCTTTCTTTCTTTCTTTCTTTCTTTCTTTCTTTCTTTCTCTTTCTTTCTCTTCCTTCCTTCCTTCCTTCCTTCCTTCCTTCCTTCCTTCCTTCCTTTCTCTTTCTTAGTTTTTTCATTTTTGAGAGAGACAGAGCACGAGCAGGGGAGGGGTAAAGAGAGAGGGAGACACAGAATCTGAAGCAGACTCCAGATGACCTGAGACAAAGTCGATGCTTCAATGACTGAGCCACCTGGGCACCCCTCCGCTGTTACTTCTTTTTTTTTTCTTAATTTTTTAAAATTTATTTTTGAGAGAGAGAGAGACTGAGCACAAGCAGGGGAGGGGCAGAGAAAGAGAGGAAGACACAGAATCCAGAGAGGGAGACACAGGCTACAGGCTCTAGCTGTCAGCACAGAGCTTGACACGGGGTTTGAACTCGTGAACCACGAGATCATGATCTGAGCCGAAGAGGGATGCTTAACCAACTGAGCCACCCAGGCACCCCTCCACTGTCATTTCTTTAAATAAACTCTCTGCCCCTTTCTCTTCTGGTATACCCATTATTCTTATTTTGGCTCTTCTAGGGGAGTCTGATAGTTCTCATAGGGTTTCTTCACTTTTTAAAAGTCTTAGTTGTCTCTTTCCTACCTGAATCATTTCAAGATTCCTGTTTTTCAGCTTGCTTATTTCTTCCATTTGATTTGCTCTATTTCTAATGTTTTCTAATACATTCTTCTTCTCATTTATTAAGTTCTTCAGCTCCAGAATTTGTTTGGTTCTTTAAAAATATTCCCAAATGTTTTTAAAAACATAGCTCTAAGAAACCCTAGATAAAATAGGGTATCTCAAAGGAAATTAGATAATATTTTGAACTGAATGAAAATAGAACGTATTGAAACTGGTAGAAATCAACTAAAGTTATGCTTAGAGGAAAACCCCCTTGGGATTATCTGCTTATATTAGGAATGAAGAGTCTCAAATCAGTAATCTAAGCCTCCTGTTTAAGACACTAGAAAAATAACAGTGAATTAAACCAAAAATAAGAATAAGAAAAGAAGTAATAAATAGCAGAAACCAGTGGAATGGAAACAGAGAAATAGAAAATGTCAGTGAAAGAAACTTATTCTTTGAAGAGATCAACAAAACTGATAAGCTTCTAACTAAGTGACCAAGACAAAAAGAAGACACAAATTTCAAGTATTAGAGATAAAGGTTTATCCATTCAGATCCTCCAGACATTAAAGAAGATAATAATGAAATACTGGTAATAGTGGAGCTGGCTCATATTAGTTCATAAGAGCCAATTATTTTCAGAATTTTTGGAACCAATTGTTATATCAGTTATGAAATTAGGCATGGTTATAGTATTTAACCAACAAAAACTTGACAAGCACTACAGTCAGATCTCTTTATTTCTCAAGAGCTCCTTGTTAAGCATTTAGCAGCACATCATTGTCTATGAACAGCTGTGCTTATAAATATGAAAATTTAGGTGAAATGGAACAATTGTTTGAAATACACAAGCTACCAAAACTCACTCAGGAAGAAATATGTAACCTAAATAGTCCTATTTAAGACTATTTAAGACTATTTAAGTCCTATTTAAGACTATTCAAGAAACTGAATTTGTAGTTTAAAAACATCCCACAGGAAACCAGTTTGTAGATGTGTTCACTGGTGAATTCTACCAAATGCACAAGAAACAAATAATACCAATTCTAAATTCTCTTCCATAAAATAAAAAAATAATAATCTCCAGTACATTTTTATGAGGCCAGAATTTCTCTTATAACAAATCTATAAAAAGGCATTTTCAAGAAATCTCAAGACTGATAAAACCTCATGAATACAGATATAAAAATCATTAAGAAAATGTTAATCTGAATCTAGCAATATGTAAAAATGATAATATACTGTGATCAAAGAGGTATCATGCTGACAATGCATGGTTTATAGTTGAAAATCAATTAATTTAACCATGTTAACACACAAAGAAGAAAATGTATAATCTCAATTCATGAAGAAAAATCATTTCATAAATTTAACTTCCATTCTTGATAAAAACTCTCAGAGAACTAAAAATATAAAGGAACTACCTTTACTTGATAAAGATACTTCTGTAATATATCTAACATCATACTTATTGGTGAAAGAATGAACTTATTCTCCTTAAGACTTGGAAAAAAGAAGAATGTCTCACCACTCCTATTCAACATCATATTGTAAATCCTAGCCAGTGCAATAAGGGAAGAAGGCATACAGACTGGAAAAGAAGAAATAAAACTATTTCTCTTTGCAGGGGACATTATTGCCGGTGTAAAAAATCCCAAGGAATCTACAAAAAATATTCAAGAACTAATAGGTGAATTTAGTATGGACACAAGAAACAAGGTCAATATTTAAAGAAACAGAAAACAAAACAAAAAACCCTCAATCTAATCAGAGAGGACTTCACATAAAGAGCTTGGAAGTGCTAACTCCCATCCTTAAAAAGAGAGAGAGAGAGAGAATGCAAAACAAATTGGAAATCAATGCCTTTTTTAGATCCATAAAAGAATTGAAATCACAGGGCAAACCATCACTCTGGACAGAGCCACTCAATCTAGAGAGAAAGGTGAGTACAGAGAATCACAGCCAAGATCAGTTTACTAGAAGCAGAAGCCACTGGGGCCAAGAACTGGTAGGAACAGTTTAAGTTATTGGTAATTTTGATTAATGCTGGAGGCTGAGTGTGGACTAGCTTGAGAATTAAAAACTCTTGGGGACCCAGTTTTATATAGACTCCCATTTTGCCTCCAAGGACTCCCCTCAGGTTTTCATAGTGAGGACTGGGGAAAAAACTTCTGTTTTGGGCAGCAGGAGGAGAAAAGTAACTTTTTTGAAATAACATCCTGAGTGTTCTCCATTGCAAAGCCCTAGTCTTCAGGGAGAACTACTATTCCAGAACCTTATCTAACACGTGGGAAGGGCAGTTAGTCAACTCCAGTTCACTCTAATCTTCCTGTCTCATGTAAGGGTAGAGAAAAAAAAGACTAGGAAATGCTTCTGGAACTTACACTCAGTAAAAGCCAAGATTTAATCATAAGATTGTAGAATGCTTCCTTTTCCCAACACCTTATCACCACATGAATAGGGCTTCAATATAATAATAGTGGCTTACAACTGAGAGGGCTGCAAAACATACTTTGTCTAAGAAGGAGCTCTTAAGGAATCCAAAGACAATAGGAGAGGAAACAAAACAAAACACAGAAACTGAATCCTCTAGTACCTATAGCTATATAAACACATAATTATCTCAGTCCCTCATATCCATGACATCATGTCCAGTTTCTTTTTTTTTTTTTTAATTTTTATTTTTGAGACAGAGAGAGACAGAGCATGAACAGGGGAGGGGCAGAGAGAGAGGGAGACACAGAATCGGAAATGGGCTCCAGTCTCTGAGCTGTCAGCGCAGAGCCCGACACGGGGCTCGAGCTCACGGACCGTGAGATCATGACCTGAGCCGAAGTTGGATGCTTAACCGACTGAGCCACCCAGGCGCCCCTCATGTCCAGTTTCCAACAAAAAAATTTTAAGATACTAAGACAAGATAAAGTACAATATGAACAGACAAAAAAAAAGTGCCCAGATATAACACAGATTTTGGAATTATTAGAGAATTTTAAATAACTATGATTAATATGCTAATAGATCTAATGGAAAAAGTAGGCTATGTTAATAGCTATGTTAATAGCTTTAATGAAAAAAGTAGACAACATGCAAGAAAAGATAAGCAATGTAAGCAGAGAGATGAAAATTCTAAGAATTGAAAGCCTAGAAATAAAAAATATGTAAAAAAAATTTTTTTTTCCAATGTTTATTTATTTTTGGGACAGAGAGAGACAGAGCATGAACGGGGGAGGGGCAGAGAGAGAGGGAGACACAGAATCGGAAACAGGCTCCAGGCTCTGAGCCATCAGCCCAGAGCCCGACGCGGGGCTCGAACTCACGGACCGCGAGATCGTGACCTGGCTGAAGTCGGACGCTCAACCGACTGCGCCATCCAGGCGCCCCAATAAAAAATATTTAAGTGAAATGAAGAATGCCTTTGATGAGCTTATCAGTAGCATGGACACAGATGAAGAAAGAATCAGTAATCTTGAAGATACATCATCAGAAACTTCCCAAACTGAAACACAAAGAGATAACTGAAAAAGAATACAATAGCCAAGATTTAGGGGGGACATTATCAGTAGATTGGACACAGATAAAGAAAGAATCAGTAATCTTGAAGATACATCACCAGAAACTTCCCAAACTGAAACACAAAGAGATAACTGAAAAGAACACAATAGCCAAGAATTATGGGGAAAATTACAAAAGGTATTAACATACGTGTAATAGGAATACCAAATGGAGAAGAAAAAATATTTGAAGTAATAATGGTTGAAAATCTTCCATAATTAGTGACAGACATCAAACCACAGATCCAAAAATCTGAGAGAATACCAAATAGGATAAATACCAAAAAATAGTCATAGTTTTTAAAGCTATTTTAAGTTGCAGTGACTATTCAATAAGGAAATGCTTTAGCCCAACCAAAAAGTAAACATGGTTACTAGTATAAATTCATAGTCCACAGAGGGAAGACACTGTACAAAACCATGTTAGAGAACCTCAAAGGGCCGTTTGGTGCAAAGTTCCAATTCATTTCTCACTTTATAGTTTTTCCAGGATTATGTTGGTTACAGGTGGGGAAAGAACTGGTCATACTTCTGATGTCATAGAATGGTTACCTTATTATTGTTTGATATTGCAGCCAATTTATCCCTACTGTAATGAATTGTATCATGAAGATTTTAGGGAAGTATCCATTGGAAGTTAACTGGTGTGGGGCACCTGAGTGGCTCAGTCAGTTAAGTGCCTGACTCTTGGTTCAGCTTAGATCATGATCTCATGGTTCATGAGTTCAAGCCCCGCGCTGGGCTTCATGTTGATAGTGTGGAGCCTGCTTGGGATTCTCAATCTCTCTCTCTCCCTCTCCCTCTCTCCCTGCCCCTCCCCTGCTCATGCTCTAAACAAACATTTAAAAAATTTTTGAAAAAAAGGTTAACTGGTGCTACAAGGTAGCCACCATGAATCTAGCAACCTGATTAGTTGTAGTGTTTCTTTTCAGAATTGGGGGCCAAATTTTGTGCATTAATGGTGGAATTCCTAAACCCCGTAGATTGGTCTTTGTTCTTTATAAAAGGCCCTTGTCTAAGGGTTTTAGTCAGAGCATTTTGTTTAGTATAATGATCTGCTAAAGTATTTCTTCTAATGTCTCTTTACTGTGGACCTCTACCTTTAGGACAGCAATTTATTTGGGAAGCTTCAAGGCACCCAGTAGTTTGTGTATTTGTTATTCATGTTTAATACAGATAACTAAAAAGGTAAAAAAACTTCTCACATGCCCTAGAGAAGGCCCTAATTTTGGCCACTCAAGCCAATTTGATAACTGGTAATAGATTTGAGATTTTGTGAGAGAATCTGGAAAAATCAGTTTATTATGAAGAATGTGCATAATCCATTTATTATTATCTTTTTTAATTGTTAAGATAAAACCTGTCAGTAAACAATATTAGATCAAGATTTGGTATAGGAGCACACAAAAGGTTTGTTCCAAGCATGGAAAGTTCTCAAATTACAGAAATTAGGAGATTCTCCTTTGGTAGGATAATACAGTTGCTGTATGAAGAGTGTTATATTGGTGAATGGCAATACAAGAAAAGAAAATGAATATTTCATAATTAATTAACTGACATAAAACATTGGGTATTTTTGGTTAACAAAAGAGATTGTATGGAATGTGTTTCCATAAAATAGAAAGATGAAACTAGTATAGCATCTGAAGATTCTTAGACTAATTTGACCAGGACTGCATTTTCTTCTGAAGCAAAGATAAAAAACCTTGATACTGGATCAATGGGCATTAATAGGCAATGAGTCTTTGTTATTACAGCTTATTAATAATTTTAGACCATGGCCTCCCCTTCTGTGTACTTTCAAAAGGAAATGTTTATTATGATCTAGAAGATCAGCAAAGATGACTGTTGAAGAAATATTTTGAGATTACTGAAGGTCTTTTTGGTTTCCATGTTTTGTGAAAATGGTTCCAAAATGTTTGATTAAGTCTAATCATACAGAGAGGTCTGTTTCAAAACAGTCTGTTGTATATACGCTACAACATCCACTTAATTCCAGAAATTATTTAATTGTCCTTAGTGTTTGGCCTTGGATAATTTGTATCTCTCATTAGATATGTCCTTCCTCAGCCAGTATATCATGGTCTAGATCAAGTGTTGGCAAACTATGGTTTGTTGTACAAATCCAGCCACTGGCTATTTTTGTACAGACTGTGAGCTCATAAGAGTTGTTTTTACATTTCTAAATGGTTGAACAAAGTCAAAAGAAAAATGTTTCATGACCTGTAAAAATGATATAAAACTCAAATTTCAGGGTCCATAAAATGTTTTTTTTGAAACACAGCCATGCTTATTCATTATGAATTGTCTTTTGCTGTTTTTGCACTATAGAAGAAGAGTTGAGTAGTTGTGGAGACTGTATGACCCACAAAGTAAAAAATACTTAGTGTCTGGCCCTTCACAGAATAAGTTTGCTGAACCCTGGATAATGAACTGTTACTTTGTAGAATTAAAATTTCTTTTTCTTTTCTTTTTTTAATTTTAAGTTTATTTTATTTCATTTTTGAAAGAGACAGGCATGACTAAGGGAGGGACATAGAGAGAGGGAGAGAGAGAATCGCAGGCAGGCTCTGTGCTGCCAGCCCAGAGCCTGAAGCAGGGCTTGAACTTACAAAACTACGAGATCATGACTTGAGCTGAAATCGAGTCAGTGAGCCACCCAGGTGCCCCTAAAAGAATTTTTTTAGAAGCTTCATGAATATGTAGTTGATCTTGCAATTTCAATATGTCTTATTGCATATCCCTATGATCTTGGTTTAACACTTGAGAAAAGTAGGATGGGGCTTCAGTAAATGTCTAAGGCATAATTTTCCAGGTAAATTATTGATTGTTCCCTGGTGAAGGCAATACATATTGATTGTCTTCATCAGCTAAAACAGGAAAGAAAGTAGAGATAGGGCCAAAGAGATTGTATTTGCATTAGGCAGTACTAGAAAATGAAGTATATAACTCTTTGGCTAATAGCTTACAGATGTGGGACAAATCTGTATCTTCTACCATCTCAGTTTTGGGTTTTCTTTTTTTTAACAGGTAAAACAGACATTTTGCTTGGACTAAAGCAAGGGATAATTAATCCTTATTTTATTAAATCTGTTATAGTTGGCTTAGATCTTCCTTAACTTCAGCATTAAGAGGATTTTAGGCAACAGTGTCAAGAGAGTCAATATGAACCCTTACTGGTTTGACTCTCAATTATTCTGTCATTTCCCCTCATGGGGTTCTAGTTCTGTGCCCCGTTATTTGCTTGTTTTGGAATCAATATACTAATGTCCATGCTATAATTTGATAATGTGCAGTAGAATTTTCTGCAACTCCTGAAAATATTTTGTCTGCAGTATATTTCTTCTGGTGGGTCTTTTTGCACAGTAGATTCCTAATGATGAAATTTATAGGAAAGTGCCATAGGGAAGGAAGAGTTCTGACAAAAGTAACAGTTATAGGTTGGGACATGGAAAAGGATTTAAGATGGTTAGAAATTCCCACTACTTGAATAGTTTTGGTACTTTGAGCAGTCTGATTTTCCATGGTAGTGGTATTAATAGTAAAGGTAGTGGCACCAGTATCAACAAGAAGCTATATTGTTCATCTATATTTATATATAGTTATCTTCAGAATCACATGTTGGGTAGTAGTGTTTCCCTTTAAGTGGTATCATTGGGCAGATTTTGGACAATTGTTCCATTTCTTACCAATAGGGTACATTGGATTCTCCTACTTGTAATTTCTCTAAGCATAAGCATAGAATGAGGACATTTTTAGTGTTGTTTTTATGTGGAGAACCACAAGTTTGTTTTCATTTCTAGCTTGTTGTTTTCTAGGGCTTTTAAAAAAAAACGTTCAACAACTTGTTGGAGATAGTCTAAACTGGTTTTGTCCCGTTCCAGTTTATTTTTCTAAGTCTCCTATTTTATGTACCAAAAAAAAAGAGGCTCAATTTGCTTCTGCTGTTAGACCTACCCCAAATTACTATTTAAAGCTTACTGGAATCCTGTTTTAAACCCTATTGTTTAATATTTATTTTTTAAAAATTTTTTGTTCAATTTATCCTTAAAGAAAAGGTTTTATGAATGTCCTTCCATAGAGTATTTCTTATTCTTTTTGCTCATTCAGGGACATTTTAAAAATTATGCACAGCTGATTTATTTCAGTTCTGTCTTGGTGTTTCTCTTTCTGCTCTTTTAACAGTTTTCCCCACGTGAAGGTCTAATAATTAAGTGAAATCAGTTGTTCTGTATCTGGAAGAATCTACCAAACTCTTGAATTCTGAGGCAAATTTTTTATTTTCCTGAGGATTAAGAAGACCCTTAATAATAGACCTCAACTGAGGTCTAGACCATGATTTATTTCAACTTCTATGATCTGGCTTCTGTTCTAGTTTGATGATACTGTGCAATATGATGATTTCTTTGCTGAAAAGAGGGAGGTCAGGGGAAGGGGAAGAAATAGAAATCTAGGGTGAGAATGAGAATGAAGATAAAGTCGTGTAGAAAAAGATATTATTTGAGTCTTGAAAAAAGGACCCATGTCCTGTTTCCTTCTTAGAGATAGCCTTTTATCACTGACTTCACCTACAAATTATCTAAAATAAACAAATGACTATAAAAGTAGCCATTTTTAAATTTAATATAGCTAATAGATGTATGGACTGAGGTATAAAATGAAATTCTTTGAAAAATATTGCAAAGAATATATGACAATTCCTGCCATAAGGAAGGTACACTCCAGTAGGAGCAGTAGAGAGTGAGGGAACTAATGTGAATTGTGCACTTTTCTATGTACTAGACATGCTTATAGAACCTGTAAATATTTTATCATATTTAATATTCAAAATAATCCTGAGAAATACATAGGTTACCTCTCCACATCCCCATTTTATAGTTTGGGCAATGAAAACTTTGAGAATTTAAATGGTTTTACCACAGTTACACAGAAAGAAGCATATGAAGTCAAAATTTGAATCTGGCCTAAGACATAAATAGAAGGCAAAATGAAATATACAACTGAGGCATAAAAATGAGTTTTTGGAATTTAATACCATTTAATACCAAAGTCTTTTTAGCTCAGGAATATTTAAGGAAGGCTTCATGAAGGGGGTAACGTTTAAGCTGGGCTTTGTAGGTTTTGGATAAGATTTAACAGGTGGATACGGCAAGGAAAACCAATGAATGATAGAGCTGGGATTGAATCCAATTTAATCTTAAGCCAAACCCTGTTTTTCCATTACACATAACTAGAACAGTGAGAGCAAATGTGGGAAGCCAGTGTGACTTTTATAAAAAGAGATTGTATTACTTCAAGTTATAGAAAAAAATCTGAAAAGGAAGGTCAGGACAAAAATATTAAGGAATTTCCATGCAAATACGACATGTTCTACAGTGTAGAAGAAATCATTCCAAATACCATAATTACCTATTAAGATTACATTCAATTTCTCTCCTTGGCAACTGTTATTTCAGGACCAGTATTTCAGAGGATCTGGTGGGTTGGATGATAATGGAGCAACGTGGGGATAGGCCTGGGTGTGGGGCTATCTAGCAGGAGAATTGGAAATTGCTTTTGATAGGAGCCAATGTATTCTCTGATGTATTTGTTTTTAGTTTAAACCATTTTACCACATGAAACCCCTATCAAGGGCTGATCGTGAAAAAGCAGAAAATCAGAGGATTCCAAAACTAACTGACTTATTGGAACTTGCACAGAAGGAAAAAAAATTTGTGATATTTGATCTTAATACCCCTCCACGAAAACATCCTCTGAGACACACGTATATTCGCCATGTAGTAAGCGTGATCCTTGCCTCTAAAATTGAGCAACATCTGGTATGTCTGTCTCATTATTTATGGTAGAGGTTGGGAGGTGGGTAGCATGTCCCAGGAGCATAGCAGTTGAACCTGACCTAGCTTGTAGATCTTCCCTGGGATGTCTAAATAATTTTGCTATCTGTAGAAATAGAGATTGTTGCTTATGTAGCTACACGTGGCAATCTAAGAATGACCCAGTTAAATTTATCTCAGTGGGGAAAAACACAGAAGCTGTTTGCTACTCCAAACCAAATGAAACAACAGCACTCTGTTAAAAAAAAGTATGTGTGTAATGACTATACAATGTAACCTGCACCATCACTAGCATAGAACTATTAGAAGGGGCCTGGATAGCACTAAGGCTTTGAGGATTTGACTTTAATTAATGGTACAGAAGAAAGAGCTGGTTCTTATTTGAGCAGAGATTTGTTCATCATGTTTTTCAGAAGCAACTCTCTGCACTTGGGCAATCATTCCAAATCTCTTAAGTTATTAAAATATGGTAGAGTGCTGAGTGAAACAAATGTGTGTCTTCTTGCAAATGGAACTATTTCCACAGATGAGTCATAATAGTATTCCCCATTGACAGGAAATGACCCCTCTCAAAGATGATTTTTAGCATCATCAGCTGGAGGAAATAGGATTCCTACCTTTCATCTGCACCTACCAGCTCCTCATCCACTTTGGCTAGTGTGGGGCTATCTGAACACAATGGGCCCTTGACTCAGGATATTAACTTTAAGAAATCTCACTCCAGAACAGCCCTGGTGAAAGTCCCATCATAAGAGTTCATTGGATGGTATTAGGCCACGTTGACTCTTTCACCAAGGGCTAGAATCTCTCTCTACTCTACTCTCTATAGACTGTTACCAGTGCTGGAATGAGGCTCTTTGTACCTAGAGAGCTGATTATCCACTAAAGACTTCCTTTTTCTCCTTACAGATTTTTTGGTTGCCAAGTTTTGATAGGCAGTATGTCCAAAGCAGAGCTCCTGGTTTTCAGCAAGTGGGCCAGTTATTTTCCATTGAACGTCTTACAAAAGAAAATATCAGTAGAATAAATGTTGACTACAAGAGGTTGTTCTACAAAGGATTGAAGTAAGTGTTTGACCATGTCTTTCTTGGCATGTATTGCCTTGCATAAAATCTGCATTACCACCAGACTACTTTAATTAGCATCTCCTCATATCAGGATTTCTTTGTGTGGCTCTTTTTGAATCCCCTATTTTCCCCTTCTTACCCTTCTCACCCTGTCTTCCTCCTTCCCTATGCTAGCAAACATTTGTGTAGACTGTGTCCCTGTCTGTGGAACATAGTCGTCAGCCTCTGCTTTACCTCCAGTCTGTTATCATTCAACACACTTTTTTGTGTGCTTGGTGTTTTTGTTCTTATATAAGTCAGAAATCAGAAAGTTGTTTATTTCCTTCAGCCATTACTAGAAGCATTGCAGTACCTCATAAATAGCTTTGTGGTTCAGATAGCCAGATTTCTTATGAGATAATTAAGAACATGCCTAAATAAATAAAAAATAAAAACAAGTTAAAACAGCCAAGCACAAGAAGAAACTAAAATTATTGTCTATATTTATAAATATGTAATTAGCAACAGCTTTTCAGAATTAAAAGCACCAGGGGATAAAATGGCAACTTTTTCCAAACTTAACTGTTATTAATCACTGCTTAATTTAATCCATAGTTCCTTTCTCTTAGATTTAAAAGTAATTTTTTTCAGATGATTGTAAATGCTTCAAAGCCAATGTTTTCCTTGGAGATATATATATATAAAATCTCCTTGGACTTAATAAAAATTACCCTTAGATACCTTTCTGCATCTCAAGCCATGAGCTAGGCTGTTGGATTTACTTCTGTTCTTATTCTCACTTCTCTCACCCCTCTGGCCATGGGATGGTTGATCATAAAATGTATCTTTTTCCTTTTAGCAGTGGAAAATTATATATGTTTTACCTCTATTTCCCAGAGGATTTCTCTTTTCTGAACTACTACTTCTATTTTGAGTATATTTCCCTTTCCTTTTACTTTTTTCAAATAGAAAATGGATCTGAGGTGATGTTCTTCTCTTCTACTCATAATTTTTTTTTTGAGAGAGAGAGAGAAAGAGACTGAGCAGGGGAGGGGCACAGGGAGAGGGAGAGAGATTATCTTTTTTAAAAATTTAATTTATTTTTTTTAAATTACATTCAAGTTAGTTATCATATAGTGCAAGAGTGATTTCAGGAGTAGATTCCTTAATGCCCCTTACCCATTTAGCCCATCCCCCTTCTACAACCCTTCCAGTAACACTCTGTTTGTTCTCCATATTTAAGAGTCTCTTATGTTTTGTCCCCCTCCCTGTTTTTTTATTATTTTTGCTTTCCTTCCCTTATGTTCATCTGTTTTGTATCTTAAATTCCTCATATGAGTGAAGTCATATGATATTTGTCTTTCTCTGACTAATTTCGCTTAGCATAATACCCTCCAGTTCCATCCACTTAGTTGTGAATGGCAAGATTCATTCTTTTTGATTTCCGAGTAAAACCTCCATTGTATATATATACACCACATTTCCTTTATCCATTTATCCATTGATGGACATTTGGGCTCTTTCCATACTTCGGCTATTGTTGATAGCGCTGCTATGAACATGGGGGTGCATGTGCCCCTTCGAAACAGCACACCTCTATCCCTTGGATAGATGCCCAGTAGTGCAATTGCTGGGTCATAGGGTACTTCTATTTTTAATTTTTGAGGAACCTCCATACTGTTTTCCGGAGTGGCTGCACCAGCTTGCATTCCCACCAATGATGCAAAAGAGATCCTCTGCCTCTGCATCGTCACCAACATCTGTTGTTGCCTGAGTTGTTAATGTTAGATATTCTGACAGGTGTGAGGTGGTATCTCATTGTGGTTTTTATTTGTATTTCCCTGATGATGAGTGATGTGGAACATTTTCTCATGTGTGAGTTGGCCATCTGGATGTCTTCTTTGGAGAAGTGTCTATTCATGTCTTTGGCCCATTTCTTCACTGGATTCTTTGTTTTTTGGGGTTGAGTTTGATAAGCTCTTATAGATTTTGGATATTAACCCTTTATCTGATATGTTGTTTGCAAATATTTTCTCCCATTCCATTGGTTGCCTTTAAGTTTTGCTGATTGTTCCTTTTGCTGTGTAGAAGCTTTTTATTTTGATTAAGTCCCAATAGTTCATTTTTGCTTTTGTTTCCCTTGCCTCTGGAGACGTGTTGAGTAAGAAGTTGCTGTGGCTAAGGTCAGAGAGGTTTTTGCCTGTTTCTCCTCAAGGATTTCGATGGCTTCCTGTCTTACATATAGGTCTTTCATCCATTTTGAGTTTATTTTTGTGTATGGTGTAAGAAAGTGGTCCGGGTTCATTTTTCTACATGTCGCTGTCCAGTTTTCCCAGCACCACTTGCTGAAGAGACTGTCTTTACTTCATTGGATATTGTTTCCTGCTTTGTCAAAGATTAGTTGCCCATAAGTTTGTGGGTCCATTTCTGGGTTCTGTATTCTGTTCTGTTGATCTGAGTGTCTGTTTTTGTGACAGTACCATACTATCTTGATGAGTACAACTTTGTAATACAATTTGAAGTACGGGATTGTGATGCCTCCCGCTTTGGTTTTCTTTTTCAACATTTCTTTGGCTATTCAGGGTCTTTTCTGGTTCTGTACAAATTTTAGAATTGTTTGTTCTAGCTCTGTGAAGAATGCTGTGTTATTTTGATAGGTATTGCATTGAGTATGTAGATTGCATTTGAGTATGTAGATTGAAATTTTAGCAATATTTGTTCTTCCTATCCAGGGGCATGGAATCTTTTTCCATTTTTTGTGGCTTCAATTTCTTTCATAAGCTTTCTGTAGTTTTCAGCATATAGATTTTTCACCTCTTTGGTTAGATTTATTCCTAGGTATTTTATGGGTTTTGGTGCAATTGTCAGTGGGATCGATTCCTTGATTTCTCTTTCTGTTGCTTCATTATTGGTGTATAGGAATGCAACAGATTTCTGTGCATTTGTTTTATATCCTGCAACTTTGCTGAATTCATCAATCAGTTCTAGCAGTTTTTTGGTAGAATCTTTTGGGTTTTCCATAGAGAGTATCGTGTCATCTGCAAAGAGTGAAAGGTTGACCTCTCCTGGCTGATTTGGATGCCTTTTATTTCTTTGTGTTTTCTGATTGCTGAGGCTAAGACTTCCAATACTATGTTGAATAACAGTGGCAAGAGTGGACATCCCTGTCTTGTTCCTTACCTTAGGAGGAAAGCTCTCAGTTTTTCCCCATTGAGGATGATATTAGCATGGGTCTTTCATACGAATGGCTTTTATGATCTCAAGGTATGATCCTTCTACCCTACTTTCCTGAGGGTTTTTATCAAGAAAGGATGCTGTATTTTGTCAGATGCTTTCTCTGTATCTATTGAGAGGATCATGTGGTTCTTGTCCTTTCTTTTATTGATGTGATGAATCACATTGATTATTTTGTGGATATTGAACCAGCCCTGCATCCCAGGTAAAAATCTCACTTGGTCATGGTGAATAATTTTTTAATGTACTATTGGATCTGGTTGGCTAATATCTTATTGAGGATTTTTACATCTATGTTTATCAGGGAAATTGGTCTATAGTTCTTCTTTTTAGTGGGGTCTCTGGTTTTCGAATCAAGATAATGCTGGATGCATAGAAAGAGTTTGGAAGTTTTCCTTCCATTTCTGTTTTTTGGGACAGCTTCAAGAGAATAGGTGTTAATTCTTCCTTAAATGTTTGGTAGAATTTCTCTGGAAAGCCGTCTGGCCCTGGACTCTTGTTTTTTGGGAGATTTTTTATTACGAATTAGATTTCTTTACTGGTTATTGGTCTGTTCATATTTTCTATTTGTTCCTGTTTCAGTTTTGGTAGTTTATATGTTTCTAGGAATTTGTCCATTTCTTCCAGATTGCCCATTTTATTGGCATATAATTGCTTATAATATTCTGATATTATTGTGTGTATTTCTGCTGTGTTGGTTGTGATCTCTCCTCTTTCATTCTTGATTTTATTTATTTGGATCCTTTCCCCTTTTCTTTTTGATCAAAGTGCTAGTGGTTTATCAATTTTTTTAATGCTTTCAAAGAACCAGCTTCTGGTTTCATTGATCTGTTCTACTGTTTCTTTTGGTTTTGATAGCATTGATTTCTGCTCAATCTTTATTATTTCCTGTCTTCTGCTGCCTTTGGGTTTTATTTGCTGTCCCTTTTCCAACTCTTTAACGTGTAAGGTTAGGTTGTGTATCTGAGACCTTTCTTCCATCTTTAGGAAGGCCTGGATTGCTATTTCCCTCTTATGACCACCGTTGCTGTGTCCCAGAGGTTTGGGCTGTGGTGTTATCATTTTCATTGGCTTCCATGTACTTTTTAATTCCTCTTTAACTTCTTGGTTAGCGCATTCATTCTTCAGTAGGATATTCTTTAGTCTCCAAGTATTTTTTATCTTTCCAAATTGTTTCTTATGGTTGATTTCAGGTTTCATGGTGTTGTGGTCTGAAAATATGCGCGGTATAATCTCGATCTTTTTGTACTTGTTGAGGGCTGATTTGTGTCCCACTATGTGATCTATTCTGGAGAACATTCCATGTGCACTGGAGAAGAATGTATATTCTGTTGCTTTAGGATGAATGTTCTGAATATATCTGTTAAGTCCATCTGGTCAGTGTGTCATTCAAAGCCATTGTTTCCTTTGTTGACTTTCTGTTTAGATGATCTGTCCATTGTTGTAAGTGGGGTGTTGAAGTCCCATACTATTATGGTAGTATTATCAATGAGTTTCTTTATGTTGTGGTTAATTGATTTATATATTCCACATTTGGAGTATAAATGTTTACAACTGTTAGGTCTTCTTAGTGGATAGATCCCTTAATTATGATATAATGCCCTTCTTCATCTCTTATTAGTCTTTATTTTAAAGTCTACATTGTCTGGGGTGCCTGGGTGGCTCAGTTGGTTAAGTGTCTGACTTTGGCTCAGGTCATGATCTCACGGTTCGTGAGTTTGAGCCCTGCATTGGACTCTGTGCTGACAGCTCAGAGCCTGGAGCCTGTTTCAGATTCTGTGTCTCCCTCTCTCTCTCTGACCCTCCCCCATTCATGCTCTGTCTCTCTCTGTCTCAAAAGTAAATAAACGTTAAAATAAATAAATAAATAAATAAATAAATAAATAAATAAAGTCTACATTGTCTGATATAAGTATGGCTACTGCAGCTTTCTTTTGTTGACCATTAGCATGATAAATGGTTCTCCATCCCCTTACTTTCAATATGAAGGTGTCTGTAGGTCTAAAGTGGGTCTCTTATAAACAGCATATAGATGGATCTTGTTTTCTTATCCATTCTGCTACCCTATGTCTTTTGTTTGGAGGATTGAGTCCATTGACATTTAGAGTGAGTACTGAAAGATATGTATTGCCATGATGTTTCTTGTAGAGTTGAAGTTTCTGGTGGTGTTCTCTGGTCCTTTCTAGTCTTTGTTGGTTTTGGTCTCTCTCGCTCTCTTTTTTTTTTCATCTTTTTTCCCCTCAGAGTGTCCCCCTTAAAATTTCTTGCAGGGCTGGTTTAGTGGTCACAAACTCCTTTAATTTTTGTTTGGGAAATTTTTAATCTCTCCTATTTTGAATGATAGTCTTGCTGGATAAAGAATTCTTGACTGCATATTTTTCTGATCCAGCACATTGAATATATCCTGCCACTCCTTTCTGGCCTGCCAAGTGTCTGTGGATAGGTCTGCTGCAAACCTGATCTGTCTTCCCTTCTAGGATAAGGACTTTTTTATTCCTTGCTGCTTTCATGATTCTTTCCTTGCCTAAGTATTTTGTGATTTTGACTATGATATGCCTTTTTGATGGTTGGTTTTTGTTGAATCTAATGGGAGTCCTCTGTGCTTCCTGGATTTTGTTGTCTTTGTCTTTACCCAGGTCAGGGAAGTTTTCTGCTATGATTTGCTTACATAACACTTCTACCCCTTTTTCTCTCTCTTCATCTTCTGGGACCCCTATGATTCTGATGTTCCTTTTTAATGAGTCACTGATTTCTCTAATTCTTAAATCGTGCTCTTTTGCCTTATTTTCCTCCCTTTTTCTTGCTTCATTATTCTCCACAAGTTTGTCCTCTGTATCACTGATTCGCTGCTCTGCCTCATCCATCCTTGCCACTGTGGCATCCATTTGAGATTGCAGCTCAGATATAGCATTTTTTAAAATTTCATCCTGACTGGCTTTTACTTCTTTTGTCTCTGCAGAGAGGGATTCTAGTCTATTTTCAGACCCCAGCTAGTATTCTTATTACAATAATTCTAAATTCCGGTTCAGACATCTTGCTTATATCTCTGTTAAGTCCCTGGCTGTCGTTTCTTCCTGCTGTTTCTTTTGGGGTAAATTCCTTCATTTCATCATTTTCAGGGGAGAAAAGGAATTCATAAGGTAAAAAAAATTAAAATTAAAAAATTAAAAACAGCACACACACACACACACACACACACACACACACACACACACACAAATCATATAAATGATGCCAGATCCTAGGTGTGTTTTAGTCTGGTTGTTCAAAGGAGCTTGATAGATTAGAGGAAAAGGGGAAGAAAAAAAAGAAAAATGTTTGAAAATTTGAAAAAATGAATTGAGTGAAGTAGAATAAAATGAAATGATGGAAGTAAAATAGAATTTGAGGAATTTACAAAAAAGTAAAAAATATAGTAGAAAAAATAAAAATATTTTTAATAAAAATTGAAAGTAAAAATAATTTTTTCTCTTTCTGTATTCAAGAAAAAGAAAAGAAATGAAAAAGAGAAAAAAGAAAATTGAATAGATGGATCAGCAAACAGACCAAAATGTGATTGAAATTACATCATTTTCTCTAGAAGTCAGACTGTGAATCAATTTATAGTCCATAAACTAAGCAGGTGGAGAGACTTGTGTTCCTGAAGAGCTATGTTGGCCCAGTTGGGCGGGGCTCAGTAGTGTAATGGCTCCATTCTCCACTAGATGGCACTGCTTAGCTTACTGGGGTGGATTGTTGTGGTGCTTGATAGGTGTGTATGCGCATGTGTGGGAGGGGTGAAAATGGCTTCACCCAGCTACCCAGTCTCTAGTATCGAAAATCTTTTCTCCCAGATCAGCAATCATGCACCTGTCCTTTGTCTCTGGCTTCTGTCCACTCCCCACTTTTATACTGTCCATGACCAAGCCATCAGGTTGCCAGGCAGCACCTCCCTCCTGAGTTTTATCTCAGATGCAGCTGTGTTTCCCAACCCCTCACTTCTGAGGGACTGCGGCTTTGTCCCACTCAGACTTTCTGGGAGAGGGTCTCACTAGGCATTGGCTGGGTGCCGGCTGCACCCAGGAACGTTTGCAGGACCATGCTGCTGCCAATGCCCAGAGACTGTGGCTTGGTGCCAGCCTGCCCTAGAAAAAGTTCACACAGTCATGTAGCAACAGTATTTCAGGAATTATGGGAAAACATAACACACATCTGGCACCAGGGTTCACCCTTAGCGACTTTGTTCCAACACCAGTGAATGTGGTTGTTCTCCAAGGTCTGCTGGTACCTTTCCTGGTGGGGGGTCCGCACAGCCTCTACCAAATGTTCTCCCTGCAGGAGAACTGCCTGTCCCCATGTGGCCCAAGAACCAATCGGACTTCACTCTGCTCCTGGGGATTTGCCCTTCCCACCAGAGCACTGCCAGGTATCAAGCTATGGAGTTTCAGACTCTGTGCTCCCCCTGTTTATAGAGTCTTAGTGGAATTTATACCCTCTCCTTTCTCCTTTTTCCCTTTTTAGTTTAGTCCCTGTGGCTGTTTCCACTTTTCCACCTTCTCTCCAGCTGCTTTTGGTGGGGGGTGTGCTTTTCCATATCCTCCCCCCTCCCCACCTTCTCCATTTTCTCTCTGCAAGCAAAAACAGCTCCCTGCCCTCCCCAGCTTCTCTCTCCCCAAGTTCACCTCTCCACTCCGTGTACCTGCTGAGTTCTGTGGTTCAGGTTGTGCAGATTGTTGTGTTAATCCTCAAATCAATTTTCTAGGTGTATAGGATGGTTGAGTGTTGATCTGGCAGTATTTCATGGACACGAGATGCAAAAAAAAAAACCCTTCCATGCTGTTCCACCATCTTGGCTTCTCCCAAGAGAGAGAATCTTAAGTAGGCTCCATGCCCAGGACCGAGTCCACCATGGGGCTCAATCTCACAACCATGAGATCATGACCTGAGCTGAAATCAGCTAACCGACTGAGCCACCCAGGTGCCCCTCCTAATCATAATTTAGATTGATGTAGTAGTTAAAAAAATAATTATAATAGCTTCCATTTATTGAGCCTTTATTATGTGTCAAGTTCTGTGGTTGTTAGACCATAGGCTCTTTTTCAAATCCTGGCCTACCCACCAGCTACACACACATATGACTTTGGACAGATTTCTAATCATCCATTTTCTCATTTGTAAATAAGAATAGCAATAACTGGGCTGCTTGGGTGGCTCAGTTGGTTGTGTCCAACTTTGGCTCAGGTCATGATTTTGCAGTTCATGAGTTGGAGCCCTGCATCAAGCTCTGTGCTGACAGCTCCGAATAGCAATAACCTAAAGAAAAAAATAATAATACCCTGATGGACTGGTTTAATGATTAGAGGAAATTATTCTTCATATTATGCACATACAAAATGCTAGGCAAATGTAAGAACACAAGTGTTAGCTGCTTCTTTTACCATCACCATCCTTACCTGCCATGCCCTGGAAATTATCATCATCCCCATTTTGCAAATGAGGAAACTTGCCCCCAAAGAGGCAAAGTTCAGGCAGGCTACATAATTCACCAAAATTAATGTACTTGATCAGTAGGGGACCAACCTGAGATTTAAATATAGGTCTCACAGACTCCAGAGTTCTTTCACCTTAGGGCTTTAAAGTTATTCCTTGGCTATAGTTATGTGGGCATAATTTCAAATGGCATCAGATTTGAGAGGAATCATACCCTGAATCTTGTTACAAAGTGAAGCAGTTTAATTTAGCTCAACAAATATTTCCTGAGTAATAATATGTACCAGTGCACCATGCTAGTTTTATGGGAAAAGTCAGAAGGCACCATCCTTTTCTGTAAGGAAACCATATATTAAAGACAATAAGGGTTTTTCCATGTAGCTGTACGCAAAGGTGATTGTGATAAATTCATGAGTTGTACATTATTCCAAGTAATTCTCCTCAAGGACCACTGCATTTTAAGAAATTAAGTAGTTGTACCTTCACTTATTTGTGTAGTGTTTATGACAAGGATATTGGTAATTACAGTCACATTTCTAATACATGCTCTGTGATTATGCTCACTTCGTACTCTATCTGACCACTGTCACAAGACATTGTGACCTTGCCACTTAGACCAAGAATGCTTTAAATATATTATTTTAATAAAAATTATATGAATATAGAAATGCCCTCTGCTTTATTTCTGATGTGGAAATTTTATAGTGTTTTAAAATTTTAACTGTAAGTACTAATTTATTGAGGTGAAACCTGCATAACATAAAATTAACTATTTTAAAATGAACAGTTCAGTGGCATTTAGTGCATTCATCTCTAATTCAATACATTTTTTTTCTTTTTCTTTTTTTTGGGCTTCAAGTTTTATTTAAATTCTAGTTAGTTAACGTAGGGTAATATTGGTTTCAGGGGTAGAATTTAGTGATTCATCACTTACATACAATACCCAGTGCTTATCATGCCACGTGCCCTCCTTAATACCTATCACCTATTTAGCCCATCCCTCCCTCTACCTCCTCCAGCAACCCTCCATTTGTTCTCTATAGTTAAGACTCTCTTATGGCTTGCTTCCTTCTCTTTTTTTCCTCCTTCCTCTATGTTTGTCTGTTTTGTTTCTTAAATTCCACGTATGAGTTTGAAATCATATGGTCTTTGTCTTTCTCTGACTGACTTCACTCAGCATAATACTCTAGCTCCATCCACATTATTGCAGATAGCAAGATTTCATTCTTTTTGATAGTTGAGTAACATTCCATTGTACGTGTGTGTGTGTGTGTGTGTGTGTGTGTGTGTGTGTACCTATACATATGTATATGTATATATGACATCTTCTTTATCCATTCATCTGTTGTTGGGCACTTGGGCTCCTTCCATAGTTTGGCTGTTGTTGATAATACTGCTGTAAACATCAGGGTGCATTTACCCCTTTGAAGCTGTATTTTTGTATCCTTTGGGTAAATACCTAGTAGTGGAGTTACTGAATCATAGAGTTGTTCTATTTTTGACTTTTTGGGAAACCTCCATACTGTTTTCCAGAGTGGCTGCACCAGTTTTCATTCCCACCACCAGTTCAAAAGGGTTCCCCTTCTCTGCATCCTCAACATCATCTGTTGTTTCCTGAGTTGTTAATTTTAGCCATTCTGACACATGTGAGGTGGTATCTCATTGTGGTTTTGATTTGTGTTTCTCTGATGATGAGTGACGTTGAGCATCTTCTCATGTGTCTGTTAGCCATCTGAATGTCTTCTTTGGAAAAATGTCTCTTCATGTCTTCTGCCCATTTCTTCACTGGATTACTTGTTTTTTGGGTGTTGAGTTGCTAAGTTTTTTCTAGATTTTAGGTACTAATCCTTTATCACGCATAATCACATTTTAAAAATCAGATTACATTTTGCTAGTAGAAATTCTTATTTTCCCTCTTTTCCTTGGTCAGTCTTGCTGGGAGTTAATGAATTTTATTCACCATTTCAAAACACCCAATTATGGCTTTGTTAGCATATTTACTTTCCCATTTCATTGATTTCTGTTCTTTGTTTTTTTCTTCTTCTACTTACCTTAGTTTAATTTGCTCTTCTTTATTTTTTTTATTTATAGAAACTTTATGTTTGAGTTTTAGATATGACAACAGGAGCATAAGCCTTCTTGCGAACATAATATAAAGGTGGAATTAGATTTGGAGTTTAAAATAGTAATTATATTGTGGTGCATAATACTCTCATAAAAGCATACTTCAGTTTTTCAAATCTTAAAGCATAGAATAAATAGTATACATCTGCTCTCATAATTTACTTTTTTTAAACATTTCTTTTTTTATTGAATTATAATTGACACACAACATTACATTGGTTTCATGTGTACAACATAGTGATGCCACAACTCTACACTTTATGCTATGCCTACCACAAGTATAGCTACCATCTGTCACCATATAAAGCTCTTACAGTACCATTGGCTATATTCCCTATGCTGTATCTTTTATCCCTATGGCTGTTATTCCCCCCTGGAAACCATTAGTTTGTTCTCTATATTTATGGGTCTGTTATTGCATTTGCTTATTTGTTTGGTTATTCATTTACTTTGTTTTTAAGACTCCACATATAATTGAAATCATATGGTATTTGTCCTTTTGTGTCTGACTTATTTCATTTAGCATAATACTTTCTAGGTCCATCTATGTTATCACAGATGGCAAGATCTCATTCTGTTTTATGGCTGAGTAATATTTCATTGTGTATAAATATACCACATCTTTATCCATTCATCTTTTGATGGACACTTGAGCTGCTTCCATATCTTGGTTTTTGTAAATCTCCAATAAACGTAGGGGTGCATATATCTTTTTGAGATAATTTTTGTTCTTCTTGGGTAAATATCTAGTTGTGGAATTACTGGGTCTTATGGTATTTATATTTTTAATTTTTTGAGGAACACCCATCCTCTTTTCTACAGTGGCTGTACTAATTTACATTCCCACCAACAGTGCACAGGGGTTTCTTCACCAGCCCTTATTATTTCTTGCCTTTTTATTACCAGCCATTCTGACAGGTGTAAGGTGATATCTCATTGTGATTTTGATTTGCCTTTCTCTAATGATGAATGAGATTGAGCATCTTTTTGTATGTCTTCTTTGGAAAAATGTCTATTCAGATTCTTTGTCAGTTTTAAAAATCAGATTGCTTTTGGGTGTTAAGTTTATAAGATATTTGTAGGTCTTGATATTAATCCCTTATTGGATATATCATTTGCAAATATCTTCTTCCATTCAGTAGGTTGCCTTATCATTTTGTTGATGGTTTCCTTTGCTGTGCAAAAGCTTTTCATTTTGATGTAATCCCAATAGTTAATTTTTGCTTTTTTTCCTCTTCTAAGGCTTGTTTTTTTTCCTGTTTCTAAGGCCTAATGCCTGTGATTTATTCTAAGAGTTTTATGGTTTCGGGTCTCACATTTAGGCCTTTATTTCATTTTGTTTATTTTTGTGTAGGGTTTAGTAAGAAAGTGGTTCACTTTATTTTTTTTATAAATTTTTTTAAACGTTTATTTTTTGAGAGACACAGAGTGTGAGTGGGGGAGTGGCAGAGAGAGAGGGAGTCACAGGATCTGAAGCAGGCTCCAGGCTCTTAGCTGTCAGCACAGAGACCAACCTGGAACTCAAACTCACAAACTACAAGATCACAGCCTGAGCCGAAGTCAGACGCTTCACCAACTGAGCCATCCAGTATGTATATGTATATATATACACACACATATATATATGTATGTTTTGTGTGTGTGTGTGTGAGAGAGAGAGAGAGAGAAAGAGAGAGAGAGAGAGAGGAAGGGAGGGAGGGAGAAAGAGAGAATGGAAGCAGGTGAGGGGCAGAGAGTGAGGGAAGGAGAAAGAGAATTCCAAGTAGTTTCCCAGTGTGGAGCCTGATGCCGGGCTCAAACTCACGAACCTGTGAGTTCATGACCTGAGCTGAGATCAAGAGTCAGATGCTTAACCAACTGAGCCACCCAGGTGCTGCAGTGTTTTTGTATATTTTATTTCCTCTTTGATTTCTTTGTTGATCCATTGGTGGTTTAGTAGCATGTTGTTTAGCCTCCATGTATTTGTGGTTTTTCCAGTTTGTTTCCTTATAATTGATTTCAAGTTTCATGCTGTTGTATTTGGAAAAGATGCTTGATGTGATTCCAGTCTTGCTAAAGTTATTGATACTTGTTTTGTGGACTAACATGATCTGTTCCGGAGAATGTTCCCTGTTGCAATTAAAAAAAATATTCTGTATTCTGCTATTTGTGGATGGAATATTCTGTATATATCTGTTAGGTCTAATGTATCTTTCAAAGCCAGTGTTCCTTTGTTGATTTTCTGTCTGAGTGATCTATCCATTGATTTTAAGAGTAGTGTTAAAGTCTCCTACTATAATTGTGTTACTGTCATCTTCTCCCTTTATTACTGCTAATATTTGAATAGGTTCTAAGGTGTTGTGTGCATAGATACTTAGAGTTGTTATATCCTCTTGTTGGATTAATTATCATCATGTAGTGCCCTTCTGTGTCTCTTGTTGTAGTCTGTGTTTTAAAGTCCATTTTGTCTGATATAAATATTGCTACCCTGGCCTTTTTTTTTCCCTGCTTCCATTTGCATGGAATAAGTTTTTCCATCCTTTCACTTTCAGTCTATATGTGTCTTCAGGCCTGAACTGAGTCTCTTGTAGGCAGCATAAGATTGGTCTTATTTTTTCTAGCCATTCTGTCACTTTTTGTATTTTGATTGGAGCACTTAGTCTACTTACATTTAAAGTAATTGTTGATATATATGTACTTATTACCATTTTACATTTGTTTCATGGTTGCTTTGTAGTTTTCTCTGTTCTTGTTTTCTTCCCTTGCTCTCTTCCCTATGCATTGATGGCTTTCTTTGGTGGTATGCTTGGATTCCTTTCTCTAATTTTTGTGTATATATTACAGGTTTTTAATTTGTGGTTACCATTGAATTTATATATAACATCTTCAGTGTGTAGCAGTCTACATTAAGTTTATGGTCACTTAAGTTTGAGCACATTCTAAAAGCACTAATTTTTACTTCCCCTCCACATTTTATGCATATAATGTCATATTTTACATCTTTTTATTTTGTGTATCCTTTGACTAATTTTTATAGATATGATTAGTTTTACCATTTTTGTGACTTAACCTCTTTACTGGCTTTATAAGTGATTAATCTATGGTTGCTCTTAACTGTGAATTTTTTTCCTTTCATAATTTTCTAATTATAGCCCTTTCTTTTTACTTAAAGAGTTCTCCTTAACTCTTTCTTACAAAGCTGCTTATAAAGCTGATTTAGTTGTGATGAACTCCTGTAACTTTAGTGTATCTGAGAAACATTTTATCTCTCCTTTTTTATTGTTACTTTTTGCCATTTTACTAACTTGAGTTTAAATAAATAAATTTCAAAAATAATTCCATTTTTAATATTTTGAAGAATGGTCATACTGGTTTCCAGAACAGCTATGCCGGCATTATACAAGGGTTCCAATTTCTCCACATCCTCCATATCAGTGTTTTCTGGTTTTTTGATGTAGCCTTCTTAATGGGTTGGTATTAGTTCCTCTTTATGTTTTTTCAAATTATTATTATATTTGTAAAATTTTATTTAAATCCAAGGACATTGTAATGATGGTTTCAGGAGTAGAATTTAGTGATACATCACTTACATATAACACCCCGTGTTCATCCCAACAAGTGTCCTCTTTAATGCCTATCACCCATTTAGCCCATCCCCCTGCCCAATACCCCTCCAGCAACTCTCAGTTTGTTCTCTGTATTTAAGAGTCTCTTATGGTTTGCCTCCCTCTCTGTTTTTATCTTATTTTTCCTTCCCTTCCCCCACGTTCATCTGCTTTGTTTCTTAAATTCCTCATGTGAGTGAAATAATATGATATTTATTTATCTTTCTCTGACTGACTTATTTCCTTTAGCATAATATATTCTTGTTCTATCCATGTTGCAAATGGCAAGATTTCATTCTTTTGATTACCAAGTAGTATTCCATTGTCCATCGTGTATGTGTGTGTGTGTGTGTGTGTGTATACATACCATATCTTCTTTATTTATTCAACAGTTGATGGGCATATGGGCTCTTTCCATACCTTGTGTTGTTGATAGTGCTGCTCTAAATATTGGGATGCCTGTGCCCCTTTGAATAAGCATTTCTGTATCCTTTGGATAAAAATCTAGAGTTGTTAATTTTAGCCATTCTGACAGGAGTGAGGTGGTATCTCATTGTGGTTTTACATATCTCATTGATTTGTGTTTCTCTGATAGTGAGTGATATTGAGCATCTTTTCATGTGTCTGTTTGCCATCTGTATCTCTTCTTTGGAAATGGGTCTTTTCATGTCTTTTGCCCATTTCTTCACTGGATTATTTGTTTTTTTGGTGTTGAGTTTGGTAAGTTCTTTACATATTTTGGCTTCTAACCCTTTATCTGATACATCATTTGCAACTACTTTCTCCCATTCTGTCAGTTGCCTTTTATTTGTTGATTGTTTCCTTGGCTGTGCAGAAGCTTTTTATCTTGATGAGATTCCAGTAGTTAATTTTTGCTTTTATTTCCCTTGCCTCTGGAGATGTGCTGAGTAAGAAGTTGCTGAGGCCCAGGTCAAAGAGGTTTTTGCCTGCTTTCTCCTTGAGGATTTTGATGGCTTCCTGTCTTACATTTAGGTCTTTCATCCATTTTGAGTTTATTTCTGTGTATGGTGTAAGAAAGTGGTCCAGGTTCATTCTTCTGCATTTCGCTGTCCAGTTTTCCCAACACCATTTGCTGAAGAGATTGTCTTTTTCCACTGGATATTCTTTCCTGCTTTGTTGAACATTAGTTGGCCATATATTTGTGGGTCCATTTCTAGGTTCTCTATTCTATTCCATTGATCTATGTGTTTGTTTTTGGACTAGTACCTATATACTGTCTTGATGATTACAGCTTTGTAATACAGCTTGAATTCCGGAATTGTGATGCCTCTAGCTTTGATTTTCTTTTTCAACATTACTTTGCCTATCCTGGATGTTTTCTGGTTCCATACAAATTTTAGAATTGTTTGTTCTAGCTCTGTGAAGAATGCTGGTGGCATTTTGATAGGGATTGCATTGAATGTGTAGATTGCTTTGGGCAGCATTGGCATTTTAACAATATTTTTCTTCTAATCCATGAGCATGGAATGTTTTTCCACTTCTTTGTGTCTTCTTCAATTTCTTTCATAAGCTTTCTATAGTTTTCAGCATACAGATCATTTACCTCCTTGGTTATGTTTATTCCTAGTTATGTTATAGTGGTTTTTTTTTTGCAATTGTAAATGGGATAGATTCCTTGATATCTCTTTCTGTTGCTTCATTATTGGTATATAGAAATGCAACCAATTTCTATACATTGATTTTATATCCTGTGACTTTGCTGAATTCATATATCAGCTCTAGTAGTTTTTTGGTGGAGTATTTTGGGTCTTCCACATAGAGTGCCATGTGACTTATTAAAAAGGAATGAAATTCGAGTATAGGAGTCCCAGAAGATGAAGAGAAAGAAAAAGGGACCATTTATGTGACCAAATTATAGCTGAAAACTTTCTTAATCTGGGGAAGGACACAGACATCAAAATTCAAGAAGCACAGAGAACTCCCATTAGATTCAACAAAAGCTGACCATCACCAAGTCACCATAGTCAAATTCACAAAATACACATACAAGGAAAGAATCCTGAAAGCAACAAGGGAAAAGAGTCCTTAACTTACAAGGGAAGATAGATCAGGTTTGCAGCATATCTGTCCACAGAAAGTTGGCAGGCCAAAAATGAGTGGCAAGATATATTCAATATGCTGAATGGGAAAAATATGCAGCCAAAAATTCTTTATCCAGCAAGGCTGTCATTCAAAATAGAAGGAGAGATAAAGAATTTCCCAGATAATAAAAACTAACAAGAGTTTGTGACCACTAAATCAGCCCTGCAAGATATCGTAAGGGGGACTCTGGAGAAAAATAAAAATAAAACAAAGAAGACCAAAAGTAACAAAGACTAGAAAGGACTAGAGAACATTATCAGAAACACCAACTCTACAGGCAACACAATATCTTTCCATAATCACTCTAATTGTAAATGGCCTAAATGCTCCAATTAAAAGACATAGGGTTTCAGAATAGATAAAAAAAACAAGACTCATCGATATGCTGCCTACAAGAGACTCATTTTAGACCTAAAGAGACCTGCAGATTGAAAGTGAGGGGATGGAGAACTATCATGTTAATGGATGTCAAAAGATGGGGCACCTGGGTGGCTCAGTTGGTTAAGTGGCTGAAACTTGGTTTCAGCTCAGGTCAGGGTCTCATGTTTTATGAATTTGAGCCCCACATCAGGCTCTGTGCTGATAGCATGGAGCCTGCTTGGGATTCTTTCTCCCTCTGTACCCCTCTCCTGCTTGCTCTCTCTCTCTCTCAAAATAAATAAAAATAAACCTAAAAAAAAAAAGCCAGAGTAGCTATACTTATATCAGACAAACTAGATTTTAAGACAAAGATGAAGTGTAACAAGTGATGAAGAAGGGAATTATGTCATAATTAAGGGGTCTGTCCATCAAGAAGAGCTAACAATTGTAAATATTTATTCCCCCAACTTGAAAGAACCCAAATGTATACATCAATTAAGCATAAACATAAAGAAATTCATTGATAATAATGCCATAATAGTAGGGGACTTTAACACCCCATTTACAGTAATGGGCAGATCATCTAAGCAAAAAATCAACAAGGAAATTATGGTTTTGAATGACACACGGGACCAAATGGACTTAACAGATAAATTCATAACATTCCATCTTAAAGCAGTAGAATACACATTCTTTTCGAGTGCACATGGAACATTCTACAGAATAGATCACATACTAGGTCATAAATTAGCCCTCAAGAAGTACAAAAAGATTGATATCATACCAGGCATATTTTCAGAACACAATGCTATGAAACTTGAAATCAACCACAAGAAAAATTTGGAAAGACCAAGAATACTTCCAGATTAAAGAACATTCTAGTAAAGAATGAATGACTTGACCAAGAAATTAAAGAGGAAATTAAAAAGTACATGGAAGCCAATGGAAATGAAAACATTACAGTCCAAAACCTCTGGGATGCAGCAAAGGTAGTCATAAGAGGAAAGTATATACCAATCCAGGCCTTCCTAAAGAAGGAAGAAGTGTCTCAAATACTCAACCTAACCTTACACCTAAAGAAGCCAGAAAAAGAACAGCAAATAAAGCCCAAAATCAGCAGAAGAAAGGAAATAATAAAGATTAGAGAAGAAATTAATGATATCAAAATAAAAAAACCAGAACAGATCAAAAAACCAGGAGCTGGTTCTTAGAAAGAATTAACAAAACTGATAAACCCCTAGCCAGATTTATCACAAAGAAAAGGAAAGGACCAAACTAAATAAAATCACAAATGAAAGAGGAGAGATCACAACCAGCATCTCAGAAATACAAAGGATAATAAGAGAATATTATGAACAACTTATACCAACAAATTGGGCCATCTGGCAGAAATGGACAAATTCCTAGAAACATATAAACTACCAAAACTGAAACAGGAAGAAATCTAAAATTTGAAAAGACCCATAACCAAGAAAGAAGTCCAGGGCCAGGTGGCTTTCCAGGAGTATTTACCAAACATTTAAAGAAGAGTTAATACTTATTCTTTTGAAGCTGTTCCAAAAAATAGAAACGGAAGGAAAAATTTCAAACACATTCTATGAGGCCAGCATTACCTTGATTCTAAAACCAAAGACCCCACTAAAAAGGAGAACGCATGATCAAGTGGGATTTATTCCTGGGATGCAGGGCTGGTTTAATATCCACAAATCAATCATTGTGAGTCATCACATTAATAAAAGAAAGGATAAGGACCTCATGATCCACTCAATAGATGCAGAAAAAGCATTTGACAAAATAGAGCATCCTTTCTTGATAAAAACCCTCAAGAAAGTAGGAATAGAAGGAACATACCTCAACATCATAAAGGCCATGTATGAAAGACCCACCACTATCACCCTCAATGGGGAAAAACTGAGAGCTTTCCCCCTAAGATCAGGAACACGACAGGGATATCCACTCTCACCACTGTTGTTCAAAATAGTGTTCGAAGTACTAGCCTAAGCAGTTAGACAACAAAAATAAATAAAAAGCATCAAAATTGTCAAGAAAGAAGTCGAACTTTCACTCTTCACAGTTCTTTAAATGTTTGGTGGAATTCACCAGTGAAGTCATTGGGTTTAGGACTTTATTTTGGGATATTTTTGGCTAATGATTCAGTCTCCTTACTCATTATAGATATATTCATATTTTTTCATTCTTCATGATTCAGTCTTGGTAGGTTCTGTGTTTTTAGGAATTTGTCCATTTCATCTATGTTACCAAATTTGTTGGGGGTAAAAAGTTCATAGTACTCTCTTATATTTTTTTTATTTCTATCAAATTGGTAGTAATATCCCTAGTTTCATTTCTGATTTCAGTACTTTGAGTCTTTTTTATTAGTTCATCTAACTGAATGTAATTTTGTTGATCTTATTCAAGGAAGTAACTTTTGGTTTCATTGATTTTTCCCTATAGGTTTTCTTTTCTCTAATTTACATCAGCTGTGATCTTTATTATTTTCTTTCTTTTGCTATGTTGGGTCAATTTGTTCTTTTTTTAATTCTCTGAGATATAAAGATAGGTTGTTGATTTAAGATTTTTATTTTTTTAATATAAGCATTTATAGCTATAAATTTCTCCCTTGTACCGCTTTTGCTTCATCCTATGAATTTTGGTATGTTATGTTTTCATTTCCATTCATTTATAAGTATTTTCTAATTTCCCTTGTGATTTTTTGATGCATTGATTGTTTAAAAGTGTGTGGTATAATTTTTCATGAATGTGTAAATTTTCCAGTTTTGTGTTACAGACTTCTAGCTTCATCCGCTTGTGGTTGGAAAGGATAATTTGTATGGTATCTGTCTTTTTAAATGTATTGAGACTTAATCTGTGGCCTAACATATGACCTATCCTGAAAAATGTCCTATGTGCACTTGAGAATAATGTGTATGCTATTATTGTTAAGTATTCTGTATATGTCTGTATTCTGTATAGTTTCTTGTGTTAAGTCATCTATTTCCTTACTTATCTTTGATCTGGTTGTTCGTTCCATTATTGAGAGTAGGGTATTGAAGTGTCCAATTATTACTGCAAATTGGTCTGTTTCTCCCTTCAGTTCTATCAGGTTTTGCTCTGTACCTTTTCCTGGCCTATCATTTGGTGTGTAAATGTTTATAATTGTTATATTTTCTTACTGTATTGAACCTTTTATTAATATATAGTGTCTTTCTTTGTCTCTTATTACCTTTTTTGATATAAAGCCTATATTGTCTAATGTCAGTATAGCCACCTCTGCTGATTTGGGTTACTATTTTCACAGAATATCTTTTTTCTATTCTTTCATTTGCAATCTATCTGTATCTTTGGGTCTAAAATGAGTTTCTTGAAGACAGCATATAGTTGGATCATATGTTTTTATTTATTCTGCCAATTTAGCTGACTTGATGGTAAATTATATTTAAAAAAATTAAAACAGTTCTTGAAGCCATTTACATGGTGTATTTTGTGAGAAATTTAAATCCCTGAAAATGACAACTTGACCAGAATTGCTAGGTATTCCAATACTTATTTTCTTCTTTTCTCCATAAAGAATGCACAAGTATCTGCTGATATTTTGTGTATTGGGAAACATTTGGTTTCATTCCCTCTACTTAAGACTTGTAAAATTTTTTTACATTTGAAATTTAAATAATATTTAAATTTATTTCTTCAGTCCTTCATTTACCATTTATGAAGGCAGGTATTATGCTAAGTAATGGATATACAAAAATGAATAATACACAGTCTCTACTTTTAATTTGATTATAGTCAAGTAAAGAAGACTAATAGGAAAGCAGATAAATATAGTAGAGTGTGGTAAGTACTCTGATGAAAGTAAGTAGAGATGCTATACAGTCATGTGCTGAAGCTGGTTTATGCCAGCTCATGGAAGCCAGTTATTAAATAGTTAGAAACTTTGCAAATCTGTTTTACCAGTGGTAGCTTGAAATTGACTATGGTGGGCATATTTATACCATGGAAATTGGCAAATGCTACAAATAGTGCTTTCTCTTTTTTCCCTAGTTTTTCTTTTTTTTCCTTAGGATATCCAGTTTACTAATACACCATTGTTGGTATAGGAGCAGAGGTATTAAATCCAGTCCTTTACCTTATTTCAACATGAACCCATTCTGCATAGCATGTCATAAGTTGCTACAGGACCAGCTGCTTCTAGTGTTTTAGGTAACAGCCTCTCACAAACATGGTGGCTATTACCCTTTTAGATGAGGAAAGTGAGATTAAGTCTAGATTCAGACTAAATCACCTGTGGGTTCTGTTTTTATTCCAGAGATTATAAAGCAGCTAACATCAACATCAATTTATATATCGTCAATGAGCCTTGGCTCTACTCACTGGCCTGGTGCTCCAGGATTCACTCAGTGACCACAGACAACATTCAGACCCTGAGTCAGCTAAATCACCCTTACTTCTTCATGGTGAGCTGGTTGTCCAGATTGTTCTTCCAAGTCTGTTACAGTAGGAGTCTAAGTCCCTTACCCCACACCTACATTGTCCACTGTGCAGACACCTGGGGAGCTACTTAAAAGCAGAAAGTTCTATGATATTGGAGATGAGGCATTCTCCCTTCTCTCACCCAGATCCTTCTGTGATTTGTAGGGAGAAATTAGTATTGTTATAATAATTGCTGTTTACCAAATCTTCACAGTGTGTTTTTCATGCAGTATGTAATTTGTCCCTCTGAGTTACTCACTTTCATTATCTCTATGAAGAAACAAGTTTTCAGATATTAAGATTCTTGGACATGGTTGCATGATGCAAGATTCAAAATGAGGTCTGACTCCAGAGTTTTGCTACTGTAGCCCCACCTTTCTAGATGCAGTGATAGTGACAGGGGCTGTAGGAAAAAACCTGTATGTCCTGAACAAAATCCTTCTGAAAAGGAGAACCATTGTCCAGCCACCTAGCTTAATTGCCCCTCCTAGCCCTGCTACTGCTTATTGCCAGAGGTTTGGGGACCTGAATACTTGGGTTATAATCCCAGCTAAATCCTGTCGCTTACTATCTGTGGAAACAGCCCTGGCTAACCAGTTAACTGCTGCAGAGCTTGTTTTTCTTATCTGTGTACAGTAGGTTGACTGAGTGGAACACAATAGTGTATGAGAGAAAACAGCTTAATTTCTCTCCATTGACTCTTTAAACTGCCCTGTGAGGTAGGCTTTCCCTGCTCCTGAATGAAATCTTACTCCAGTCCCATAACTTTTCTAGTCACTCTTAGGTAATTTTTAAATTTTATTTCCAGTCACCAAAAAGACTCAATTCAGAATAAAAGTGTCCAGTTGAGAGTAAAAACCCAGACTCCAAGTTGCCTTGAAAGGTAAACCTTTAGGCATAGAAGCCTAACTGAGGAGAAGAATTATTTCATGTTGCCTTGTCCACACCTCCAGCCTCACTAGCCCTTGTTTAGGGTCACAACCAGAAGAAAGGAGATCAGGGTCAAGGTCACAATCTCATGGAGCCGGACTGCATTGAGGCCTCTGGTAGCTGTGTAAAATTACTGACACCTTATTTCTTGGTAGCTTGGGCAACTTTCTGGAGATGACCCTGAAGGAAACCTTGGATGGCAGGTCCCTTGGCATAGGTGAAGCCTTGCTACTTGTCTGTCCTTGTATAATTTTCCTTCATATGTGTACTATATGTTTTTCTAACATTTTCTTTTAAAAAATTGATTACAAAGTAAATCTGTTAATTATATGAAATTTAATCATTACAAAAATACATAAATCCGAAAGCAACACCCCACTCCGTAATCCTATCCCCTAAGTCGGTAATGTTTCAAAGTTGTCCCTTTCCATATATTAAATGAAGTTTTATTAAATAAAGCTTTTTATTTTAATACTTGAATTAATACTATTTGAATTGATAATAAATTCATGTGATTCAAAATTCAAAAACTATAAAGTTTTCTTTTATGCCTTTCTCCTATGCCTGGCTTTTTTTAAAAGGACCCATCGCCTCTTTGTTCAGGAAGATCCAAATCTTGGCTCTACCACTTACTGTGTAAATTTGGAAATGTTAGTTAACCTGTCTGTGCCTCAGTTTATTTATTAGTAAATTAGGGATAATGATAGTACAACAGAAGTATTTTTATCCACCATAGTCTAGTCTGATCACTGGTCTGTTAATTGAAAAAGTTAAAGTGGGAAATCATCTATCTATCTATCTATCTATCTATCTATCTATCTATTTCACAGTCAATCAGCCTTTACTACTTAAAAACAGACAGCTGAAATGTAGTGCCTCAAACAAATATTTTTTTTGTTATATCCTTTATGATAGCTCAATGGTCTTCTGGTCTGAGCCAGCTTGGTCTAGGATGGCCGCATTCTTATGTCTAGTGTCTTACCTGGGATGACTGATGTCTCTGTTCATGTTGTCAGTCATCCTCAAGGAGGCCAGCTTGAGCATGTTCACCTGGTGGCAGTGGATTCCCAGCTGCAAGAGAGGTCAAGCCCTAATGCACATGCAGTTTTCAGGATTTTTTAGGTGTGATATTTGCTAATGTTCCATTGGCCAAAGAAAATTACATGGCCAAATTTAGATTCAAGGTGGAATAGTGGAGAAATAGACTTCATTTCTTGATGGGGAGGAACAGCAAAATCACATTGCACACAGACCTGCATTTTGGGAAGAATGTTGTGGTCATATTTATAAACAATCTGTCACATACATACTTCACACATTTTATTTTAATTTAAAATATTCATTTACCTTGTAACAGAGAGTCAAGGTCTTTGAGGTTACTTTAGCTGATTGAATACTGTATTCACTTGCTTATTTAAACGCTGAATAAACCAGCTATGACCTCTAAGTTTTGTTTCTTTAAACAACAAAGTCATTGGGAGAAACAGTCTGAATGAGGGATTTACCCAGATTTTCATAATCCTTTTACCCTAGTCTCTCACAGTGTTTCACTCACACCTCATTCAGTTGCAGTTTATTTTTTAATGACCTGTTCTTTCTTCATTGAGATTTTCAAAGCATTGGCTTAGTTTTCTTAAAAATGACATACTTCTTTTTCACTTAGATTTAAGTGACATTTAATTACACTGCACAGTTATAACAAGTACAACTGTTCTAAGCCATTTAAGGAGAAAGAACGATTGACTCTTTTTAAGGATTTTTTTAAGGTTTGTTTATTTTGAGAGGGAGACAGAGGGAGAGGGAGAGAGAGACAGACAGACAGACAACAGCAGGGGAGGGACAGAGAGAGAGAATCCCAAGCAGGCTCCAAGCTGTCAGCAGAGCCAGACGCAGGACTCGATCCCATGAACTGGGAGATCGTGACCTGAGCCAAAATCAAGAGTTAGACACTTAAGCAACTGAGCCACTCAGGCGCCCCAAGAACGACTGATTCTTAGTAAATGGACAGCTCGCCTGGTGGGCATTCTGTAGCAGGCCAAGCTGTCAGTCAGTTTCCCAGAGGGGATTAAGAGCCTGGGTTTAGTGGAAGTTGGTTAAATGTTTTCTACTGTACCTGCTTAGTGGGCTGTGGTGAGGATGAAGTGTGAAAACACCTTTAAAGTGCTTAGAATACTTCCTTAGCTCTTATGATGCTAATTAATTAATTGTTAGTTGTTGTCATCATGACCATTAGTGTTACTGTCATTATTAATGTTAGTATTCACTCCACAGAAAGACCCTGGGATAAGGTGAGGAATGGCTCAAGAAAAAAAGAGTCCCAGACCCAACAGAGAGGAAACAATGGAGTTGGAAAGGGAGGATCAAATCAGGGAATTACAAAACTCACACAAGAGGACCAAGGAGATGGAGCTCTGGGTAATGGGTGATTCAGGCAAGGAGCATGGAGAAGGGGGCACATTAGCTAAGGGGGAGTTCTAATTTCAGCATACTTATTTGAAACATGACGATTTAGAACAAAAATTCCTAGATTCTAGCTCACAGTCCAGTTGCTTCAGCGTCATCCGAGAAGCAGATGAGAATGCAGAAATGGTAGTTTCTGAGATATGTAGTGAGACCTAGGACCCTGTATTACTCCAAGGTGTCCAGGTATGCTCGGATGTGCAGCCAGATTTGGGAAGCAGTACTATGAAAACACAGAGGGGTAGAAGTCAAGAAACTTGAGCTATATGGAGTCCTAGGTCCAGAATAGACTTGCTATGTGACTTCTCTGGGACTCCTCTGAGGGTTAAGGGAGATAAAGAGTATGAAGTGCTTTGTCCCGTGTAGAGTCCCCTGCACATCTAAGGGGTGATAGGATATCAGCAGGTACTCTCTCTGTTTGAGACCACCACATCAGTCAAAGTTTCTTTACCTGCTCAGCCTTTCCCCTGCTCTTCCCCCAACCCAGGCAGGAGAGCATAGGACGTGGCCCATGTGATCTGAAATCCTTTCCAACTGTAGTTTTTTAAACTGTTTTGTTTTCTGTTTTGCAGACACCAGGTTACTATATGTTCATGTGGCTTCTCATGGATAGTGTTTCTGCAGTTCTCATTTTTGCCATATTTTATTTTCATTGGTAAGCATATAGTTGCTATTTTAAATGAATTTTTCCCAAGATAAAAGTGTAAATAGTTCTTATGTAAAGTTCAGAAAAAAACACTTAGACTCTTCCTGTAATTCCACGTGGCAGGCTCTCAGGAAGACAGTGTTTGTACTTTGAACCTGTCATTTCTTCTCATGCTGCCTGTAGCTCCTCACACCCTTTCTGCCACCTCAACACAGGACGATATTCTAAGGATATGGACTCTCACTGAAGCCTAGTCAAATCCTGTTACTACAGATTCATTATAGACCAGTTAGAAAAGGACAAGGGTTGAAGGTTGTACAGAACAAGTGCCTCAACTTCCCACCTTCCATGAAACAAAGCAGGTTCACAAACTGGGAAGCCCGGGTTGTAGCCCTGGTTATGGTCCTCAGTTGCTGGGTGAAGTGCTTCTTTCTAGGCTATAGTCTTATTATCTGTCCAAGATGACATTTGAGAATCCTTGCAGGGCAAATGCTATAGGATTGCAAGATTCAAGGTGGGAAAGGGAACATCCAGGTAGCAGAATTTTAGCTAGAGGAGTCCATAGTTGTTTGACCTCATCATGCCCATCATTTCTTCATTTGTGAGTTATCCTTTAAAGAAGAAAGTATAAACCCTGTACTTAAGTGAGAATTTGGATAATGTTTCTTTTCTGCCTATTGCCTTGGATTATTGTCTTTTTTGGAAGAGGCCTGTGAGACTCATGGGTGGTCTGTTTCCTTCTAGGTGGAGAGAGAGCAAAAAAGAAATGTTCAATAGCAGCATTCACACAGGTAAAGTCAGAGGCTTAGCCTTCTCCTGTCTCTTCATCCTTACCCGTTGCCTCCAGGATGTGGGGCCTGCTTTTCATGTCTCTGACAAGAACTGAGAGAGTCTGTGGAAAGTGGGAGGTGGGGACCAGGGATAAGTTGGGAAATATAGGCTGGAAAACCCCTGACATCAGACTTCATTTTGGACTTTATCCTTTGGAGTGAGGCCTCTTGGAAGACTTTGAGCATGGGTGTTGATTTGTTCACTTGTTCGTATATTAATTCATCACACAGTTATTGAGTACCCCCTTTGTGCCAGGCATTCTGAGAAGGGCTGAAGATAACTGAAAGCTGTCTATGGAGGTGGCCCAAGGGAAGGGAGGGCTGACACCCAAAGAACAGTGAGGAAGGAAGCAAAAGTAGAGCAGTTGACACCATTGGTCCAGGCACCAAGGTCCAGCTACCATAGTATCTGCCATGCCGGTGAGAGATGAATGTGTTTTATGGGCCTTCAGTTGTGGGTGATGTATGTTGGAGGGTGGAGGGAGAAAACTGCAGAGATCCTGAAATGCTGGACTAGAGTCTAGGCTCTGCATATAAGTAATCAAGAGATGGCAAATGAGCTTTGAACAAGGGAGCAATATGCTTAGATTTCTGTGTAAAGGGATAGAATAACAGAATACCTCTTATTTAGAAGAATAACTCAGGGACTGAGGAAGTGAGATAGGCCCAGTAAGGGGAAGGGAAGCTAGATTTTATTTTTCAGGAGGCTGTGGGGATAATAACACAGTGAGTAACTGGTTGGAAAGCCAGTGCAATGTCAAAGGAGAAGCCAATTGGAGGCAAAGGACTGTGCGATACACAATACAGTTTTCTTCCACAGTTCCTGGAGCCTTAGGTAAAGTTGGTACAGTCACAGAATCATGAATTAATTTCATTTCTCGTGGATAGTGGTGAAGATCCTGAAACACCGTGCACCAGAGCTGGCAGAGGGTTGAACTGATAGAATACTTTAAGAGTTGCAGGAATGGATCCACAGGGACCATGAAAAAATAAGTTCAGAAACCTGAATAAATTAAGTGGAGGGCAATCGTCTTTAATACTGTGAAACTGAAGGATCAAACTAAGTTCACCCAAATCTCTTAGATCTCAGAAAGATCTTAAGTAATTTTTGAGTTATATGGATTTTAAGATCACTCTGCTTACTGTTAATAAGTCTGAAGGCTTTATTCTAGCTACCTTATTATTTTCAGTAGTTGTATTAGTAAACTGGGACTGCTATAACTAAATACCACAATTTGGATGGCTTACACAACAGAAATTTATATTCTCAGTTCTAGAGCCTAAAAGGCCAAGATCAATGTGTGAGCAGGTTTGGTTTCTTCTGAGGCCTCTCTCCTTGGCTTGCAGGTAGCCATCTTCCTGCTGTGTCCTCAAACAGCCTTATCTCTGTGCGCACACGTACACTCAGTGCCTTTCTGTGTCCACATTTTCTTTTCTCCAATCATATTGGATTAGGCCTGATTTTAATCCCTTCTTTAAAGGCCCTATTTCCAAATATAGTCCAGTTCTGAGGTACTGGGGTTTGGGGCTTCCACGTGTGAACTTGAGGGGCCCAAAATGTAGCCCAAAACAGTAATAGAGCCAGGAATTGGAAAAAACAACAACAACAACACATGAAAATGATGATGAAAGTATGGATGGGAGAGAAAGTTTTGAAGGAAAATTCAAAGAATGTATATGTATGAATGAAGGAAAAATTACTTAGTTAAATTGACCCCAACTCCCTACCATATTGAAATGATGATAAGAAAATAAGGTGAATAAAAAATTAAGAATTTTTCTTGTTTTTTTTTTAAAGTTTTTAGTTGTCTGTTACAGAAACCAATTTTGCCTGATCTAAGTAGAAAAAAAATGTATTGAAAGGCTGTATGGGTGCCTCCAAGAGATACCTAGAAGGTACAGGACCAAGTTTAGAATCAAGGAAGGTACAGGGAAGACTGAAGCCAAAACCACAGCCCAGATCCACTGGGGCTGAAGAGAATAGAACCCCAGACACTAAGTACAGTATCACATCTTGCACCACAACAACCTCCAGGATGGGCATGTACTGGTGCAACTGCTGCTGCCACCATAAGGCATTCATCTTTCTAGCTTTAGGATGTATTTTTCAACACTGTAAAGAAGTCAGTCCTTTGTCTTCTGCCTCATATAGTTTCTTATGAAAGGTCTTACCAAAAAAAAAAAAAAAAAGTCTTCCGTTTTATCTTTGTTCCTCTACTTGTAATATGTCCTTTTTCTCTAGCTGCTTTTTAAGATTGTTCTTTTTATTACTGGTTTTCAATAATTTGATTATGGTTTACTTTGTTGTATATGAGTATGTGTGTGTCTATCTATCCTGCTTGGGGTTCGCTGAACTTTTAGATCAGTCAGTATAATTTTCATCAAATTGATATATTTTCAGTCTTCATTTTTTCAAATATTTTCTTGCTCCTACCCTCTTCTGGGGTTCCCAATTACATAGATATGAGAAAGTTTGATATTTCCCATTGGTTGCTGAGACTCTGTTTGTTGTTATTTGTAGCCTATTAATTTCTCTGCTTCCTCTTGAGTAGATTCTATTTCTGTATATATTAGTTTTTTATTGCTGTGTAACAAATTGCTGCAAACCTAGCAGCTTAAAATAATACAAATTTATCATCTCACAGTGTCTGTGGGCCATGGGTTCAGGCATGGATTAATAGGGTCCTCTACTTAAGAGTCTCCCAGGCTAAAATCAAGGTATCAGCCTAGACTACAATCTCATCTGAGACTAGTTGTTGGAAGAATTTAATTCCTTACTGAATTGTAAGTGGTAAAACTGAAGTTGTTTCTGTTTCCTTGATGACTGTTGGCAGGGTTTGCTCTGAGTTCCTAGAGTCCACCTTCAGGTCGCAGCCATATGGCCCTCTGACAATATGGCAGCTTACTTATTCAAAATCAGCAGGAGAATATCTTATAGCAGATAGATTCAGGAAAAAGAGACCAAAGGAAGTAAAATAACAGACAAAACAAACAGAAAACAAGTTGACACGTGATAGTCTTAAATCCAACCATTTATTAATTACATAAAATATAAATGGAGCAGATACATCGAAGTAGAGATTGTCAGACTGGATAGAAAAAAGCAGGACCTAACCATATGTTGTCTACAAAAGAAATATTTAAGGGGCGCCTGGATGACTCAGTTAAGCGTCTGATTTCGGCTCAGGTCATGATCTCACCATCAGTGAGTTTAAGCTCCACGTCAGGTTCTGTGCTGACAGCTCGGAGCCTGAAGCCTGCTTCAAATTCTGTGTCTCCCTCTCTCTCTGCCCCTCCACTGCTCCTGCTCTGTCTCTCTCAAAATAAAATAAAAACATAAAAGTTTTTTTAAAAGAAATATTTAAATAGACAACAAAAGATTAAAAATGAAAGGATGGGAAAATGATATGGCATGGAAAAACAGTAAGCATAAGATATAACATCTGAAAAAAATAGACTTCAAATCATGGAGCGTTACTGGAAGCAAAGATTTCATAAATGATGAAAAGGTCAGTATAGCAAGAAGGCATTATAATTAGAGCTCTGTATAAACTTCATACATGAAACAAAAACTGAAAGCGAGAAATAATGCTTGGGCATTTTAACATTCCTCTCTCAGTCCCTGCAAGAACAATGAAACACAAAAAATAAAATCAGAAAGGTTATTGAAGTCTGAATAACACTTACAGCCACATGGACCTAACTGGCATAAAACATTATACACAACAACTGCAGACTATATAATATTTTCAAATGTACATGGCATATTGCCAAAATAGACCACATGACAGGCCATAAAACAAGTCTCAATACATAAATTTAAGAAGACTGAAATCTTAAAGTATGCTCTGTGACCACAACAAAATTAAATTAGAAATGAGCTTTAATATGGGAATGCAAGCTGGTGTAGCCACTCTGGAAAGCAGTATGGAGGTTCCTCAAAAAACTAAAAATAGAACTAACCTACGACCCAGCAATTGCACTACTAGGCATCTATCCACAGGATACAGGTGTGCTGTTTCGAAGGGACACATGCACCCCCATGTTTATAGCAGCACCATCAACAATAGCCCAAGTATGGAAAGAGCCCAAATGTCCATCGATGGATGAATGGCTAAAGAAGAAATGGTATATCTATACAATGGAGTATTACTCAGCAATCAAAAAGAATGAAATCTTGCCATTTGCAGCTACATGGATGGAACTGGAGGGTATTGTGCTAAGTGAAATTAGTCAGAGTAAGACAAAAATCATATGACTTCCCTCCTATGAGGACTTTAAGAGACAAAACAGATGAACATAAGGGAAGGGAAATAAAAATAATATAAAAACAGGGAGGGGGACAAAACAAAAGAGACTCATAAATATGGAGAACAAACTGAGGGTTACGGGAGGGGTTGTGGGAGGAGGGATTGGCTAAATGGGTAAGAGGCACTAAGGAATCTACTCCTGGAATCATTGTTGCACTATATGCTAACTAATTTGGATGTAAATTTTAAAAAATTAAGTTAAAAAAAGAAATGAGCTTTAATAAAATACTAGGTAAGTCTCTAAATGTTGGAAATTAATGTATTTCTAAACATCAAGTTGATTTATCAAGGGATAAATCACAAGAGAAATTAGAAAATATTTTAAAAGGTAATGCATATACAATAGTGAAATTTGTGGGGTAAAACTAAAGCAGGACTTGGAAATTTGTAACTTTAAATTTTAGAATGAAGAAAGCTTAATATTGATAAGGTTTCTACCTCAAGAATCTAGAAAAAGAAGAATAAATTTTTCCCCAAGTAAAAGGAAGGAAAGAATAAAGATAGTAGGAATCAATGAAATAGAAGATACCCCAAAAATAGAGAAAATGAAAAGTAAAAGTTAATTTTTTATTTTTTATTAAATATATGAAATTTATTGTCAAATTGGTTTCCATACAACACCCAGTGCTTATCCCAAAAGATGCCCTCTTCAATACCCATCACCCACCCACCCCCCATCAGCCCTCAGTTTGTTCTCATTTTTTTTTAAATTTTTTTTCAACGTTTTTTATTTATTTTTGGGACAGAGAGAGACAGAGCATGAACGGGGGAGGGGCAGAGAGAGAGGGAGACACAGAATCAGAAGCAGGCTCCAGGCTCTGAGCCATCAGCCCAGAGCCCGACGCAGGGCTCGAACTCACGGACCGGGAGATCGTGACCTGGCTGAAGTCGGACGCTTAACCGACTGCGCCACCCAGGCGCCCCAGTTTGTTCTCAGTTTTTTTTTTTTAATTTTTTTTTCAACGTTTATTTATTTTGGGGACAGAGAGAGACAGAGCATGAACGGGGGAGGGGCAGAGAGAGAGAGGGAGACACAGAATCGGAAACAGGCTCCAGGCTCTGAGCCATCAGTCCAGAGCCCGACGCGGGGCTCAAACTCACGGACCGGAGATCGTGACCTGGTTGAAGTCCGACGCTTAACCGACTGCGCCACCCAGGCGCCCCTGTTCTCAGTTTTTAAGAGTCTCTTATGCTTTGGCTCTCTCCCACTCTAACCTCCTTTTTTGTTTTTTCCTTCCCCTCCCCCATGGGTTCCTGTTAAGTTTCTCAGGATCCACATAAGAGTGAAAACATATGGTATCTGTCTTTCTCTGTATGGCTTGTTTCACTTAGCATCACACTCTCCAGTTCCATCCACGTTGCTACAAAGAGCCATATTTCATTCTTTCTCATTGCCCTGTAGTACTCCATTGTGTATATAAACCACAATTTCTTTATCTATTCATCAGTTGATGGACATTTAGGCTCTTTCCATAATTTGGCTATTGTTGAGAGTGCTGCTATAAACATTGGGGTACAAGTGCCCCTATGCATCAATACTCCTGTATCCCTTGGGTAAATTCCTAGCAGTGCTACTGCTGGGTCATAGGGTAGGTCTATTTTTAATTTTTTGAGGAACCTCCACACTGTTTTCCAGAGCGGCTGCACCAGTTTGCATTCCTACCAACAGTGCAAGAGGGTTCCCGTTTCTCCACATCCTCTCCAGCATCTATAGTCTCCTGATTTGTTCATTTTGGCCGCTCTGACTGGCCTGAGGTGATATCTGAGTGTGGTTTTGATTTGTATTTCCCTGATGAGGAGCGACATTGAGCATTTTTTCATGTGCCTGTTGGCCATCCAAATGTCTTCTTTACAGAAGTATCTATTCATGTTTTCTGCCCATTTCTTCACTGGATTATTTGTTTTTTGGGTGTGGAGTTTGGTGAGCTCTTTACAGATTTGGATACTAGCCCTTTGTCCGATATGTCATTGCAAATATCTTTTCCCATTCCGTTGGTTGCCTTTTAGTTTTGTTGATTGTTTCCTTTGCTGTGCAGAAGCTTTTTATCTTCATGAGGTCCCAATAGTTCATTTTTGCTTTTAATTCCCTTGCCTTTGGGGAGGTGTCAAGTAAGAAATTGCTGTGGCTGAGGTCAGAGAGGTCTTTTCCTGTTTTCTCCTCTAGGGCTTTGATGGTTTCCTGTATCACATTCAGGTCCTTTATCCATTTTGAGTTTATTTTTGTAAATGGTGTAAGAAAGTGGTCTGGTTTCAACCGTCTGCATGTTGCTGTCCAGTTCTCCCAGCACCATTTGTTAAAGACACTGTCTTTTTTCCATTGGATATTCTTTCCTGCTTTGTCAAAGATTAGTTGGCCATACATTTGTGGGTCTAGTTCTGGGGTTTCTATTCTATTCCATTGGTCTATGTGTCTGTTTTTGTGCCAATACCATGCTGTCTTAATGATTACAGCTTTGTAGTAGAGGCTAAAGTCTGGGATTGTGATGCCTCCTGCTTTGGTCTTCTTCAAAATTACTTTGGCTATTCGGGGCCTTTTGTGGTTCCATATGAATTTTAAGATTGCTTGTTCTAGCTTTGAGAAAAATGCTGGTGCAGTTTTGATTGGGATTGCATTGAATGTGTAGATAGCTTTGGGTGGGATTGACATTTTGACAATATTTATTCTTCCAACCCATGAGCGTGGAATGTTTTTCCATTTCTTTGTATCTTCTTCAATTTCCTTCATAAGCTTTCTATAGTTTTCAGCTTACAGATCTTTTACATCTTTGGTTAGATTTATTCCTAGGTATTTTATGCTTCTTGGTGCAATTGTGAATGGGATCAGTTTCTTTATTTGTCTTTCTGTTGCTTCATTATTAGCGTATAAGAATGCAAATGATTTCTGTACATTGATTTTGTATCCTGCGACTTTGCTGAATTCATGTATCAGTTCTAGCAGACTTTTGGAGGAGTCTGTCGGATTTTCCATGTATAATATGTCATCTGCAAAAAGTGAAAGCTTAACTTCAGCTTTGCCAATTTTGGTGCCTTTGATTTCCTTTTGTTGTCTGCTGATGCTGGAACTTCCAACACTATGTTAACAGCAGTGAGAGTGGACATCCCTGTCGTGTTCCTGATCTCAGGGGAAAAGCTCTCAGTTTTTCCCCATTGAGGATGATGTTACCTGTGGGCTTTTCATAAATGGCTTTTATGATGTTTAAGTATGTTCTATCCCGACTTTCTCAAGGGTTTTTATTAAGAAAGGATGCTGAATTTTGTCAAATGCTTTTTCTGCATCGATTGACAGAATCATATAGTTCTTATCTTTTCTTTTATTAATGTGATGTATCACGTTGATTGATTTGCGAATGTTGAACTAGCCCTATATCCTAGGAATGAATCCCACTTGATCATGGTGAATAATTCTTTTTATATGCTGTTGAATTCGATTTGCTAATATCTTATTGAGGATATTTGCATCCATATTCATCAGGGATATTGGCCTATAGTTCTCTTTTTTTACTGGGTCTCTGTCTGGTTTAGGAATCCAAGTAATACTGGCTTCATAGAATGAGTCTGGAAGTTTTCCTTCCCTTTCTATTTTTTTGGAATAGCTTGAGAAAGATAGGTATTATCTCTGCGTTAAACGTCTGGCAGAACTCCCCTGGGAAGCCATCTGGTCCTGGACTCTTATTTGTTGCGAGATTTTTGATAACTGATTCAATTTCTTCGCTGGTTATGGGTCTGTTCACGCTTTCTATATCCTCCTGATTGAGTTTTGGAAGTATGTGGGTGTTTAGAAATTTGTCCATTTCTTTCAGGTTGTCCAGTTTGTTGGCATATAGTTTTTCATAGTATTCCCTGATAATTGCTTGTATTTCTGAGGGATTGGTTGTAATAATTCCATTTTCATTCATGATTTTATCTATTTGGGTCATCTCCCTTTTATTTTTGAGAAGCATGGCTAGAGGTTTATCAATTTTGTTTATCTTTTCAAAAAACCAACTCTTGGTTTCATTGATCTGCTCTATAGTTTTTTTAGATTCTATATTGTTTATTTCTGCTCTGATCTTTATTATTTCTCTTCTTCTTCTGGGTTTAGGGTGTCTTTTCTGTTCTGCTTCTATTTCCTTTAGGTGTTCTGTTAGATTTTGTATTTGGGATTTTTCTTGTTTTGAGATAGGCCTGGATTGCAATGTATTTTCCTCTCAGGACTGCCTTTGCTGCATCCCAAAGCGTTTGAATTGTATTTTCATTTTCATTTGTTTCCATATATTTTTTAATTTCTTCTCTAATTGCCTGGTTGATCCATTCATTCTTTAGTAGGGTGTTCTTTAACCTCCATGCTTTTGGAGGTTTTCCAGACTTTTTCCTGTGGTTGATTTCAAGCTTCATAGCATTGTGGTCTGAAAGTGTGCATGGTATGATCTCAATTCTTGTATACTTATAAAGGGCTGTTTTGTGACCCAGTATGTGATCTATCTTGGAGAATGTTCCATGTGCACTTGAGAAGAAAGTATATTCTGTTGCTTTGGGATGCAGAGTTCTAAATATATCTGTCAAATCCATCTGATCCAATGTATCATTCAGGGCCCTTGTTTCTTTATTGACCGTGTGTCTAGATGATCTATCCATTGCTGTGAGTGGGGTGTTAAAGTCCCCTGCAATTACCACATTCTTGTCAATTCTTGCTTATGTTTGTGCTTACTTGTTTTATATATTTGGGGGTTCCCGTATTTGGCGCATAGACATTTATAATTGTTAGCTCTTCCTGATGGATAGACCCTGTAATTATTATATAATGTCCTTCTTCATCTCTTGTTACAGCCTTTAATTTAAAGAGTAGTTTGTCTGATATAAGTATGGCTACTCCAGCTCTCTTTTGACTTCCAGTAGCATGATAAATAGTTCTCCATCCCCTCACTTTCAATCTGAAGGTGTCCTCAGGTCTAAAATGAGTCTCTTGTAGACAGCAAATAGATGGGTCTTGTTTTTTTTTATCCATTCTGATACCCTATGTCTTTTGGTTGGCGCATTTAGTCCATTTACATTCAGTGTTATTATAGAAAGATATGAGTTTAGAGTCATTGTGATGTCTGTAGGTTTCATGCTTGTAGCGATGTCTCTGGTATTTTGTCTCACAGGATCCCCCTTAGGATCTCTTGTAGGGCTGGTTTAGTGGTGATGAATTCCTTCAGTTTTTGTTTGTTTGGGAAGACCTTTATCTCTCCCTCTATTCTAAATGACAGATTTGCTGATAAAGGATTCTCGGCTGCATAATTTTTCTGTTCATCACATTGAAGATTTCCTGCCATTCCTTTCTGACCTGCCAAGTTTCAGTAGAGAGATCCGTCACGAGTCTTATTGGTCTCCCTTTATATGTTAGAGCACATTTATCCCTAGCTGCTTTCAGAATTTTCTCTTTATCCTTATATTTTGCCAGTTTCACTATGCTGTGTCGTGCAGAAGATTGATTCAAGTTATGTCTGAAGGGAGTTCTCTGTGCCTCTTGGATTTCATTGCCTTTTCCCTTCCCCAGATCAGGGAAATTCTCAGCTATTATTTCTTCAAGTACACCTTCAGCACCTTTCCCTCTCTTCCTCCTCTGGAATACCAGTTATGCGTAGATTATTTCTCTTTAGTGCATCACTTAGTTCTCTAATTTTCCCCTCATACTCCTGGATTTTTTTATCTCTCTTTTTCTCAGCTTCCTCTTTTTCCATAATTTTATCTTCTAGTTTACCTATTCTCTTCTGCCTCTTCAATCCGAGCTGTCTCCATTTTATTTTGGAGCTGGTTGTCTCCATTTTATTTGAAGCTCATTTATAGCCTTTTTTAGCTACTCCTGGCTGTTCCTTAGTCCCTTGATCTCTGTAGCAATAGATTCTCTGCTGTCCTCTATACTGTTTTCAAGCCCAGCGATTAATTTTATGACTATTATTCTAAATTCACTTTCTGTTATATTGTTTAAATCCTTTTTGATCAGTTCGTTAGCTGTTGTTATTTCCTGGAGATTCTTTTGAGGGGAATTCTTCCATTTTGTCATTTTGGATAGTCCCTGGAGTGGTGCGGAACTGCAGGGCACTTCCCCTCTGCTGTCTTGAATAACTTGCGTTGGTGGGCAGGGTCGCAGTCAGACCTGATGCCTGCCCCCAGCCCGCCTCTGGGGCCACAGTCAGACTGGTGTGTATCTTCTCTTCCCCTCTCCTAAGAGCGGGATTCACTGGGGTGGTGTGGCCCGACTGGGCTACTTGCACACTGCCAGGCTTGTGGTGCTGGGGATCTGGCGTATTAGCTGGGGTGGATCGGCAAGGTGCACAGGGGCGGGAGGGGCAGGCTCAGCTCGCTTTTCCTTCGGTGATCCACTTCGGGAGGGGCCCTGTGGCAGTGGGAGGGAGTCAGACCTGCCGCTGGAGGGATGGATCCGCAGAAGCACAGCGTTGGGTGTTTGCATGGTGCAAGCAAGTTCCCTGGCAGGAACTGGTTCCCTTTGGGATTGGCTGGGGGATGGGCGAGGGGGATGGCAGGAACTGGTTCCCTTTGGGATTGGCTGGGGGATGGGCGAGGGGGATGGGCGAGGGAGATGGCGCTGGCGAGTGCCTTTGTTCCCTGCCAAGCTTCACTCTGTCGTCCAGGGCCCAACAACTCTCCCTCCCGTTGTCCTCCAGCCCTCAGCTCTCTGAGCAGAGCTGTTAGCTTATAACCTTCCAGATGTTAAGTCCTGCTTGCTGTCCGAACACACTCCGTCCGGCCCCTCCGCTTTTGCAAGCCAGACTCGGGGCCTCTGCTTGGCTGGCGGGCTGCCCCTCCGCCCCGCTCCCTGCCGCCAGTCCGTGTAGCGCGCACCGCCTCTCCACCTTTCCTACCCTCTTCCGTGGGTCTCTCGTCTGCGCTTGGCTCCGGAGAATCTGTTCTGAGTAAAAGTTAATTTTTTGAAAAGATTAACAAAATTGATAAACTCTGAGCAAGATGAGAAAGGGAGGGAAAGGAAGAGAGAGAGATTGATTGCTGATATGATGAATGAAAAATGGATTATCTGTCCATATCCTAGACATAAAAAGGAAAATTAGGAACATTTTTATGCCACTAAAATTTACAACTTAAGTAAACTAGAGAAATCCCTTGAAATAAACAGCTTACCAGAACTAAAAGAAGAAGAAATAGCAATTTTTAATAACTCACCTTCAGAATCAACTGCATATCCCAAAAACCTCACCAAAAGGAAACGTCTAGGCCCAGAGAATTTTCACTGGTTAATCAAATATTAAATAATGCTAATTTTATACTAACTCAGAAAAAAAGGAAGAGGAACACTACCTAGCAGATTTTTGAGGCCAACAATACCCTCCTATAAAACTGACAAAGATATTACAATAACTAAATTTATACACCAATATCATTATGAACTTAGACCTAAAAATTCTTAGCAAAATGTTAGCAAATTTAATACATCAGTATATAAAAAGGATAATATGTCATACGTAAGTAGGGTTTATCCCAGTAGTACAAGATGAATATATCATTTGAAAATTAATATAATCGACTGAATTAATAAAGTAGAAATAGTATATTTGACAGAAGTAAGCACCCATTTATGAGAAAAAAAAAAGCTCTGGGAAAACTAGTAGAATTAAACTTCCTCAATCTGATGGAAAACATTTACAGGAAACCTACAGTCAATATCATTTTTAACAGTGAAACAATGAATGTTTTTCCCCTAAGATCAGAAATAAGGCAAGGGTATCTGCTCTCACCACTTCTGCTCAGCATTGTGGAAATCCTAACTAGTTTGGTAAGATAAATAACAGGCATAAAGGAAGAAATAAAAAAAAACTCATTTGCAGATTAATTACATAAAAATTCTAGACTTCCCAGGACAGTGGAGTAGGAGAACCCTAAAGTCACCTTGTCCCATGGACACAACCAGTTAACACTCATGCCATTGTAAATGATCCAGAAAATGTCTCAAAGACTGCCAGAACAAACTTCACAACTAAATATAGAGAAGAGGGTAGGAAGGGCAAAGATATGGTGTGATTTAGATGGGTTTAACCACCAGAAAGAGGGAGCTATGGGTGTGGAGAGGGGAGAAAAAACAGACTATCACACCCAGAAGTCTGGACAGGGAAGATGAATCCCATAACATTTGGTGTTGAAAACCAGAGGGGCTGGATTTCATGAGTTCTTCTAACCAGTGAGACTTAAAGCCTGGAATTTTAAAAATCAGCAGGCTTGGCTCTAGGAGAGCCAAGAGGGCAATGGGAAACTGAGTCCCCACCCTTAAAGAGACAGCACAACACACAGCCCACAGGGATACAGCATAGAAGCAGCAGTTTGAAAAACACTGGGGGCATAGAGGGAGTGTTATTTACTAATCTCAGAGTTCACTGAGGGACTTCTCCAGTAACAAAGGAGCTGGCAGGCATTATCTCCCTCCCTTGCCCCACCTAGCATAAACACATGGCCACCTGTGCGAACCAATGTGGCACCAGTATTCACTAGCTAATTTGCTTATACTACACCCCATCCCCTCAAGCCAGGCTTGCCTCAGTCCTGGTGTTGCTGTTCCCCTCCCCCAGAAGACCAGCACAAATCTTGCCAACACATCTTCCAACTGTACACTTTGTAGGGCCTACATCCAGTGGAGGCTGGTGATCTCCCATGGGTGATTGTCACGCCTTATTAAAACTGTGCCCCCAGCCCACATGTGCTTTGTGAAGCTGACTGGGTTCTGTTTCTGTGATGGCTATGCTTGCCCTGTGGAAGAGGACTAGCACCACCTTGTTAAATTGTGTACCCTACCCACTACTTTCAAGAGCAAGAGACATAGCTGACTTACCTAACACAGAAAAACAGACAAAACTTGACTATATATATATATATCACTATATATATATCATATATATGATATATAGTGATATATATATATAGTGATATATATATAGTGATATATAGTGATATATATATAGTGATGTGATATATATAGTGATATATACATACAGTGATATAGATATAAATATATATATATTTATATATAGTCAAGTTATATATATATATATATATATATATATATATATATATATATAAAAGACAAAAAGAAAAAGAAAAACAGACACAAAGTTAGACAAAAATGAGACTGAGGAATATGTCCCAAATAAAAGAGTGGGACAAAATCACAGCAAGAGACTTAAGGGAAATGGAGATAAGTAATATGCCTGATAGAGAACTTAAAGTAATGATCATAAAGATACTCAATGGACTTGAGAAAAGAGTACAGGACATCAGTGAGACCCTTAAAGAGATTAAAAAAAAAAAGAACCAATCAGAAATAACACAATAATTGAAATTAAAAATAAACTATGGGGCACCTGGTTGGCTCGGTCAGTTAAGCGTCTGACTTTGGCTCAGGTCATGATCTTGCAGTTCATGGGTTTGAGGCCCACGTCAGGCTCTGTGCTGACAGCTTGGAACCTGGAGCCTGCTTCAGATTCTGTGTCTCCCTCTCTGTGCCTCCCCTGCTCTTGCTCTGTCTGTCTCTCAAAAATAAATTAACATTAAAAAAAAAGTAAACTAGATGAAATAGATAGTAGGCTAGAAGCAGCAGAAGAATGGATCAGTGACCTAGAAGATAGTGTAATGGAAAGTAATCAAGCTGAACAGGTAAGAGAAAAATATTGTGCAAAATGAGAATAGACTTAGGGAACTCAGTGACTCCATCAAGTGCAATAACATTTGCAATGTAGGGATCTCAAAAGAAGAAGAGAAAAGGTGGAAGAAAATTTATTTGGAGAAACAATAGCTGAAAACTTTGTGAATTTGGGAAAGAGAACAAATTCAGATCCAGGAGGCACAGAGATCCTGCAGCAAAAATCAACCCAAGGAGGTCCATAAGACACATAGTAATTAAAATGGCAAAAGACAGTGATAAAGAATTTTAAAAGCAGTGATAAAGAATTTTAAAAGCAAGAGAAAAGAAAACAGCTACATAGAAGGAAAGCCCTTTAAGGCTATCAGTGGATTTTTCACCAGAAACTCTGCAGGTCAGAAGGGAGTGGTATAATACATTCAAAGTGCTGAAATGGAAAAATCTGCAGCCAAGGATACTGTATCCAGCAAGGCTATCATTCAGAATAGAAGGAGAGATAATGAGTTTCCTAGACAGACAAAAGTTAAAGAAGTTCATGACCACTAAGCCAGCCCTACAAGAAATGTTAAAGGGGACTCTTTGAGTGGAAAGGAAATGACCATTAGTAAGAGTTAATAGGAAGCACAAAAGCAGTAAAAATAAGTATGTATGTAAAAATCAGTCAAGAGGCTCACAAAATGAAAGGATGTGAAGTATTATACCATATACCTAAAACATGGGGAGGAGAGGAGTAAAGAATGGGTCAAACTTAAGTGACCATCAACTTAAGCAGAAGATATTATATACAAACCTAATGGGAACAACAAATGAAAAACAAGTAATAGGCAAAAAATAAAAAAGAAATAAATCTAGGTATATCTCTAAAGAAAGCCAACTTATGGTGAGAGAAGAGGGCAAGTGAAGAAACAGAGAAGATCCACAAAAACATATAACAAATAACAAAATGGCAATAAATACATTCCTGTCAATAATTATGTAGTCTGTAAATGGACTAATTGCTCCAATCAAAAGATATAGTTTGTTGGAATAGATAGAATAAGAAAAAGACCCATCTATATGCTGACTACAAGAGACTCACTTCAGACCTAAAGACACATGCAGATTGAAAGTTAGGAGATGGACATATGTGGAATTTGAGAAACTCAACAGATGAACATAAGGGAAAGGAAGGAAAAATAAGATTTAAAAAACCAGAGAGGAAGGCAAACCATAAGAGATTCTTAAAAATGGAGAACAAACTGAGGGTTGTTAGAGGAGGTTGGTGGGTGGGTGGGTGGGGAGCAGGTTAAATGGGTGATGGGCATTAAGGAGGGCACTTTCAGGATGAGCATTGGATATCATATGTAAGAGATGAAGCACTGGGTCCTACTCCTGAAGCCAAGGCTACATTGTATGTTAACTAACTTGAAAATTTAAAAAAGGTGAGGAAATGAAAGAATATTTATCATGCAAATGGATATGAAAAGAAAGCCGAGGTAGCAATATTTATATCAATCAAAACTTTAAAACAAGGAATGTAACAAGAGACAAAGAAGGACACTATATGAACATTAAGGGGATAATACAACAAGAAAACATAATAATTGCAAATATTTATGCATCCAACATGGAAGCATCCAAATATATAAACCAGTTAATAACAAATATAAAGGAACTAGTCTATAGTAATACAATAATAGGGAACATTAACACCCGACTTACAACAATGGACAAGTCCTCTAAACGGAAAATCAATAAGGAACAGTGGTTTTGAATGACACACTGGACCAGATGATTTAATAGATGTATTCAGAACATTCATCCTAAAACAGAACACACATTCATTTCAAGTGCACATGGAACATTATCCAGAATAGATCACATATTAAGTCATAAAACAATTCTCAACGATTTCAAAAAGAAGTTATACCACACATCTTTTCTGACCACAACGTGATGAAACTAGAAAGCAACCACAAGAAAAAAAATCTGGAAAGAACACAAATAGGTGGAGGTTAAATAACATGCTAGTAAACAATGAATGGGTCAAGCAAGAAATCAAAGAGGAAATAAAAAAAATACATGGAGACAAATGAAAATGGAAACACAACAATCCAAAATCTTTGGGATGCAGCAAAAGTGGTTCTAAGAAGTTTATAGCAATACAAGCCTACTACCTTAAGAAGTAAGAAAAATCTCCAACAAACAACCTAACCTTACACTTAAAGGAGCTAGAAGAACAACAAACAAACAATAAACAACAAACAAAACCCAAAACCAGCAGAAGGAAGGAAATAATGAAGATTACAGCAGAAATTAATGATATAGAAACTGAAAACACAATGGAACAGATCAATGAAGCCAGCTGTTTCTTTGAAAAGATCAACAAAATTGATAAACCTCTAGCCAGACATATTTTAAAAAGAAAGACAAAAAAGAGGACTCAAAATCAGAAATGAAAGAGAAATAACCAACACCATGGAATATAAAGGACTGTAAGAGAATATTATAAAAAAAGTACATTTCAAAAAAACCTGGACAACCTAGAAGAAATGGATAAATTCCTAGAAACAGATAACCCACCACAACCAAAGCAGGAAGAAATGGAAAATTTGAACAGACCAATTGCCAGCAATGAAATTGAATCAGTAACTTAAAAAACTCCCAACAAACAAAAAAATCCAGGACCAGACAGCTACACAGGTGAATTCTACCAAACATTTAAAGAAGACTTAATACGTAATCTTCTCAGACTATTCCAGAAAACATAAGAGAAAGGAAAACTTCCTAATTCTTTCTATGAGTCCAGCATTACCCTGATACCAAAACCAAATAAAGACACACACACATACACGCATGTGCGTGCACGCACACACACACACACCTAAAAAAAGAGAAAAAACTAAAAAAGAAAACTACAAGCCAATATCCCTGATGAACATAGATGTAAAAGCCTCAACAAAGTACTAGCAAACTGAATCCAACAATATATTTTTAAAAATTATTCACCACAATCAAGTGGGATTTATTTCTGAGTTGAAAGGGTGGTTCAATATTCACAAGTCAATCAGTGTGATACATCACATCAATAAAAGGATAACAACCATCTGATCCTTTCAATAGATGCAGAAAAAGCACGTGACAAAGTACAACAGCCATTCATGTAAAAACTCTCAACAAAGTAGTTTTAGAGGGAACATACCTCAACATAATAAAGGCCACAGGTTTTGTGGAAAACCCACAACTAATATCATCCTTAATGGAGAAAAACTGAGAGCTTTCCCCCTTAGGTCAAGAACAAGACAAGTATGTCTACTGTCACCACTTTTTTTTTTTTAATTTTTTTTCAACGTTTATTTATTTTTTTGGGGGGGGGACAGAGAGAGAGCATGAACGGGGGAAGGGCAGAGAGAGAGAGGGAGACACAGAATCGGAAACAGGCTCCAGGCTCTGAGCCATCAGCCCAGAGCCTGACGCGGGGCTCGAACTCACGGACCATGAGATGGTGACCTGGCTGAAGTCGGCCGCTTAACCAACTGCGCCACCCAGGCGCCCCTACTGTCACCACTTTTATTCAACATTGTACTGGAAGTCCTAGCCATAGCAGTAAGCCTGCAAAAAGAAAGAAAAGGCATCCAAATCAGTAAGGAAAAAGTAAAACTTTCACTATTTTCAGATGACATGATACTATATAGAGAAAACCCAAAGAACTCCACCAAAAAACTGTTAGAACTGATAAACTAATTCAGTAAAGTCACAGGGTACAAAATCATTGTTGCATTCTACACACTAATGAAGCAGCAAGAAGAGAAATTAGGAAAACAATCCCATTTATAACTGCACCAAAAATAATAAGATACCTAGGAATAAGCCTAACCAAAGAGGTGAAAGACCTGTGTTCTGAAGACTGTAACACTGATGAAAGCAATTGAAGGTGACACAAAGTAATGGTAAGACATTCCATGCTCATGAATTGCAAGAACAAATATTGTTAAAATGGGTATACTACCCAAAGCGATCTATACATTTAATACAATACTTATCAAAATACCGACAGCATTTTTCACAGAACTATAATAAGTGATTCTAGAATTTGTATGCAACCACAAAACACAGGAATTGGCCAAAGCAATCTTGAAAAGCAAAGCTGTAGGCATCATAATTCTGGACTTCAAGTTACATTTCAAAGCTGTAGTAATCAAAACAGTATGGTGCTGGCACACACAAAAAAAGGCACATAGATCAACATAACAGAAGAGAAAATCCAGAAATAAAACCACAACTGTATGGTGAATTAATCTTTCATAAAAGAGGAAAGGATATGCAATGAGAAAAAGATAGTCTCTTCAACAAATGGTGCTGGGAAAACAGGATAGGAACATGCAAAAGAATAAAACTGGGCCACTTTCTTACACCATACACAAAAATGAACTCAAAATGGATTCAGGATCTAAATGTGAGACCTGAAACTATAAAAATCCTAGAAGAGAAAACAGGCAGTAATTTCTCTGACATTGGTCATAGCAACATCTTTCTAGGTATGTCCCCTGAAGCAAGGGAAACAAAAGGAAAAATAAAAAGCTTCTGTACTTCCAAGGAAACAACTAACAAAACCAAAAGATAATCTACTGAATGGGAGAAGATAATTGCAAATGACATATTGGGTTGAGGGTTAGTATCCAAAGCATATAAAGAATTTATACAACTCAACGCCCAAAAATAAATAATCCAATTTTTAAATTGGCAGAAGACATGAACAAACATTTCTCCAGAGAAGACATCCAGATGGCAAACAGATACATGAAAAGATGCTCAACATCACTTATCATCAGGGAAATGCAAATCAAAACGACAATGAGATATCACCTCACACCTGTCAGAATGGCTAAAATCAAAACACAAGAAACAGCAAGTGTTGGCAAAGATGTGGAGAAAGAGGAACCCTCATGCACTGTTGGTGAGAATGCAAACTGGTATAGCCACTATGGAAGACAGAGTGGAGGTTCCTCAAAAAAGTAAAAATAGAACTACCCTATGATCCAGTAATTGACATACTGGGTATTTACCCAAAAAATACAAAAACACTAATTTGAAGGGATACATTCACCCCTATGTTTATCACAGCATTATTTACAACAGTCAAATTATGGAAGCAACACAGGTGTCCATCAATAGATAAACGGATAAGGATGTGATACACACACACACACACACACACACACACACACACACACACACACGTCTATTATTCATCCATAAAGATTAAATCTTGCCATTTGTAACAACACAGATGGATCTAGAGAGTATAGTGCTAAGTTAAGTAAGTCAGAGAAAGACAAATATCATATGGTTTCACTCGTGTGGAATTGAAGAAACAAAATGAACAAAGGGGGGAAAAAGAGACAAATAAAAAACAGACACCTAACTATAGGAAACAATCAGATGGTTATCAGAGGGGAGGCAGGTGGGAGGATGGGTGAAATAGGTAAAGGAGATTAAGAGTATATTTATCTTGATGAGCATTGAGTAATACATGGAATTGTTGAATCACTATATTATACATAACACTGTATGTTAACTATACTGGAATTAAAATTAAACAAAAAAATCTAAGAAATCAACAAACAAACCTACTGGAATGAGTGAGTTAAACAGTGTCTCAGGATACAAGGTCAATATACAGAAAAATCAATTGTATGTCTATATATTAGCAATAAATAATTAGAAACTTAAAAATTTAAATAGCATCAATTACAACACCAAAAAACCAAAATAGGAATAAATTTAAGGAAAACATTGCAAGCTGTCACAGAGAAGATATGGTTGGTCACCGAAAGCTACAGAAGTTTACTGAGAGAAGACACAAATGGACCAACATGCCACATTTATGAATTAGAAAACCTAATATCACAGATACTACTTGTCATGGAATTGACCTACAAATTTAATTAAAGTGCAATTAGAATCCCCTTCCTCCTGTAAAGCTGACAGAAAATGAAGCTCATGTGTGCGGTGGTTTCAAGATTGACATTACACTCAGGGCAAAAACAACTGAGATCTGGACTGACTTCTTTGGATTCTCATTATCTTCTAGATTTTGGCCCCACAGTTCCTCACCGTATTGTAAAATCTTAAATGATTTTAAGGTGTTTTCTTGGGTTAATTATTATCCGGTTGTTAATTTGTCTTTGGTAAGATTCAGTTTTCTAGCTCCATTACTAGAAGTAGTCTCCATCATTTATTTTTCTGTCAGATTAAAATTATTTTTTCAGAACTTACTTGTGTGACAGATGCTGCTGAGTACTGTGTATGTAGTGGCAAGCAAGACGAAGTCTCTGCCTTTAAAAAGCTCCCATCCTAATTGAGGATGTATTCATTTGTTTGTTCAAATTGATTTGGAAGCAGTGGTTGTGAAATGCATGAACTTTAAGCAGATGTGACTTCCTACCTTCTGAGAGCTTTCATGGTGACCTAAAATCTCATACAATAGACTCTTTTTTTTTAATGTTTTTATTTATTTTTGAGACAGAGAGAGACAGAGCATGAACAGAGAAGGGGCAGAGAGAGAGGGAGACACAGAATCTGAAGCAGGCTCCAGGCTCTGCGCTGTCAGCACAGAGCCCGACGTGGGGCCTGGACTCACACATTGCGAGATCATGACCTGAGCCGAAGTTGGACGCTCAACAAACTGAGCCACCCAGGCGCCCCTACAATAGACTGTTCAACTCCAGTGCCATAATAAAATCTTTCAAAGTTTGGGGAAGGGAAAACTAAGGGGGGAAAGAACCTGAGATGGTACATGAGGGGCTAACATTTTAAAGATGATAAAACTTCACAACATGACCAGAAAAGATTGGAGAAGTGACATTTGAGGAATCTTTGTTTTTGTTGTTTCTGTCCCACAGATCTTCGGAGTTTAAGCCTACAACAGAGGGAACATGGGAGTCAGGACTCCACGAATTTACCCATTAAGCCTTCCTTCCGAGTTTTGGGAAATCCTTGGGCTCTATCAGCCTTCTACCCAGCTTTAACCAAGAGCACAAAGAAACAGCCAGGCTCTTGCCATTTTTTAGTAGTCCCCAAGAAGAAATCCAGTGAACCAGAGCAAGTCAAGGAAACCATCAAACCACTGAGGCCTAGCAAGGATGATGTTAGACAACCATCACCCACCAAGAAAACATTTGAACCCACCTGGGATGCTCCCAGAGAGGCTACCCTTGAAACTGCATTGCCTTCCCTAAAGGTGAATAAACCAACAATTTCTTCCTTAGAGATTGCTCAGTCTGAAACAGAACCTGAAAAGACCTCCACCTTTGAATCCTCTCAACAATACTCTTTTTCAGTATTTTCTACCATATCCAGCATGTTTTCCTATGAGCTGACCTCAAAGAAGAATTAGCCAATATTGCTTTCCTGTTCCTTTTCATCTCTGTTCCTAAGAGTGGTGATGGTGGGAAGTCGTCAAGAAAGGAGTGCAGAAGGGCCATTGAGGCTCTCAGGAGAACCACTCTGGTCTAGTGCTTTCAATAAAGAATGCATCTCTAGGGGATAGGCAAGGGAAAAACTGTTGTGGTCTTGAAGCTGGAGTTAGTTGTTCTCTGATGTTAGAGAGTTTCTCATCCTAACCCTTCATAGTACTTCCTGCTAAACGAATGACTGTGCACATCAGCATGGGAATAAAGGCAACTTCTCAGGAATGCAGAAGGTTACTGGTGTATTCTTTGGACCCCTCTGCTATCACTCACACTGACAGAGACTAGGGGATGAGTGCAAAAGTGATGCCATCCTGAGTCAGAGAATGAGAAGTGGCATAGGTAAGGCCATGAGTTTGGGGAAAGATCATCTTACATGCATATTGTATGATCTAGTGTGCAGTGAGATACTTCCTAATAGCTTGTCAATGGCTGATTCCCCAGTGGGATGATGGGCATAATCCCATGCCCACCCAGTGGCCCTAGACCTTGAGTGAAAGTCAGAGCCACAGCAAGTGTTTGGGACCTATCAATCTGGAGGATCCCCAAAACGGAAGAAATGCCTGGCATTTACCAAGTGAAAGAAGCACTGCAATGAGATAAAAATGGAATATTTTTAAATACCTCATCAAACCTAAGCAAAAGCTCTAGAGCTTTATTCTCTTGACTGACACTAAGAATGGGATGTTGCCACTTCCCTCAGATAAAAGTCAATCTAGTGGATGAGTCAAGATAAATAGAACTATAATAAATAACTAAATATAATTATTTATAAATATAAATGCTTAAATAATTTTTCAAGGTAACAGTGAAAGAACTGTCACCAGGCATGATAGACAACATTAGTCTAACAAAACTTTAACACCAATCTTAAATTCTTTTTTCATTTGTCCTTTAAAAAAATTGTGGTAAAATATACATGACAAAATTTATCATTGTAACTACTTTTAAGTGTACAGCCCAGTGGCATTAAGTACATTCATGTTGTGCAATCATCACTTCCATCCACCTCCAGAACTTTTTCATTTTGCAAAACAGAAACTCTGGATGGTTACTTAAACGTAAGATCTGAAACTATAAAATTACCAGAAGAAAACATAGGGAAAAACCTTCTTGACATTAATCTGAGGTATGATTTTTTGGACATGATAGTGAAGTGCAGGCAACAGAAGCAAAAATAAACAAGTGGGATTGTATCAAACTAAAAAGCTTCTGCATGGCAAAGGAAACAATCAACAGAGTGAAGAGGCAACCTCCAGAGTGGGAGAAAATATTTGCAATCATATATCTAATAAAGGGTTAGTATCCAAAATGTATAAGGAACTCCTATAATCCAATAGCAAATACATACATACATACATATGTAAAAATATACATACCTGAGTAAAAAATGGGAATGGGACCTGAATAGACGTTTCTCAAAAAAATATATGCAGATGGCCAACAGGTACACAAAAACGGAAATTCAGTCAAAACCATGAAGAGAAATCCTCACACCTGGTAGAATGACTATTATCAACAAGACAAAAGATAACAAATGTTAGCATGGCAAGAAAAGAGAACTCTTGTACACTGTTGATGGGAATGTAAATTGTTACCGCCACTATGGAAAGCCATAGAGAGGTACCTCAAAAAAATAAAAAATACAACTACTATAGTCCAGCAATCCCACTATTGGGTATATATCCAAAAGAAATGAAATCAGTACCATGAAGAGATAGCTGTACTTCCATGTTTATTGCAGCATTATTCACAATAGCCAATATATGAAAACAACCTAAGTGTCTGTTGATGTGTGAATAGGTAAAGAAAATGTGATACATGTATGTGTATATATATGTGTGTATGTGTGTATACATGTAATGGAATTCTTTTCTTTCAGCTTTCTTTTGGTTTACATTTGCATGGAATATCTTTTTCAATCTCTTCACTTTCAGTCTGTGTATCCTTAAAGTGAGTCTCTTGTAGGCAGCATATAGTTGGGTCTTGTTTTTTAATCCATTTAGCCACACTCTCTTTTGATTGGAGAACTTTGCCATTTACATTTAAAGTAATTATTGATAGGTGTGGGCTTATTGCCATTTTGTTAATTGTTTTCTGGATGTTTTGTAATTCTTCTGTTCCTTTTTCTCTTGCTCTCTCCCTTTGTGATTTGAAGATTTTCTGTAGTGGCATACTTAGACTCTTTTTATCTTTTGGGTACATTCTATAAGTCTTTGCTTTGTGTTTACCATGAAGCTTACATAAAACATCTTATACCAGTTTATTTTAAGTCGATAACAACTTTAGTTTGAACACATTCTAAAGCTTTACGTTTTTACTCTCCCACCCCCACGTTTTATGTTTTTGGTATCACAATTTACATCTTGTATGTTGTGTATCCATTAATAAATTATTGTAGTTATAGTTATTTTTATTAATTTTGTCTTTTAGCCTTCATACTAGATCTATAAGTAATTAACATGCCACCATTACAGTAGATTCTTCTGAATTTAACTATATATTTACCTTTACAATTGATATTTGTACCTTCATATATTTTCCTGTTATTAATTAACACCCTTTCATATCAGCTTAAAGAAGTCTCTTTAACATTTCCTTTAAGGCCAGTCTAGTGGTGCTACCTCTTTCAGGTGTTGATTGTCTAGTAAACACTTTAACTGTTTCTGAATTCTAAAGGCCAACTTTGCTGGGTAGAATATTCTTGGTGACACTTTTTTTCTTTTAGCACTTTGAATATATTGTTCCACTTTCTTTTGGCCTTGGCTGAAAAATCTGTATATAGTCTTGTGGGGGTTCTCTTATATGTAACAAGTTGTTTTCCTCTTGCGTTTCTCCTTGTCTTTAACTTTTGATAATTATAATGTGTCTTGGTGTGGGTCTCTTTGAATTCATCTTATGGAACTCTATAGGCTTCCTGGATCTGAATATCTGCTTCATTTCCCAGGTTAGAGAAGTTTTCAACCATTATTTCTCCAAAGAAATTTTCTATCTCTTTCTTTCTCTTTTCTCTTTCTGGAACCCCTGTAAAGTGCATATTGGTCCACTTGATGTTGTACAGTCCTTTAATCAATCTTCACTATGTTTTCATTCTTTTTACTCTTCTGATTGGATGAATTCCACTGCCCTGTCTTCAGGTTTGCTTGTCCTCTTTTAGCTTTATCTAATCTGCTATTGAACCCTTCTATTGAACTTTTCCAGCTCATTTATTGTATTATTCAGGTCTAATTTCTGTTTGGTATTTTCTTATATTCTCTACCCCTTTGTTGAAATTCTTGTTTTGTTCATGCATTGCTTTCCTGCCATTAATGAGCATCTTTATTATGAGTATTTTAAACTCTTCATAAGGTAAATTACTTAACTCCTTTTCATTAAGGTCTTTTTCTGAGGTTTTATCTTTTTCTTTCATTTGGAACATATTCCTCTATTTTTCATTTTCCTTGACTCTCTGTGATGGTTTCTATGCCTTAGGTAAACAACTGCCTTTCTGAGTCTTGAAAAAGTGGTCTGGTGTAGGAGATGAACCTTATTATCCAACCCTGCCCTATCTCTTGGTTGTCTCTCAAACCTTTGTAATTGTCTAAGCAGGCCTATTTGTTCTTAGTGGCTCTGGTGGTTGAAGGTGTGCTAAGACCTTTCAGTGTCCCAAAGAGGGAGGGATCTCAGCACCTAGATGCAGGCTAATAAGAAGTCAGAACCTCAGTAGCTTCTGAAGTATGCAAATATACCTCTTTCAAGGGAAAACTGGGAAATGGATATTTCTGTCTTCTCCTCTGCACTGAGTCCTAAGAATATAGCCAGTTATAAACTGTTTTTTTTGTTTGTTTGTTTGCTACCATTTCATTAAACCTGTGAACACTAACCTCCTAGTTACTAGAGCCAGGCTATCAAGGGATATGTCCTCCAGGTGGCACCCACAAAAGCCAGGTTACCAGATGTGTACACAAACTATTTTCTTGGAGACAACAGCAACCTGGGTCAGGGCAGAGGGAGAGCATGAAGATGGTGCCCATGGGCATTCCTGATCTCTGGAGAGGTTTGCAGCTCACCTCTAGATGTAGGCTAAATTAGAAGCCTGCCTCTCAGGCTTCAGCTTTTAAGATAAGCAAATAGGCCTCCTTCACAGAAAGACTGGGTGTTTCTGTTTGACAACTCTGTGCTATGCCTTGGGGGATAGCCAGTTAAGAATTGTTTCTCTGTTATAGTCCTGTGAGATCTGTGAATTTAAGCTCCATTGGCCACCAGAGCAGCAGCTATAAAAATCAAGACAGCAGACATGTGGTCAGGCTCTCGTCTGAGAAATACTGGTGACCTGGAGTAAGGCAGAGGGAGAACATAAAGATGGCACCCACCAGCCATTGTAGTCTCTGGAGAGTACTGCAGTTGGCCCCTAGATGTATGTTAAATGTGAAACCTGGCCCCCCCCAGCTGCAGCTATTAAGATAAATAGGTAGGTCTCTTTAGTGAAAAGACTAGGTATGTTTTACTCTTTTGCCTCTGTACTGGGCCCTGGGTGTTAGCCATGGTAAGGCCACATGAGTCCTTTAAGAATGGTCTTTGAGTTAGAGTACCTGGGTGGCTCAGTCAGTTAAGTGTCCAACTTTGGCTCAGGTCATGATCTCACGTCTCATGGGTTTGAGCCCCACATTGGGCTCTGTGCTGACAGCTCAGAGCCTGGAGCCTGCTTAAAATTCTGTGTCTCCCTCTCTCTGCCCCTCCCCCACTCACACTTTCTCCCTCTCTCAAAAATAAACATTAAAAAAAAAATGGTCTTTGAGTTTGCGATGGCCTTATGGATTTGGTAGATACAAGCCCCATTGGCTTTCAAAGTTAGATGTTTTGGGGGCTAATCTTTCAGACAGAAGTCTTAAAATTCAGGCCACCAAATACAAGGTCCAAACTCTTTTCTCCTCAGAGAGAAGCCAGAAGTTGTGAGTTTCCTTCTGGTTGTGTGTTGCCATGCCAGGGGTGAGGTTTATGGCAAGATTGTGTCTCAGCCTCTCCTTGTTTCAATGTGGGTTTTTTCTTATTCGCCCAGTGGGTAGGAGTAGTTCAGCTGGTTTCTGGTGTGGAATATTAATCAGCCTTAAAAAAGAGGGAAATCCTTCCATCTGCAACACCATTGATGAAACTGAAGGATATTATGCTAAATGAAATAAGGCAGACATAGACAAATATTCCGTGATCTTACTTATATGTAGGATCTAAAATAGTCAAACTCCTGGAAGCAGAGAATAGAATGGTGGTTGCTAGGGTGAGGAAGAAATGAGGAGATGTTGATCAAAGGGTGTAATGTTTCAGTTATACAAGATGAATAATTTCTGGAAATCTAATGTATAGCAGTATAATTTAGTTGCCAATGTTGTATACTTGAAATTTGCTAAGAGGATAAATCTTACGTGTTCTCACCACAAAAGGAAACAAAAAAATAAAATGGTAATTATATGAGGTTAGTTTGACTGTGGTGATTATTTCACAATATATAGGTATATCAAAACATTAAGCTGTACCCCTTAAATATATACAGTTTTTATTTGTCAGTTATACCCCAATAGAGCTGAAAATAAACCCTACAAACTCTGTATGCATTAAACAATAACCCCTCGTTTCTCCCCTCCCTCCAAGTCCCTGGCAACCACCATTCTATTTTTTCTATCTGTGATTATGTTTATTCTAAGTACTTGATATGAGTGGTTTTTGTCCACTTTGTCCTATTTGTCCTATTATGTATTTGTCCTATTATGACGGGCTTAGTTTGCTTAGCATAATGACTTCAAGGTTAATCCATTCAAGGCTCATCCATGTTTTAACATATGTCAGAATTTCCTTCCTTTTTAAGACTGAAATATATTCCATTATATGTGTATACCATGTTTTTTTTATCAATCAATGGACATTTGGGTTGTTCCGCTTTTAGGCTATTGTGAATAATGCTTCCCTAAACAGGGGAATATCTATTAGTGTCCCTGCTTTAATTTTTTTTGAGTACATACCCAGAAGTGAGAATTGTTGGATAACACAATAATTCTATTTTTAATTTTTGAGGAACTGCCATATCATTTTTCACATTGGCTGCACAATTTTACATTCCCACCACCCCTGTACAAGGGTTCTAATTTCCCCAAATTCTTACCAACTTCTTTTATTTTTTATAATCACCACCCTTGTAGGTGTAAGGTGGTATCTCATTATAGTTTTGATTTGCATTTTCCTAATAAGTAGTTATGATGGATATCTTTCCATGTGCATATTGGCAATTTGTATATATCTTCTTTGGGAAAATGTCTGTTTAAGTCCTTAGGCTTTTAAAAAATCTGGTTGTTCATTTCATTGTTGTTCAGCTTTAGGAGTTATTTGCATATTCTAGATATTAATCTCTTATCAGATATATGATTTGAAAATATTTTCTCCTGTTCTTTGGCTTGCCTTTTTTTACTCTTGATTGATCAGTGTCCTTTGATGCATAAAAGTTTTAAATTTTCATGAAGACCAATTTTGTTGTTGTTGTTGTTGTTGCCTGTATCATTGGTGTCATAGCCAAGAAATCATTACCATACCCAATGCCATGAATATTTTCCCCTATTTCCTTCAAAGAGTTTTATAATTGTAGCTCATACCTTTAGATCTTTGATCCATTTTGAGATCATTTTCATATACGGTGTAAGATAAGTATCCAATTTCATTCTTTTGCATGTGATACCCAGTTATCCCAATGCCATTTGTTGAAAATCTGTCCTTTTGCCATTGAATGGTCTTGGCCTCCTTGTATAAAATCAGTTAGCCATATATAAACCCATTTATTTCTGTGTTCTACATCCTATCCATTGGTCTATAGGTTTTATGCTAGTACCACACCGTTTTAATTACTATAGCTTTATAAGAAGTTTTGAAATCAGGAGGTGTGTGAGTCCTCAACTTTATTCTTCTTTTTCAAGATTGTTTTGAATTTCCAGGGTCCCTTGAGATTCATATAAATTTTGAGATGTTAAAAAAAAATCCATTAGGATCTTGACAGATTTCATTGAATCTGTACTTTGGATAATGTCATTTTAACAATATTGTCTTCCAGTCAATATTTATATACATGGGATATCTTTCCATTTATTTATGTCTGCTTTAATTTCTTTCAGCGGTTTTTTAAAAAATTTTTTGTCACATTAGCTAACATACAGTATATACAGTGTGCTCTTGGTTTTGGGGGTAGATTCCTATGATTAATCACTTATATACAACACCCAGTGCTCATCTCAACAAGTGCCCTCCTCAATGCCCATCACCCATTTCCCCCCTACCCCACCACCCCCATCAACCCTCAGTTTGTTCTCTGTATTTAAGAGTCTCTTATGGTTTGCCTCCCTCTCTGTCTGAAACTATTTTTGTCACCTGCCGTTCCCCCATGGTCTTCCATTAACTTTCTCAAGTTCCACATATGAGTGAAAACATGTGATATCTTTCTCTGACTTATTTCATTTAGTATAATACCCTCCAGTTCCATTCACGTTGTTCCAAATGGCAGGATTTCATTATTTCTCATTGCCAAGTAGTATTCAATTGTATATATAAACCACATCTTCTTTATCCATTCATTAGTTGATGGACATCTGGGCTCTTTTCATAATTTGACTGTTGTTGAAAGTGCTGCTATAAACATCGGGGTACATGTGCCCCTATGAATCAGCACTCCTGTATTCTTTGGATAAATTCCTAGTAGTGCTATTGCTGGGTCACAGGGTAGTTGTATTTTTAATTTTTTTTAGGAAATTCCACACTGTGTTCCAGAGCAGCTCCACCCACCAACAGTGCAAGAGGGTTCCCGTTTCTGCACATCCTCATCAATATCTGTTGTTTTCCAAGTTGTTAATTTTAGCCACTCAGACTGGTGTGAGGTGATATCTCAGTGTGGTTTTGATTTGTATTTCCCTGATGATGAGTGATGTTGAGCATCTTTTCATGTGTCTGTTGGCCACCTGGATGTCTTCTTTGGGAAAGTGTCTGTTCATGTCTTCTGCACATTTCTTCACTGGATTATTTGTTTTTCGGGTATTGAGTTTGGTAAGTTCTTTACAGATTTTGGATACTAAACCTTTATCTGATATGTCATTTGTAAATATCGTCTCCCATTCCATCAGTTGTCTTTTAGTTTTGTTGATTGTTTCCTTTGCTGTGCAAAAGCTTTTTATCTTGATGAGGTCCCAATAGTTCATGTTTGCTTTTATTTCCCTTGCCTTTGGAGAAGTGTCAAGTAAGAAATTGCTGTGGCTGACGTCAAAGAAGTTGTTGCCTGTTTTCTCCTCTAGGGTTTTAATGGTTTCCTATCTCACACTTAGGTCTTTCATCCATTCTGAGAGTTTATTTTTTATGTATGGTGTAAGAAAGTGGTCCAGTTTCATTCTTCTGCATGTTGCTGTCCAATTGTCCCAGCACCATTTGCTAAAGAGACTTTTTTCCAATTGCATACTCTTTCCTGCTTTGTCAAAGATTAGTTGGCCATACATTTGTGGGTCCAATTCCAGGTTCTCTGTTCTATTCCATTGATCTGAGTGTCTGTTTTTGTGCCAGTACCATACTGTCTTGATTCCAGCTTTGTAGTAGAGTCTAAAGTCCAGGATTGTGATGCCTCCTGCTTTGGTTTTCTTTTTCAACATAATTTTGGCTATTCGAAGTCTTTTGTGGTTCCATACAAAATTTAGGATTATTTGTTCTAGCTTTGAGAAGAATGCTGGTGGAATTTTGATATTGATTGCATTCAGTGTGTAGATTGCTCTGGGTAGTATTGACATTTTAACAATATTTTTTCTTCCAATCCATGAGCATCGTATGTTTTTCCATTTCTTTGTGTCTTCAGTTTCCTTCATAGGTTTTGTATAGTTTTCAGCACACAGATATTTCACATTTTTGGTTAGGTTTATTCCTAGGTATTTTATTGTTCTTGTTGCAATTGTAAATGGGATTGATTTCTTGATTTCTCTTTCTGTTGCTTCATTATTGCTGTATAGAAATGCGACTGATTTCTATACATTGATTTTGTATCCTGCGACTTTGCTGAATTCATGTATCAGTTCTAGCAGCTTTTTGGTGGAGACTTTAAATGTAGAGTATCATGTCATCTGTGAAAAGTGAAAGTTTGACTTCTTTGCCAGTTTGGATGCCTTTTATTTCATTTTGGTGTCTGCTGAGGTTAGGACTCCCAACACTATGTTAAACAGTGGTGAGAGTGGACATCCCTGCTGTGTTCCTGATCTCTGGGGGAAAGCTCTCAGTTTTTTCCCATTGAGGATATTAGCTGTGGGCTTTTCATATATGGCTTTTATGATTTTGAGGTATGTTCCTTCTATTCTGACTTTCTTGAGGTTTTTTTTATTAAGAAAGGATGCTGTATTTTGTCAAATGCTTTTTCCACATCTATTGACAGTATCATATGGTTCTTATCCTTTCTTCTATTAATGTGATGTATAACATTGATTTGTGAATATTGAACCAGCCCTGTAGCCCAGGAATGAATCCCACTTGATCATGGTGAATAATTCCTTTGATATATTGTTGAATTCGATTTGCTAGTATCTTGTTGAGAATTTTTGCATCAGTGTTCATCAGGAATATTGGCCTGTAATTCTCCTTTTTAGTGGGGTCTCTGTCTGGTTTGGGAATCAAGGTAATGCTGGCTTCATAGAATGAATCTGGGAACTCTCCTTCCATTTCTATTTTTTGGAACAATTTGAGAAGGATAGGTATTAACTCAGCTTTAATGTCTGGCAAAATTCCCCCAGGAAATCATCTGGCCTAGGACTCTTATTTGTTGCAAGATTTTTGATGACTGATTCAATTTCTTTGCTGGCTGTGGGTCTGTTCAAATTTTCTATTTCTTCCTGTTTGAGTTTTGGTAGTGTGTGGGTATCTAGGAATTTGTCCATTTCCTCCAGGTTGTCCAGTTTGTTGGCATATAATGTTTCATAGTATTCTCTGATAATTGTTTGTTTTTCTGTGATGTTGGTTGTGATCTGTCCTTTTTCATTTGTGATTTTATCTATTTGGGTCCTCTTTTCTTTTTGAGAAGTCTGGCTAGGGGTTTATCAATTTTGTTAATTTTTTCAAAAAACACAGCTCTTAGATTCATTGATCTGTTCTACTCGTTTTTTGGATTCTCTATTGTTTATTTCTGCTCTAATCTTTATTATTTATCTTCTGCTGCTGGCTTCATGGTTTCTTTGCTGTTCTGCTTCTAGATCCTTTAGGTGTGCTGTTAGATTTTGTATTTGGGATTTTTCTTGTTTCTTGAGATAGGCCTGGATTGCAATGTATTTTCCTCTTAGGACTGCTTTTGCTGTATCCCAAAAAGTTTGAACTGTCATGTTTTCATTTTCATTTGCTTCCATATATTTTTCAATTTCTTCTTCAATTGCCTGATTAACCCATTCATTCTGTTTAAAAAATTTTTTTAATATTTATTTTTGACGGAGAGAGAGAGAGACAGAGCATGAGTGAGGGAGGGGCAGAGAGAGAGGGAGACACAGAATCTGAAACAGGCTCCAGGCTCTGAGCTGTCAGCACAGAACCTGATGCGGGGCTCAAACCCATGGACAGCAAGATCATGACCTGAGCCAAAGTTGGGTGCTCAACCAACTAAGCCACCCAGGCACCCCAACCCATTGATTCTTTAGTAGGATGTCCTTTAACCTCCATGCATTTGGAGGCTTTCCAAATTTTTTCTTGTGTTTGATTTCAAGTTTCATAGTGTTGTGATCTGAAAATATACATGGTATTATCTCAATTCTTTTATATTTGTTGAGGGCTGTTTTGTGACCCAGTATGTGATCTATCTTGGAGAATGTTCCATGTGCACTTGAGAAGAATGTATATTCTGCTGCTTTTGGATGAAAAGTTGTGAATATACCTGTCAAGTCCATCTGGTCCAGTGTATCATTCAAGGCCATTGTATCTTTATTGGGTTTTTTTGCCTAGATGATCTGTCCATTGCTATAAGTGGAGTATTAAATTCCCCTATAATTACAGTATTCCTATAAATAAGATTGCTCAATTGATTTATATATTTGGGAACTTTCAAGTTTGGAGCATAAACATTTACAATTGTTAGGTGTTGATGGATAGATCTCATAATTATATTATGCCTTTCTTCATCTCTTGTTACAACCTTTAGTTTAAATCTAGTTTGATAGAAGTATGGCTACTTCAGCTTTCTTCTGACTTCCAGTAGCATGATAGATGGTTCTCCATCCCCTCACTTCCAATCTGAAGGTGTCCTTAGGTCTAAAATGGGTCCTTATGGACAGAATATAGATGGATCTTGTTTTTTTAATCTATTCTGATACCCTATGTCTTTTTATTAGAGCATTTAGTTCATTTACATTCAGAGTTATTATTGAAAGATATGGACTTAGTGTGATTGTGTTACCTATAGGTTTCATGCTTATGGTGATGTCTCTGTTCCTTTGTAGTCTTTACAGCATTCCACTCACAGAGTCCCCCTTAGGATCTCTTGCAGGGCTGGTTTAGTGGTCATGAATTCCTTCAGTTTTTGTTTGTCTGGGAAAGCCTTTATCTCTCCTTCTATTCTAAATGACAGACTTGCTGGCTAAAGGATTCTTGGCTGCATATTTTTCCTATTCAGCACATTGAATATTTCCTGCCACTCCCTTCTGGCCTGCCAAGTTTCAATGGATAGGTCTGCTACTACCCTTATGTGTCTACCCTTGTAGGTTAAGGCCCATTTGTCCCCAACTGCTTTCAGAATTCTCACTTTATCTTTGTATTTTGCCAGTTTCACTGTGATATGCCATGGAGAAGATCTATTCTGATTAAATCTGAAGGGAGTGCTCTGTGCCTCCTGTATTTGGATGTCCATTTCCTTCCCCAGATTAGGGACGTTCTCAGCTATATTTTGTTCAAGTAAACCTTCTGCCCTTTCTCTCTCTTCTTTTCTGGAACTCCTGTGATATGGATATTATTATGTTTCATTGAATCACTTAGTTCTCTAATTCTTTTCTTATCTCTCTTTTTCTTGGCTTCATCATTTTCCATAACTTTATCTTCTATTTCACTTCATCTCCCTGCTGCCTCCTCCATCCTTGCTGTGACTGCATCTAGTTTATTTTGCACCTCAGTTACAACATTTCTTAATTCTTCATGACTATTTCTTAGTTCCTTGATCTCTGCAGCAATAGATTCTCTTCTATCTTCTATGCTTTTTTCCAAGCCCAGCCATTAATCTTATGACTATTATTCTAAATGCTTGCTTAGTTATATTGTTTATATATGTTTTGAGCAATTCTCTAGCTGTCATCTCTTCCTGGAATCTCTTTTGAGGATAATTCTTCCATTTTTCATATTGGCTAGTTTTCTGTCTCTTATGTGTTTTAATAGCTTGCTATGAGACCTACACCTGCAAGCATTACTATATCAAAAAGGGATCCTACACTGTCCAAAGCCTGGCCCTTCAGGAGGTGTCTTTGGAGTGTGTTTCATGCTCTTGTTGTTGAGACTCTGGTTGCTTTATCTCCCTAGTAGTGGTGGTTTGGACCTTCTACCAGGTGTGCTTTCATTTTTTTGTTGAAGTATCCCTGGAAAATGTTTAAGAAAAGGATGAGGATGGTGGAAGAGGCCTTATCACATACAAAGAGAGGAATGACAGGGGCAGGGAAAAGGAAAAGAAAAAAATTGACCAGGCAGAGAAACAGAAACTATATGGCTTGGTCCCAAGAAAGAAAGAGGAAAATAAAGAAGAAAGAGATACAGAAGAGGTGTAAAAAGAATGGATTGAAAATGTCTGCTTAAACAAACCAACAACTGGAATAACCAGACAAGAGAAGGGAAGAAATAAGAGGAAGAAATATATATACACACACATACACACACATATACACACATACACACACATACACACACATATACACACATACACACACACATAAAATAAGAATTGACCAAGAATCAAATCAGAGAATGCAAAACTACTGTACCAATATCTACCAGCGCCTTGGTAACTGCTGCCTGCGCTGGTCTGAAGGAGCGGCTGTCTGGTTTCATCAGTGTCCATCTTGCTCTAGTAGATACGCAATTACCAGGCATGGAGGGGCATGGTTTGGTGTAGGTGGGTACCACCTCCACTGTGGGCCCAATATCTGTTCCCTGAAACCCCACCTTGTTGGTGATGGGAGAAAAATGGCAACACCCCAGTCTCTCCTCCTCAGACTGGGTGTCCCAAACCACTCTATTCAGGCTATCCTTACAGTGCCTCGAGGGCATGAGTAGGCTGATTCTATTCCGCTCCCCAGTCTCCTGTGCCTCCCAGGTGTTCAGCTGGGATTCAAACCCCAATGTCTTAAGGGATCCCACTCCATGTGCCCTGGTTCTGGGGAAGAGCTGCTCTGCCCAGCTACTAAGGGCCTCTGGCTCCACACAGTGCCAAGAGGATGCCAGCTGGCCACTATGTCTTGCTCCACTGGCTCCCGTGCCTCCCTGGTGCTTGGCTGGGATTCGAACCCCAATGACTTAAAGGATCCCACTCCACGTGCCTTAGTTCTGGTGTACTGTCACTCTGGGGTACTGTCACAAAGGGCCTCTGGGTGGCAGGGGGTGGGGGTGGGATGCAGGGTCTTTTGTCCTTGGAGTGGCTATTTTCCTTCTTCTCACAGCACTCAAGGGAGAGGTTGCTCTCTCCAACTGCACCTGGGAGCTAGATACTGAGCCTGGGGCTGACTCCCCTCCTCCCCAGACACTCGAACAGGGCAGAGAAAGCCCCACAGTTAGAAATTGGTTCTTTCTCTGTTTTTTTTCGATCCCAGTTACCTGATTTTTTTCTTGTCCAAATACAATCCTGCACTTCCACAGCCTCTCTTTCTCTTCCTTTTGTCTCTCCACAGAAGGGGATCCCTCCCCTCTGTTCCTACGCTGCCCATTTTATCTCTGCCAGTTTGCAATCACACACCTATGACCCAACCCGTTGTCCCGTTGTTATAATGTAAACCACATCTTCTTTATCCATTCATCAGTTGATGGACATTTGGGCTCTTTACATAATTGGGCTATTGTTGATAGTGTTGCTATAAACATTGGGGTGCATATGCCCCTTTGAATCAGCATTTTTTTTTTGCATCCTTTGGATAAATTCCTAGTAGTGCAATTGCTGGGTCATAGGGTAGTTCTATTTTTAATTTTTTGAGGAAACTCCATACTGTTCTCCAGAGTGGCTGTACCAGTTTTCATTCCCACCAACGGAGCAAAAGGGTTCCCCTTTCTCCACATCCCTGCCAACATTGGTTGTTTTCTGAGTTGTTAATGTTTGCCATTCTGACAGGTGGTGACGTGGTATCTAATTGTAGTTTTTATTTGTATTTCCCTGATGATGAGTGATGTTAAGCATCTTGTTATGTGTCTGTTTTCTCTCTGGTGTCTTCTCTGGGAAAGTGTCTATTCATGTCTTCTGCCCATTTTCACTTTCCATTTTGTTTTTTTGGGTGTTGAGTTTGGTAAGTTCTTTATAGATTTTGGATACTAACCCTTTATCTAATATGTTATATATCATCTCCCAGTCCATCTGTTGCCTTTTAGTTTTGTTGATTGTTTCCTTTGCTGTGTAGAAGCTTTTTATCTTGATGAGGTACAATAGTTCATGTTTGCTTTTATTTCTCTTGTCTCTAGTGACATGTTTAATACGAAGTTGCTGTGGCATACATGAAAGAGGTTGCTGCCTATTTTCTCAGGCAGGATTTTGATGGTTTCCTGTCTCACATTTAGGTCTTACATCCATTTTGAACTTAATGTTCTGTATGGTGTGAGAAAGTGGTCCAGTTTCATTCTTTTGAATGTTGCTGTCCAGTTCTCTCAGCACCATTAGCTAAAGAGACTGTCTTTTTTCCATTGGTTACTCTTTCCTGCTCTGTCGATAATAAGTTGGCCATATATTTGTGAGTCCATTTCTGGGTTCTCTATTCCACTGATCTTCGTGTCTATTTTTGTGCCAGTACCATACGGTCTTGATGATTACAGCTTTGTAATACAGCTTAAAATACAGGTGATGCTTCCAGCTTTGGTTTTCTTTTTCAATATTACTTTGACTATTCAGGGTCTTTTGTGGTTCCATACAAATTTTAGGATTGTTTGTTCTAGCTCTGTGAAGAATGCTGGTGGTATATTAATAGGGATTACATTGAATGTGTAGATTGCTTTGGGCAGTATCAACATTTTATAACAATATCTGTTTTTCCAATCCATGAGCATGGAATAGTTTTCCATTTCTTTGTGTATTCTTCAGTTTCTTTCATAAACGTTCTGTAGTTTTCAGCATACAGACCTTTTACATCTTTGGTTAGGTTTATTCCTAGTTATGTTATGGTTTTTGCTGTAATTGTAAATGGGATCAATTCCTTGATATCTCTTTCTGCTGCTTGATTATTAGTGTATAGAAATGTAACTGATTTCTGTACATTGATTTTATCCTGTGACTTTGCTGAATTCATGTATCAGCTCCAGCAGCTTTTTGGTGGAGTCTTTTGGGCTTTCCATGTAGAGTATCATGTCATCTGTGAAGAGTGAAAGTTTGACTTCTATTTGCCAATTTGGATGCCTTTTATTTTGTTTTGTTATCTGATTGCTGAGGTTAGAACTTGCAACACTATATTGAACAACAGTGGTGACAGTGGACATCCTGTCATGTTCCTGATCTTAGGGGAAAAGCTCTCAGTTTTTCCCCATTGAGGATGATATTACCTGTGGGACATTCATATATGGCTTTTATGATGTTAAAGTATGTTCCTTCTATCCTGACTTTCTTGAGGGTTTTTATCAAGAAAGGATGCTGTATTTTGTCAAATGCTTTTTCTGCATCTGTTGAAAGGATCATATGGTTCTTTTCCTTTCTTCTGTTAATGAGGTGTATCACATCGATTGATTTGTGAATACTGAATGAATCCTGCATCCCAGGCATCAATCCCATTTGATCATGGTGAATAATTCTTTTAATACACTGTGACTTTGAAGTGCTAGTATCTTGGTGAGAATTTTTGCATCCAGCTTCCTCAGGGGTATTGGCCTGTAATTCTCCTTTTTAGTGGGGCCTTTGTCTGGTTGTGGAATCAAGGTAATGCTGGCTTCATAAAACGAGTTTGGAAGCTTTCCTTCCATTTCTATTTTTTGGAACAGTTTGAGAATAATAGGTATTAACTCTGCTTTAAATGTCTGGTAAATTTCCCCTGGGAAGCCATCTGGCCCAGGACTTTTATTTGTTGGGAGATTTTTGACAACCCATTCAATTTCTTTGCTGGTTAGGGTCTGTTCAAATTTCCTATTTTTTCCCATTTGGGTTTTGGGAGTGTGTGAGGGTATAGGAATTTGCCTGTTTCTTCCAGGTTGTCCAGTTTGTTGGCATATAAGTTTTCATAGTATTCTCTTATAATTGTATTTCTGTGGTGTTGGTTGCGATCATTCCTCTTTCATTTGTGATTTTATCTATTTGGGTCCTCTCTCTTTTCTTTTTGAGAAGTCTGGCTAGGGAGTTATCAATTTTGTTTATTCTTTCAAAACCCAGTTCTTAGTTTCATTGATCAGTTCTGCGGGGGGGGGGGGGTTGTTGTTGTTTGGATTCCATATCATTTATTTCTCCTCTAATCTTTCTTCTTTCCCTTCTTTGGCTGGCTTTGGGCTTTATTTGCTGCTGCTTTTCTAGTTCCTCCAAGTGTAAGGTTAGGTTGTGTATTTGGGACCTTTCTTGCTTCTTGAGACAGGCCTGAAATGCAATGTATTTTCCTCTTAGGACTGCCTTTGCTGCATCCCAAAGGGTTTGGTCTGTCGTGTTTACATTTTCATTTGCTTCCATGTATCTTTTAATTTCTTCTTTAATTTCTCAGTTAACCCATTTATTCTTAAGTGGGATGTGTTCTTTAACCTCCATGTATCTGGGTGCTTTCCAAATTTTTTCTTGTGGTTGATTTCAAGTTTCATAGCATTGTGATCTGAAAATACACATGGTATGATCTCAATCTTTCTGTACCTTTTGAGGGCTGTTTTGTGACCCAAAATATGATCTATTCTGGAGAATATTCCATGTGCACCTGAGAAGAATGTGTATTCTGCTGCTTTAGGATGGAATGTTCTGAATATATCTGTTAAGTCCCATCTGATCCAGTGTGTCATCAGAGCCATTGTTTCCTTGTTGATTTTCTGCTTAGATGATCTGTCCACTGTTGTAGGTGGAGTATTAAAGTCTCCTACACTAGTGGTATTATTATCAATAAGTTTGCTTATGTTTATGCTTAACTGATGTATGTATTTGGGTGCTTCAAGCTGGGGACATAAATGTTTGCAATTGTTAGGTCTTCTTGATGGATAGACCCCTTCAATTATAATATAATGCCTTTCTTCATCTCTTGTTCAGTCTTTGTTTTGAAACCTAGTTTGTCTGATATAAGTACGACCTCTCTGGCTTTCTTTCCACGTCCATTAGGATGATAGATGGTTCTCCATCCCCTCACTTTTAATCTGCAGGTGTCCTTAAGTCTAAAATGAGTCTCTTGTAGGGGCGCCTGGGTGGCTGAGTTGGTTAAGTGGCCGACTTCGGCTCGGGTCATGATCTCGCAGTCCGTGAGTTCAAGCCCCGCGTCAGGCTCTGTGCTGACAGCTCAGAGCCTGGAGCCTGTTTCAGATTCTGTGTCTCCCTCTCTCTGACCCTCCCCCGTTCATGCTCTGTCTCTCTCTGTCTCAAAAAGAAATAAACGTTAAAAAATTAAAAAAAAAATGAGTCTCTTGTAGGCAGTGTGTGTATATATATACATATATACACACACATACATACATACACACACACATATATACATATATATATGCTGATATATATATGCAGATATAGATATAGATATAGATATATAGATATATATCTTGCTTTTTGTCCATTCTGATACCCTATGTCTTTTGATTGGAGCATCGAGTCCATTTACGTTCAGAGTGATTATTGAAAGGTATGAATTTAGTGCCATTGTGTTATCTGAAGACTTTGTGTTTCTGGTGATGTTCTCTGGTCCTTTGTAGTCTTTGCTGCTTTCCACTCAGAGAGTTCCCCTTACATTTCTTGCAGGGCTGGTTTAGTGGTCAGACTCCTTTAGTTTTTGTTTGTCTTGGAAAGTCATTCTCTCTCCTATCCTCAATGACTGCCTTGCTGAACAAAGGATTCTTGGCTCTGTATTGTTCCTATTCAGCACACTGAATATTTCTTGCCACTTCCTTCTGACCTGCCAGGTGTCAGTGGACAGGTCTGCTACTAACCTTATGTGTCTACCCTTGTAGGTTAAGGACCTGTTGTTCCTAGCTACTTTCAGAATTCTCTCTTTATCTCTGTATTTTGCAATTACAAACCTTTTTTATTTATTTATCTTTGTATGTCATGGTGTTGGCCTGTTTCTGTTGATTTTGAACGTAGTTCTCTGTGCCTCTTGGACTTAGATGCCTGTGTCCTTCCCCAGATTAGGGAAGTTCTCAGCTATACTCTGTTCAAATAAACCTTCTGCTCCTTTTTCTCACTCTTCTTCTTCTGGGACTCTTATGGTATGTTTCATTTCATGGAATCACTTAGTTCTCTAATTCTCCCCTCATGATCTAGTAATTTCCTTTCCCTCTTTTTTTAGCTTCATTATTTTCCATAATTTTATCTTCTATTTCACCTATTCTCTCCTCTGCATCTTCCACCCTAGCTGTCACTGTATCTAGTTTATTTTGTATCTCAGTTATGGCATTTTTTGATTTGTCCCGACTAGTTCTTAGGTCTCTGATCTCTGCAGCAAGGGTTTCTCTCATGTCTTCTATGCTCTTTTCAAGCTGCTATTAGTCTAATGACTGTTGTTCTAAAGTCTTGTTCAGATATGTTTATACCTGTTTTGAGCAATTCTTTGTGATTTCTTCTTGACCTTTCTTTTGAGGAGAATTCCTCTGTCTTGTTATTTTGGCTTATTTTCTGTCTTTTGCGTGTTTTAAAAGCTTGTTATGTGTTCTGCACCTAAGAATACTTCTATATGAAAAAGGTGTCATAACTGTCCAGTGCCTGGCACTCCAGGAAGTGTTTTTGGTGTATGCTATGTGCACTCTGCTGTTGTGGTTTGGCTGCTCTATCCCATTGTTCAGTCCTCTGCAGAGCTCCTCCTTGCTTGTAGCGGGGGAGTGTTTGCACCTTCAACCATATGTGCTTTGAATTGTTTGTCGAAATAACCTTGGGGGGAAAAAAGGAAAAGAGAGGGGTAAACTTGATCCTATAAAAAGAGAAAAATGGAAGGGGAGAAAAGAAATCCAAACCAAGAATCACAAAAGTATAAGGCTAAATTCAGAGAAAGAAACAGGAAATTAAGATGAAAGAGAGAAGGTGGAAAAAGAATAGAGTAACAATGTCTGATAAAAAATTAATATATATACATATAATAACATTTGACCAAAAACACGTCAGAAACTATGAGCCTGATTCCAAAAGAAAAAAAAAGGAGAAGGTAAAAAGAAATAGAAAAGCAAAGAAAAAAAAAAAAAACAGTTGTCTGCTGATGCCTGGGACTGGTGGCTGTGCTGGTCTGGAGGAGAGGCCAGCTGCATTGGATCAGTCTTGGCTCCCAGTAAATAAGCAGTTGCCAGGTACGGAGGGGTGGGGTTTGGTGTAAGCGGGTCCCGCCTCCACTGGGGGCCACTGTGCTGCTCTCTGAAGTCCCACAGTGTTGGTGTTGGGGAGAAAAATGGCAACACTCCACTGTCTCCTCCCCAGACCAGATATCTCAACCCACGCTGTTCAGGCAGCTCTCATAGAATAGTAAGGGTGCTCAGTTTTCCCTGCTCCACAGTTCTCCCACATCTTCTACCCTGGGCTGCGATTCAAAACCTAAAATCTTAAAGGACCCAGCTTGGTGCAGCTCCTTTCCCCCCATTCTGGAGTAGAGCCACCCTGCCCTGCTGATAAAAAGGCCTTTGGCTGTACCTGCAGGGTCTTTTGTCCTTGGGGAGGCAATAAGCCCTCTTCCCAAAGTATTCTGGGAAGGGGACTCTTCTCTCCCAGTGCACCCCTGAGATTGCCACGCCGCAGTATATACTCCTGGGCCAGCTCCCTCCTCCCCAGGAGCGTGCTTCACAGTTCTGGAGAAAGTCACGCACTTCTGAAACCTCCGAGTTTCAGCTCCTGAGGCTGTTTGCAAAAGAGAAACTGGAACTCTCTGTATTTCTTGTTCCCCAGTCTATGGTCCAGAGAGGTTTTCCTCTTGTGCTGAGTAACAGAATTTTCACAGCTCCTCTCTCCCTCTCTCTCTCTCTCTCCCTTTTGTGTCTCCACAGAAGGGGATCCCTCTCCTCTGTGCCTATGCCATTTTATCTCCCCCAATTCACATCTGCACACCTCATTCCTGCCAATCTGCCTCCCTCTAACTGTGGAGATCCTTCTGGCCCTCCGCAGATTGATTTCCTGGGTGCTCCAAGTAATCTGACCTCAAAAGAGCTGTGTTTGGGGGACGAGGAAAGTCACAGTTTCCCTACTTCTCTACCATCTTCACTCCCTTCCACCAAACCTAGTTTTATGTAATAAGTAAATTGATCTTTCTACTTGGCTTAAAAATGGAGCCCTAGTGACTTAGTTTAAAATGACTCAGTGTTGATCATTCTGGATCATATTTTCCTTGGCCTCAATATACCTTTACAATCTCTAGATTCACATCCTCTTTAATATCCACTGGGTGTCTAAGAGAAATCTCAGATGTATCATTCCCCAAACAGTTGAACTCCTGATCTTCCACCCTCAAAACCTGCTTTACTGCATCTTTCCAGAGAATGGCAATTATATTTGTTTCCTTAGGCCAAATTCTTGAAGTCATCCCTAAATCCTTTCCCTTGCACACGCCACATCCAATCCATTGGCAAATTTTGTTGATTATACTTTTAAAGTATTTTCAGATTCAGTTATTTCTCACCATCTCCACTGCTACCAGCCTGGACCGAGCCTATCATCATCTTGCACTTGGGTCGTTGGAGTAGTTTTCTTTTTTTTTAATTTATTTTGAGAGAGACAGAGTGAGCAGGGAAGGGGCAGAGAGAGGGGGACAGAGAATCTGAAGCAGGCTCTGCACTAAGAGCAGAGAGCCCTATGTGGGACTTGAACTCACAAACTGCGAGATCATGACCTGAGCCAAAGTCAGACTCTCAACCGACTGAGCCACCCAGGCACCCCAATGGAGTAATCTTAATTGGTCTCTATACTTCTACTCTTGTCCATCTTTCCCCATCTCTATCCCCTTAGTTTGTTTCCAGCACAGCAGGTAGAGTGATCCAGTTAAAACCTAAGATAACGTCACTTCTCATTCCTTGCTCTTATTTTTCAGTGGCTCCCTATTTCACTTGGAATAAAAGCCAGTCCTAAGAATGGCTGAGGATGTCCTATATCACTCTGCTGAAGGCACATTGATCTCATTTCTCCTCAAACATCTAAGGTACTCTTGCCTCAGGGCCTTTGTACATGCTATCCATTGCCTGGAATCACTTGCCTCAGGCACCCAAAAGGACTCACTCTCTTAGCCACTTCAGGTTTGGGCTCAGATAACACTTAGAAAGGTCTACCCTGAAAAATCTTATTTAAAATTGCCAACTCACTCTTACCCTTACTCTGCTCAATCACTTTCCCATAGCATTTTTCACCTCCTGACATGCTGTTACTTATTTAATAGTCTCTTCCTCCTTCAGTGACAATGTAAGCTCCATGATGGAAGGGATTTTTTTAGTTGTTCATTCACTGATGCATCTTCAACACCTAAAACAAAGCCCAGTGTATAGACAAAACTCAATAAATATTTTGAATGAAATACTAGAAAGTTTTTAAAAACAGCTTTATTGTGGAATAGTTAACATATAATAAACTACAGATATTTAAAATGTAATATTTAATAAGCTTTTAGTAATAAATCATTACCACAACCAAGAAAATGAACAAATACATCACCAATAAAAGTTTTCTCACTGCCTCTTGCCCTTCTCTGAATACCACAACCCCAGGGACCACTGACCTGCTTTCTGTCACTATAGTTGCATTTTAAGAATTGTATATAAACTGAATCAGTAATGCATAGTTTTTGACTAACTTTTTTCACTCAGCATAATTATTATGAGATTCTCCCATGTTGTTATATCAGTAGTTTATTCCTTTTTATTGCTGAATGGTATTCCATTGTATGGATACACCACAATTTGTCTAGCCATCCGTTGTTAGACATCTGGGTTTCTGGCTTGGGGCTCTTATAAGTATTTACAAATGCTATCAAATATTTGTGTGCATTGTACATATCTTTGTGTGGACATAACACTTTCGTTTCTCTTGAGTAAATGCCTAGAAGTACAATAGCTAGAGCAATGTTGAGTGTATAACTTTTTTTTAAAATTTATTTTGAGAGAGTGAGCACAAGTGGTGTAGGGGCAGAGAGAAGGCGGGGGGGCGGGCAGAGGATCCCAAGCAGCCTTCTCCACTGACAGCAGAGAGCCTCATGCGGGGCTTGAACTCATGAACCATGAGATCATGACTTAAACTGAAGTCAGACACTTGTTTAACCAACCGAGCCAGCTAGGCACCCCTGTATGTTTAACTTCTTAAGAAATTGCAAAATTGATTTGCAAAGCAGTTGTACCATTTTATATTCCCACCAGCAGTGTATGAGAGTTCTGCTTTCAACATCTTTACCAACATTTGGTTTGGTCACTCTTTTTCATCTTAACCATTCTAAGTACATGTGGAGTGGAATCTCACTGTGATTTACAGTTGCGTTTCTGTAATGTTTAATAATGTTGAGCATCTTTTCCTGTGCTTACTTGCCATCTGCATCTCTTTTTGGGGAAGTGTCTGTTCAAATCTTTTGTCCTTTTTATAGTGAGTTTATTATTAGTTTTGTGACACACTTATATATTTATACATCCTTTATCAGATATATGTGTTACGCATAATTTCTTCTAGGTCATGCCTAGTCTTTTCATCCTAATGGTACCAGTCTTCAGAAGGCAGAGGTTTTTAGTTTAGAGTAAATGTACTTATTACATTTTTTCTTTTTCTTTTCTTTTAGTTTATTTATTTATTTATTTACAGAGAGAGAGAGAGAGAGTAAACAGGGTAGGGACAGAGAGAGAGGGGAGAGAGAGAATCCTAAGCAGGCTCCATACTCTCAGTATAGAGCCCCATGTGGGGCTCGAACTCATGAACCTTGAATCATGACCTGAGCCAAAACCAATAGACACTTAACTGAGCCACCCAGGTGCCCCTCAGATTTTTTCTTATATAATTCATGGGGTTTAAAAATTTTTTTTTATATTTATTTTTGAGAGAGAGAGAGAGAAGGAGAGTGCAAGCAGGGGAGAGGCAGAGAGTAGGGGGGGTGGGCAGAGGGAGACACAGAATCCAAAGCAGGCTCCAAGCTCTGAGCTGTCAGCACAGAGCCCAAGGCGGGGCTCGAACCCATCAACCATGAGATCATGACCTGAGCCAAAGTCATGCGCTGAACCGACTGAGCCACCCAGGAGCCCTTATAAATCATGGTTTTGATGTCATTTCTAAGATCTTTGCTTACCTAAGGTAGCAGATTTTCTCCTAAGTGTTTTTCCCCCACGAAGTTTTATAGTTTTGGGTTTTATATTTAGGTCCATAATCCATTTGAATTAAGTTTTGTATATAGTACAAGGTATAGACTTAAGTTTTGGGGGTTTTTGGCATAGTTATTCCAGCACCATTTGTTTAAAAGACTATTATTTCTTCACTGAATTGCCTTTGCACCTTTATAAGAAATCAATTCTCTTCGTATGTGTGGGTCTATTTCTGAACTCTTGACTCTGTTCCATGTATCTGCTTGACACTCTTTATGACAAAATCATATTTCCTTGATTACTATAGCTTCATAGTAAGTCTTGAAATCAGGTAATGTTAATTCTTCTTTGTCCCTTGGGTTAGAAGTATGTTAGGTTTCCAAATGGTATCTTCCAGATATATTTATGTTACTGATTTCTAACTTAATTCTATATGGTCAGAGAACATACTTTATGTGACTTAAATCCTTTAAAATTTATTGGTGCTATTTTTGTGACCCAGAATATGGTCTGTCTTGGTAAATGTCCATGTGTACTTGAAAAGAATGTGCACTTTGCTATCATTGGGTGGAATGTTCTGTAAATGTCAATGGGATCTAGTTGGTTAGTAGTGTTTTTTGTTTTGCTTTTTAAGTATATTTGACCCACAATGTTACATTAGTTTCAGGTGTACAACAGTGATTCAACTTCTCTATACATTGTTATGCTCCCCACAAATGTAGCTACCATCTGTCACCATACAAGGCTATTATAATAAAATTGACTATATTCCCTATGTTGTACCTTTCATCTCTGTGACTTATCCACTCCGTATCTGGAACCTGTGCCTCCCACTTTCCTTCACCCACCTTGCCAGAGGGGAGATGTTAGGTGTGAGGGGGGATGGGCACTCATCAGTTTGTTATAATTATGGGTGTTTTTCTGCTTTTTTCATTTGTGTTTTAGAGTCTACATATTAAATGAAATCATATGGTATTTGTCTTTGACCTATTTCACTTAGCATGTAATACCCTTTAGTTCCATCCATTGTTGCAAATGTCAATTTCTCATTCTCTTTTATGGCTGAATATTCCCCTGTATATATATACTACTACTACTTATCCATTCATCTATCGGTGGACACTTATGTTGTTTCCATATCATGGCTATTGTAAATAGAGCTGCAATAAACGTAGGAGTGTATAGATCTTTTTGAATTAGTGTTTTAGTTTTGTTTGGTTAAATACCCGATAGTAGAATTAATGGATCGTGTAATATTTCTATTTTTAATTTTTTTAGTAACTTCTGTATTGTTTTCCACAAGAGCTGAACCAGTTTACAAACTGACCAACAGTGCATGAGGGTTCCTTGTTCTCTGTCTCCTCACCAAGATCTGTTACTCTTTTTGATTCTAGCCATTCTGATAGGTATAAAGTGATGTCTCATTGTGGTTTTTAAGTTACAGGCCTTTCACCTCCTTGGTTAAGTTTATCTCTAGGTGTTTTTTTTTTTTTTTTTGGTGTGAAATTGTAAATGGAATTGTTTTCTTAATTTCTTTATTTCATTATTAATGTATAGAAACACAGTGAATTTCTGCATATTAATTTTGTGTCCTGCAACTTTACTGAATTCATATATCACTTCTAATAGTTTTTTGATGGAGTCTTCAGAGTTTTCTATGTGTAGTATCATGTCATTTGCAAATAGTTTTTACTTCGTATCGTTTGGATACCTTTCATTTCTTGTCTCATTGCTGTGGGTAGGACTTCCAGTACTATGTTGAATAAAGGTGACAACAATGGGCATTATTGTCTTGTTCCTGATCTTAGAGGAAAAGCTCTGTTTTTCACCATTGACCATGATGTTAGCTCTGGGCTTGTCATATATAGCCTTTATTATGTTAAGCTATGATCCCTCTAAACCCACTTTGTTGAGAGTGTTTATCATGAACACATGTTTAGTTTTGTGAAATGCTTTTTTGTCTTGACTGAGATGAGCATATGATTTTTATTCTTCATTTTGTTATTGTGATGTATTACATTGATTTGTGGATATTGAGCCGTCTTTGCATCCCTGGAATAAATCCCATTGATTGTGGTGAATGATCCTGTTAATGTATTGTTGAGTGTAGTTTGCTAATACTTTGTAGAGGATTTTTGCATCTACATTCATCAGGGATATTGGTCTATTGATATTGGATATTGATTTTTGTAGTGTCTTTGTCTGGTTTTGGTGTCAGGATAATGCTGGCCTCAGAATGAATCTGGAATCTTTCTTCGCTTTCCTATTTTTTTTTTTTTTAATAGTTTGAGGAGAATAGTTATTAGCTCTTTAAATGTTTGGTGGAATTCACTGGTGAGTCCATCTGGTCCTAGACTTTTGTTTGTTGTGAGTTTTTTGATTACTGATTCCATTTTGTTACTAGTCAGATTTTTTCTTTTTGATTCGGTTTTGGAAGATTGTATGTTTCTAGGAATTTATCCATTTCTTCTATGTTGACCAGTATCTTGGCATGTAATTTTTCATAGTAGTAGTCTCTTATAATCCTTTGTATTTCTGTGGTGTCATTTGTTGCTTCCCTTCTTTCATTTCTGATTTTGTTTTGGTTCTCTCTTTCTTGATGAGGCTGGCTAAAGGTTTATCAATTTTGCTTATCTTTTCAAAAAGCCAGTTCTGGTTTCATTGATTTTTTAAAAGATTTTTAACTATTGTTTATTGACTTTATAATTCAGCTTTTTAAAATTCAAGTATAATTAACATACAGCATTATATTAGTTTCAGATATACAATATCATTGATCTTTTCTATTGGTTTTTAGTCTTTATTTCATTAATTTATACTCTAATCTTTATTATTTCCTTCCTTCTAACTTTGGGCTTTGTTCTTGTTTTTATAGTTCCTTTAAGGTTAGACTGTTTGAGAGTTTTCTTGTTTATTGAGATAAGCCTGTATCATTTTAAATTTCCCTTAGAACTGCTTTTGCTGGGTCCCAAAGATTTTGGACCACTGTGTTTTTATAGTTTCATTTGTCTCCGTGTATTTTTTAAAATTTCCTCTTTGACTTCTTCACTGATCCATTCATTGTTTAGTGGCATATTGTTTAGCCTCCATGTATTTGTGTTTCTTCCATTTTTTTCTTATAGTTGATTTTAATTATCTACTGTGTACAGAAAATATGCATGATATGATTTCAGTATTTTTAAATTTATCAAGACTTATTTTGTGGCCTAACACATGATCTGTCCTGGTGAATGTTCCATGTGCACTTGAAAAGAATGTGCATTCTAGTTTGGGATGGAATGTTCTGTATTTATCTATAAAGTCCATCTGGTCTAATGTGTTGTTCAGTGCCACAATTTCCTTGTTAGTTTTCTGTCTGGATTGTCTATCCATTTATGTAAGTAGGGTGTTAAAGTTCTCTATTATTATTCCCTACTGTCAATTTCTCCTTTTATAAATGTTAAAATTTCCTCTATGTATATAGGTGCTCCAGTGTTGGGTGCACGGATATTTACAATTGTTATATCCTCTTGCTGGATCGATCCCTGTATCATTGTGCAATGACCTTTTTTGTGTCTTGTAAGTATTGCTACCCTGGCTTTTTTCCCCTGATATTTGCATGGAATATATTTTTCCATCCCTTCACTTTCAGTCTGTATGTGTCTTTAGGTCTGAAGTGAGTCTCTTGTAGGCAACATATACATGGGTCTTGATTTTTTTTATCTATTCCATCACCCTACGCATTTGATTAGAACATTTACACTATGTACATTTAATCATTGATAGTTGCGTACTTACTGCCATTTTGTTAACTTTTATGGGTGCTTTTTGTAGCTCTTCTATGTTCCTTTTTTCTCCCGTACTCTTTCTTGTGACTGATGACTTTAGTGTATCTGTTACAGGTTTTGGGTTTGTGGTTACCATGAAGTTCATATATAACATTCTAAGTATATAGCAGTCTGTATTAAGTTGATAGTCACTTAAGTTTGAACACTTTCTAAAGGAATTTGATTTTTAGTTCCACACTCCACGTTTTATGTATATGTTGTCTCTTTCTGTGAGTCCCGTCAACTAATATTTTAGATATAATTGCTCTACTACCATACTGTTTGCTTTTATTCATGAAATATTTTTTCCTTTCACAAGTTTCTTATAATTATGGACTTTTCTACTTAAAGAAGTACCTTTAACATTTCTTCTAAGGCCAGTGTAGTGGCGATGACTTCTTTAGCTTTTGTTTTTCTGGGAAACTCTTTCTCTGTCCTTCAATTCTGAATGATAATCTTGCCAGGTAGAATATTCTCAGGTTGTATGTTTTTTCCTTTCAGCACTTTGAGTAGATCATGCCACTTCCTTCTGGCCTGCAAAGTTTCTGAAAACTCAGCTGATGGCCTTAGGGAGTTTCCCTTGTACATTACTAGTCACTTCTCTCTTGCTGCTTTTTAAATTCTTCCTTTAATCTTTGACATTCAAATTACCATGTGTCATGGTGTGGATCTCATTGGGTTCATCTTGTTTTGAACTCTTTGTGCTTCTTAAACCAGGATGTCTGTTTCCTTCCCTGGGTTGTGGAAGTTTTTAGCTATTTCTTCAAACAAGTTTTCTGGCTCTCTCTCTTCTCCTTCTGGAACCCTTATAATGCAAATATTTGATGTTGCCCAAGAGACCTTAACCTATCCTCATTTTTTAAAATTCTTTTTTCCTTTTGCTGTTCAACTCAGGTGCCCTCCATTACCCTGTCTTCCAGATTACTGCTCTGTTTTTCTACAACCTCTAATGTATTTTTCATTTAGGTTATTGTGTTCTTAAACTCTGGTCTTTTATGTTTTCTATCTCATTGATGTTCTAAGTTCATCTATTCTCTCCAGGCTGTTGAACACCTTTATAACCATTACTTTGAACTCTTTATCAGGTAGATTGGTTATTTCATGTAGTTTTTATGAGGTTTTGTCTTGTTCTTTCATTTGCAGCGTATTCCTCTGTCTCATTTTGCTTGACTTTCTGTGTTTATTTCTATGAATGAGGCAGAACACCTACTTCTCCTAAACTTAAAGGAATGGTCTTGTGAATGGTCATCCCTTGTGTAGACTGTATGTGCCTGGTGACTTTGGCTGGCTAGAGCTGTAGCTGGATATGGGTTGAGAGTCCCAGGGCACTCTGGATGACCAAAGCAGAGGTGGAAGCGGGCCGGGGTTGTATCAGGACTCACCATGCAGTTGGTGCCCTGACAGGACTGAAGCTGAAGTAGATGCAAGTCACTGTGTTCCAGGATGCTCAATGCAGGGGGTACCTTGGTGGGGCAGCTGGAGCTGAGGCAGGTATCAGCCAGGAAGTCCCACAGGGCTCTGCGCCAGGAGTACTTCAGCAAGTTGTCTGGAGCCAAAGTGGTGTGGAGCTAGTGTGTTCCAGGGTGCTTTCCACCTATGTCACCTTGGCAAGATGGCTGTAGCTGAGCGGACACTGACCAGGACTGTCCGGGTATGCACTACACTGGTGGGAGTTGGGGGGGGGGGGGGGGCGGTGCTACTTTATAGGCAGGGATGGCTTAGGCTGGTGTGGGGTAGGGATCTGGGGCTGACTGAGGCAGTAGGCCAGCTATGCCCAGACCCTGCTTCCATCCACACCTTGATAAAGGTGGAGGAGGAACATAAACCATGGTGTTTTCCAGGTCCTGTGACCTGGAGAGGGTTCCAGCACTTCACCTCCCCCCCCCCCCCCCCCAGTTCAGCAGGGTTCTAGGACTGGTTCCTTTATATCTAGTTGCCCTTTGAAACCAAGGCTTTTTTCTGTGCCTCAGGGCATACAAGTCTGCTCACAGCCCCTCCGTACTACACCACCTGCCCAGCCACTACAGTTCAGTCTCTGCGTGGTTTCTTTGTGGTGAAGAAGCTGTTCAGTCAGCCCTCAGGTCGTCTTCAGGAGGAATTGCTCTATAAATAGGTGTCTGTGGAGGAGGTGAGTTCAGCATCTTCCTACATCACCATCTTGGACCAGAACCAGTAGTTTTTCAGGTGTTCTACATCTTACTGATTTTCTGCCCAGTTCTTTTATTGAGAGTGGGGCATCAAAATCTTCAAATATAATTATAGATTTAGTTCTTTTTGCAGTCTTGTCTTTGCTTCATGTGTTTTGATGAAATGATCTCTTTAATCATTAGGAAATGAACTTCTTTATCCCTGGTAATATTCTTTGCTCTGAAGCAAAGACATTGTGTGATATTAATAGCAACTTCATCTTTCTTTTCAGTAGTGTTAACAAGGTATTCATTTTTCCAGGCTTTAATTTCAATCTATTTGTATCTACTTTCTTGTAGACAGTGTATAGTTGGGTCTGGGCTTCACTTTTTGGATCACCACATTCTTGATTTGGTCCCCGTAACTCGTCACTACGTTGTTAATATGTTTTTCTTTGTATTGTATCCATTTAAAAAAAAAAATTTCCTCGAGTAGGAGAGTAGGTCTGAATTCTCTATTACCAGTTTTTCCATCAGTCAAAAAATTATATCAAGCACCTAGTATGTGACATTTTTCTGGGCACCAGGAATACAGTGACAAGCAAGTTAAAGGTTCCTGGCCTCAAGAAGCTCGCATTCCAGTAGGGAAACATGTTCCTTTCTCTCTATAACTGACTTGAAAGCAATTATTATAAAATATATAATCTTTAAGCAAGTTTTAGTTGCTACTTTTTGAGAGCTTCCTTTGGAGCTTCCATACCCTCACATAATGGACCTTATTTGCCTCAAGCAGAATTGGCAGGCCATATATGTTTGCCGAAAATCTTGGGGGAGGAAACTTAGAAGAATGAGCCTGAGGGAGTAGGGGTGGTTCTAACGTTTAAGAGAGGACTAGGAGTTCACCACATAGCAAACACAGATTGGGAAAGTGACACTAAGGGAATCTGTGTGTATGTCTTTTCTACCCCCTACAACATATTCAGGAACCAGTCCCTGACATAGAAAATGAGTCATGGAAAAGCCCTGGACAGCAGCCACCTTCCAGCCAGCCTGAATCCCCCCAATTCTCAGATATCCAAGTTCCCTCTGTGTCACAGAAGCCCCCAAACAGGAGGCCCTCAAACCACAGTACCCTCCCAAGAAGGATGTGAAGCCACCAGTGACTGCCCAAGGGGAAGGTCAAACCACCACTGTCCCCCAAGGAGATCTAACTATCAATATCCCCTGAGGGAAAAGTCATCCTACCAGGGTCCCCTAAGAACATCAAACCACCGACATTCTTCCCTAGGGGGGGGTCATCAGACAGATCCCCTCCATTGAATCATATTGACCCCCTGCCCTAGAAACCTTGGGACCCACAGTGCCCACTAAAGAGGTCCCCATCCTGAAAATCCCAAGAGATCCCCATTGTTAAATCCTCCTCCCAGGAAGTCTTTCATACAGTGCATTCCTTCTCTAGCATGTTCTCCTCCTCCTATAGGATGTCCTTGGAGAAAATTTTGTCATACATTGCCTTTTCCTTCTTCTTCCTCTCTGTGCCTAAGGGTGGTGATGGTGGGAAGTAGTCAAGAAAGGAGTGCAGAAGGGCCATTGAGGCTCTCAGGGGAACCACTCTGGTCTAGTGCTTTCCATAAAGAATGCATCTCTAGGGGATGGGCAAGGGAAAAACTGTTGTTGTGGTCTTGAAGCTGGAGTTACAGGGTTTCTTATCCTAACCCTTCATAGTACTCCCTGCTAAAGGAATGGCTTTGTGCACATCAGCATGAGAATAAAGGCAACCTCTCAGGAACCCAGAAGGTTAATGGCATATTCTTTGGACCCCTCTGTGATCACTCAGGCTGACAGACTAGGGGATGAGTGCAAAAGTGATGCCATCCTGAGTCAGAGAATGAGAAGTGGTATAGGCAAGGGCGTGAATCAGGGGAAAGATCTCATCCCACACACACACTGTGATCTAGTGTGCAATGGGATGATGGGCATAATTCTGTGCCTACCCAATGACCCTAGGCCTTGAAGGGGAACTAGGGCATAGAACAAGCATCTGGAGCCCTTGGTGTCTCAGAGCCAAATGTTAAAAGTAGTGAACTGAGTTCGGTGTGGCCTTCACTTATTCGCACACCTTCTCTGGGCCTCTGTATCCCCACTGATGATTGTGTAGAGGCACACCACCACAGCACCTTCCTTCTGGCTCAGATTTATCTGAGGCTGCCTATGGAGCTCTGTAAACACTGGTGGGGCAAAGCTGTCTCAGAAAGCCACATGGTCATCCCAGAAATCAGGGCTATCTGGTTTGGGGCCTCCATTTTCACAACCAGCTCCTCCCACACAGGTAGCTGAGGAGAACAGGAATAGAACTCCCTCTGGAGTGTTTGGCATCTGGATGCAGATGACCCAAGACAGTTGTGTGTGTGAGGACAATAAGGATTTGGCCCTACTGAAGTATTAGGGGGGGCCTTAGGGGCTCATCGTAAACATACCCTCCTCTAGGGCAGTCTCCACTGTCACTTCTCTAGGCACTCTTCCCCGTCATGACCCAGGAGGATGCCTCACACCCAAATCCTACCTCTCTGTCTAAAACCCCCACTCCCATGCCTCACCAGATCACAGCTGAATTTGGTTGTTTCATCCTGGTCACAAAGTAACGTTTTATAGGCACTCTGAGGACACAAGGATTTAACCTTAGGCAGCACAATTCTTGGATTTCTTGATGAACCAAGGAGATGTTTCTGACAGGATGCGAGGGTCACTTTGGCTCCACTGGTCCTAGTTAAGGCCCAGAAGCTGGCCCCTGCACACTTAGGCCCCTACCTCCCAGGCTGATGTCCTAACATTTACCCCTAACCCACCGTGGTCCCAGCCAGCCCCTTTAAGCCCCTTTCAAGCACATCTTGGGCTCAGGCACCCCAAACCCAGACCAGCTTAGCCCTACACACACAGACTGAGGAGATAGTCCTACAGGCCACACCCCACTCTCTCCTCTTCCCCGAGCAAAGACACCAGAGGGCCAAATGATTAAACACATACTTTATACCCTGAGGTGATCAGGGGAGACTAACACAGGGCTCAGCACTCACACTGCAATATAGAAAAGTAGTCTGTCTCCCTCATCCCAGCTGAGAATTCTGGACTTACAGGAATTAAGCCAGTCCCTTGGATTTCAGAATATTCTTGGTTGGTTTGGTTTGGTTGGTCCCAGTATGGAGAACTAAGTTGTCCTCTTGATTCCCTGTCACAGTGGTTGCATGGAAAGTCAAAGGAGGTCGCACGGTAGGACTGGTCTAAGGCACCCAAGGAGCATAGGGTTTTACAACTGGGAAGGCCACCGCAAGCCAGAGCTAGAACCACCTCTCAGGAGTGGATAGAGGGGAGCTCTTCATCCCAGCAAGGCTGCCTCACTGGAAGAGGATCAGAGGCTAAGTTGGTGTAATAATCAGTGGTGGCCGGCTAACCCAGCCTCCCTGCCCAGATGGCAGAAGTCCTCTCCCACCTGCAGAGGTAGCTGATGGGCCTGAAACAGGACCACCTCCCCCACTGTTCACTTGCCACTCCTGGAGCCCCGCTGTTTGCTCATGGCTGTGAGCATTTGGCTAATATAGGAAGTCAGGAGGTCATCCATCTTGTAGCCCTGGAAACAGCACAAGAAGATAAACAGAGCAAATAGTGGGACAGGGCCAGCCCATTCAGACCCAGAACACGCCCAGGAAACTGCAAAGGGCAGAGCCCTGAACTAAGGAGAATCCTGTACTGCTCTGGACTCCCATCTCCCCAGCCTCACAGCTGAAGGGTTGGACTCATCCAGCCACATGTCTAAGGTTCAAAGTTGTTATGACCCTACATGAAGGCCCTAGCTTGTATGCCCCTTACATCCTGGTGATTCTAAAGGCTTTACCAGTTGAGCCACGCCTTAGAAATTCAGCTCAGTCCAAGAGGCCTCATTGCTAAATGGCTCCACTGTTGAACTCAGGGGCTAAAGACTCAGTCCCCAGACACTGCAGTCATTCAAACAATAGTTAATAAATGAGGGGTCTGTTCTCAGCCCCAGATTAAGTGCCCTTCCCAGACCTAAGCTGAGCCTCAAACTGACTTGACCTTGGCCCAATCTGACCTTTGATCCCAATCTCAGGCCAAGCCATGCACTCCTTACGTTTGTTCTGGGGACAAAGAGGATGGTTGGAGCTTTAGGCAAAGTAGGGGAGCCCTACCAGGCCTAAATAAAAGAGGTCTCACCAGTGATGTCTCACAGAGCAATTTGCTCCCGCGCACCAGGTTCCCAATGGTGATATGGAAGTAGGTGTTGCCACTGCTCCAGTTGGAGATCTTGGTGAAGGGATGAGTGGTCAAGATGTCCTGGGAAAGCAGAGAAAATTTGAACCTGCACAGTCTGGACCCTCTGGCGTCACTTTCCTCAGCACCAGCCCACACCCACCAGAAAGGCCTTGGGCCCTCAGACAAGCAAAGAAGCAAGAAGAGAGAATCCAGCTCTGCTGTGGAGATGCTAGGGGAGGCAGATGCCTTCTCCCTCCGTATCCATGAGGCTATGGGGTATGTGGGGCTGGAACTGGAAATTTGGGAGGCCTGAAGGAATGGAAACAGGGGTCCTGGATGGGATGGTCCTACTAGGAGGAAATCAAGAAGATGCCAGGAAGCCTCAGGGAGCCCCATGTGTGTGGGTAGAAAATAATCACACAGAAGTATGTGAGAAGAATGACCCGAGAGAGAGGAGGAAAACCAGGAAAGTGGGGCACATGAACACAAGAGGAAGGTGGTGGCCATTGGCACCCTTCGCCAGTGGTCCAGCTGTACTCCTCCTGGGTATGTGGTAGGACTGTGCTTCCTGGTTCCCTTGGTGAGGACTACTCTGGCCCATAAATACGAGAATATTTAACCCCAGTGCAGTCTGCCATCCTGACCAATGTGTGGAGAGCATTCTGGAAGGAACGAATGGTTGTAAGGTCCAATGACGCCAAAAGGCCAAGTGCTAAAAAGTTCATTGGATTTAGTAGCAAGGTATTGGCTAGTAACTCTAGGAGAGCAATTTTGATGGAGCAGGTAGGGAAATAGCCGAAGCAAACACAGACCACTTCTCAAGATCATCTGCCTTCTTGGCCACATTAAGTGAGGATGGTGGCCAGCAGGGGCTTTGGGGGGTTGGGTCTGGGGGCTCTTGTGAGAGGTGCAGACAGAGAAGCACACCCCCGCTCTTCCCTGTCACTGCTTACCTTGGTTCTGGGATCGATGAGGCTGACCCCATACTTATTGATGGCAATTAAGAGGATCTCAGGGAAGTTTGGCTCCGTAGTTTGCTGGCAAAGAAAGCCGGAAACCATCAGAGAGCTGGGGGAGCCCAGAGCAGGAAAAGCTGTGTGCTAGGAGTAAGTTGCCCTCCCCTGCTCCTGCTCAATGCCAGAGGTGCAGCAGAGCCAGTGGCTCTGCCCACAACCTCACGGTTTCCACCTCTGCTGGGACCTCAGTGCAACCCAGATCCCTTCACGGGTCCCCAAGTGACCCCATCTCCCACCCTCTCCAGCAGCATTTTCATCCCTTCTCTCCTGCTTCTCTAGGAGTCTGGGCCATCTCTTCTCTCAGCCCAAATGTCTGCCCTCTTTAAAAACCCTCTTTGAACTCTAACTCCTGCCTCCAGGTTACCTCTCTGCCTCCCTCTCTTCCTTGTACAGCCAGACTTCTCAAAAGGCCTCCCGTCCGAGGTACGTAACAAGGCCATCCCCTCCTCTCCAGCCTGACCTACCCCCAGTTCTCACGCGAGCCTGTTTACCATTCTCCTGCCTCCGGTCGTGCCCCTCAGGCCCACCCTTGCCCCCCAGTCAGAGTGGACTTCTGGCCCCATCATCCCTATGCAGAACCTTCCAGGGCTGGCCACCACCTTCAGGAGGAAACCCAACCCCCTCGCCGGCTTGCCAGCCTGCCTCACCACAATCTGCTCATTCTCATACCCTGCACCCATCCATACTCAGCCACTTGCACTTCCTGTACACCACTGGCTCTTTGCTCATACTAGGCCCTCTGCCAGGAACACTCTCCCCAGGGTCTTCCTGGAAGTTCAGGTGTGGCCTCCTCCAGGAAGCCTCCTCAGCCTTCTCAGTCACCTTGATAAGGGCTCCCCTTTGTCACAGTACAGATCGTTCTCCATTACTGTGGCTGGTTTACACATCTGCCTCCCCTGCCAGGCTGAGCTGCTGGTTGTCCCTCATGTCCCAGGGCTGAGATACCGAGGTGGTACAAAGCTGAGGGTGCTTCCGTCCTTTCCTTGCCAGGGCAGGTGGCAGAGGCCATCGCTGTTTCCCACAGTCCTGGGGAGGCGTTTCTGTGCTTTCTCATCCCCACTCCTTAGTCCCTTCCTCCCTTCCTCCTGAGAAGCCACCCATAACGTACCTTCACCTCGAAGAAGGCTGAACCAAAGGTGGGCCACTTGAAGATGAGCTTTAGAAAGGCTAGCTTGGCCTCCTCCTTGGACTTCCCTGCATGCTTGTTGAAGTAGGCAACGATGGACTGTAGGGAGAGGGGGGATCAGAGGCCTCTCCCCTGCCGCTTCTACCTCACCTGCACTGTTAGCAGTCATGGGCCCTGGAGGGCCAGGCATAGGATGGGGGCCCTGGAGGCCATGAGGGGCCTCCGTCATCCCAGTTAATGGAATCCTTATTTCCCTTCTCTCCCCTCCCCTCCCCTAAGCAAGCAGACCAGAGAGTATCAAGTGAAATCAGGTCACCATGGCTACTAGAATAGGGCAAATTACTATCAAGCAGCTAGGTGAGTCCTTTGCCTGGAGAACTGGATACTAAAGTGAAAGGAAGGGAAAATGAGAGGGTGACCTTATCACACACAGGGACAACAAGAGATACTTCCCTGGGCTGCTGGCCAGCACCTGCCGCCTGACCTGTGGGGTGCCCAGAGACCCCTAGTCCTGCCACCGCCTTTATACTCACCCGCTTCCAGTCATCCGGGGAAACCTGCCGGATAAGGTCCTGGGGCACCAGCTCCCGTAGCAGCTTGGGGATACTGGGGAAGTAGGACTTGTCCTCTTCGAATTTGACCCTGTAGATCAGTGCCCCCAGCTGCAGCACCTCCTCTCGTGTGCACTTGTGATAGCCTCGGAGATACTTGGGCAACTCCTGCCAGAGACAGAGCAGGTCTCAGGCGTGGAGGGAGGAGGAGGAAGTGGGCTCCTTCCTGCCACCCTCAGGCTGGGTCTATTGCCTTACCCCACATTGGGCCTACCTTTTCCTCCAGCCTCAGCTGACACTGTGCCCCAAGGGGAGATAGCACAGTACACGGAAATAGCAACCATGCCTGCACAGATCCAGCACTTTACAGTTGGAAAGCAGAGCCATGTATGAATATTATTCTTTCATTTTCCCTCATAACGGTCCAGTGGGGTGAGCAGCCACATTTCAAAGACGAAGAAACTCAGAGTGACCATCTGGTGAACCTGAGACTGTTCCACACCCCTAACCTTCTGAGCCTGTCCTTCCTTGGGAAAAGCCTCTCTGGCTGGCCTCCTCCCATTCAGTTCCTTTGAGACCCGCTAGTTTCATCAGCAGCACCAGCCTCTTCCCCACTTTGAACTTCCAGTAATTGAGGATGAGAAGTGGACCAAAAGCAAAGATGAAGCTTCCAAATGGCCAACACTGCCCACAGCCTTACAACTGTCTTACCCACTCGTTGAAGCAGAGGAAAACTGAGGCTGGCCTGAGGACACACTGCAGATTAGAAACCTGAGTCCATTATTTTCCATCCACTTTTTCATCTACTCGCCCACCTATCTATCCATCCACACCCATCCATCTGTCCACCCATATGGTTCTCCCTACCCATATCCATTTCTCATTTGTCCATCTGTCCACCCACAAGTTCATTCAGCATCCATCCTTCTACCCATTCATTCACTGAGTCACCGCCTATTTACCCATCCATCAAGCCAACAAATATGCATTGATCATCTGCTATGAGTCAGGCCCTTTAAGCAACAACATCTACTTCCCTACTCGCAAGGAACTTGTAGTCAAGGCAAGAACAGACATCCGTCACCCCAAATTGATGTATAATTACAATCTTCGAAGGAATTGTTCTCAGTGCTATGACAGCATATAACTAGTTGACCTGATCTAGTTTTAGGAACAGGGAAGATTTCCCTTATGATGATTGAAATAACATCTAAAAGCTCAGTAGGTGAAGGAAAGAACCTAGGGAAAAGCTTCCCAGGAGAGAAAATGTTACAAAGGCCCCCAGGCATACCTGAGAATTTGAAAAAACGTAGCTGGAGTGAAGTGAACAAAGGGGTGCTGGATACAAGACAAGGCAGCAGAAGTAGCTAGTGGCACCCCCATGCAGGGCCAGAGTCAGGATTTGGCGTTCTACTTTGAGGGAAGCCACTGAGAGGATCCCGAAAGCATGATGACCCCCGTAGGAAGAATGGATTCAAAGGGGACAAAAATGGACAGGGAAGCTCAGGGCAAAGGTTACCAGCTTCATTCAGATGAGAGATGATGGGCTGACCTGAGTTGGTACTGGTGGTAATGGAGACATGTGGATGGATTTTGGAGAGTTTGGGAGGTGAAGTCATCAGGTGAATGATTTGGGACATGAAAAATGAGGGAGAGGGAGGTGTCAAGGCTGACTTGGGTTTCTGCCTTGGGGGAAATGGTAGCTGATGTTCATGTTGCCATTCACTAAAAGGGCACCATGGGGGAGGGGCAGATCTCACCGGTGAATGAGCCCTGGCAACTCCCAGGCCAGGGTTCTCTCTACCACGGCAGCCACCATCCCTGCCTCCTGCAACCTTCCCAGCATCCTGGTCTGTCTCCCCCACAGAATGATAAACAGGACTGGCCCAGAAAAGATCGCCGAGTCTGCAGTTGTGAAGACATGGATTCAAACCCAGATTCTATCCACCCTGTAGCCCTAATTATATCACTTGATCTCTCTGGGTCTCAGTTTCTCCCTCTATAAAATGGGAACAACATGCCTACTTGTTGGGGTTTGCTGGGAGGGCAGAATGAGTGAAAAGCATCAGACAAAAAATAGAGGTTCAACATGGGGGCCTCCCTCCTGGCTTCCCGCAGGCACATGCTTGTGCTAGACAGTGTTTACACATTCACACAGACGCCCTAGATACACACAGGTGTAGCTGTAGAATCTCTGATTCAGAGGACAGCCCCTCACCAAGGGAAGGGCCTGAATGGGTGGGGATTAAAGTCTCCAAAGAAAGTACAAGGCACTGAGGAAAGAGAAGGGTCTGCCTTTGAGCTACTCCCCAGGATCCCAGCAGGAATCTCTTAGAGGCCTTACTATTTGAGGCCCCCCTCCTGGCAAGGACAGCAGCATTCTGCTTTCCTGAAATACAGCAAGGCCAGCAGCACATGGAGGCAGCACAGCAGAGAGGGGCAGGCAGCTCACCTGGTAATAGTGGAAGATGGAATCAGCCATCGGGTCCTTCCCGGGCACCGTGGTGGTCCACAGCTTCTTCATGAAGAACACCTGGTAGGTGAGCGAGGGCACGATTCCTGTGGCAGAGGGCAGTCAGTCACCCAGAGCGTCCCAGCACAGAAGATCACCCGTGCCCAGCACCAGCCCCGGAGCAGGCCCTAGCTCGGGTCCCACCCAGGTGGACCTCGCGGTGTGGCCCTGTGCCGGCACCTGCTCTGCTCTGGGCCTCAGATGATCTCAGGGCCCAGCCTCACATTACCATCCTTGACAGGCCGTGCTTTCTTTATCCAGTCTGTCAGGTGTCGAACAAAGTCGAAGAAGAAGTCATTCTCGGGGACGCTGATGACCTAGGGACATGGCCGTTCCAATCCATTCATTTTAGTTCCACCAATACTGATTTTTCTGACTTTCCCACCCAATGCCTTCCTTTTGGCCCTTTGTTGCAGCCCGAAGAGGTGTCCCACTCTGCCCTGACTATGCCTGTTGAGTCTCCAGAACAAAGCCTACTTCCCACCCAGAGTGACAGTCATTCCAGTTGTTCAGCAAAGACTAAGCCCTGGTGAGAAGGCCAAGAATGAGGCCCAGTCCCTGCCTTGGACAATCTCTGGTATCTGTGACCTGCTCTTCCCACAGGCTCCAAGCTCCTCTGGGTCGAGGACCTTACTGAGATCACCTGTGGGTCCCCAGTGTCTGGCACAGGGACAGTTGTGAAATGAGGAGGCAGACGTGGATGCACAAGGAACTGAGTGAGCACCTGATCTACCTGACATGGTCAAGGAAGCCTTCCCACAGGAAGAGGCTTTAAAGCTGGGCCCTTGACCTTCAAGAACACAGAAGTGAGGAAGAGCATGGTGGAATGGTGGCAGGGGCCTGTGCTTTGGAGTCAGACCTACTGGGATCTGAGTCCTTGCTGTGTGGCTTTGAATAAGTTACTTAAATTTTCTGAGTCCACGTTTTGTGATCTATTAGGTGGGGATAATCACACCCCCTTCAGGGGTTATTTCAGGACTAATTGGCCTTGGCAAGGCAGCTGAGGGACCGGTCAAGTCAAATCTGGAAAGTACTTGTGTGTTGTGGCAGGGCGATGAGCCTTGTGTGGTCCAGAATATAAAGTGCCACATGGCTCCCAAGAGGTTTGAGGTCATGCTCTGCAATGCCTCAGAGGAGAGACATTTAGGGGAAGCTGCTACAAGTACGGGGACCGTTGCAGGGATATAAGAAGGAGAGGGACACAATCAGATGCCACATGCAAGCACACCTCTCTCTTCCCCTCTTTCCCCTCCCCACTGCCCCATGAGCTCCTACAGTCCCAGCAAATGTTCCAACAGACAGACCAACAGCAATCCAATAGGAAGCCAATGACCCATCACCCACCTTGTCTGCAATTTTGACAAAGAGGCTGAATCCTTCTGAGGACTTGAGGAGCAGCCGGGCTGCGATGTTCTGGCAGAAGTCTTTAGCCTTAGTGCTGGACTCCACCTCAAAGGCCTGGGAAGTGAGGGGCAGGCGGCTGCGGCTGGGGCTTCCTGTGCCCCTCTATCTGTGCCTGCAACTAGACTCCCACCCATGCAGGGCAGCCTCCATCTGAGGTGTTTCCCCATGGGTCTAGAGCTGGACACAGCATTTAAGAAAAGGAAAAAGCAGCTCCGGTCTGGGTCTTCCCAGATTGTGTCCTCCCCAATCCAAGCACACTCAGCCTCTGCTTCCAGGGTTGTGGGCCTGGCTGTACAAGCATGGGTGACACGAGGACAAGGGAGCAAAGATAGGCGGGGTGTTTGGGAGGAGAGAGGCTGGAGGAAGAAGAAAGCAAATTCCAGAAGGGGGAGGGAAAAAGAGGGGAAGCAGCCAGGGGTAGGGGTAGGTGCGGGGTGGGAGAGGGACTGCTTCATATAACCTTCCACTGGAGGGACAGGAAAGGATTTGTTAGTTTCTTGTCCTTGTCACTGAAATCCTATCATGACATTTCTGAGTCTCTAGTCTTTAGACAAGTTCTAAAACTGCTTTTCAAACTAAAAGTTTTGGTGCTGGATTCATTTATCTGAATGAGATGCTGAGATGGGGCAAAGAGTGGAGGTCAGGAGGCAGCCTGACCTAATGGGCATGATGGGAAGGCTAACAGGACCATTGGACCAGGAGACCCACAATCAGGACAAGTGAGGAGGAAGGAAGGGGCCTGCAGGAAAGTGGGCTCGGGGACAATAGGAGAGGCCTGGGCAGGCAGGCCTGTGACCAGGAACAGAGCTGACATCAGGGAGGTGGCACCAGCATAGAGCTCAGCTCAGAGAGCACTTTTCTCTGAGGCAGAGCCACCTCAGAGAGGGAAGAATGATCTTCTCAAGGAAGCTCTTGGAGACAACAGAAGGTCAGATCGGGAACCCAAGGAGTCTGTAACCTCTCGACTGAGCCCTGACCACTGAGGAGCAAATGTGGGGGTAGCAGGGGAGAGGCATCAGGGCTGTTCCCTGTGTCCTTGGGGAATCTGGTCCTTCACCAAGAAGCCAGCAGCCCTCACCTCATCGGTGTCATCAGGAAAGTAGACCTTGTGGAAAATCTGGGTGGTTTTGTGCTGGATGGCCTCCACCTCCACCAGGTGTGGGGGGTACTTCCGGGACCCATTTCTGAAAGCCAGGAGAGGGGTGGAGGGGCAGTCAGGAGCCAGTGGGTTCATGGGGCCATGGGGAGCAGGGAACAGAGGGAACTTTGGAGACAGACCCCAGTTCTAATCCCTTGTCCGCCACTCCCTGCCAGGTGACAGTCACTTAATCTCCACGAGCCTCCAACCCCTCAACTGTAGAATGAGAGAACAGCGTCGACCAAATAGGGCTGTGAAGGGGACCACGGGACGTGAAGGATGCACATGGGCTGTGCAGAGTATGGAGTATGGCCCAGACGTCCCCGACACACTGGAAGGTATGCGCCAGCCCTTCTGAGCAGCCAGACACGATTGCGTCCAGAATGGGCACCACGCTGCAGGCTTTGTCCGACTGGCAGCTGTGGTACCCCAGGGACAGGTCCCACGTGTTGTGTGGCCATGCCCTCACCCGCCAGGGATACCCACAAGCCCCACTGGGGCTGAGAGCCCATCCCGGCACCTGCCACAGGCTCTTTGCCCACCACCTCTGCTCTCAGTGGGCCGCCGTACCTCAGGGCTTTCTGGAGCCGCTGCAGGCAGTCGATGGCGAGCGGACAGTGCTTACGGGACTGCAGAAAGCGCTGCACGTGGGGCAGCAGGATGTTGCTGGGTGGGAAGAGGCCCGTGCACAGCCAGAGCAGCTCCCAGCCACGCTCCTCGCTATACCTGCGGGAAGAGATGGGGTGTCCAGCGGGGGTTCTGCAGGCCACTTGTGGATCTGAGCATCCTTGGCGCCTCACTGTGGCGGCACGTGTCTGTCTTGACCCCCATGCCTCTCTTCTGGGGACCAACGCAGACCCGCCTCCCTGGTGGCCAGATCCAGTTAGTGCTACACAAAGTGTGGTTGGCCAACCCACACTGGGCCACGCAGTTACCGGCCACATGGAGGTAAGGTGCTCATTCATGCCAGAATGAACATCAGCGATGTCACCAAGCACTCTTGGTTCAGCTGAGATTTTTTTTCTTCTTAGTAAGACTTTCCTATGAAGGAAGCCTTGTGTGATCTGTATTCTGGCAAAAACTCTTTAACTCGTCTGTTCTTTAACTAGCACTGAGTTAGCACAACCCCTGGGCTTCATTGGGCACTCTGAGCTCCCTGGGCCTGACGGGAGAGAAGCACAGAGGGCTTCTAGGAGGAGGTGGCATTTGAGCTAGGTTTTGAAGGCTGACGCAAATTCTGATATGCAAAAAAGGCCATAAATGCTGGCTGTGAGCACAGCATGTATAAAGGTTTGTCAGTGTGAGAAGATCTGAGTATGATTCGAGGGTGGATTTTGCAAGAGGCGCAGAAGATGACAAACCTGGGGACATAATTGGCGGTCTGGGTGTAAGGGGAGATGGTGGGGCTTCTCTCAGGCTCTGAGACTTAGCATGTCCCTGACTTCCCATTCCTGCCGTGGTCTGACCCAGCAGGGACAAGGTGGCACCCTCTGGGACCCAACACCTTCAGCCCAGAATTTTCAGCCGGAGCTTCCAACTGACAGCCAGCACAGCCCGAGCCAGGCTGGGGACATTTGCTCATGAGCACAACCTCCAGAATGGAGTCTGGGCTGGGAGGGGTACCCGGAGGAGGTTTGGGCAGTGAGTGGAGCAAATTTAGGAGGAACCGGTGCTGTCAGACTTGGAGAAGGACAGATTCAGAGGGTGCATCCACCTCTTGGTACTTGACCAGACTTCCTTGGACCTTGCGGCAGAGGTAAGACGTGAGGGAGCCTGAATGCGGAAGGACGGCTGCCAGGCAGGGCCAGATGCTGCCTTGGGAGGGAGGGAGCTCCCTGTCACAATGGGTAGAGGACCTTTAAGATTCCCGTCAGCTGTGACTCCCCCCTCACTGGGGGGAGGCCATCCTGCACCCGCCTACCATCCTCTCACCTGATATGGTTGTCGGTCAGCTGCTTCAGGATCTGCACGTATACCTCATCCTTGAGGGCCTCGGCCTTTAGGGCACCCTCAAAGATCTGGTCGGTGAGCTCATTGACAGAGCGCGTCCTCTTGGATGGGTAGTCGCCCATGTACTTGAGCATGGGTGGGGAGGCGTCAAGGAAGGGCTTGTGGCTGATGGGGGGAGCACTGACCCAGGAGGCCACACTCTCTAATGGGGTCTGCCCCCCACCCAACCGTGTGGCCCTGGGCCTCAGGCTACCCACTCAGGAAATGGGCACCCACCCTGCTCTCCATGCCGACTGCCCACCCTTTCCTCAACTCCTCTGGCCACCTCCTCCCCTCACTACCTCAGCCCCCAACACCCCATCCAAAGTCCTCGCACCAACCCAGATGGACTTTACAAATCACAAATCTGACTGTGTCACCCCCCCTGCTTAGTGGGCTTCTCATGGCCTTGGGATACAGTCCAAGCTTCTTAACAGGGCTTGGGAATGCTTTATTAGTCTGCCCACGTCTTCAGACTCCCTTCTAGACCTCTGCCCTCCACTTGTGCTAAATCATGTTGTGATTCAGGGCCTTTGGACAAGCTCATTCTGTCTGGAACACTCCCCACCCATCTCCCCTTTGGCTGACTGGGGCCTACTCAGTCTTCAGGTCTCAGCCTAGACATCTCTTCATCCAGGAAAGCCACCTGCCCTCCTCTCCAAGGCTACATCAGTTCACTGTGCTGCCTGGCCCCATCATGGCCCCTTTTAGCTATAAGCACCATGAAGGCCAGGGACTGGGTCTGGTCACAGCTGTGTCTCCATGCCTGGCCTAGCACATGACACAATACTCATCTTGAACCAAATGACAGGGTCAGAGGAGACAATGGATGAGGCAGCCCCTCGTGCACTGTAAGGTGCCAGGCATAGATGAAGCCACTCCACCCGAATCCCTCCGCCCTGCCCAGGACCCACCTGGGCCCCTCAGAAGAAGGTAGGTATCTGGATGAAAACCCTGGAGGCAGGGGCCTGGTTCCCCCCTGCCCTGAGGTCCCCCTCCTTGTGGCCCTTGCCCTGCCCTTCCATGGCACCCACCCCTGGTATGGATATCAATGAAGGCCATGCAGGCTTCCTGTGAGAGCTCCTCGCTGCCCAGGATCTTCTTGAGCAGTGCTTGCTTGAGCGGCTCCCGTGTGTGGCTCCACAGCCGGTCCTTGCCACGGGCCTTGGACACCATGACCCGGCTCAGCGTGTGCTTGGGTGGGGGCCTGACATGGCACAGCCAGCATTGACCCCAGATTGTGAGACCCACCCCTACCCAACCTGTGCATGGAGGTGGAAGGCCCTGCTCCTCCCTGCTATAAGGGCAACCTGGGATGAGTCAACCAGCCCTCCCTGGACCTTACTTTCTCAGCTAGAAAGCCAGCCCTGCCCACCCCCATGGCCTCCTCCCCATTGCTCCTCTCGGCTTTCTCTGCTCTGGCCTTGGCATGTGCTGCCTGCGGCATTCCTCCACCCAGGTCACCCCCTGCACAGCTCGGCTCAGATGCCACCTCCTCCAGGAAGCCTCTCCTCTGTCACCACCCCCATCACAATGCTGGGCATACAGAATCACAGCTGCCCAGTTTTGTGCCTATCTCCCCACCAGGACTGTGAGTCGGTGAGACAGGCACAGGCATGAGTCGTGAGTGCCCAGGACCCCACCTGGGGTGACCACAGTCATGCTGTCAAATGAAGGAAGGATAAAATGGCACAGCACAAGACGGCACATCTCGACAGACAAAAGCTGCCCTCCTGTTCACTCCGACCCAGGCCCTGCTCACACACAGCAGCAGCAGGAGGCAACCCCACCACGCGGACTAGAGTAGCAGAAGCCTGTGGCTCACACTGTCCTGGCCCACCTACCCTTTCCCCATCACCTGAAATAGTCGTAGGAAAATTCCTCCAGCGTGTAGGGCTTGGCGCGCACCTCGGGCTCTGCTGTCCGCAGCTGCAAGAGCCGAATGACGTCCTGTCTCTGGTCGGGGGTCATGGTGACCAGGGCCTAGAGACCGAGAGACAAGGGTCTGAGGTCAGCTCTTCACCTGGGACCCCTGGAGCCAACATGGTAAAGCCCAGAGCCTTCTGGACTGGGGCTGGGGAAGTCGGTCACCACGGGGTTGACCCTCACCCCATTCTGACCCTGGGACCCCTTTTGTTCTTTGCCATCTCTGAGGCTACTGCTGCCTCCATCTGCTGCACTCGGGGTCCTTTCCGCAGTCCCCCGAGTCTGAACCAGGTTGGGTCAGTGAGAAGGCCAGATGGAGGAGGGGGATGTGGCGTGAGAACCACCCAGTCAACAGCGCCTGGCTCAGGAGCTGCCTGGAAAGCTGGGCTCTGAGTCTCCAGTGATCACAGTGATCACAGCTCCCTTCCCAGCTCGGCCCTCACTGCCTTTTCAGACAGTGCAAGGTGATGCCTCCCTCCCCCACTCTCCTTCCATCCCTTGCCCTGGGCAGTTCCTCGGCCACTCTCCACCCAGCACAGGTTTGACAGCTTCCCCGACTTTAAGTTTGTGGTCCCAGAAGACCCCCAGATCATCTCCAGAGAAACTGGGGACCACTAATCCAGTATAATCCCTCACTCCATTTTACAGATATGGGAAGAAGACAAAGAAAGGCCCAGAGGAGACTCCCCTCCATCTGCCATCCCCAAGCCACATACCACAATCTCCCGCGGCGGCAAGGTGACAGTGGGCATGACATATACGCAGTCAGTGGGGAAGTCCCCACGCTGCTTGGTCCTCTCATTTATGCCGTTGGCCCAGCCTGAGTTCATGACCTGCTCTCCCGTGTCATGGTCCAGGATGATGAGGTCTCCCTTGGCAAAGCTGAGGAAACCTGACTCCTCTCCCGCTGGGAGGCAGGGGTGAGCAGGACCACAGGGGGGCAGAGAGAGAGGCTGGATTGGAACATCTTTATTTAGGTTGATGACCTACAAACTGTTACTCCCTGCCCCGAATAACTGAGGCCCAGGCCCACTCATGTCTGCTCACTTGTCACCCTGCCTCCAACTTGCCACAACCCTTCACACAGACGTGGCCACTGGAGTGTGCCACTCCCCTGCTCAAAAGCCTTCCATGGCTCCCCCTCTCCCTTAGGAGAAAACTCACACTCGTTGACATGCTCACAAGGCTGCTGTGGGCTGGCTTTCCTGACTTGGTCTAGCTCACTTCCTGCCCTGTCTCCCTTACCTCACCCATCCCAGGCAAACCAGTCGACCTGCAGTTCCCAGACATGCCTGTTTTCTCCAGCCTCTGTGCCCGGTTTGGGCTCTCCTCTCTGCCTCGAACACTCTGCCCCACATACCTCCACCCTGAACCCCAGGCTGCGTGGGGGCCTCTCCTCCAGGCTCCCATAGTTACCACACTGTCACAGGGACCGTCACTATCTGTTTTCAGCCCCTCTCCCCACTGAGAGTAGGGCCAGGGTCTGTTTTATTTCTGTCCTTTCCAAGCTCTGCCCGGAGCCTAGGAGGCCTGGGGGTGCTCAGTCAGAGTAGCTGTCACTACTGTTATCATTTGAAGATAGTGGGTATTTGGAGACTGTGGAGAAGGAACCCATGATGTCACCTGGAGAAGGTGACAGGTGATAAGTATGGAAGGGCCAGGGGAGGGAGATTCCCCACAGGGCACAGTTGGAAGGTGCAGAGTTTGGCTTTTGGTCCGGGTGGGACTGAGGGTATCTGGGGAAGGGTTGTCACAGGTGGTCTCAAATGTCAGGCCAAGATCAAGGTGTGTGATCTGCCCAATGCCCCTAACCCCCAGTGCCTGGCAGCCTGTGCCAGGAACCACTCACCAGGGTTGGGGTTGTCCTGCAAGGCCACCACGTACTTAGACCTCTTCCGGAGCCCTTCCAGGAAGGTGACCACAAGGTCACGGATGTCCTCGGCGTTGCTGGAGGTAAAGGTGTACTCATCCCCTTTGATGGTAGCCAGCGTGAAGCTGGGGGCTACCAGTTTTGCTCCCCTGCAGGACCAACACGGAGAACAGGGCCCAGCCGGGGTCAGTCCTGCCCAGCCCGAGTGAGGCGCAGCACAGCCCAGATCAGAGCAGCCCAGCGAGAGCAAGACACGACACTCCCTGAAGGAGACCAAGGCCAGCCCAGTCAGACATGGCCCAGGCGGGGGGAGACATGGCCCAGGCCAGACACAGCCCAGTCTGAGTCAGACCTGGTCCTGCCAACGTCACACACGGTCCAGAGCGAGGCCCACAAGGGCCCAGCCCAGTGCCCCTTTGGTGTCTAATTCCTACTCACCCTTTAGATCTCAGCCTAGCTACCGCTTCTGCCAGGAAGTCCTCCCTGCCCTCCCACAGCCCTCATCACACTTGTCCCTGCTTAAAAACAGCCTGTTCAATGTCTGTCTCCCCTCTCATCTGAAGGAAGCTGCAAAAGGGCAAGGACTGTCTTATCACCTTGCATCCCTGTGCCAGCTCATGCCTGGTCAGAGCTGGACATGCCCAGCTCCAGCCCATATCAGACACAGCGCAGAGACACTCCGATTAAGCCTCAGATCTAGGGAGGGCCTGCTGGAAACACCAGTCTATTCCAGGAAGCCACCCCCAGCCCTGCTCTTGCATGCTCCACACCTTTCAGTTTACAAAGAGTTCTCCCATTGATTTTTGCATTTCCCTCTCACCACTGTTACTAGAGGGAAGTATTAAGATTTTAGGGATGAGGACATGGAGGTGAGTTCCACCCGGGCCCCTGAATCCCAGACCAGGCTCTCTTTGTACACAATTGACTGCTCCTGACTGTCCTTCTAAGCCACTCACACCCATCTCAGAACAGCCATTAATGATGCACCATAAAGACCCCTCTGTCCCTATTAGGAGGAAGGTGCCTGAGAAGCCTGCACGGTGCGGCACAAACCGCTCAGTCACATGCGACCAGGACAGGTCACTGCACATCTTTGCACCTCCATGACATCCTCGATGAGGGCAGAAACTCCCCTTAAAAGCCTTCATGACCCCAGAAAGCTCCAGGAGCCCCCTCCTTCCCCATCTGCCTGTCCGTGTCTCCATCTGCCCCCTTCTTGCTTCAGACGGTGCTGAATCAGGACACTGGGGCTTGACACATCCCTGCCACTGGTCTCTGTGCAGCTTTGGACAACTCCCTGCTCTGAACTAAAGTGTAGTGTGGGAGGCGTTGGACTTACCTACTGCTGGACACAGCCATGATCTCAGGGAAGGACAGCTCCAGAAGCACCTGCTCCTGCTCATCCACAAAGTAGACACCTGTCCAGTTGACCGCCACGATAACGTCATTCTTGGGGAGGTTGGGGCCTGGGACAGAGACCCAGGCAGTGAGAGGGAGGCTGCCCCACACCCAGCCCAGCCCTTCCCAGTACTCATCGCTACCAGGGAGGTAGTAAGGGGGATAGGTGATAAGTATGGAAGGACCAGGAGAGGTAGATTCCCCACAGGGCACAGATGGAACGTGCAGAGTTTGGCTTCCATACTAATCACTTATCATCCATTTTACTGATGGGGAAACTGAGCCTCAGAGAGCACAACCTCCCTACAGGCCAAAACTCAAAGCACAGTGGGAAGAGAGTGCTGAATCAGGAAACTTGGTGTGAATCCTATCTCTGCTTCTGGTCTTTGTGCAGTTTTGGACAAGTCCCCGCCCTGGAGAGAGGTTATATATGGGTAGGGAGTTAACTGAGCCCCAAAGGTCCCTCCAGGCAGATACTTCATGATTCTGTGAAGGCCAGCACCGGCACAGGGCCTCACACAGAGCAGATGCCTAGTAATTAGGACCTCAGGATGTCTGAGCCAACAGCCTGCGTGGGTTTGGGCCCATGACCTCCGTGCTCAGCTGCAGAGTCAGCCCAGCCCATACCCCGGGCCACCTTCTTCCGTACAGAGTAGGTGTTTTAACTATCTTAATAGCCATTCAGTTGTTTAACCCAGAGTGTTGCTGAGCACTTGGACTGCGGGGAGGCAGGACCCACTCTGTGGATCGATCTGGAAGGACCAAGCAACGCTGCAGGCAGGAGCCTGGCTGGCTGGGGAGTCTGGTTCGGGCTGTTTCCCTCCTTCTGCTGTGGGCTGGAGCCACAGAGGGAGGGAGGGGAGAGGGCCTGGAGAAAGACTGGGAGGCGGGAAGGCTGAGGAGGTACCTGAGAATTTGTAGGCTTCATAAAACCTGGAGAAGAGCAAGGGCCACTTGAAACGGGCATAATTGACCACATCCTCTTTGACCTTCTGGGCATCAGTTCTCCTCTGGGCATAAATCCCCTGGGGGGTGGGGATGGACAGGAGAGAAAAGCCATCAGATAAGCTCTGTCTGGAAAAATCCCATGTTCATGCCCCCAAGCCAGGAACAGCCCTGGAGCTATTGTGTCCTCCTGTGCACCACGGCTCCACCCTAGCCCATCAGCCCGCAGCCACCCCCATCACTCCACAAGTCCCACCCGCAGAGAGCTCCCAATTCAGCACTGACAGAAAAGCCCACAATTCTGCCCAGCAGGCATGCAACACCCAGAGTCAAGGGTGAGTGGGAGACATCTGGGAAACAAGAACGTGTGTGGCTAAACGGGTGTGTGTACTGGACCAGGGAGAGGGAGTGGGGAACGGGCCTGTGAGAGCCAGGTCACATAGAAGTGTAGGCAAGGCAGCCACTGCAAGACTGGGCTGTTGGCAGAAGCTGACAGGTGAACCCGGGAGTCATGAAGACGGGAGCGCAGGGAAGGGTTGGAGAGGCCAGGGGATAATGCAATGCTGCTGGCAAGAAACCAAAGCACTGGCATTTTATTCTCTAAAAATATCCCTCGGAGCCCTATTAAGAACTCGGTGGTGTTGGAGCAGAACTGGATGTATCAACTTGAACTCATGGTACTTATCAGCTATAGACACAAACATGGGCAAAGACCCATGTGCGTGCCAGGCACTGAGAGAACCAGAAGCAGAGCCCTCCCAGGAGCAGAGAGCATTCAGGGATAAGGGGCTTCATGTCTCCAGCCTAATCTCAAAAGGTTCAGAAGAAATGCACGTCCACATGCAAAGAGAAGGGATCATAAAGCAAATGTGGCAACAATGTTACCAACCAGTGAGTCTGGGTGAAGTGGGGGGGGGGGGGTATACAGTTCTAGGTTCTTGAACTTGCAGCTTCTCCACAAGTTTGAAATTGTCCCCAAATGTTTTTACCACTCTGACTCTAAAAGCCATGTACATATGTGCACTCTGCGAGAAGACTGACCGGGGGATCTGGGGACCCACAGGCCAACAGGCTCTGGTCCAAGGGACAGACACAGCTATAGCTTAGGTGTGGGCTCCAGGGGCAGAGCCCAACTCTGTCTGCTTCACAGCTGCATCCCCAGGGCTCAGTACTGTGCCTGACTGTACTCACCCAAAGCAGAACAAGTTAACAAACAATGGCACCCAACCCAGAACACGCCACATGCCGCGTGCATGATGGCAGCGAACACCAAGGAGGCCCCGGGGAACGGCAGAGACGGAAGCTGTTTGCAACGTGGAATGGATGGGCTTCAGCAGCTGGCAGGGTGGGAGGGATGAGGGACAGGAAGTTGCCCAGACAGACAGAAGGGTAGAGGAAAAACATGCATCTCTTCTGCAGGGGGATTGGAGAGGGGGGCTGGCAGGGGAGCCAGGCCTGGATGTAGAGAGGGCGCAGGGTGGGTTCAGGGAGGAGTGGAGGCTTGTGGGCAGCTCGCCAGGGAAGGCACAGAGTAGGGTGGGAGAAGTGCATGGGGCGCCTGGGGCAGGGAAGAGGCCGTGTGGTGTAGAGGGGTGAGAGACTGCTGGTCTGTGGGGCCCCCAACCGGGCAACTCATGTGCCAAGATACTCTGCTCTTCCACAACCACAGCCAGGAGGCAGGGGGGCCCATCTGTCCCCCTCAGCGGCCAGGCCACCCCTCCTCTACTTGGGCAGCAGGCCCCTTAGCTTGGAAGAGAGCTACTTGGGGCTGGTAATGGGCCTGGGGCCTCAAGCAAGGGGGTTGAGGGGGCTCTGTACCTAAAGTTCCCCAGGCAGGAAGTTGGGCCGGAGTTCTTTTCGGCAGAAAGGAGGATACACTTGCTAGAAGCTCTTTCCAGCAGGTGCCAACACTCCTGAGCTGCAGCTCTAGCAAGCGTCTGCTGCCGGACCAGGGGACCCCAATATCCGTGGACCCATAGTTTCCCTCATGAAGCTGAAGGATCAGGTATGATCCATCTCTGCATCCCTGGCACCAGCCTAGAGTAGACAGCCTAAGACACGAGTGAACCGACGTCCATGGTGGAGACAGGCTGCTTGGGAGGCAGGCGGTTGAGGCTGCCATCCCGTCTCCCAGCAGCCCTGTGGGCAGACGCATGTCACCAGAGAGCCCCTCCTCCAAGACCCCGCCCTGCCCTCCTACCTTCTTGTGGGCAGCAATGGCCAGCTGGGCCCACTTCTCAAGTGTCTTCAGGGGTGTGATCTCACGGTCAGGGATGTAGGTGGGCACGAGGTTTAGGAGGCGCTCCAGGATCATCTCAGAGCCATAGTCCACAAAGTACTGCTGGGAGGCCAGCTCGGCCAGGTCATCCTCCTAGGTAGGGAGGGGGAGGAAGGTGCTGTTCACACACCCTCGGGAAGCCCTTCCAGACCACTGAAGCCCTCAGAGCCCTGCCTCCTCTAGCTGTTGACTCCGGCCTTTGGAAAATTCCATTCTCACTGATTCCCCAGAAGTTCTTATCTGCTTGGGGGAACCATGAGCTCCCTAGGGGCAAGGTCACATCCCTGCCTTCTCCTGGGTCTCCCAGCACCAGCACAGAGGCACACGAGCTGACCCAGAGAGCCAGCCAGCCCATCGGTAATGGGTCAGCCACCACATTCCCAGCCTGGTGAGTGGCTGGAGCTGACAGTCTGCCCTGGAGAACGGGGGACCTGGGCACCGCTGGTTCTGTCAGAGTGAGGGGCAGGCATCACCATTACCATCCCCATCACGACCCCACCCTGGGACAGTCCAAGTAGTGAACGACAAGTCGGCCATGCTGCAGAGGCTTCAGAAGGCCGGATGATGGGTACTGGCCATTTGCCCTTTCTCTGCCTGGGGTGGTGAACATCAGCCCTAGTGATGTCTGCCCGGGGCTCGCCAGGGCTTCAGCAGAGGGGGCAGTAGGAAAAGGCTCTTGGGTGTCTTGAAGGCAGTAGTGTTTTCCAACCAGTTCAAAGCTTCTCAGAATTTGAACAGCCGATATAGCTGTACTAATAATGCATTCTGCTTGAATATCAGCTCACCAACACCAACATCGCCATGATCGTCACCACCACCGTTACCGCCATCAACACCACCATCGTCTCCAACAACACCACTATTGTCACCATCACCAACCTAGCACTATCCTGGGCCACCAACCCACCGTCACCAACACCATCATCATCATTGCCACTACCCTCAGCACCATCTCCACCAACAACAACCGCCCTCTTCATTTCCATCCTCTCCATCTTTATTCCTCCATCATAATCACCAACAGAATCATAGGTACCATGAGAACCATCATCACCATCATCAAAGATAAAATAACGTGACACGAGTCTCTCCACGTCACTCCAGTCCCTAAAAGGAGACTAAGAGAATACGCACTTGCAAACTCTGGTCTAAATGAGCAGATCTCTTACTCCTTCAGCACAGAGTTTTCTAGACTAACTCAGAACAATACAGCAAGTTCTGAAGCACACACTCCATACCGTGCACCATCACCACAGAGTCACGCTATTCTTCAAAGCCTTTGTTCCTACAGGTAGTGTTAATCCAGAAGAAGCCTCAATCAGGCTAACCTCCACATAAGCTAATGGTGGGTACAGACAGTAACATTCATCCCAAATTTGGAAAACAGAGGGCTGTGAGCCGAGATTCGCGGTCACTCACCTTCTCACACCTGTACTCCCCAAACTTGACCCCTCGCACCACCTGCTGGTAGATGAGGTTGGTGGCCACGTTGTCTTCTGAGGGGTTGTGCCAGGGCGTGAAGACCTCTTTGCGGAAGAAGAGCCTCCAGGGGGCATTGCGTTCCTGGGCACCCTGCTCCTTGGCATACTGCTCACACTGGGAGATGGCATCCATGACATGGTCACTGCCACTGCCCAGGGAGGACACCTGCAGGTGCAGGGACGGAAAGGTGAGCAAGCAAGAAAGGCCTTACAAAGAGCCATCAGCCGTGCCAGCTGTTCTCATTCGAATGGAAAACTGAGGCTCAGAGAGGGGCAGGGACATGTCCGGGTCACCCAAGAAGCAGACCAGAATGGGATCTCAGGGCCCCGCCATGGGGTCTGAGTCAGCACAGCCACACAAGTGTTCCCATTTTCTAGTGTAAGCCTTGTGTGAAACTCTGATGGACGGTCACTGAAAACAAGGAGGTATCTGTAGGTGAGAAAAGTCCAGGCAAATGTCCCTGGACCTGCCGGGATGGGGCGGGTGGGCGGGGGGCACATCTGCTGCATGTGACGTGTCTGAGCGTAGAGGTGTAATCACCCACCCCTGGGCCCAGCCCAGCGGAGAAGGCTCTAGGCCCAGATGTGCCCAGGGAGGCACATCCAGGTAGTCACTAACAGGTGAAAGGAAACTACCATGGAAACCTGAAAAAAATGAATAAATAAAAGTCTGTTCCCATTTGCAAATGAGAAAATGGAACCTAGCTAAGTGGCTTCGTGCGCACCTCCAGCCTGTCTCTGCCATACTTCTTCCCTGGCGCCAGGGGAGGGTTGAATGGGCCCAGGTATATACAACAGAAGTGAGCTCTGGGTTTCAATCTCCACCGTACCGCCCGGTTTTTAGGTGCCCTCCACAGTCCTAATGAGTTGGGCAGAGGCGGAGTCACCACTAGCTGAGAGAAAACCGCACTCTGGAAGGTAAGTAACTGCATGAGATTGCCCGAGCCAGTACATGGCAGCACCAGAACGGGAGCCGGGGTGGCGCCAGGAGGGGGCCCTGCGGGGCGGCCGTACCTTATCAAACAGGGCAATGTAGAGGGAGAACCCAAAGCGGTCCTTGAGCGAGATCTTGTCAGCCAGCGCATTGCAGAGCTCCTTGGCCGTGGTCGCCGAGTCGGTCAGCAGGGTCTTGGTGGTCCCATCCATGAAGGTCACAGGCAACATGATGGGCTTCTTGGACTTAGTGGCCTGAAAATGACCAAAAAGTGTTTGTGAGAATCTTTTCACTTCAAACCAGTTCACGCCCTCTGGGTTCCTGGCTCCCTGCTCCCTAGGGTTTTAGAGCTGCCCCAGAACCTCAGACCCCAGCATCCCACCAGGACATCGCCTGTGCCTGGTCACAGGGGCCCAGAGGACCCTGCAGTGTTCCCTGCCCTGATGGAACCTTTACAGCCCCTGAGGCTGGGCACTGGGGCTAGGAGGCTGGGCACTGCCACAAACCAGGGGCTTCTGCCCTCACTTCATACAACCATCACAAGACCCTGTGAAATGAGGATCATTATTGCTAGGTTACAGAGGAAGCTATTAAGACACAGAGGGAACCCCCATCTGACCATAAAACCAGCAGATGGGAGTCAATCATCCATTGGATGCTTTCCTGTCCCAATAGGCCTGGGAATCCCAAACTTGAGGGTGGGTGCTTGAAGAACCATAGACTCCTAAAGCCGGGATGTTTCTGGGGCACTGGAGTGCACTGGGGATACACAAACATGCACACACACACTCGCATGCCTGGGTAGGGCGGGGGGCCACACCTGCAGCTCCAACCAGCTGGGAGGCTGTGTCCGGGTCCCATTGACAAAGGTCCTCCTGAGCCGCTCCTCACAGTAGGGAGCGTAGCCAGGCGGTCCCCCGTGGATGAAGTTCCGCAGGTACTGCAGACAGAGGGCCAGCTGAGGGGCCTCCACTCTGGCCTCATCAGGTCTCCTACTTCCAGCCCTTCTACCCACACTCAGGACCTGCTCAAGACCCGGCCACCCACATCCTCCGGGGCTAAGCCCCACCGCCCTTGGGATCAAGTCCATGTATCTCAGGCTGGCAGCAAGGCCACCATATTCTGACCCTGTTCAGTCTCAGCCACGCCTCCTGACTCACCCCACACGCCATACCCCCTCTCTTCACCTAGTCTAACTGCTTCTCTTTTACCAGAGCCCACCTCCCTGACTCCCCCGCTGGGCCAGTGCTTTCCTCCTCACAGCACTGACCAGCTAGGTTGGTCCTGCTGTCTGTCACCTGCTCTGCCTCTGTGTCCCCAGTGCCCAGGGCCTGGCACAGTCAAAAGAGCGGCCTGAGGGGCACCTGGGTGGCTAAGTCTGTTAAGCGTCTGACTTGGGCTCAGGTCATGATCTCACGGTTCATGAGTTCAAGGCCCTCATTGGACTCAGTGCTGACAGCTCAGAGCCTGGAGCCTGCCTCGGATTCTGTGTCTCCCTCTCTCTCTGCCCCTCCCTCACTCGTGCACACGCCGTCTCAAAAATAAACAAACAATGAAAAAAAAAACTTAAAAAAAAGTGGCCTGAAATCAACCAAAGTGCCTTCTCCAAGACCATAAGTGGAGGGTCCAGGAGACGCTGTTGTCAAATTTAGTCTCCTCATAAATAAAACGTGGCTGAAGGGAGAACAGAGGGAAGGGCTGGGAACCCGGGAGCCGGAGGCCTGAGAGGACAGGCGAGGCCCAGGTGAGGCCTCATTGCCAAGCCCCGCTGAGCTTCTTCCCCTTGCTCTCACCTCTGATACCCTTCCCACCGCAGGAGGCCCATGCCTCCCTACGCCTCCCTACCTTAACAAACTTCTCCGAGGGAGCAAAGCAGCCCACACAGAGAGACACGAGGATCCAGCCTCGGGCATAGCTGCTCTTGGAGGGGTTGTGAGTGAGCTGCTTGCTGATCTGGCAGTAGATCTCATCCCTGGGCGGGGCAGCAAGGAAGGGAGACTGCGTCAGAAATGAGCCCGGCCCCTCCAGGCTACAGGTGAGACACCCCATCTTGTCCCCTCCTGCTTGCCCCAGACCACCCAGGAGGAGACTGCGTGGGGCCGACTGGGGAAGGCTGAGCCCACGGCTCTGCGGAGCCAGTGAAGAGGGCCTTGCTTTGGAGTCAGGCTCATCAGGCACGAAGCATGTTCCTGACTCTAATCCAGATCCGCAGTCAGGGCCCCATGATCCAGAGCATGGTGCACATCCTGTTCTGGGGCACAGCAGCCACAGCCACCGGTGATCACTTTGATGAGAAGTCCAGGCTCCCTCCCTTCCTTGTCCCTCACCAGCTGGGTGGCCTGGCCAGGGGAGTTCACCTCTCTGCACCCCTCCCATAGTCATGACAGTAGGTACAATTTCTACTGATGGCAACCAGAAGGGCAGAAACAGCCAACCCATCTGGAGTTTCTCCGGGAGATGGCAAGGCAAGGGATTTGACTTACCCTTGAGATATTTCTGTAATGTGTGAATACAGTATTTAAGCGGCCTTGTATTACTTTTGTAATCAGATCAAAGCAATGAAGGTAGTTTTTTTGTTTTCATTTTAAAGGAAAACTATAATGCCTTCTTTACAAGATTTCTGTGAAGAAAAAATGAGCCAAGGCTTGCTTATAAAGCACCTGGCACAGTGAATAAATGCTAGCTGTTGCCTGCCTGTTCAGGGCCAAGGACAGGACCTCGATGACAAAGTGACCACCAGGGGGCACTGCTGCTCTTCCCTCTCAGAAGGGCGGGACTGGGCAGAGAAGGACGGATAATCCCATTCAGTGGTGCCCGGATCTTCAGAGGCCAGTGTCACTTCAAAATTAATTCTGAGGTTGCTAACTTTTTATCACGACAAATAAGGTCATTTAAAACACACCATAACACAATCTGCCCGCTATCTGTATCACCGTTATGTCGTAAAACAAACGTAATATTAATATTCAAAAAGTAGAAAGGGTAAAAATCTCAGAACAAAGAACAGTCCTTTAAATAAATCAGATTTAGATTTAGAAACTTCCTTATTGTTCCCATCTCATCACAGACCAGTAAAGACTTTCTCACCTACAGCTAGGAGCCAAGGCCAAGAGAAGGCAGGGATTGGCCATGGGCCCTCAGAGACGCCACACCCAGGCTTCTGCCTCTTGGCTCAGGGCTCCTGGCACTATGTTCTCTAGGACTGACAACTTTAGGTCTGATGGTGAGATAACTAGGAGGCAGATTCTTGCCCTTTCAACACACCTTGGACAGCTACCCTTCCTTCCTGGAGGCAGGTGGCCCTGGGTCCCTGAGTACCTCTGGTGAGGTAGTCCCTGGCCTCCAGCAGCAATGAAAAGATGCCTGACTGGAAGGCAGGAAGTCTGGGAGGCTAGTGATCCCTGGCAAGTCTCTTCCCCTGTCCGGACCTCAGTTTTCCCATTTGTCAAATGGGCTCAACGCCCCACCCAGCCTCATCCTGCCGCCCTCCCAGCCAGCATGCATGAGTTCATGGGGTCGGGTCTCCTAACCAACCATCTTGTGCAGATAGAGTCCTCAGAAAGTCCTGTCTTCCCTCCACTGACCTAGCAGACTTGATTCCTTTATTGCTCCTGGTTACTCTTGGATCATCCCATCTCCTCCCCAACACCCCAGGGACCCGAACAAAGACCTTTCCCGGGCCTGGGGGGGGGGGGGGAAGAAGGCACTCACGGGATTCCCAGGCATGCTAACCACGGTAAGCCTGCACACAGGCCTGGGTTGGGTGCACCAAAGGTGAGCTGGCAGGAATAGATTATAAGAATATAAGGAATAGGCAGAAAATGCATCAGGTAATGAGCACAACTGGTGCCTTGCCATTTACCAAGTGCCTGCTATGTGGGTCCTATCTTACACACTCTCCCGAGTTTGATCTGCCCATAAGCCTATTAGGTAAGTGTGATTATTATTCCCTCTTCGCAGATGAAGAAACTGAGGCTCAGGAGATGAAACAACTCTATCAAGGTCACATGGCTAGCTAGCAGCGGAGCTAACCCCAGGCCTGTTCGGCTTAATCTGTTACCAAGGTGACAAAGCCACAACTCAGCCACCAAAAGCCTTTCAGGGCCTCCGCACTCCAGAGACTGTGGGATGCCTCCCACTAGCCGCTCCTCAGGCACTGACCGGAGCGCTGGCCGCAGGATGCCATTGCCGATGATGAAGTGCAGCTTCTCCAGGTTGGATGTGGGTCGGTCCTCCAGCATGCTATTGCCCTGCACAGTGGACTCCCCGTCGTGCAGCCTCTTGGTCACCTGGGCCAGAGGGAGGGGACGAGGCTTGACCCAGGCAGGGTCAAGTGAGGGGCCCTGCCTCATGTCCGAGTCTGCCTACTCCCCTGGAGAGCAGATCCTGAGAATGGCCACATGAGCTGGCTCCCCACCACCGTGAGAGCCCCAGCCCTGTCCTACCCCCGCCCTGTGCAGAGCTGACGGGTCCAGACAGCTGGGCAGCACTGGCCTGGTGCCACACACTGGGGACAAGGTTCCTCTGCAGTTTCCTTAATACCACCCTCCACCCCCTACCCCAGGGAAGCCCTTTCAGCCAGGGACCTGCTCTTCTGACTCGTAGCGGGACCCCAATCTCTCCACACAACCCTAACAGCCAGAATACACACCCTGGGTTCCACCCGCCCAGTTCCCTGTGAACAGCCCCAAGCCTGGGTTCTTACGGACGTGTTTCTCCTCTCTGGTTCCACACAGCCCACCGTGCCAACCTGCACCCTGCCCAGAGTCCCGGAGCGAGAGCAGGGAGTGGCAGGAACATGCCCCTGCCGGCGGGAAGGCGCAGGAGATCCTCACGTCTATGGGGCACCCACAGGTATCATCCCATGCCATCCTCTCAGGAACCCAGGAAAAAGCAGGCATTTCCCCCTTTGGGCCTTTCAGATACCCAGCGGTGGAGCCGGGATTCCAATCTGGGGCTACGTGGCTATAGGACTGGATTTGAGCCTCAGGTGGGGAAGAGGACAGTGGCAGTGGCAAAGCAGGCTAGGGAAGCCCTGAGGAGGAGCCTGAGTCTACTGTAGAGGGGCCTGGACAGGCTTCCTGGAGGAGGTGACTCCCAGGCAGAGAAAGAGGAACTTTAGGCAGAGGGACTGATGTGTGCAAAAGTAGGGACACGTGGGAGCCAGTCCCCCTGTGCTGTAAATGCCTGTGTCTGCTGCTCTCCCTGCCTGCACATTCCTGGAGCACAGGGCCAGGGCGGTGCTGCTCAACAAAAGCGAGGTGACTAACTGAGAGTTCAAACAAACCGTTACTGTTAATGCCCATGGGCACGCCCACTCACAGAGAAGTTTGAGGCATCTGAAAGGTCCTTGGGTCAAATGCAACGGGTCCCTGCCCTGGCAGGAAATGTCCTCCCTCTCGCCATCTGCCTCTCACCCTCCCCAGCTCTCCAGTCTCCTCTTCTGGGAAGCCCTCCCTGATCCGGCCCCAGTCTATGCTCCCCGCCCTCTACTTCGCACTCTGCCTGCCCACTAACCCCCGACATGGTCCAGCCCAAGCCCCTGGGAACAGGCCACATCTGCTCCCTTTCCCACTCCCCGTGGTCCCCCCGGCTCAGTCTTGCCCCACCCTGGGCCTCCTAAGGCAGCCCAGGGTCTGGTCTAACCTCCTCTGTCAGTTTGGACTTCTTCTTCAGGGTCAAGTGCACCAGCTTGTGCCTCATGCTGCTCTTTTTCTGCCCCTCCGGTAGCTGGGCCTGCAGGATAAACAGGGGTCAGGGTCAAGCACCTGGGCCCAAAGTAAGGACAAGAGCAGTTGACAACGGAGCTATGGCTAGCGGGTTGTGCGTCTCCACACTGACGTTTACATCCACACTGCCCCCCACCAGCCAGCTGATGATGGGAAAACGGAGACCCAGAAAAGTGCGGGCGCCTGCCCAGTGCCTCCCAGTGAGTCAGTACTGGTGCTGGCTCTGACTGCAAGGCCGTTGGTTCTGCCACCTGGCCTCATTCAATCACGATCCACGCCTTACAGTTTACAAGACGTTCACACGTTTGTTCCCACAAGGGGACAGAGGATAGTGGGGGTCAGGGAGGTGAGGCAGAGGCAAATTTTAAGGGCTCCTTCTGCTGAGAACCCTGAGGATGGGGATGCGGGCGGCCCTCCCTACTGGCCTGGGAGGGACATGGATGAACGGGGGGGTTGGGGGGGTGGTAGCAGGGCCTCACCTCCCCCTCGCCCTGCAGGGCCTGCAGCTCCCTCTTGTAGGTCTTCTTGCCCAGGGTCTCATAAATCTTAGTCATCACAGGGATCTTCTCACTGCCGTCACTCATGGCGGTGTGGTACTTGGGCTCAGGGAGGTCCCCCATGAAGCGCAGGATGGTGATCCAGACCGCCAGGGCCGCCTGGGGCAGAACGTGTCAGGGGGCATGGGCATAGGATACTGCTGAACCATCAAAATGGCCTGGGGGTCTGGGGAGAGGGCTGGAGAGGGCCACAGGAGGGCTACGGGGCCCGGGGTACCAGGGTGAAGTCAGCCCTAGTCCCACCCCCGGGGACCTGCCATCTGGGTGCCCGCACAGCCCCAGCCCTCACCAGCTGGTCGCCCTCGTCATCATGGTACAGCAGCGGCTGCCTGAGCGGCCGCCGGGTATAGGTGTGTGTGGTCGTGCCCTGGAAATACGTGGCGGCGAACTTGGCGAATTTATACTCAGAGAGGTCCTCCTCATCCTCGTCAGGCAAGGGCAGGGCTGCGTCCAGGTCTTCCTCCACCATCTCCCTGCGCCCGCGCTCCAGGTCCTGAGGAAGCCAGAGAGGTTCCCTGCCACGGACCAGACTCGGGCTGGCCCTGCGGCCCCCCAACCTGTCCCTGTGGGGCCAGCTCTTCCTCCACGGGGTGGAACACTGCCATCCTGTTGCCCAAACAGAGTCTGGCACGTGGTAGGTCCTCAGTACACGGATGAATACAAGTTTGTGAATGAATAAGAGTTGGCCCTGGAGAGGGACAGTGACTGGCCCAAGGCTGCATGGCGAGCTTCTGGCTGAACAGGTCAGGGGCTGCATGGGCCACACGTCTTACTGCTGCCCTTTGTGCCCAAGGGTCAGGGGGACTTTAAGGCAAACAGGCACAAAAGGACGGAAGGCCTGTCCCCAGCCTGGTACCTCGAAGCCACTAGGTGCTTGGCCCTCCTGGCCTGGCAGGCCGCCTGAAGTCCCCAAGAAGCCAAACATCTTGTCCACCATGTCCGAGTGGTTGATGGGCTCATGGCGGGCTCTCTCCATCTGCTCCAGGAGCTCCTTCTTGCGCCGAGCCTCCTCCTTCTCCTTCAGCTCCCGCTCTGCATCCTCACGGGCCAATTGGGCCAGGCGCTCCTGGGAGTTTGAGAGGATACAGAGGAGACGGCCTTGGGGAGCACGCCCTCCTCAGGGAGCCCCAGAGAGCCCCCGCAGCTGCCAGGCCTCAGTCCCAGCCTCCCCCCGGGCCCTCCTGACTGCTGGGAAGGACTGAGCCTCCAGCCTCTCTATCCTCGGCCCCACCCTGCCCAGCCCTCAGAATCCAGTGCAGACAGATGCCCAGCACTGGGCCACAGAGAAGCCTTGAGACAAGTCCAGAGTAATCCTGCCTGCCCGTCAGGGCTTAGCTGGGAACCACCTCTTCCAGGAAGCCTGCTCATCCCTCCCCCGCCGGAGGGGACCACACCAACCCGGAAATCCCACAGCTGTTGGGTTGAGGCTCTAGACCAGCGCTGTCCAATAGAAATATAATGCAAGCCCTGAATGGAGTAGCTTTATGCAAAACAGTAAAAAGAAATAGGCGAAATCTATTTTAATAATATATTTTAGGGGTGTCTGGGTGGCTCAGTCGGTTGAGTGTCCAACTCTTGATTTCAGCTCAGGTCATGATTCCAGGGTCATGGGATCGAGCCCCACTTCGGGCTCCGTGCTGAGTGTGGAGCCTGCTTAAGATTCTCTTTCTCTCCCTCTGCCCCTCTCCCCCGCTCGTGAGCTCTCTCACTCTCTTGCAAATAAAAAAATACGTATATATTTTTATTTAACCCAATAGTTCTAAAATATGTCAATACGTAATTAATATTTTAAAAATAGTACTGAAATACTTCACGTTCCTTCTATTTTACTGTCTTCAGAAGCTAGTATATATTTTACACTTAGAGCCCTTTGCCATTTCAAGCACTCAGCAGCCCCATGCGGCTGAGGCTCCCGTACTGGCAGCTCTCGCTCTGGCTCTGGCTTTTTATCCGTGTTATCTCCCAGCTAGAAAAGGTGATGGGCATGGCGCCTCTTACTCTGGAGCCACGGCCCCTTGTCCTCAGGCCTGGCACGGGACCAAGCACCCAGTGCACGGATGAAGGCAGGCTGTGTGGACAGAGGACAAATCGCCAGTGCTGTTGAACCAGCGAATGGACATCTGAGGTCTGGGCCGCTCAGCTCACCTGATGCTTGCGTTCGGCCTCCTCCTTGGCCTTCTTGGCGCTCATCTCCTTCCGGAGCTTCTCCTCCTCTGCCAGCCGCATTTTCTCAGCCTCCAGACGCCGCAGGTACTGAGGGAAGGGGCAGCCAGGTGGGCACCGTCACAGTGCTTCCTGCCAGCTCTGGCCCGCGCCACCCTGAGTTCTGGGACCGGGAGTGACTCTGCCAAATAGTTTGGCAGACGGGGAAACGGAGGTACCTGGAACTCCCCCAGGTCACACAGCAGGTTGGGGACATCGGTGGCTCCCGAAGCCAAACCAGCTTCATCACAACAGTGACTGGGCCCCGGGCCCTGCCGTTGGCTGGGAGGATGGAAATGAGGGGTCGATCCCAGCTGTGTGCATTCCCCACAGGAGGCATGGTCCCAGGGCCCCTCTGCAGGTGTCGGTGTAGGGGGGACCTGCCTGCCAGGGGTGGAGCAGCACCCCTCAGGGCACACAAGAGCTGTGGACTCACTCGAAAGCCCTCACCTCGGCCCTGAGGCGCCGGTGCAGCCTGCGGGCGATCATGCCCCGGGCGTAGGCCTGCACGGTGAGCACGGCCCAGAGGCGGTGACGGAAGGCCTTGCGCACCAGGTAGGCGCGGCAGCGGGCCTGGAATCCGATGATGCGCCGGCGGGCCAGGCGGTACTTCTGGTGCAGCTTCCGGGAGCGGTGCAGGGCCTGCAGCCGCAGGAAGCCCAGCCGCATCTGCAAGGACACGGACCGGCTCGGAGCCTGCCGCCCCGACCCCAGGCTGACCCTGGCCACAGGAGAGTCGCCGCGCTGGGCTCCGCTCTGACTGGTGTGCCCCAAAGCTCTGTCTTCTCTCGGACTAGGTCTCCCCAGAGTTAAGCTGTTTCCTCGCAGACAGAAGTTTTCTAGAAAGAGGACTTGGCTTCCCTTGAGGGCGCCCCCCCCCCAACCACACCCAACGAACCCCCGTCCTCAGACCAGGAGCTGGTCTCCTTCCTGTCTGCCTCCCCGGCCCCAGGTCCGGACTGTAGCCCGGCTGCTCTGCAGAGACCCATGTGACACACCCGCCACCAGCATCCTCCAAGCTAATGGCCCAGGTGCTCACAACCCATCAAAACATTCCAGAAGAAAAGTGTCAAACTTTGTTGACTAGATGAGAAAAGCTTCAAGAAGCAGACTTGGACTTTGGGCTGGAGGAAGGGTAGGGGCCAGCCAGGGCAGTGGCAGGAGGCCAACCAGGCCCCGGGCAGGGTACGTCCTGCTGCTACGGCAATGGGGCCAGGTTCAAAGGCCTCGCGAGGCAAAGAGCAGCCCCCTGGGGAGGCTCACCAGCTCATAGTTCCTCCGGCAGTTGTGGCCCCGCCAGTGCCTCTGGATCAGTGTGGCAGCATTTTTCAACTTCAGGAAGTTAGATCTGGAACAGCATACAGAAGGATGTCAGAGCAGAGAAATAGTGCCCAGAGGCAGCCAGGGTACTGGTAGGGTTTGGAATCAGGAGAGTAAGGCTGAGCCCAGCTCTGTCTCTCCCAGCCACGTGACCTTGGGCAAAGGCATATACCTTCTCTACGCCTCACCTTCCCCGTCCGTAAAATGGACACAAAAACACCCGCTATTCCTGCCTCCTAAGTTTGTCACATATGCCTATTAAGGTAGGCACTTAGGAGGTATTTACTGAATAAATGAATAATAATAAGTAAATAAGATAAAGACTAAAAGCTTGGATCACTGTGAACATTGTTTGTTACTAACTTCCCCACTTTAGCGATGATGAAAGGGAGGCTCAGTGAGGTTGGGACAAGAGCCCACGTCTTCTGACAGACTATGAGCAAGCACACTGCTGTCCCTTGCACACGTGAGGCAGCTTCTATAGGATGATAGTCACCTTTGACCTGATGGAGGACAAAGAGACCACACATCACACAGCAGGTGTCTGCCGAAGGCAGAAGTAAGTAACGGAGGGGAGGGTGGGTACGTCAGCGTGTGAGACAGTCAGCGAGCCAGTATCTGGATGTGCATAAGCAAATGAGCAGCTGTGGGAGGGGATGGACAGATGGATGGACAGAACTGATGGAAGAGCAGATGGCGAGAGGGAGGGGGCAACCAGATGAACTGCTAAAGGGGCAGGTTGTGGGTTTTTGTGGAGCCGCAGTCACACTCCAGAGTCAGCCCTGCCCGTGTGCGAAGTGTCACAGCTGTACACATGCCTCTCACATGGAAAACGGGACACAATCTGTAATTTACGAAACCTCAAATTTCCTCTTTGGGAAACTTCATCAGGCACCCGAGACACAGGACCGTCCGCGTGTGTGCCTCGGGTGTCCACGTGTGCTTGTATGGAGGGCAGTGGACCGTGTCACTGGGCGTATGTGGCACAGGTAGGTGGGTGTGAGTCACGTGTCCGTGCGTTCATCGGTGTTAGCATGATCGCGTGTGCATGGCATGCATGTGCCACGTGCACGGCGCGTGTGCATGGTGCGCTCGTTCCTGTGTGCGTGTGTTTACTCCTAGTGTTCATTCAGGGGCACAGAGGTAAGCCAAACACACACACATCTGTATGTGAGCCGAGGTGGGCGAGCTGGTCCCGGCACTTACCGGTCTTTGAACCCCCGGATGACTTTCTGCAGGAGGATGACTCTGTCGGTGATGGCCTTGTCCCGTTCCACCTCCAGCAGCATGTCGTGGTGGTCCTGGAGTGCAGAGCTCCTGAGCAGTGCCCTCCTCTTCACAGTCCGGGGCTGAGGCCCTCCCCACACAGGCCCTCCCTCCCTTCCCTCAGAGCTCCCTGCCCTGCTCTGGCCCCATGGGACAGCCTCCCACAGACGAGGCTCTTGGCTGTTTCCTGGAGGCCTGGCGGCAGGGTGGGACAAATGGAGTAGGAGGAGCTTAACCCGACTGGAGGGGTCAGAGAGCCTATCATTCACACACAGGCTTCATCCCTATGGCCATCTCTGCCCAAGCCCCCACTCTTCTAAATGTTTATTTATTTTGGGGGATGGGGTGAGAGTGGAGAAGCTGAAAGAAGAGAGAGAATCCTAAGTAGGCCCCACCCTCAGCATGGAGCCCAACACGGAGCTCGATCTCATGACCCCGAGACATCAAAGCTGAAATCAAGAGTCGGATGCTTAACCGACTGAGCCACCCAGGTGCCCCCCACACCCACATTTCTAAAGGTCTCTGTCACGTGGGCGCCTGACCTGGGCCAGACCACTGCCATTTAACTCCTGGCCTCTGTCACTCCTGCTCTGGCCCTCCCTCAGGGAGGAGCCCTCTTAAAACACAAATCTCATGGTGACCTGAAAATGACACCTCGGTTCCCAGGGTCAAGCCTGGTCTTCCGCCCGGTACTCCGGCCCTCCATAACGCAGGCCCTGCTGACTTCTCTAGGCCTCTCTTCTCCGCACACCCAGGCCCCCAACCCTCCCTCCAGTTAGACAAAACCTCGGACATTCAATACAGACGAATCGTTGTGTCACTCCATGTGTCACCACAGTGCTAAGTGCTGGGATGGGGCTGCAGTGAACAGGCAGACCGGGGCCCTGCCCTGGGGAGGCTGAGCCTCATGGGGGAGCCACACCCATCAGATAATCCCAGACCACCTCACTGTGCACAGGGCCTAGCAGGCTGTCTGGAGGAACGAATGAGAAGTAGGTGTCTAGGCTCTCGAAACAGTGGCACATTTCTGAAGAGCCCAGGGAGGTGAGGATGGGACAAGGACGGTCCTCAGAGCTCTCTGGACACCATCGTGTTGCCCGCTTTCCCTCACTTCCCCACACAGGCTAGGAGCCCTGCTCTCCGCTCCAGGTCGGTGCACCCACCACCTGGGCAGCTCACTTCCCCTCTCCCTGAAATGGGCGTAGCAGTCCTACCTCCTACGGCTGCTGCGAGGACTACACAAGGTCACGGATAAAAATGGATAAACGGCCCTGCCTGGCACAAAGGACGAGCTTTCCGGATGGCAGTAGTGATTCGCACAGGCAGGGAACAGTCGGCAAGGTTTTCTGATGAGGGGAAAAAGGCTCCGGGAGATGAAGGGACTGGCCCACAGCCCCTCAGCCAGGGCAGAAGTAGACCGTCAGACCCCAGATTCTCTCCTGCTGGGGCTGCCTCCTCCCTTCCGTCCTGTAGCTCTCCCGCAACTGCCCGGGCCCCACCCTCCCAGCAGAGGAAGCAGCCCTGCCCATCACCCAGGACAGCCAGAACTCTAGTACAGCGGAAATGGAAATGGGGAAGGCGGCCGGCTGGGAGCTCACACTGTCCCTGCTGCAGCTGTGGAGACACGGCCAGTTCCCAGCAAGCTCTACCCCAAGGCCAAGGCCAAGACACCCGCGGCCCAGCTTCCGGCTCCCAGCCCTGCCCCCTCCCAACGGCCCCATCCCGAAGTCCAGCCCCACTGAGCTCCAGGCACTGCTTAGGGAGGGTGGGAACAGGCCCCTAAGAGAGGACAGAGGGGGTGGCATGTGGTCTGTCATGGCCCGGGTGAACCCTGCCTGGCAGGAAATCACAGGAGGGGGCCTAAAGACACACTCAAGAACCCCACCCCCTAAACACATCCCATTTTACAGCTGGGAAAACGAGGCTCAGAAAGGGCCAGTGACTTGCCCAAAGTCCCAAGGCGGGCAGGCAGCCAGCCACAGGGTCCTGACTGAATCCAGGCCTCCCTGGTGAGCCACCTCTGACCTCACCCCCCAGATCACAGACGGTCTTAAAATCCATTTCCCCTCCCCCACAGAGGAGGCCGAATCCCACGTCCCCATCACAGACTGCAGAAGACCACCGAGGCCCAGCACAGACCCACCTGACAGAACTCCACAGAGAACCCCAGGACCCTGTCCCTGCCGTGATGGGGAATTCACATATCCACGAGACAGCGAGAGACAGCGGCTATGCTCACCTTCAGGAAGATCTTGGTTTTGCCAATCTGCCAGTCGTCATGGGTGCCCAGCACAGCCTCGGCCATGCGTTGGCATGTCCCCCGAAGGTCGTCCTGGGGGGTGCACAGGGAATGGGCAGCCCCACCAGTGAGTGACAAGGCCACCTGAGTGTCCCCCTTCCAAGACCAGGAGGCAGGACTCTGCTCCAGGTTTGCACCAGACTTGCTGTGTGACCCTGGCCAGGTCCTGCCTTCTCTGACCCTCAGTTTTCTCCCTAGCTGGGCAGAATGACCACAAAACCCTCTCCCGTGTCTAACGTCTGGGGCGCACGTGGCAGCCCTGGTCTCGTCCACTACATCACGTGTGTGAAGTCCATGCCAGCTGAGCCCCCGGAAGCCCTCTACTGGCTGATCCCCGATCTTCCCCACCGTACCTGAGGCGGCCGGGCTGATGTCACGCCCAGCACTCTGTGCCAATGAGAAAACCAGTGCCCCTGCCCAGCCCAGAGCTGGGACCCTCCCTCCCGCCTCCTCTGCCCCCCAGCCCTGTACCTGCTTGTAGGCCGGCTTCACTCCGGGCAGCAGCACCCGGTACCGCTCTACAAACTCCACGAAGCTGTAGCGGATGGGGTAGCCGGCCCGGCGGATTCGGATGGTCTCCATCATCCCTGAGTACCGCAGCTGGCGCACACACAGGTGCCGGTCGAACAGCTGCCGGGCACAGAGCCAAGGGCGTCAGCACCGGAGGCTCCTACTCGGAGCTCGGCCCCACTCGACCTTTTCCCAGCCACACAACAGATGAGAAGCAACAGTGGGCCGACCCTAGATCTGCAGTTTGAACTCACTTAACAGCACAAAATGAGACCCTCGCGTGGGACGAGTCTCATGCTCTGGGGGCACAGAGGAGAGACAGCTTAACTCCCCTTGGGATATCTCGAGGGGACTTCCCGGAGGAGGTGGTCTTTGCTCTAATCCTGTCAGGAGAAAAAGCACTGGAGGAGGTAGGGTGAACGCATGCAAAGGTGTGGAAGCCTAAAAGTGCAGGACATGCTAGGGAACATCATGGAAACGGAGGAAACTAATCCACGCCAAGGTTATGGTTGTGCAGGTGCCGGGTGCCTTGCTCAGCCCCAGGGGGTACCCTTCATATTACAGCCATGGTAGGTTTGCAGCTATTCAGACGACTTTCTGGCTGCTGGCAGTAAGGCGCCCTAAGGAAGAGACACTCTTTTCTCATTGTCACAAAATCATGTTTGTGACGGCAGCAGGTGGTAGAGGGACTGAGAGAGCCTCGGAGGCCAGGCTAGGGAGGCAGCAGGGAGTGACCAGGTCAGAGTTGCATTTGAGACCCACTGGCTCTCACTGCAGTCGGGATGGGGACTGGAACAAGGAGGCAGGAGACCAATGAGAAGGTCCTGCTGCTAAGGTTCAGGTAACAGATGCTGAGGTCTGGGTCCAGAGAAGGTTCTGGAAGCATCTGAAAACAGGAGAGTGGGACCCAACTGCCTTGGCAATGCCCTGGCCTCATTCCCCCCAGACCTCCTGCCCTAAAGTGGGAGCTCTCTGTGACCCTCCTGCCCCTTCAGACCCAGTCCTGGGACCCATGGGGGATGGGCCAGCCCACCCTGGGAAATGTTTTCAGGCAGGAGGCAGGGCCAGCACATAGCTGGCTGGCTTCCGCCACCTGTTTCCTCTCCCTTTCCTCTCCCTCCAGGCACTTTCCCTGGCCCAGCCCTGGCCTCCCTCCTTCCGTCCCTCCCCAGACCCCTCAGGCCCCAGCTTCCCCCTGGGCCTCTAAGAGCTTTGTGGTAAACAACACCTCCCAGAGCTGTGGAAGGAGAGGGCCTGAGTGAGGGGTGGCCAGGCTCCCAGCTCTGCAGCGTCAAGTCCCTTAGCCTCCCTAAGCCCGCAGTCACACGTCCCAGATGTGGAGCCATAACGGTCCCTCCTTCAGGTCCCTCTTTCACAAGCTATTGGGAAGGTTGAATGGGGCCATGGAGAGAATCCGGCCCACGCCGGGCACACAGAAGGAGCCCGATGTTATTCAGCAGAGTCAAAAATGAGAACCTTCCCAACCAGTCAGAGGAACCTGGGAAGGCTTCGAGGAGGAAGTGGTGGTTGCCAGGACCAAAGGAGAGGGGGCTTTCAAAGTCAGGGCCACAACAAGAACCGAGGCTGACTCCTAAGGGTCTCCATGCCTATTGCACGAAATCCCCCAGGAGATGAGCCCAGCTTAAAGGCGGTACAGGATTTGAACCTGTGTCAAGCCCACTGCAGAGTCCAGGCTCTTTCCGGGGGACGTGCTACCTCCAGTAAATCGGAACCTGTTCTGTAAACCCCTCAGGTGCCCTGCCATTCCCCAAAGAAGACAAAGTCTCAGCCCAGCCCCTCCAGCTGCCCCAGGATGGTCCCTGGCTGCCCCAACCCGGGGACCAGGGTCACTTACCATGGGCTTCTTGAACTCATTGGGCTTGATGCAGCGCACGAAGAAGGGCTGGCAGGCACCCAGCGTGCGCATCAGCAGCTCCAGCGACCGCTTGAATTGGCTGCTGAGTGTGGGCGAGCGCTTCCTGGTCTCGGCGCCCTGGGGGGGACGGACCACGGTGATGGGAGGGGCTGACCTGTGCCCCCTAGGCCCTCCAGGAAGGGAGGCAGGACGGGAGGTCAGCAGGCTTAGGGCCTGAGGGAGAGCCGCCCTGGCAAACGGTAGCCTGCTTTGGGGTTTTCTGTGACTGGCCTCCTCTGGCTGGTGCTGGATCTTAGACGTACCCCTTGGGACGCCCCTCTGGCATCCTGAGCCTAAAAGACGCCCCCCTGGGACCTGAGCCTAAAAGAACCCTGCCCCGGGAGTGGGGAGCCCTGGGTTCCCACAGGAGTTGCTGGGTGACTCTGGGCAAGGCCCAGCCCCTCTCAGACTCCACTCTGCCTTGCCGGGAATGAATGAGTAGCCTAACTTGGTCACCTCAAGACACCGAGGTCCTCCCTCGAAATGGGTCAGACAGACCACCTCCTTAGCTGTGTGATCTTGCGCAGGTCAGTAAACAGCACTGAGCCGGTTTCCTACCCGGGAACAGCGCCATCTAACTAGCGGACGGGGCTGTGACAAGGGTGGGCACAGACCTTGTCTCGGTCAACAGCAGCCTGGGAACCCATGGGTGTGTCAGGCGCTGCCCTCTCCCCTATGGGATTAGCTGGTCAGCAGCAGGCCCAGATAAGCCTCCTAAGAGGGCACACGGCTGGCCTCCCCCCAGGCGGCCCTGGGGCCCAAAGGCTCTGAGCTCCAGCAGCTGCTATCCGGGTGAGCTACCAGCCCCTGCCCTGTCGGGGTCCCCCTCTCAAAATACTGTGAAATGAAGCGAGGGTGCTGGGGGGGAGGGCCTGGTCAGCAAACAGGAAGTAGAACATCTCAGGCCAACACTGAGAAACCAGACCTAGAAATCAGACTCAGTTCCAAAGTATTTTGATGTTACTATATTCCTGCCCTTTCATTTGCACGATAATTTATTCGTGAGCTTGATGATTAATGTAAGATCATATATATTCAATGAGACGTAATTTTATCCGATATCCTATAGTACCAACAACCAGGGTAAGACGTGTGAGGTGTGGGGAGGGAGGCAGAGGCGTGTGACACATACGAAACTCAGACCATATGCCCCAGATGGAAATGGAGCTTGCCGAGAAACCACAAACACTGGCTTTTCTGAAATTTGCCATGGTTTCGTTTCATTTCATTTGGAACACATTCTAGGAGTTTTCCAAGGGACGCCGGGGAGTCTGTGTTGAGGTAGGGTGAAGGTCAGGTCTGTGACACCCATGACCGTCCCGGGACCTGATCCAGCCGCAGCACCGGATGACCCAGGACTCAGAGGGGGAGATGTCTGGGGTGGGCTTTCCCCAGCCCGCATCAGAGCCCCTGCCCTGAGCGCACACACAGCACACGCACAGACCCACGCCCACGGCACACCCTCTCTTTGGTTTCTGTCACCACTCTGGAACTATTTCTTTCTGTCTTCCCCATTGGGCTGTGGGCCTGGTGAGCACAGTCAGGTCTGCCTTGTTTTTTGCGGGGGGCCGGGGGCCTGCCACAAGCAACAATCAGCAACGCTTCGCTGAACTGGCTCCTGGTGTCCGTGGGCTCCCAGAAATGTCCGCTTTCCAACTGCTCAGGCCAGAAATCTAGGCGTGGTCCCCAACTCCTCTTCTCTCATATCCACTGTGCCAAAAATCTTATTGGCTCTACCTCCGAAAGAGATCCAGAATCTGACCCCTTCTTTCCACTTCCTCTGTCGTCAGTGGTCCGGCCACCAGCATGCTTCTCTCAGATCACCACAACGAGCTCCAAACCAGTCTCCCTGCCTCTGTCCCCCACACTCCACACCTCCCTCCAACTCCAGTATCAACACAGCAGCCGGCTGAAGCTGTTAAAACACAAATCCACTCCTATCCGCCCAACACAAAGTCCTGCAATGGCTCCCGAGCCCCTCACGGGGGCTGACAGTGTCCTTCAGGATCTGGCCCCAGTTACCTCTGGTCTCTCTACCACCCCGCCCCCTCCCTTCTAGCCACTGCAGCCTCCTTGCTCTCCCACGATGCACCAGGCAGGCTCGGGGCTTTGCACCTGCCGTTCCTTCTCCCTGTAGTGCTGCTCCTCCAGATGCACACGGCTGGCTCCTCCACCTCCTTACCAGCTTCCCAGGAGGCCTTTCCTGAGCCCCTTATTCAAAATTGCAAAGCCCTCCCACTGGCATGTTTCCTTCCTCCATTTGTCTCCATTTTACATATCCCCACCTGACAACCACGTATTACGCTTATTCATCTGCTTATTAGCTATTTGCCCCTTCTGCCAGAATGTAAGTTCTAGGAGGACAGAGGTTTTATTTCTGTTTTATCCGCTAGTCTGCCCCCAGGACGCAGGACGTTGTCTGGCATAGAACAGGCACCCCGTTCATGTTTGTGTCTGAATGAAGGCGCGTAAATGGGAGCCGAGTGTAGTCTACTCCCACTTCCTGGCTGCCGGGGTTTCTGATTCAGTTCTATCACACTGAGGGGAACGGCGGTCCCTTAGGATATTCATGGTTTCTGAGCTAATCCGCAGACCTTTGGAAATGGGGTCAAGGTGGGAGTGGAGAGTCCACAGCTCAGTGTTAAATGACTCCACAGAGGGGATCCGAGGGGCAGACGCCGGAGCACGACGTGAGCAGGACTGGGGAGACGCAGGCAGGAGAAGCCACCTGCGTAAAGAGTGAATAAGCGTCCTGTGGACTCAGGGCCCGGGGACGTGTGACTGGGGTTAGACATTAATCAGGGTGCACGATGCCCTAGAAGAATCGTGGTCCTCAAGGCTCAGCTGGTCCCTCCAGCAGCAAAGGCGGGGGTGGGGCTGCCCAGGGCCACTTGGGGAGGCAGACACAGGAGTCAAAGGATGGAAATTGGGGGGTTGGAGACAGGCACAGGACGCATGTTCGGATCACCGGAAGGAGGTGGCGTGGGCTTCTACCCTGAGAAAAGCATAGTCATCGATAAACTGTGACTGGATACTTCACACCCCACCAGACTGATTTCCGGGTCCCTTTTGCAGATCTATCATGTCTCCAGCAATGACAAAACGTCTTTTCTTTCTGAGGGGCGATGCTCACAGAGACAGCATTGTGCAGTGACAAAGAGCAAAGGGCTTAAAAAGCTCCCCGTTAAAAATTTTAAAAATAACAATAATAATAAAGAAATTTAAAAAAAAAGCTTCCCATTAGCTCTTGGGTGTGACTCTGGACAAGTTCCCACACCTCCCCAAGACAGACCTGGGTCATATTCCTGGGTGTCACCAACTGTGTGACCTTGAGCAAACACCTTGGCCTCTCTGGGCCCCAGCTTCTCTACCTGCAATGGGGGAACCATAGCAACTGCTGCCAGGGCTGCTGTGGGGAGTGAATGAGGTGGGACATGTAAGTGGGTAGCTCCCAGCCTGGCCCAGAAAAGACTAGACAGTCAAGATCAAATTTGTCACTGCTGTGTTCTAACTCTGTGCTCCAAAACTCCCTCAAGAGTGTGCCACTTCCAGAGGCCCCAGGGTCTTTCTCTTGGGCCTCCCCACAGTTCCTCAACAAGTGGGTTCTAGTGCCCAGGTCCAGGGGAAGAAGTCCCAGAACAGGAAAGTTTGTGGAGAGGCTCCCAGATAGATGCTTCCAGGTGCTTTGGAAAGAGAGGAGCGGAGGTAGGAGACGAAGTTCAGTGGTCTTGCAGGACTGCCTACGACCAGGAGGAAAGGCTGGGCCTGGGAGGGGTAGGCTGGGGACCAGCGGAGAGGAGGAGAGAGTGGGAAGAGCCCAGTGCCACAGCTATCCCATCAATTCTGCCACCCTGTGACATGTAGGCCTCGGGGTGGGGATGGCCAAGTGCAGAAAAGCTTCCGGTGCCTAGGGTCCCCACTCTGGCGGGGGCCCCACACTCGCCCTGTCAGCAGCAGGGCCACAGTGCTGGCTGGGAGGGGAGGGTCCCGGGGCCAACCCACGGGCAGAGGACAGAGGCCACTGTCCAGTCACACCCCCTGCTCCTGATATGCCAGACGCCCTTCTCCACTGCTGTGGCTCTTGGAACTGTTTTAGAACTCTACGAGGCACTCGGCAGTAGGGGGATGCCAGACATGCAGGAAGGAAGAGAGACTCAGCATTAAGACCAAGTGTGGGAGGACATCGGTACTAGGCAGAGAGGAAATTGAGGGTTGAGAAGAGGGGAAAGAGAGGCAAGGGGACTGCAAAGCCATGCTGTTGCTAATGGGTACCCCGCACCCCTGGGACCTCTAAAGCACCTTAGGAGCCACAATCCGAAGCTGGTGGTCAGGACACCCCAGGGATGCTGTTCCAGGGCCTGAGGAGGTCCGGGGTGATGACGTTAGTCCCAGCTCCACAGGATACTGTGACTTGGGGTGAGTCACCCCTCATCTCTGAGCTTCAGTCCCCCGTCTGCATAATGCAGAAAATACCACCTGCCCCTCCTGTCCTGCAGGGCTACTGAGGGATCTGACCAAGTCATGGGCACAGAAGCACTTGGCAGGGCCCGGGGGAAGAAGCAGACCTGGATACCCCGAAGAAACTCAGGGGGGGACAGAAGATGTGGGAGACCTGGATTCGAGTCCTGGCTCTGCCCCTGGTTCACGGGGCATGCTGGGCAAGCCCTGTCTCTTTTTCTAGGAGTCAGTTTCCTCCTTTAAGAAACTGAGATGGCCACAGTTCACACAAGTCAAACAACAAAAAAGCAAAACCACTCCACAAACCACTCCACAAAAAATAAAAACACACTCAAAAAAAAAAAAAAAAGAAAGAAAGAAAATAAGAAAAAGCCGGCCCTTTCCCCAAAACCTCAGTGCCACGGGGGCCAAGGACACAGCCCAGCCCCAGGGGCTGCTGAGGCCTTGCCCGCCATCCACTGGCCCCAGACAGGGGTCTTTTACCTTCACAGAAGCTGCTGACTGGCGAAGAGTGCCCGATGAATAACCACAGAGAAACTATAACAGGAACCACAGTGCAGGGCGAGAGGGGGCAGGGAGCAAGGAGAACGTGGTGGGTCAGCAAACAGAGCAACATCCACCAAGGAGAAAGGAGGCCCCTTGAGGCAGAGGTCTGGGCCCCTGGGGCCGGGGCAGGGCAGGCGCCTGGACAGGCACCGAGGGGGGCAGCGGCTCTGCCCTCCCCGTGAGTCCCTCTGTGTGCCCTTCAGGAAGCCATGGGACAGGAAGAAAATGTGAAATAAAAAGGCATACCATCCTGCAGGAAACAGCACTCTAGGGACAAAGGAAATGCCGAGGGTGGGAAATTCTGCACCCCTGCGTGGGGCCCAGGGCTGGGGCACACAGACCCTTTGTGTTTGTTTCTCTGAATACCCGCATCCATCCTTGTCCTTGAGGCTAGATGTGCTCCCTCCTCCCAGGCTCCCTGTGAGCTGCTGGGCATCCAGTTTGGGGCACCTGCCCAGTAAACCGTGTCCTGATCAGGCTCTGCTCTGTGACCTCTCATGTCATCCTTCTCTGGGCCTTGTGCCCTCCCCTGAGTTGGTATAGCAGGAGGACCAGATAGGAGGATAGTGGAGGCCCTGGGTTTCTCCTGGAACCACAGCAAAGCCCTGTCCCCTCTCTGTGGCCAAAGGTGCACAGGGGAAAAACCTGCACAAGGGTGGGCCGAGGTACAGGCCTAGCTTCCCGGGGAAGGGGTAGAGGGGGCCTTTCCTGCCCAACAGAGACCCCGCCCCCACGTTACCATGGCAACATCGGCCTGGAAGATCTGCTTGATGAACTTGTTTCTGGAGGAGTGGACCAGCTGGATGATGTCTCCATGCAGGGTGTCCCGGTTCTTCTCCAGGAAGCCTGGGCAGGGGCAAGAAGCAGTCACACCTCGAACACTCCAGCAGCCTCTTCCTGACAAGCCTCAGCGCCTCCCCAAATCCTCGCCGTCTGAGCCAGGAAGACCCTCAAACTTCACTGAGTTCAACCACGTCCATTTTCTGGTGGGCCACACCAGAGCCTGGAGAGGGCAGTGGCCTGCCCGACATCACAGAGAAAGCAAGGGGCAGAGCCAGACCTCCCTCTCCCTCACCACACAGCCCCCTCTTCCAGATGTGTTCAAAGAGAAGGGCAGGAGACCTCGGCCCCCAGGTCGGGCAGGGATGCCTTCCCCAGTGAACCACCCAGTGCCCACAACGCCAGCCTTAGTCTTTTGAATGAAAGTATCAAAAGCCCTTGTTAATTACAGCGTGTCACCTGGAAGAACACGTGCTGATCTAGTTCCAGCTAATAGTACAGGAATTTAAAATACCTTGAATTTGCCCAGTGCACTCTGTTTTACCAAGGGTCCTCACAGCACTGATGCTCACAACCCCCCTGTATTTGTGGGGTGGGCAGGGATTGTCTTCCCCATCCCACAAGGGTGGAAACCAATGCTCAGAGAAGCTGAGCATTATCTAACACCACACAGCAAGCCATGAACAGAGTTAAGACTTGAACGTGGGACTCCTGGCACCAGCCCGGGGAGGCTCCTCTCCACCATACAGATCCCCAAGAGGGCTGCTAGTCCCAGGGACTGAGTTAGGAACTGGTTAATGGCGGGGGTTGGGAGAAGGGGCTTGATAGGGCGGGGTGGAAGATGGAGTGCCCAAGGGCTGGGGATGCCTGCCTGGCGAGGAAGAACACTGCAGAGAAGCAGGACCCTTACCCTGTGGGACTCAGGCCGCCCTGGCTTGCAGACAGCACAGAGACCCAGTGCAGGGAGGCCCGCCTAGTGTCTGGGGAGGGGGGTGTCCCAGGAGGCACTCAGCAGAGGAAGGGTGGGTTTTGGAGTTGGGATGGAATTGCGGGTTCTAATGGAATGTCTCAGACTCACTCTGGGGCCCTAGGATGGTCCCCTTCCGGACCTCAGCCTCCTCATTTGTCAGAAGGGAATGAGGATACCCATAAGCTCTTGCTTTGCTTCAGATCACCTAATACCACCTGCCTCATAAATGAAATGCCGAATTAAAACAGTACTTTGCGAACCAGGAAACGCTGGCAGAATTGTTTAAAGCAGCTCAAAACTGGTTAGTGACTTTAGGCAAGTCATTTCCCTCTCTGTGCCTCAGTTTTTAAATCCATGAAGTAGATCATTTTAATTTTATATTTAATGTAATTTAATTTATATTTTTATATTTAATTTAATTTAATTAATTTTATATTTAATTTTATATTTAATTTAGTTTATAATTTATATTTATAAATTATAAATATAATGGGTATTTAGTTTAGTTTATAATTTAATTATAGTTACAATTTTATAACTTTGTGCAGAGTCCACTCAATATTCTCATCTGTATTCTCAGCAAAAGCATGAAGTCTGACACATAATAGATCTCAGTGAATATAGGTTGAACTGAACTGAAAAATACAATCCTCAGGGTGCCTGGGTGGCTCAGTCGGTTAAGCATCTGACTCCAGCTCAGGTCACGATCTCATGCTTCATGAGTTCGAACCCCGCATCCGGCTCTGTGCTGACAGCTCAGAGCCTGGAACCTACTTCGGATTCTGTGTCTCCCTCTCTCTCTCTTCCCCTCCCCAGCTTGCTCTCAGTTTGTCTGTCTCTCTCTCTCAAAAATAAACATTAAAAAAACACACACACGCACACACACAATCCTCTACTACTCCTAACAACAGGCACATTTGTTTTTCCAAATGTCCTTCAGACATAGCGTTGACTTCCTTTTTAACAGCAGGGTTAGATCTCACAGTCCAATAGTTGAAGGAGGGCTGGGAGCCTTCAGATTCCATCCCTTCAGGCTGGCTCACTGATATACTTATCAGTATATATGAGGGGTGCCTGGGGGCTCAGTCGGTTGAGCGTCTGACTCTTGATTTCAGCTCAGGTCATGATCCCAGGATCATGCTATTGAGCCCCACATCAGGCTCTGTGCTGAGTGTAGAGCCTGCTTGGGATTCTCTCCCTCTCCCTCTGCCCCTCCCCGACTCTCTCATGCTCACGCTCTAAGATAAAAAAGTTAAAAAAAATTTTTTTAAATAAAAAAACAAGGAAGTATGAAACCAATAGCTCTTTGCTTGTTTGTTTCGATTTTCACTGGCCTGAGACTGCACATGGGACCCTTTGAGACACACACCACAGCCGATGTCCATCCAAGGACGCGGTCCTCTAGACCAGGACGGTAGGGGTGGAGCTGCAAGGGCAATCTGCGATTCCAAGTGGGGTGAACGTGACGTGTTCTCTCTTCTTCACCTCTAGCTTTAAAATGAACCCAACTGCATGTCCCAGCAGCAAGGAGGAGGTATCCCCTTCAAAGCTTACACTTAGTCGTGTTGCTGAGAGTTTGGGTGAATAACAGGGCTGGTTCCAGGCCCAGATTTGCACCTCATGGGCCATGTCCGGAAAGACCGTTAACTTTCCCTTCTGAGCCTCAGCTTTCCCATCTGTACAAAGGAGCACTAAGCCCACCCGAAAGAATTGAAGGCAGGGACTCAGATACTTGTACACCCATGTTGGTGGCAGCACTATTCACGATAGCCAAAAGGTGGCAACAACCCAAATGTGCATCAAGAGATGGTTGAATACACACACACACACACACACACACACACACACACACAGAAATATTATTCAGCCATTAAAAAGGAAGGAAATTCTGACACATGATACAACATGGATGAAACTTAAGGACATGCTGAGATAAATAAGCCAGACACAAAAGGGTAAATACTGTACGATTTCACTTATAGGAGGTCAGAGTCAGACACATAGATATGATATAGGTATGATATAGAAACAGAATAGAGGTAACCAGGGCTGGGGAGAATGGGGAGTTATTGCTTAATCAGCACTTATTTGGGGTGATGAACAGGCTCTGGAAATGGGTATGGGTGATGGCTGCACGATATCGTGAATGTACTTAATGCCACTGAATTTTAGCCTTAAAAATTGTTAACATGGTACATTTCATATACTTCACCACAATTGATTAAAATCTCTGTAAGAAAGGAAGAGCACTGGGCCCAGTGTTTCCTAAGGCCCCTTCCCTCTCTGTATTCCCACCCCCGTTCTGGGCAGGAGAAGGGGAGGGTCAGAGAGGGCACAGGAGAGGAGACCCCAGCCCCAGACAGCCCGCTTGTACCTTGGCTCTCATAGTAGACGACGCCTGCAAAGTGGTTGATTCCAAACTGAGTCTCATGGTTGTTCTTGGGGGGGATGTAGTTCGAGTTCAGCTTGTGCTGGGAGTTCAACTTATGCAACATGGTGGTGTCCGTGCCCTGTGGGAACCGAGCACCGTGGTCAGCCCCCTCCCCACGACCCCTCCCTCTCCCAGGTCCTTCTGCCTTTGCCGCCCCAGGCCTTTGCACCCCCTCTTCTGTCTTTCTCAGGAGCTCCCTCCCTTCATTGGTACCCCACACAGGAACTCTCTGGGCCTCCATTTCCCTATCTGCTAAGTGGGTGGATTGGAACTACAGTCCAGTGTAGAAGACCTATTTCCCACAATGAAAGTCATGGGAGCAGTACCCGCCCCCGCCCCGAGACACATTCCATGTGTGGGGCACCTATTCTGTACCAGCTATTAGCTTAAATCATCATTGTTTGGTCCAGGACCCTGTGGACCGTAGGTGATCCCCAGATGCCAGACAAATGCACCTGAATCGGCCTCAGAGGCACCCTGTGAGGCATGTGTCATCAGTCCCATTTCGCAGAGGAGGAAAGTGGAGGCTCAGAGTGTGAGGGGATGTTTTGCACGGGCTCCAACAAGGGCAGGCCCACCTTGGGGAACTTGCTCTCCTCGTCGATGAGGGAGATGATGTTCATGGGCTTGTTGGCGATCATGTCCAGAGCGTCCTGGTTGTCGGTGAACTCGATGTGCAGCCAGTCGATGCTCTCCAGGTCATACTCTTCCTGCTCCAGCTTGAACACGTGCCGCACAAAGAACTGCTGTAGGTGCTCGTTGGCGAAGTTGATGCAGAGCTGCTCGAAGCTGCAGGGTGCACAGGGCACGGGTGAGGTGCTGGCCTGGCCTGGGCCCCGTGTACAGCACACCCTTGGCCACGCGGTGCTCCCATCACGGGCTCTCCAGCCTCTGAGGTGGGCGCCATTGTCAAGACCCGCCCCCCCCCCCCATCCCGGAGGTGGAGAAGGGGACACTGAGTCAGAAGAGAGGGCTACCAGGTGGGCACCAAATCCCTGGAAGAGCACCTGGGAGAGGAAGAGCCAAGGCACTGGGTAGGGGCGGGCAGAGAGGGGAGTGAAGAGGGATCCAAAGCCATCAGGGGAGGTGGGAAGTCGGCTGATGAGATTCAGGCTTAAAGGCAGAGATGTGACACCTGTTATGTCCATGTTGTGAAAGAAAACTCCCACAGAGCAGAGCCCGTTGTGGTACCTGTTCACAGCAAAGTTCTCGAACCCAAAGATGTCCAGGAGGCCGATGGACCGGCGAGAGCTCTTCACTTCCTGGGAGGGGGGCTTGTAAATTGCTGCATTGATCTTGTCCACTATCCACACAAAGAGCCGCCCGTAGATGCCCTGTGAGGGGGCTGTGTCAGTCGCTGTGCCCAGCATGCCCTCCCAAGAAGACCCCGGGCCGTCATGGCCTCACTCAGCCCCTTCTGTGCTATTTGAAACCCCCTAGCCTTTCCTCAAGCTTTTCCCTTTGCCTTGGATCACCCTTTCCTGCTAGAACAATTCCTTCTCCTTGTCAAAGCTCTGTCAAGCCTTCCTAACCTCGAAGTTTAGGAAGAAGCCCTCATTTGGGCTCCCATATCTCCATCCATCTCTGTCTCCCTAACAGCACCAAACCTGGTGTGAGGCGGGGTGGTGGCAATCTGGACTGTGGAAATGGAAAGGACTGGGGGCCCTCTCCACCTGACCTGGTCCATCTTCAGTGTCTTCCTTAGAGAGACCAGAGAGGGTATTCTCTGGGCTGGGAATAGCACAGCAGACCAAGTACCCAAAGAATATGACCCAGTATGAGGCCCCATGGGGCTGGAGAGCAGAGCAGGCCAGGGGTGGAGGACCTGAGGAGACCAGGGCTGGCAGGGCTCCTGAGGAGCATAACAGCCCCTTGTAGGATGAACAGAGCTCAGGAGAAGGCAGACTCTTGCTTAGGCCCCCCCAGAGAGCCAGTGGGCAGGACGCAAACCCAAGAGCAGGTAGGGGTCCAGGCCCAGACGTCCTTCTAGCTCCTTGGACTAATCCCCTCCTGCCCATATCAACAACCTAACACCCCAAGGGGTGGAGTGAGCCAGTGCCACTCCACAAACGGCCCACCTTGACGAAGGCATCTCGTACATCCAGTGCCTGCTCCCTGCTGAGCGGGGTGGACACTGTCTCCCCGCGGGTGATGAGGGTGCGGCTGGTCAGACAATTCATCAGGTCTGGGGGGTTCACCTGGCAGGGCAGCATCCAGGCGCTCAGCCACCCGCAGCCCATCCCCCTCTCCCCCCACACCAGAGAACTCCCCTTCCCCTGTCCAACCAGGCCTTGCTCAAACCATTTCCTCCACTGAGAACGCCTTCCCCACAGCCAGATACCCCCCAAATGTCAAACCCCACCCAAACACTACCCAGAAGGACTGCTCTCTCCTTGACAGCCTTAGCATGTTACCTGGCCCTCTTAGGACTGGGACAGACCCTGGCTTTATTCATCCCAGTTTTCAAACCCAGGGCAGAGCCTAGTAACCCTTGGCTAAAACACCAACGGGCCGGCTCACCCCAGATCCCCTGCGCCCTACCTCATCCCCAGGAGCAGTGGGGCTAGGGCGGCAAGGCTCCTGGGTGCTGGGCTCCACTCCCCCTCTGAGACCCGTACCCAGCACAGATCCTACCTACCCACAGTTGGTTCTCCACATTGAACTTCCAGAATTCTCCAAAGCAGACAGCCCCAGCTTCCAGGTTCCCACATCCCCAGCCCCCTGAACCTGAGTCAAAACTGTCCCTCTGAGAGAAACAGAAGCAGCCCTGGGGACAGAAGGCTGGACACTGACCTCAAGCAGGGACGCAGCTGTAGCCAGGGATGGGGAGAAGAGGACCTCACAGGCATCCAGGTTTTCAAATGTGCGGGCTGTCGGCAGCAAGGGGGCGCAGGGTCAGGAGAGGGAGGGCAGGCATGGGGGAAAAGGGCAGGCTAGGAGGGCCAGGCTGTCAGGGGTCCTGCTTTGTCCACAGAGGCCATCAGCACTGCGATCAAGTGCTTCTCTGGGTCAATGTATGTTCTCCTCATGAGCTATAGGCACCCTGAGGGCAGGAACTGTGTATGCCCAGCACCTGGCACCATGCCTGGCATCCAAGTGGAGACACTGACAGTCATGCCCCTCTCCCCTCGTGCTCCTCCACCCTAGATGCCCAGAGTGCTCAGTGGCAGCCCTGGCTCCTATGAAGCAGGGTTTGTACCTGCTGGGACAGAAACTGAGCCACAATCCCCCACAGGTGGCTAGGTGCTGAGCTGCCTTTGGACTCCGTGCAGGGGTGGAGTGGAGTGGGGTGGGGGCACACCATCCGGGCTCCTCACCCTCATACTGCAGGTTGCCCAGGTGCAGGATGGAAGCCAGGAGCTTCGAGATCTCCCAGTTCTCAGTGTCTGTGAACATGAGCACCTTCATTGCTGAGCGGATGTTGGCGTACTCCTGGCTGTCCTCCCGGCCCTCGCAGGTTATGCAGTTACCCTGGTGGGAGGGGTGGGAGAGTGGGGTGCAGGAGGGCATCAGCAAGGCCGTAGGGACTCCCAGAGAGGCAGTACCTGGGATGCAGGGCCCCCTCTGCCAGGCCGAGCCAATCTGGGATGCTGGGCACTGACAGGACTCTGCCTCATGACGTGTGCCCACGAGACACGTGTGTGCACACGTAGCTTCTTATCCAGCTCCAGGAAGTGCCTGGGAAGGCCTGTCACACCTATAGCACACACACTCCTTTGTTGTCCCCACGTTCCTCATTTGCATCCATGCGGCCTGGCCCAGCCCAGCCATGGGTTCTCCCCAGGGCTAAGGAAGCTGGTACCCCCCGAGCCTGTTGTGTACATACACACACCCTCCAACCAATGCTGGGTGGCAGCCACGGTCCTGGGGCCCACTTCTCGCTGGTGGCCAGCCAGCGGCAAGAGGCTGGCACCAGGCTCTGTGACCAGCGAGGCTGAAGCTGCAACAGCCTGTGCCCTATAGTCTTGGGGGTCCTGGCAGAGATCTCGGTCTTCACATCCTCGAAGGCTGAACTAATAGCACGTGTGTGCAGGCAGGTCTGTGCACGTGTACACGTGGGCGTGTGTGTCTATGCGTCCCCGGGTCTAGGAGGTCTATGCAAATTTAGGAACGTGTAGATCTGTGATGACGATTCATCTAGATGCACGTGCAGCTGGGAAAATGCCCAAAGTCGGGACAGGCCTTATGGCACATACAAGCCCAGAGTTGCCTGGGGCAGTCAGGGGACAAGGGGAAAGCCCACACGGAGGATCCCGCCCGCCAGGCCTGGAGCTGGGGAGGGGCCGAGTGGACTGCCCCCGACCTCGCTGGGACAGGTGTCTCCCTCCCTGGTGCCCTGCCGAAGCCTCACCATAGCCAAGTAGTTATAGTCTGTGGCCTGGCCCAGGCCCAGCTTCTTCTTCTGATCCGCACTCATGCCCTCCAGCATGCAGTAGAACACGTGGTAATTTCTTTCATCGGGAGCCTGAAAATGGGGTACAAGGTGTTGGGGGGCAGGGGCAGGAAGAGGCATCAGAAACCAGACAGTCAGGACTGAGACATGGTTTACTGTTTTAACAAACGACTTCCACAAAAAAGCCCCTACGGGTAGGTTTCATGGCAGGAATTCAGGCCCTGAGACAAGCCGGCAGCAGCACAGGGACGATCCAGACTACACATACCCCCCCACCCCCCCGCCCCTGAGGCCGGGGGTCCTGTGCGGGTCAGCTCTGCCCCGGGCTCGGGCCCACCTGACGACAGACACGTGACTTTTCCAGCAGGTACTGCTCGATCTTGGCACCCTCGATGGCACCTCGCTTGTTGAAGTGGATATCGATGTACTTCCCAAAGCGGCTTGAGTTGTCGTTGCGGATGGTCTTGGCGTTCCCAAATGCTTCGGGGTGGGGAGAGGGTCATGGGCAAGGTCAGCACCCACCCAGCCACCCAGCCCCACTCTGAGAGCCCTGGCCCTACCTTCCAGGATGGGGGTGGCTTCCAGCACCTGCTGCTCGATCCACGAGTGCTGCCCACTGATGGCCGCCAGGAACTGCAGGATCAGCTTTGTGCTCTCTGTCTTCCCTGCCCCAGACTCCCCACTGCAGGGGAGACCCAGAGAGGGGTAGGACCCGTCACAGCCCGCACTGGCCCTCTCCCTACGGGGCTTTGGCCCAAGCCGCTTCCCCCACCCGTGCCTCCCCCTACCCAATCTGTAAAATAGGCTGACAATATGGACCTTTCAGGGATGGGGAAAGGCTACAGCAGCTCAGTGCTCTGCCACAGCCAAAGGTACTTTCCTTCCCCTTTATTTAGACACAGACACCCCTCCATCTATACTTGCCATAGAGCATGGCATATGTTGATGCTAGACCAATGCTCTGTCCTATTACCCTTTGCCCAGGAGAGAATAGGAACCTAAAATTTCACCTGACTATAACTTAACAGAACCCAGTAATGAACAAGGTAGGTCTCAAATGCTAACAAGAACTTTGGCAGCATCAATAGAGATATAAGGCCTGAGAAAGGGGAGGTGATTCTCCATGAGGCACTAGCAGGAGCACAAAGTTGGAGCTCCAGTCTGGTGCCGGGCTACCCACCTGATGATACAGCACTGGTCACGGCTGTTGCGTTTCATGTTGAAGTAGCAATTATCGGCAATGGCAAAGATGTGGGGGGGCATCTCCCCAATCTTCTTGTTGGTGTACTGGCGGATGTGCTCTGGTGAGTAGATGGAGAGCAGCTGGTAGGGGTTCACAGCCACTAGAATGGAGCCTGTGTACGTCTGCGGGCAAAAAGGGACGAAGAACTCACCACTTCCCGTGAGGGAGGCTCTGACTCTAGAAAGTTCTCAGGCTCTGCCCTGCTCCATTCCTCTGGAAGGGACAGCCCTGACTTTGGAGTCACAGGACCTGGGGTCAGAATCCAGCGTCTCTAGGAGCTGAGAGTGGGGCTGTCAAACTAACATTGGGTCTAGGTTGGAGTAGGTGCTCAGTGAGATCTGATGAAGGGAGGAACAAGTGGGGAGAAAGGGAGCGTCTCTAAGTCCCCATTTTCCATATCGTTATCTGTAAAATGGGCATAATGTAACTGTTTATAAGGATTAGGAGGTAGTGTACTTTAGAAGTCATAGCACACTGCAGGTATTACTCAAATTACTCAAAAGTATGGTCCCCACTTTTGCCTCCAAGCCCTGTATCCCAAAGGTTTGGAGTAATATTCATAAACCAGACCAGTCTGGAGCAGAGGCTAGGTTGGTCCAGGGGGAGTGGAACCAAATCATAACAGGCTGAAGGGGCTGGGGGATGTGGTTTGGGGGGCTGGGTAGGCCCCAGTCTCCATAGCACTGCCCCAGGGCAGAGGGGCCCCTGTGTTCCGGGGGACAGGACACCTCCAGCCATCCTGGCCAGCACAGGTACAGGGACCCGGTGCACCTCAAACTACTAGGGGCCTTTCTCTCCTTGGGCTCCTCTGTCGGTGCACTAACTGGCCACCTGTGTACAAGATTTCCTGCTGTGAGGCCGGGGCCCTGCCACACAGGGGACAACATGGCCCGGGCCTCTAGCCATCAGGCAGAATAAGGTGCCCAGGGATCACTGCTCCCTCCAGTTGCCCCTCCCCACCCCAGCTTGAAAAGGTCAGGCTCAGCCTATAATGGGTGATGGATATATTGACATCCGGGCCTGGAGAGACTGAAGAAAGGTGTGACCACCAACGGGAAGTGACAGTCTGGCCCCTGTCGCCTCCCACCAAGGGCTTAGTGCATCACCCCAGAAGCAGGGAAAGTGCTGCTGCCAGCACCCCATTTCAGGGGAAATAGCCCAACCAGGGCCAGGATGGCTATGCGAAGCAGCCCTGGGCTGCACAGCCCAGACCTGGGTTCCAGTTCTGGCACTACCTGCCCTGGGCCAAGAGAACTGGCCATTTAGTGCCCTTCTCTGGGCCCTGGAGGATGCTCCCCTGCCATCCAGGCTCTCCTTCCAAGCAGCCCCATGCCAGAAGCAGCAGAGCCTGACCGTGCTGACCACCCCACTGCATGCAAGAGCCCAACCAGGCAGAGGTAGGGTGGAGTGGGGACGCAGGCTGAGGGACCGGCCAGGCCAAGCACGTACAGACAGCCAGAGCCAGCTCTGTGCCACACTCACCCGCCCTCCACAGTTGGTCTGAGGTTGGAAAGTGGGGAACAGGAGACAAGGGAGCTGGTCAGTGGGGAATGGGGACATAAGGGCATTCTGCACTAAGAACACCCCACACAGCCCAGGGCTGGGCTAACTTCTCAGATCAGAGCCCACGAACCTCCAGCTCCAGGGCACTCAGACCCATCATCTACAGCTCAGCCCTGCCTGGCTATGGGAGCCAGCTGACCGTCTGTCCCCAGGTGGGGGACTCAGCCGCAAAGAACATATCTTTGGCAGATCGCTTTGCTTCTCTACACCTCAGCCTGCTCATCTGTAAAGGGGGGACGGTTAACACCTACCTCCCAGGGCTGTGGAATGACTGAAGGGCTTACATAACCTTTGACATGTGCCTGCTTATGGAGTAGCCGTCCTTAAGTGCCTCCTTCCTTTCTTCTTGGTGGTTCCTTAATAACATGGCACCGAGGGGCGCCTGGGTGGCTCAGTTGGTTAAGCGTCCATCTTCGGCTCAGATCACGATCTCACAGTTCGTGAGTTCAAGCCCCACGTCAGGCTCTGTGCTGACAGCTTGGAGCCTGCTCCAGATTCTGTGTCTCCCTCTCTCTCTGCCCCTGCCTGCTCATGCGTTCTCTCTCGCTCTCTCGCTCTTAAAAACAAACATGTAAAAAATAAAAAAAAATTTTAAATAACCTGACACCAAACCGCCTGGTCTGTGATCGCCATGTGGCAAGAGGCTGGCTCCAAGCAGTCCTTTAAGGACCCTCCACTGAGACACATGGGGAGGCTGACAGAACATCCTGGGAGCTGGGGAGGGAAAGCTAGGGCCTGTAGGAAGCAGCCTATTCCTCTGGCGGTGCGGTGTGGGGAGAGGGGGAGTGAGGGCTGGTCGTGGGAACCAAGCGCAGAGGCGTGAAAGGGCATGGCATTTGGAAGGTCTGTCGGAGAAAGGTCATCTTGGCAGCTGTGGGAAGATGAATGGTTGTCCCCGAAGCTGGAGGTAGAGACACCAATGCAGACCTAATGAGCTGGTCAACAGGGGCAGCCAGAGCCAGACAGAGGTGGCCCTGGGAGCAGGCTCGGTGACCAAGTGCCGGGCCGGCCAGTGCCAAGAGGATGCGCAGATACACTCCGAGAAGCCTTCCTGCGGCGGGCCTTGGGCCCTCCTCTCCCCTGCGCGGCTTCCAGGGCCCTTCCCGCTCCACCCACAGCCCAGAGAGCCCTCTGGAACAGCAGCCCCCAAGCCCCTGCCTCTTGGACATCCCCCCTTCCGTCCACACGCCTGCCCAGACTGGACCCCACCCTCCCCTCCAACCCTGCTCCCTGTCAGCCAGCCCAACTTGGCCAGCAGAGCCCCACCATCCTTCGCCCACGGCGGGAACTGGGAGGCCCCCATTGCCTCCCTCCTCCCTCTCCTTCACACGAACCCAACTCTCTCCATTGGCACAGCCACACCCCTGACGCTGGCCACCACGGGCTCTCAACAGACCACTGCAGGCGCCTCCCATCTGGTTCCCAGCTTCTGTGCTACCCTCACCCCCTACAATCTACCCTCCACTCTGAGCCAGGGCCAGCTTTTTAAAACGTGGCTGTGTCACCCCCCCTGCTGACAACCGTCAGGCAATTTCCCACGGCTACAGGACACAAGACACCAGAGTCCTGGCCCTCACCAACAGCATCCCACAGCCAGGAGGCTCCCTCCATGTTAAACCTTCAGTTAGAAGCACCAACTCCATCCGCCCCCGCCCCCCGCCAGCCCAGCTGAGATGTTCCCCCCCCCTTCAGGAAGCCAGGCAACCTCCTATGTGCCTGCGTGATCCCCATCACTTGGCCCACCAGACTCCTCTGCAATTCTGGTTCAAGGGCTCTGCCCCCTAGCCTCACTGTCCCTTCTACCCAGGCCTGGCACCGCGCATTAACTGGGGCCCAGAGGAAAGAGCAGAGAAGGGATCTGAAGGGACAGCCTGTCAGCAACTCTTAGGCAGCCTTGGTGGTTCATGGGAAAAAAAGCACAGAACAGGGTAGAGAGAAATGCTACTATTTGTGCAGAAAAAAACTTTTTTACATGTAATTTTATGTCATATTCAATATAGATCATAGATACAGTCTTTGTCTTGGAAGACAGATAAGAAATCGGCCGTGGTTTTCTCTGTGGCAAGAGGACAACTTTCCAGCTTACAGCACGTGTGCCCATTTCCGAACAGCTAATAGAAGCAAGGCCGCTTCCGTCAGTGAGGACGTCCCCCACCCCCCACACCGCAGAAGGGCAAGAACACCAATCTGCCAGCTGGACCCCTGTTGGGTGCAGGATGTTGCCACTGCACTTGGTTGCTGCCTGTGCTCCTCAAGAGGCCAGCGGGAGGGGTTATACAGCCCTTTCCAGATGGGAAAGCAGCCTCTGGGAAGCAGAGGGACTTCGAGATCAATTCACGAGAAGCAGGGGGCAAGGAGACTCAGGCCCGTTCTGCCCCCGCCGGTCCCCCAAGGCTCTCAGCTCTGCTCCCTGAGCCCCTCTGGCCTCTCTCCCTCCAAGGGTCCGTGGTCAGCAGGGGGTTAATGCCCAGCTGCCCAGCACAGGCTTCCTGCTCGAGCCTCCAGGAAGAAAAACCTGCCTTTGGGGCCATAGGTTGGGAGGGGGAGAGATAACGACTCTTTCCAAGCCAAGGACACAACACACGTGGTCTCTAGGGGCCCCAAGTCCCCAAGCAGAGTTCCGGGAACCTCTCTGGAGCCAGAGACACACTCCAGGAGATGTGACAGGAATGGCTCCGCCTCTGCCAGGAAGCCGTCCGGCCTGTCAGCCCTGGAGCCTTAGCCCGCCATGGAGACCAAAACACATCCTGGGCACACGCACCTTCCCAGAGTCACAGAGGCGCTCACCCAGAAAGTCTCCCCACCGCATCAGAGGGAAGTCTGGGACCAGAGAGTAGGAGGGACTCCCCAAAGGCCACCTGCCAAGACTCGGACCCGGGCCTGCCTATTCAGCATCAGGGAGCCCAGAATTCCCACCAGCCATGCCCCTTGCTCCCTGTGGGACCCAGGGGTTGCCAGGTGTCTTCTGGGGGTCCTCCCCCCATTGGGGGTGTCCAGAGCTGATTTTTGGCCCTAGGGTGCTTTCCCTCAGGCTTCTAGGGGTGGGCTAGCTGGAGTGGGCATGCCCAAGGCAGACAGTCAGGGAGAGGGCATCACCCAGCCCAGGGCTGTGAGCAGCTGTGGTAATCTGAGGAAATCCTGGGTACGTGGGGCTGTGCCCAGGGTAACCCAAGCCATGAAGTGACCAGGGGTTGCCATGGTTAGGGACAGGTATGGTTTCTGAGTGGGACAATGGCCCGGTTGCTTCCTCAAAGCTCCAGTCCTGCCCCGTCTACCCAGTCACAGCATCAGAGAGTTGGCAAGTTGAAACCCTGTACTGGGCAATCGTTGAACACGGCTCCCCAGACCCACACACACCCAGAATCTTAGGCCCATGGACCAACTGAGCTGGGGACCCCCCCAGGTGCCATATTTTGATTTCCTGAACAAGAAGGCAACTTAGGCACCGTACCTCGAGTCGGTGTCCTACCCCCTCTCCCTCACTCAGAGAAGAGACCACCAGAAAGGTAACTGGTGAGAAAAAGTGGTATAGATCTTGGAGCTTTCTGGAGAATCCATAAGCCTCTCGGATGCTCTTCTTTGGTCCCCTTCTCAGGCTATTCAAGGACCCAAAGCGGACTTCTCTGCTAGCTCCCAGCTAGTCTATGCCCCCAAATTTCACAAAGAAGATTTGTTCTTCTCAAACTGGAGTTTTTTTCTTCCCCTCTCCTTTATGAATGTTGTGTTTGCCTTTGTTCTTTGATTCAGCCCACCAACTATCCCTCACATGTGAGGAACCAGTTGGCCTGTAAGAATCACTAAACTGTGTGCACAATAACCAATGACATGCCTCTGGTTATTCTTAGACATGGTCTGTGGGGTCTCTGGTGGGGACAACTCCCATCTGACCCAGCTTCTCCGTGTGAAGGGGTCCTCGGCCTCCTCCTGACAGGATACTGGGTCAGGACATCAGCTCTGGCAGTGGCCTCCCTGTCCCCACTTAGCTCTGGACCCAAGTGTTAGACTCCACCCAGCCCCAGGAGAGCAGCCAGAGAGAGCCTTAGGACCCTCCTGTGTCCACCTGCCATCGAGGGGGAGGAGCAATGAGGGAACCACCAAGAACTGGGGCGCAGACGCCAGTGGATCCCCATAGGGGATCTCTGGCCTGGGCTCGAGTTCTAGCACCATCCTCCTGTCTGGATGCTGCTGCTCATGTCTGGAGGTGCCTTCTGTGCCCTGCCCCCGCTCTGGGTGAGGGAAAGGGTGAGAGGGGCTTTATTAGTGCTAAAGGGCTCCCTGTAAAAGCCACTTGTGTTTACTCAGGGGACAAATGTCAAGGGCCTCAGCACAGAGGCATAGGGGGGCCTGAAGTGGCAGAGGGTCCCAGGGTGGGGAGGGTAGCAGAGGGCCTCCCTGGAGGGTGAGTGGTCACAATTCCAGGGCTTCTGAGAGGATGGATCCCTGACCTTGACACAGCTCCTTGCTGGGATTGCTCAGGGACAACTTCAGGGCTTCCAGCCCTGTCTCCCTGGCTGCTCTTCACAGTCCTGACAACCTGAGTGACCCTGTGTCACTCACTTACCAGGCGCAGTCCTGCCTCCAGCCTCCTATCCAAGCAGTGCCCCTTCCTGAATGCTGCATCACCTACCTCTGGGAACCCCGCCTTTCTCCCTAAGCTGGGAGCAAAGGCCGCACTCCTACAGGCCTGCTCTGTCTGCACTTTTCAGACGCTTATCACCACGTGTGTCCCCCAAGCATGCCCCCTATAGCAGCCTGCCCCGGGATCTGCCTGAGGGTGAGGGTGAGGTGGGGGGGGGGGGGGGTTGCTCTGTCCTGCTCTCTCCTTTTTGTGACACAGCCCTGGTTTCCCTCACCCGGAGCTGCTGGAGGGAGGCGCTGGGTCAGAGACAAGCAGTGACCCCAGCACAAGCTCTGGGCCTGGCTAAACGTCCCTCAGACTTAGTTTCCCAGTCTTAAAGTGGGACTATGGGACTAGCCCAGCAGTTTTCAGAGTGTGGCCCAGAGATCTCTGAACGCTCAGAGAACTTTCAGGAAATCTGTAATCTTTTCCACCTCCGTATCTTTGCAGCCAGCTTTTCTCATACCCTTCAACCCAACATCATCGCATCAGGCTGGATGTGAAGCAGATATGAGAATTAGTTGTCTCCTATTAAGCCAGACATTAAAGGTATTTGAAAAAAATATATATAAAATAATACCACTCTCCTCACTACTTTTGGGGGGTATATATGTAGTTATTTTCCATAAAAATGTTTCCTATAATAGATCTTTATGGTTATTTTTTAATGTATTGATACATTTGTGAAGTTTCTCAGTTTCAAGTGCTAATATGGTAAATACCAATAGATAAAGCCTACGTTAATAAATGCTCTGGGAGGGGCGCCTGGGTGGCTCAGTCGGTTAAGTGTCTGACTTCAGCTCAGGTCATGATCTCACACTTCGTAGGTTCAAGCCCCGCGCTGGGCTCTGTGCTGACAGCTCAGAGCCTGGAGCCTGCTTCAGATTCTGTGTCTCCCTCTCTCTCTGTCCCTCCCCTGCTTACACTGTCTCTCTCTCTCAAAAATAAACAACATTAAAGACAAATCAATAAGAAATAAATGTTCTTGGGAATCCTCAATTTTAAGAGCATAAAAGGTTCCCAAGGCCAAAAAGTGTGAGAGCCTGTAGACAATAGTCTCCGTGGGCCCTTCGTGTTCTGATGGTCTCTGAACCCACCTCTTGGAATCAGCTCAGTCCTGGCCGAGTGAGACTATTTGTCCTTGTCAAGTTTCAAGGTGAAAGAACGTGGAGGATGTGTATGACTGGTTCTTATAACAAGGTTTTGTGGGGTCAAGGATCATGTTCCTTCCTCCATCCCCTTCTGAGGATAGAGACTCTGGGCCCATCCTAATGTTGACCTTGAGGACCAATGGCAGGCCCCGCCCCCACAGCAAACCCAGGGGGGGACAGCCGTTCCCCATCTCTGGGCAAAGCACAGAAGTGGCTCACCCACCGGCCCAGGCCTCCCAATGGTTTCAAGGCCTAGGGAGACGCATGAACCCGGGGTGTGTACCGCTCCCTCCCCCAACCACAGACCACAGAAGCCTAGGCCCCAAAGAAAGGGTGGTTCAGAACAAATGGCTGGGGACAGAGAAGCCCCTGACTGCCTCGGGAGAACGGCCCCTGGCAGGTGGGCGGGGCAGCACTCACGTAGATGAGATGGTCCCGATAGCGGATGAGCAGGTTGCGCAGGATGCCAGCCTCATTGAGGTCTCCCAGGCGGATCATGTCCTGCACGCCATGGACCGACGTGGGATGCATGGGCTTGATGTGCGTGGCGTTCTGCGGGGAGATCCAGTGTTCCTGTGGGGAGGCACGGTGGCTACCGTCAGGTGGCTCTTCTGGGACCCAGGCTGTGCTCTGCTGGGCAAGGGGCCCAGGAGGAGCAGGAATCCTGGGTCCGCGCGACCCTGGTAAAGGCCTTGTCCTTTCCCGTGGCCAAACACGATCATTATCAGGTTTGTGCTCACGCCCACACTCTATGGACCACTCCTCCTCCTCCTCTTAGGGAATTCTCTCCACAGACCTAAAAGATGGGCAGTGCAGGGACTTTGGCCCCACTTTGGATTCTCACGAAGGGAATTAGAGTCCCCCCAGTCTCTTCGCAGGATGGAGTGGAAAGTGTTAGTAGACTGGACTTCAAATTACACCAGAAGCGATTTCAGACAGTGCCAAGAATAAACCAACGGGCATACAGGATAGAGATAAGGGACGGAACCACCTTAGGGTGGTCAGGAACTACCTCTCCGAGGAGGTGACATTTGAGCTGAGATCTGAATGACAAGAAAGGGCCCCCTGAAGATATAGAGAGGGCATTCCAGGCCCAGGGAACAGCAAAAGCAAAGCCTCTGAGGTCGACAAAGGCAGGGCCATAGCAGTGGAGATGGAGAGAAGTAGATCTGTTTGGAATACAGCTCACAGGGCTTATGGATGAAGGTGGAGCAGGGGTGAACTTTCAGTGCGTGGGAGCTGATGGGGAAACTAGGAGAGAGGTTGCCCCATGGCTCTTCCTATGCTCCCCTGTAATATCTTCTCCTCGGGCAGGGGGTGGCTTCTGGTGGTACGTCTGGTCAATAGCACTGGCAGTGTCAACAAACCCGCAGATGGCTCCTTCCTTCCCCAAAGTGGTCTCCAGCACCTTCTCCTCACAATCCTAGTATCTCAGGGAGGGGAGGGTCTGACTGTGCTCTGGAGTGTGGCTGCAGCCTGAATGAGCCCCCACAGCCCTCTGGGGGCCCCTCCCTGTTCCCAAATGCCAGAACCCTGGGAGCTCCAGGGGTCTGACTTTCGGGAACAGGGGAGAAGGGGAGCCCTCTGCCCACACCCAGCTCAGGCCCTCAGACTTGGTGAGTTAGTGTGGTGCACCCAACATGTTCTCTCCTGCCTCCTTCTCTTCTGGGTCCCCCTCTGGGATAACCAACCCCAACAGCTAGTCACTAGCAGGAATCTAGGGCATGAGCCCCTCATCCTGTCCCATCCCCAATCCAACTGGTCACCCTGTCCTACTCATTCAACCCTCTGAAGGGCTGCTGCTGAGTGAGCAGTGCCTTCCTCGCCACCTCGAGCCCCTACTCTGATCCAGACGGCCATCTCTTCCCTCGCCCTTGCTGCCCTCCACCTCACACCCAGCTCTGCCCTGCAGTCCTACATCCCCTGGGGGCTTCCTCAAGTACCTGTCTGATCCCATCATTCTGGGGCTTGGAGCCCTTCCCTGCTTCGCCACCCTCTTCAGCCTGGCATTCAAGGGCCAGCCTGAGGTGGACCCAGGGACATGTGGCCTTTGCTCCAGCACACGCCCCTGCCCGTAGTTCTAAGCCAGAGAAGGTTGGTCTCCACTTCCCCAAATGCCTCTGTCGCCTTGCTCATGCGGTTCCCCTTACTTCCCTTCCACCCAGCCTTTGAGGCCCCACTCAAGGTTTTCCCAGTTTCTAAAGTCTCTGCTGACAACGCTGCCCAGCCTCACATGCTCCACTCTTCCATCCCCCTCACCTCCACCACAGGCCACGTCAGGGCCTCCTCTGGGCTCGCACATTGCCTGGGTCTCCCACTGCGAGGCAGTGGTCACCCTGGGCTGCTGTTGTCTGAATGCAGTTCTGACCTCCCAACGTGCCCAAAGGCTGGGGGCTCATGGAGGCCAGATTCCAGGTCTTCTACATCCTGGGTCCACAGTGCCTCATACATGGGCCAGACACAATGATGTGGCAGGAAATCTGCTAGGACATGACTAACTGGACCAGTTCTGAATTAGAAGCAGGAATCCTAGTCATGGAGAGACCCTAATAGTCCCTCATACCCGCCCTCTCACTTCGCCTGGATCAGAGTAGGATGGGGGCCTGCACAATACCCTCAGAGGGATCAGGGACAGGGCTAGCCATATAGCCTACAACTCCAACTGCCCTGGCATTTCAGGGCACCTCCTGGGCCAGAAGCATTTCCATCCAGGTCAGGCCCTCCCTGAGGCATGAATGGGCCGAATGGTGAGATCGAAGAACCCGCCTGGACTTTCCAGTCCTGAGTGGAACATTCCTCTCTCCCATTTTATCCTATTTCTTGATAAAAGCTGATCCAGTTGGAAAATTCCCTCTGCCTGGTCCCTGCTCACGGACTTGGTGCTAGGCTCTGATGCAGGCCAGAGGGAAGAGGGTGCCTGGGCAGGCTGTCTGCCTCTCCCATTGACCCCAGCCTCTGGTCCCCATAATCCTTACCCTAACAGTTCAGCCCAGAGGTAAGAGGCGGCTCAGCCACCGCGTGACCCTGTAAGCCCTGTGCACGCCACCTGGCTTTCCTGAGCTTCCATGACCTCATCTATGAAATCGGAGTTAGAAGAACAGTCCCTTCTTCTTGGGGATACTGGGGGAATTAACTGATACACTAAAGGTCAACCTTTGTTTTACTCCCACCATGTCTAAAAAGCGCTGCTGCCTGGTAATTGCCCAACCAGGGCTGGGTATTATTACTCTAACACTTTCTGGTTTGACAGAGGAGATCTATGTTCTCATTTGTTCCTCATAAAATCCCACAGCAGAATCACCAGCCCCCATTTAATAGCGAAGAGTCACACTCAAGTGACAAAGTGGCTTACCCAGTGAAATGGCAGAACTGAGCCTATCCCTCCCCCTTTCCTGCACAAAGGGGACTCCCAACTGAGGTCAGCACCCCTCAGGTCAATGTTCACAGGCACTTATAGCACAGATCAAAGTGTAACCAGGGCACAAACTGAGACCTGGCCCTGAAGGAATGCCGGAGGGGGGGAAGTGGGGGGGAGGAGGGGGGAGGAGGGGGGAGGAGGGGGGAGGAGGGGGGAACATGGCCAATCCCAAGGACTGGGAACACATCTGGAAAAGAACTGGCCTGGTACTGAGTTTAGAGGGATGGGGAACCACGTGATCTGTAGAATAAGGAAAGGAGAGGTGTATCTGGCAATGGGAACAGCTTGGGCAAAGGCAGAATGTTAGGATCTCAATGAAGACTGGAACCATAACCATTCATTCATTCATTCAGCAAAGCTTCACAGAGAACTCTCTCTGGACAGATATCTTGTGGGGTCTCGGGGGAACCAGATGGGATTTGCCTAGTCTTGGCTGTCAAGTTAAGGGAGTCTTGGAAGTCAGAGGGGTCAGGTTGGGGGGTAGGAATGAGAGTGGGGAAGCCCCTGAAAGAGGGGGCCAGAAGCCCTGGGCCCAGTGCCACTGAGGCAAACCAGACTCTCTGACCTGCTCCCGGCCAGCCAGTCCCATCCCTCCACGCCTGCAGCCCCCACTCTCAAGTCTTTAGTGGGAACAGGTGGGAGGGGAGCTCTGGGATCCAGTGACACAGTTACGGGACACCATCTGACATGCAACATGACCCAGGTGAAATGTAAGCCTGCAGGCACGGTCCCTGGGCCCCACCCTCGGGGCTGCAGGAGGGTGCGTGCCCCTGTCTGTGCGGCCAGCTGAACCTGTGCCCCCTTCTCTGGCTGCAACCTCACAGTGGCTTCCTCTAAGGTCCTAGAACCACAGCCACCAGAATGATGGGGCAGGCACTCCGGTTCTAAAGCCCAGGGACAAAAGCATGGTTTCACGGAATCTGAGCCCTAGAGTCGCCATCGAGATATTGGGAGAGGAAACACATACACAAAGGCCAGAGGTCCTGGGTGCTGATCCCAGCACCATCACTTACCAGATGCTTGACCAGGCCTGGTGGTCCCTCTCTGTCCCGGTTTCCCCTTGGGGTGACACTGGCTGCCCTCCCTGCCTCTCACAGGTGCTGCGAGGACCCAAAGACGGAGCTTAGGCCAAAGGGCTTTGTGCATCTCACGGCGGGGGGGAGGGTCCCTGAAGACTGCAGGAACAGCAGGGATGCCCCTGCCCCCCCTGTGTCCAGGACCTGGCTCCTGGGCTCCTGATCCCTGCCCTTGCCCTGAGGAGAGCCTTCTGCTCCCTGTCCCTAGTCATAGCAAGACTATGGGCATTTTTAGACTAACTGACTTTACTGAGGTGTTCTCTATGTGGGACCCAACTTTTGAGTCAATAACCCAGTGAGACAGGTATTATTATCCCCATTTTATAGAAGAGGAAACCGAGGCTCGGAAGGGAAGGGGACTTGATGAAGGTTGCACAACTAATAAGGAAGTGGGCAAGGTGGGATTTGAATCCAGGCTGTCTGACTCAAAGCACCCCTGTGGAACTTCAGCCTGGCACCACGTCCGGCCCGCCACTACGCACGCACCCATGCCCTCCACACACCCATCTCTCATACTGCACAGAACAGACGGAGTGCTTACGGAAAATGAACTGGTAGCCTGGGCAGAGGGGAGGCAGCCTCTCGCGGAGGCAGTGGGAAAGTTCCATGGAAGAGGGCGTGTCCAAGAGGCCAGAGGAGGGGCACGGTACCGCCTCCGCCCCCTTGAGGTTGCTGCCCGGCCCCTGTCAGCCTGTGTCTTCCCGCAGGGGCAGGGGAGGTAGGGGGCTACTCACATTGCCTTCATCGTCCACCACCTGGATCTGCCCAGAGTCACAGAGCTTCACCACCGCTCCGATGGGCACATCGAACTCCTGCCCAGATCTCAGGTCCATCCAGACATAATCCCCCTGTGGGTGAGAGAGAATCCCAGGCCAGGTGAGCAGGGAGGGGGATCCTGTGCCTCGGCGCTCCTACTGCCAGGGGATCCTGTGCCAACCACGGGAGAGGGAAGGAAGGGGAGCTTGCACTTGCTGGGAGCCATCCGGTGCCAGGCCCCGGGCTGGGCACTTATGCAATGTCTTCAATCTCTCCTCTGTAACAGCCAAGTCCCCATTTCACAGATAGGTAAGCAGAGGCTCAGAGATGGGAGGACCCATGAGCATACAGCTGGGCAGCTTCAAACCCAGGGCTGTCCAGCACCCGGCTCTCCCCAAGGCTCTACAACCCCACACACGTACAGAAAATCTGTCGAGGCTCAGGCAGAAACACCAATTCACTCAAACCACTTCCCTTCTGTCCTAAAGGAGGCATCCCCACAGGACACCCAAACAGTCTCCATCACCTCCAGAGTCAAGTGTCATAGTCACAGGTGTGGGTTTCCTTGCAGTGACACTGCTCTGTCCTGGGCCCTGTGATACGAGTTCTACCACCCTACCTCCTAGCTTGTGGAGGGAGAACCCTGACCTTGAGCGGGAGGGTGTCACGCTTGTGTCCCCCGCTCTCACCACACACCCAGTGAAGGCACACGGAAGCCAAATTTAAAACCCAGAGTTGGAGAAACAACCACTTTCAGCGCTGGTGCATTCCACAAACGCGTATTGAGCACCTACTAAATACAAGGCACTGATTGATCTAAAGACTGGGGATCCAGCAGTGACCATGGAGTCTACCTTCCCGTTGGGAGGAGACAGAAGACAAACAACTGAGCAAACGCGTTCACACAATCGATCGCTGCAGATGGCGGGGAGGACGGCGAAGGGGCCAGGCACACCGAGGGTGGAGAATGACTGGGCTGGACCATGGCAGTCACAGAGGTGGTCAAGCTCCAGCACCATCAACTCTCACTGGCCTGCAGGTAAAAGTTAGATTTTATTCTAATCTGAATAAGAGGATTCCCCAGGAGGGTGAGAGAACACAGACCCTCTGTAACTTACCAAGCAGCAGTTACGAATAGAACCGCTGATGAAACAGGACAGTGAACCTCACCTGAGGGGATGGCCCCGTGGAAACCACGTGGCCTGGGAGTTGGGAAGCTAGGCTTGCTCAGCTGGGCCACGGACAAGGCGCTGCCTGACTTGAGCCTCAGTTTCCACATGCCTCAGGGGGTGGGCTCAGCGAGTCCCAAGTCCAACTCCTCACTGCTCCAGACTCCTCCTGTTCGTCCCCATTGGAATCAACTATTTCTCGGCCACGGCTGCCGCTTTGTGGGAGGTTACGCGCGTCAGAGACAGGTTAGCTCCAAACCCCAGCTTCCTCCCAGAAAAAGGAGGAAAAATTAGACGGGCTCTGGAGAGGAGAACGCACGTGTTTCCTGAGCATCTACGGGATGTGCGGTGTGCCTGCCGGGGCTGCCTGGCTGCTTCCCGTGGGGCACCCCGTGTACCCTTCCGTCCCACACCCAAACTGCGCTTCCTGACACACCCCTCAGAAGCTCTGAGTTCCAGGTCGAGGATCACCTGCCACACTGGCTCACACCGCTCTTCTCCACCTGCCCGCTACCCCTCCCACCTTTCCACTGAGAGGACGCCACCTGTCTGTCCAGACCCAGAGCAAATAACAGCCCTTCCAACCCCTCCCCACCTCCCCTCCTTCTCCCCCGCCCCCCAACCCCTGAAGAGCGCATTCATGGATTCAGCTCTTATTTACGGAGAGCCCACTGTGGGTCGGTCCCTTTCCAGCTCTGGGGACAGAGCCATAAACAGATGGGAAAGGCAGCGTGCCTCTAGGCAGAGGAGGGGAGGATGTGAGGGGAACGTGGGCAGGTACCAGACTGTACAGGGCATAACCACAGACCGGAATTGGACTTTCTTTTAGGTATGACAAAGAGCCACTGAGGGTTTAAGCCGGAGAATGGCACGATGAATTCACATTTTCAAAACCTCGCTCTGGCTGTTGTGTGGAGAACGGAGGCATCCCTCCAGGCCCCAGGGCCAGCACCACTTGGGGTGACCGCCATCTGTGTGACCCTTTGCCACTAGCATGCAGCCCCCGAGGACCGGGCTGGGTCTGTCTCCTCTGTGACTCCCTAGAGTCAGAGTCTAACACAGAAAAACAGAATTTGTCTCTCGATGGGAGAGTGTGTGTGTATGTAAGAGAGAGAGCATGTGACAGAGGGTGTGTGAGAAAGAATGCAGAATGTATAGCATGAGAAAGAAAGAGACCAAGACAGACAGACAGACACTAACCGCTGGCGGCCAGGCTAGCCAGGACATTGCCCTGTGCTAACTCACAATACACCCAACAACGGGCCAGGTAGGAAGTGAGATGCTTCCCTATGATTATCTCACTGACAGCCCTCAGGCAGAAGATTCCATTTCCACTTCATCTCCTCACAGAGGTCAAGAAGCTTGTCCAAATTCACCCAGCTGTTTTGTAGTAAAACCCGGAATGAAGCCCAAGTCTGACAAATTCCGAATCCAGGACTCTTTCTGGACAGCTCTCTGAACCCAGTTTTGTGAGCAAAACAGGAAACACTGACAGGATCCCTGGTCTTGGATGGCTTGTGGGCCAAGGGGCAAGCTAAGAGTTTCAGCCGAGGGCAGCTGGGGGTCAGAGGTTGCCCCCAACCCAGCACAGAGCCTGGCACACAGGAGATATGCCCCACTCCGGGAACAGAGGAGAACCGGGAATAAGAGACTTCATGTGAGTGGGAAATGGGGGCTCAGAGAGGCTGAGCAGAGAGCTCAGGCCTACAGGAAACAGGCAACTAGAACTCTCCTAACCAAGGACTGTCATAAGGAGGGCAGTGGCTTAACTTTTCCTCTGCTCTAGGTCTCAACTGGAGGAAAAAGGAGAAAATGGCAGCCAACTGGCCTCAGGGAGAATTGTGAGGCCTGAGAACCTGTCTGAGAGGAGAAGTTCCTGGTCCCGGGAAAAGTTCTTGGGGCATCAGAATGCAGGTGGGTTCAAAGTCTTCATTTTACAGATGAGGAAACTGAGGCCCAAAGCGACAAAGGAACTTGGCCACAGTCACTCATCAAATCAGTGACTGATAAAGACTCTGAGCATCTGCAGAGCAGCCTGAACCAAAAACAAGGTGAGGGAAGGAAGATGGAAAAGAAAGGAGATGGGGGGGGGGGGAGGGTACAGGAAGGGGAAGGAGAGGAAAGGGGCGCACTGGGCCCCAGTCTTACATCACCAGCCCTTCTTGTCCCCAGATTCCAGGCACTCACGCCTGAACCTGGTCCCACTCATACCACTCCACTGTGACAGGTGCCCCACTAGAGACTTCACCTTGAACCCACATTCCCATTTGGGATGTGCAAAAGCTCCCGACGCAAGGAGGGGCTGGCTGGGGCCAAGTTCACTCTGGGAGTCAGGGAAGGCATGAGGCGCCGGGGTGGGGGTGGGGGTGGGGGGCTGTCTGCACACACCCTGGTGCTCTGCCACCCATTGCCGCTCATCCCGTTTCTGCCAGGCGGGGAAACAGAGGCACGGGGCGGGATTCCCAGGGTGCAACCTCCCCCTCCCCGCGCAGGCCTCACCGGCAGGACCGCGTAGGTCTTCAACGCATGGTTCAGGCTGCGAACCAGCGCCCACTTGCCCTGCGGCTTGGCGCGCGCCTCGCCGCGGTCGGAGGGGTCGGAGGGGTCGGCGGGGTCGGCGGGATCGGAGGGCTCCGCGGGGTCGGCAGGGGGCTCCATGGCGCGGTCGGTCTGGCAGCGGCTCCGGCTCCCTAATTCACCTAATCCCGTGCGCACCGCCGCCGGGAACCCTAAACCCGGCCATCTGCTGCGTGCCCATGGCAACGGCGGCTTAGGTGACGCCCGCGGGAACGGGGAGGGGGCGCGCACCGCCCTGGCCCTGGCCCGTCTCCTCGGGACCCCCAACAGCTCATCACTGTGGGGGGATTCGCAGCCGGCTTCACAGAGACCCCAGCGTGTAGTACCGCAGAACCGAGCTGCGGACCTTAGCATCCACCAGGCACCTGGAAACTCAATCTGTAGGTTTTCTTTGGAAAGGAACGTGGGGACGTTATGGAGTGGAACGCAATAAACTTCATAATTTTTAAGACGGATGGGAAGGTGCCTGAGAGATCCTACTAGCTCACTGGCTACCTCTGGAAAGGGAGGGCAGGTAAAACTCTTCCTAAGGGTAGGGATGTGGGACTTAGGGGAGAAAAGCTTCCGAACAGTCTGTCTCTGGTCTTCCTCACCCAGCTTGGAGGCCAGCCAGCTGGTAATCTGCAGAAGGCAGAAGAGGCACCTGGGAAGGGTGTCCCCTGGTTCTCCAGGACAGTGGGCGCCAAGCTGGGCTCCTATGTCCTGGCAGCCACGTGGGACTGGGCACCTGGCTTGGGTCCATGCTGGGCGGTGAGCCACCATCCTGTCCGGCACGCACAGGCCCTGGGACTCTGCTCCCACTCCTTCTCCCCTCTTCTTAACTTCTGTTTTCTTCCTCCCCTTTCTCCTCTCTCTTCAAGCCCTACTGTTCCCATATTTGGCCCTTGGCATTATCTAGAATCCTGGAAGCCTAACTGTCCCACAAAAACACGGCAGGGAGAAGGGGGAATGGCAAGGAAGGAGACAGTGATGCCTCACACAGTACTCAGAGCTGCCCCACTGGATCTGGGCTTCCTTCTACCCCAACCCCCTATCCGGGCCTCAGGGACCCAGCCCTCTGCCACCCCACACAAAGCTGATGGACTGTAGCGATTCCCATCTACTTCCTATGCCCTCCCAGGGACCGTGCCCTTAGGAGGGATCCTTCCCCGAGTCAAGCACAGAATAAGCACACGTACCCCTGCCCACCCACCCACAGGAGTCCATGGGAGAAGGGCCCTTCAGACACAGGACGGTGCCGGGGATAGGTTTCCAGGCATCCTTCCATTTGTCCATTTACCCAGGCTTCACAGGCTCAGACTAAAGCTTAGGGGACACCATGCTCACAAGTCCAGGCCTGGGAATGGACCAGATCCAGACCCAGATAAGGATAGTGCCACCAGATGAGGGACGGATTAGTCCTGGAGAGACAGGATAGCCTGGCCACTAAGCTGTTGGACTCGGGACCCAGATGGCTTAGGTTCAACCCTGGCTAGGCCCCTCAAGCCGCGTAACCTGGGGCAAGTTCCTCAACCTGTATGTGCCTTTGTTTCCACATCTGTGGGATGACAAGATAACAGTACCTCGTGAGTTGCTTGTGAGGATTGAAAAGGTTTATGTGTGTAACTCACTCAGATTGGTTCCTGTTTAAAAAAAAAAAAAAAAAATGGCCGCATGAGTGTTGGTTCTTATTAACTGAGCAAGTCACGTTAGGGGTGGTACCTGGGGGTTATGATTATCTCAGGCAGACATGAGAGGGAAGAGCACATCACAGAGAAGCAGAGGGAAGAAGGAAGAGATGGTAAATCAGGTCTGGTGGATGGAGAGAGGCCCCCTCAGGAAGACCCAGCAAGTACTCAGAGCCTGGCCCTGCCTGGCCCAGAGCCACTGCTCAACCCCATGCACCCAGGCCACCCCTAGCTGAAGCCTGGGATTGGGCCCTTTCCCCGCAGGCAGCCTGCACACCAGGTCTGGGAAGTAAGTCTGATACCCCTGTGACCCACTCTGGCATCAGCAGATCCTCTCCCAGAACCAGGGCTCACTGCTGTTCCAGCCTCATCTCCTGCTTCCCTGAACACACAGGATAGGGTCTCCCTATCCTCACTTTTTTTTTTTTAAGTTCCAACATGGGGCTTGAACTCACAACCCTGAGATCGAGACCTGAGATCAAGAGTCGCTTAACTGACAGAGCCATCCAGGCACCCCTCCTCACCTTTGCTTGTGCCAAGCCCTCTGCCAGAAATGCTTCACCTCACGATCCTCTTCCCTTCCGCCACCCGGCCACCCAGGCTCCACAGAGACTCGGGCCACCTGTCCTTAATATCCCCTCTCCACTACCCTCTTTTCTGTACTTCCTTAGTGCCTCACACAAACGCATGGTGCTGCCCTCACCCCGCCATACCCCCCCATCCAGTCCAGCTCTGGCCAGATGGGGAGACTGATGTTCAGCGGGGGTGGAGGGACTACCCAACAATTGACAGCAAGGTGGGACAAAAAGCTTCCATTTAGTAACTGTGCCAACTGTCACGAGCAAGTGATGTCAGGGAAAATGGCAAAGAAGAAACTCAAGAACTCATCCCTTTACAAAAATACGAAAAAATGTGGTAAAAATGGTCAGAATCAACAATACTAGAACCCTGGAAAATCATCAAATGTTTATAGTAACCAACCGAACATTTACTAAAGAGAAAGGTGGCTGAAACCCAGCAGGAGAACTTGGTGGGGTTTTAACCTCCCCTCCCCCCGCACCTCTCTGTGGCAATCTTGAAGATGGAAGCCTGTATCCCTGGTGTGGGATCTTAGGGCCTGACGGGGCAGAACAGACCCCTTATCTAAGAATTATGGCTCTTCTAACAAGTCTGGGAGCTCCCTAAAGGAATAATGCCAAGGGCTTGCCTTTATTTCTCTAGCTTGGAACTCCCCGCAGGGTGGAGGAGTAGGTAGGGAGGGTTTTGGTCAAAAACATTCAGAGACCAGTCAACGAGACCACTGCTATGTGGGGTGGGGTGGGGTGGGGTGAGGGAGAAGCATGGAAATAGTCAGTTGGAACAAACAATAGACACTCCAAAAAGCCTGCAGGAAAGCCAGGGGAATAGGGGTTTTGAAAAGCTCTTGCATACAGTGGGGAATCTAGAACACCTCATGTGGAGGGTTGGAAGAACGTTCAGAAAAAGCCCAAGAACACCCTAAGCTCTCACTTCAAACTGACCCTCAAGCTCCATTTAGACAGGAAGTGATCTGCCTAAGGCCCAAGCATTGAAGGCATGCCCAGCACACGCGCACGCACACACACACACACACACAGCCCAGCTGCAGGACTGAAAGTAATTTTGTTTTGGTTTTTGGCTCTAGGAGTTTTCAAAACTTCAGTGACCACACACAACAAAGAATACACTCTTCATAAAGATAGTTTTGAAAGGTTATTAAACAAAACTATAACTCACAAGAAGCAACAAGACACTGGAGACAGAGGGAGAGAGAAGAATCAGACTTCCAGAGTTATCACATTACGTTTAAAAATTTTTTTTGGTGTTTTACTTATTCTTGAGAGAGAGTGACAGAGAGACAGAGCACGAGTGGGGGAGGGGCAGGACGAGAGAAGGACACAGAATCTGAAGCAGGCTCCAGACTCTGAGCTGTCAGCACAGAGCCTGACGTGGGGCTCAAACCCACAAGTCATGAGATCATCACCTGAGCCAAAGTTGGACACCCAACCAAGCCACCCAGGCGCCCCATCACATTATTTTTTAAATGTCCAGTTTTCAACCAAAGATTATGAGGCATGCAAAGAAACAAGTATGGCCCATTCACAGGTAAAAAGCAAACAATAGAAACTTTCCCTGAGGAAGCTCAGACATTGGACTTCATAGACAAAGGTTTTTATCAACTATCTGAAGTATACTCAAAGAACAGAGGGAAACCAGAACATCTCACCAAATACAGAGTATCCATAAAGAGGTAAACATGATTAAAAGTGACCAAATACAACATTAGCAGTTGAAAAGTGCAATAGCCTATATGCAAAATTCACTAGAGACATTCAACAGCAGATTTGAACAGGCAGAAGGAAGAATCAGTAAACTTGAAGATAGGTTCATTAGATTATCCAGTCTGGGGGACAGGAAGAAAAAAAAAGGACTAGGAAAAATGAGCAGAATCCGAGAAACCTGTGCGACATCAGGTGGCCCAACATGTGCATGATGGGAATCATCATCATACATGTCATGTATGCAAGGAGAGGACAAGAGAAAGAGGCAAAAACAATATGTGAAGAAATGATGGTCAAAAACTTCCCAAACTTGATGAAAGACACAAATCTACAGCCAAATAGCTCAATAAATTCCAAGTAGGATGAACTCAAAAAGAACCACATTGAGTCCTGGCCATAACCATCAGACAACAACAACCACAAAAATAAAAGGCACCCGAATTGCCAAGGAAGAGGTAAAATTGTCACAATTTGGAGACGGCATATAGACCGTCTATAGACCGTATATAGAAAACCCCAAAGACTCTACCAAAAAAACTACTAGAACTGAAAAATGAATCCAGTAAGGTCGTGGAGTACAAAAATCAATACAGAAATCTGTTGCCTTTCTATACAACAACAATAATGAAGCAGCAACACGAGAAATTAAGAAAACAATCCCTTTTACAATTGCACCCAGAATAATAAAATACCTAAGAATAAACTTAACCAAGGAGGTGAAAGACCTGTACTCTGAAAACTATAAAACGCTGATGAGGGAAGTTAAAGACAGTGCAAAGAAATGGAAAAACATTCCATACTCATGGATTTGAAGAACAGACATTGTCATAAAATGTCAGTACTGCCCAAAGCAATCTACACGTTTAATGCAATCCCTATTAAAATACCAACAGCATTTTTCACAGAACTAGAACAATCCTAAAATTTGTATGGAACCACAAAAGACCCCAATAGCCAAAGCACCTGGGAAAAAGAGAAACAAAACTGGAGGGATCCCAATTCTACACTTGATCTTAGCCAAAAGGCCGAGAAGCGATGAAGGTATCCCAATTCTAGACTTGAGGTTATATTACAAAGCTGTCGTGGCCAAAACGGTATGCTACTGGCACAGAAATAGACACATCAATAGAACAGGATAGAAAGCCCAGAAATAAACCCATAATTATATGGTCAATTAATCTTTGACAAGGAAAGAATATGTAATGGGGAAAAGGTGGTCTCTTCAACAAATGGTGTTGGGAAAATTGGACAGCCACAGGAAAAAGAATGGAATTGGACCACTTTCTTACACCACACAAAAAAGTCAACTCAAAATGCATTCAGGACCTAAATGTGAGACCTAAAACCACAAAAATCCTAGAGGAGATCCCAGGCCATAATTTATTTGACATTGGTCATAGCAACATCTTTCTAGATAGGTCTCCTGAGGCAAGGGAAACAAAAGCAAAAATCAATTATTGGCACATCAAAATAAAAATTTTCTGCACCGCAAAGAAAAAAAAAGACCCACATTGAGGCACATTAAAAATCAAATGGTCAAAAGACAAAATAAGAGAGACTCATTGCATACAAAGGATCTTCAATATGATTAATAGCTGATTTCTCAACAGAAATCATGGAAGCCAGAAGGCAGTGAGATGATATATTTAAAGTATGGAAAGGAAAAACAAATGTAAGAATTCAATATCTGATAATAACCAACAGAACTAAAAGGCAACCTATAGAATGGGAGAAGATATTTGCTGAGGACATATCCAATAAAGAGTTAGTATCCGAAATATTTAAAGAACCTATACAACTCAACACCAAAACCCAAATCAAAACCCAATAAAAAAAAATGGGCAGAAAAGATGAACAGACATTTCTCCAAAGGAGATATCCAGATGAAAAGATGAACAGACATGAAAAGATGCTCAACATCACTCATCATCAGGGAGATGCAAATCAAAACCATAATGAGCTATCACCTCACGCCTGTCAGAATGGCTAATATCAAAAACACAAGAAACAAGCGTTGGCAAGGATGTGGAGAAAAAGGAACCCGCATGCACTGTTGGAATGCAAACTGGTGCAGCCACTGTGGAAGACAGTATGGAGGTTCCTCAAGTGAAAATAGTACTTCCCTATGATCCCGTAGTCACACTACCAGGGATTTCCTCAAAGAATACGAAAATACCAATCCTCAGAGAATACAAAAATACCAATTTGAAGGGATACATGCATTCCTATGTTTACTACAGTATTATTTAAGATAGCCAAACTATGGGAGCATCCCAAGTGTCTATCAGTAGAGGAATAAAGATGGGGTGTGTGTATATATACATATATGTGTGTATATATAAATGTACACACAACATAATGGAATATTAGCCACAAAGAAAAGAATGAAATCTTGCCATTCACAGCAAGATGGATGGATCTAGAGAGTATACTGCTAAGCAAAATAAGTCCATCAGAAAAGACAAACACCATATGCTTTCATATGTGGGATTTAAGAAACAAATGAATAAGGGGGGGGCGGGGAAGAAACAAACCAAGAAACAGACACTTAATTATAGAGAGCAAAGGGATTGTTACCAGAGGGGAGGGAGGGGGGTAGGGGTAGGGGTGAAATAGGTGACGGGGATTAAAAGTACACTTATCCTGATGCGCACTAAGAAACATATGCAATTGTTGGATCATAACGTCATACACCTGAAACTAATATAGTACTGCATGTTAACTACACTGGAATTAAAATTTAAAAAAATTCATTATCTGGCAAAACCATCCTTCGGAAATGACAGAGAAACCAAGACATTCTCAAGTAAATAAAAGCTGAGGGAGCTTGTTGCTAGTAGACCTGCCTACAAGAAATGCTAAAAGGAGTCTTTTCAGGCTAAAACTAATGGGCACTCGACAGTCACTGAAAGCAAAGAAATAGAGAACTCCAATAAAGGTAATTTTACAAAAGTATATTTACATAGGCAAATATAAAACCCAGCATGGGGCACCTGGGTGGCTTAGTCGGTTAAGCTCCCAACTTCAGCTCAGGTCATGATCTTGCGGTTCCTGGGTTTAAGCCCCGCGTCGGGCTCTGTGCTGACAGCTCAGCGCCTGGAGCCTGCCTCAGATTCTGTGTTTCTCTCTCTGTCCCTCCCCCATTTGCACTCTGTCTCGCTCACTCTCAAAAATAAATACAAAAATTTTTTTTTAAGCCAGCATTATTGTTATTTTGGTTTGTAACTCCTTTTTTTCCCTATATGATTTAAAAGACAAATGCATAAAACAATAATTATAAATCTATGTGAATGGGCACACCATGTATAAAGATGTAATTTCTGACAGTAACAGTAGGAAAAAAGAAGGGTGACAGAGCTGTACAAAAGCAGCATTTTTATGTACCATTGAAGCTAAGTTGTTATTAACTACCACTAGATTGTTAGAAATTTAAGATATTAATCGTATACCCCCAGGGTAACCACTAGAATATATATGTATGGAAATGATAAGGGAATCAAAAGAGTACACTGCGGGGGGCGCCTGGGTGGCTCGGTCGGTTAAGCGTCCGACTTCAGCCCGGGTCCGTGAGTTCGAGCCCCGCGTAGGGCTCTGGGCTAACAGCTCAGAGCCTGGAGCCTGCTTCCAATTCTGTGTCTCCCTCTCTCTCTGCCCCTCCCCCGTTCGTGCTCTGTCTCTCTCTGTCTCAAAAATAAATAAACGTTAAAAAAAAAACAATATTTATAAAAGAGTACACTGGGGGGAAAAAATCAAACACAAAAGAAGGCAGTAATAGAGGAATCCGAGGGGTGGGGGAGAGGGGGAGAAAGGGCCTATAGGAAAACATAACAAAATGGCAAAAATCTTTATATGGACACAAATTACACCCTTCACTTAAAAGGCAGAGGTTGGGAGCACTTGGGTGGCTCAGTCAGTTGGGCATCTGAGTTTGGATCAGGTTATGATCTCACGGTTTGTGAGTTCAAGTCCCATGCTGGGCTCTGTGCTGATAGCTCAGAGCCTAGAGCCTACTTCAGAGTCTGTGTCTCCCTCTCTCTCTGCCCCTTCCCTGCTCACACTCAGTCTCTCCCTGTCTCAAAAATAAATAAATGTTTAAAAAAATTTAAAAAAAAAGGTAGATGTTGGCAGCATAGGCTAAAAAAAAAACAAACCCATGATCCAACTATATGCTATCTACAGAAGACTCACTTTAGATCCAAAAAACACAAAGAGATTAAAGGTGAAAAGATAGAAAAATATATTCCATGCAAACAGGAACCAAAAAAGAGCTGGGGTGGCTAGAGCATCAGACAAAATAGACTTGAAATCATTAGAACACTGTTGTAAGAGACAAAGCAGGACATTATATTCTAATAAAAGGGTCAATCCAACTGTTATCAACAGCCCACAAATTTATCTTCAAACCTCCCTGTGCTTATGAATCCGGGCAAAGTACATTCAGTCCCTACTCGGGATCCACCAGGGAGCCGGAAATTGTATCATATTGAAGCATGGCAGCCCTCCCTGAGGTCCTTAAAAGAGTGTCATGTGCACCACACATCTCTGGGTTCTTGCAAGCACCAGCTGGCTTTGCAACCTGGGCCTATCCCTGCACCCCCCCTCCGGAGACTTCAGTCCCTCATCTGTGTGCGAGGGGCTACTGCAACAGCCTCAGCACCTTCCCTGGTGCCGCCCCCCACCGCATCCACCATCAGAGGCAGGGCAAAAGCCTCCCCCTTCCCCAGGTTCCCCACCACCCCCACTCCACCCCAGGACTCCGGCTGTTACAGTTCCACTCAAAGGTGCCCTTGCCATGTTTCAAGCCACCTCCCACTGCCGTCTGGTAACTGCTCCGGGACAGGGAGCAATTTATCTCTGCATCCTCTGTGCCCAGCCTGGTACAGAGAATGGGCTCAGTGCCACATTGCTGGGTGGGTGTGTGAGAACGTGGCTGGAGGGGAGGCAGCTTCTGATATGCCAGGAATCTCCAGGCACCCCCACCCCAATCCACATGACGGGTCTGCCCAGACCTCCTCAGGGTCCCTAGGAAAGAGCCTGTGTTCTGCAAATGCCACCCCACAGGACAGTCTGAACTCTCCTTCCCCAAGTCCTGTGCCTGTTCCTTGTATCATACACCCTGCACAGCAGCCCCCTCTCAGGGTCTCCTCTCCTGCCTGCCACCCTCTCACTTTGGTGGCTCCCTTCCCTGTCCTGACATGTCCCAGCTTATATCTAAATGGCCCTCTCTGGGCTTCAGTTTCTTCACCTGTGACATGGACAGGACAATCCCTACCCTCATCGCCTTATGCCAATAAAAGGAGATCACATATAGAGACTGCCCGGCACGTACTGGGACCAGTGTGGATGCTACTTTTGAAGAATTTTAGCCCTCAATAAATAAATGTTTTCATGAGTAAAGAAATTTGGATTCTTCTCCCATGTTTATACAGAGGTTTCCTCTACCTGGGACCCTATGGGGTCTCAGAACGGCTGGGATGATGGAGGAAGAGAGGGAGGAACAAATCTCGGTCACCAATCTTTCCCACATGGGGAAAGATCCATCATGTCCTTCAAGGTCTCCTGAGATTTTTGTACCAAATAAAGAGAGAGAGAGAGAGAAACAGGGAATTCTCATGCACAGGAACACTACCAACACGATCTCATTGGTTGTCATCATGGCAGCTAACCATCCCTGAGCGCGCTTCCGTCAGACTAAGCATTGTATATGCACCGGGACATTTCATTCTCAAGCTTTCCTCTGAGGTGGGCACCACTGTCTGCCTAGCTCCTCAGACCAAGTGAGGGTGTCCTAACAGTCATTCCTTCTTTAGCGTACAGCCTCATCTGAGTGGGCTGGTGCCAGGGCTGAGGGGCTGAGGAGACCGTGGGGAGCAGGACGAGGGCTGCCCCCCACTTCCAGGCTCACCTGGAGGCCTCAGGTAAGCCGAGGAAAAAGACGGAGTATGATCAGACTCTACCGTGGGCAGAGCAGGGAAGCCTCCAGAAGGGAACAGCGGCCACCTGAAGGCCTGAGGAGAAGGCAGCCAGGAAAATGGGAAGCAAAGTGCTCAGGGCAGGCAGACCTGATGGGGGAGAGAGAACCGGGGTCTCTCAGGATGGGAGGGAGAGGCAGGACAAAGGGAGGAGAGAGGTGGGCTTGAGAGGCAGGTGAAGGAAGCAGCACGTTGACGGAACCCTCATTGCATTTTATCTTCGCAACAACCATCCGAGGAAAGAGGGTTTCCCCCCACCCCTCGTTTTACAGGTGAGGAAACGGAGGCTCAGGAAGGCCGAAGAACATGCCCCAGGTCTGTCCGCTCATCAAAAGTGAAGCCCAAACGGGAGCCCAGGTGGGTGGGCTGTGGCCATGGGCCTGCATAGCTGGCTGGATGCCAGAGCTGGGACCCTTCTCGGGAGCAAAGCAGTAACAGAAATGTATTCTCTGTGTGAGGGGTGGGCAGAGCCGGCATTTACCTGCCGACACCTTCTCCCACAGGGGACGATCAGCCCGCATTCAGAGAGAGCAATGCGGGAGGGGGCGCCGTCAGCCCAAGGCCTGCCTCACAAGCTTCCTAAGGGAGAATCCCCCTGGGAGCTGTGGGTGGCCCAGGCCGCCCCTCTGGGGACTGTAAATGCCCCCGCCCACCCAGCCCTGCCTGCAGTCAAGGCCCTGGCACCAGCAAATGCTCAGAGACAATGACTTTCCTTCTCTTGTTGGCTCTGGCCATGGCGGGCAGGCCTTTGAACAGGCTGTTAAGCCAAGGGGCTCTAGAGGGGGTCTCCTCCAGCCCTGGGATGGAAGACCATCTATTCTTTTTTTTTTTTAATATATGAAATTTATTGTCAAATTGGTTTCCATACAACACCCAGTGCTCATCCCAAAAGATGCCCTCTTCAATACCCATCGCCCACCCTCCCCTCCCTCCCAGCCCCCATCAGCCCTCAGTTTGTTCTCAGTTTTTAAGAGTCTCTTATGCATTGGCTCTCTCCCGCTCTAACCTCTCTTTTTTTTTCCCCCCTCCCCCTCCCCCATGGGTTCCTGTTAAGTTTCTCAGGATCCACATAAGAGTGAAAACATATGGTATCTGTCCTTCTCTGTATGGCTTATTTCACTTAGCATCACACTCTCCAGTTCCATCCACGTTGCTACAAAGGGCCATATTTCATTCTTTCTCATTGCCAAGTAGTACTCCATTGTATATATAAACCACAATTTCTTTATCCATTCATCAGGTGATGGACATTTAGGCCTTTCCATAATTTGGCTATTGTTGAAAGTGCTGCTATAAACATTGGGGTACAAGTGCCCTATGCATCAGTACTCCTGTATCCCTTGGGTAAATTCCTAGCAGTGCTACTGCTGGAAGACCATCTATTCGGATTCTCCCTGCTGGAAACCAGAAACCTGACTACTCTTACACACACACACACACACACACACACACACACACACACACACACACACGGCTGCAGGACAAAGCTGCCCGCTGGCCTCTGACGGGCCTGGAGGATGTGGAGCTGCTGGCCAAGCCCCTGAGGCACACACTCCCACCAGCCCTAGGGCTTGGTGCCAGACCGACCTGGCTCAGGGCCCACATTCCTGGCTGTGGAGACCAGGAGCTCATTAGAGCCTCAGGCTGATCACGGGGAAGGGCTGAGGGTCAGGGACCATTGTGGCCCTGGGAAGGAAAGGGGCCTGGAGGACTCAGCCGGGCACAGCACCTCTGTTTCTCTCCATATTACCCCCTGGAGCTCCAGCTCCCACCAGGTCATCCCCCACTCACTGCTCCCCAGTCAGGCTCAAGACCCTTCCTGGTCTGGCTTCACAGACTGACCAACTTCCTATTCCCTGTCCCCAAAGGCTTTCCCACATTTGGGCCTTTGCACATGCCTGGGAACTCGGAGATGTACGTAAATAAGTAATCTCTATCCAGTAGGGTGAGTGTAGTGAGAAAGGGAAGCCCCAGCAGACACATCAGAGGGAGCAGTTCTAGACTGGGCCTGCGAGAGTCAGGGAGTTTCACAGCTGGGTTTTGAAGCATAGATAGGAGGTTTCTAAGAGAAAGTATTGGGGAGGGTGCCCTACCATTAACCATATGGATGGGAGAATATGGGATGGGGGAGGATGAGTCACCCAACAGCGTTCTTCCTGGCGTAGAAAGATGAAGGTCAATGGGGGTGCCGGGAACACTCACCTGCTGAAGAATCACCATGTCCTTTGTCAGATGCTCTTGCTTCCTGCCTGGCCAGATACAGTACTGCAGAGGGAGAGACCATGTGAAGTGTCTGAGAAAGCCAGCCCTGGCAGCCTTGAGCCTGGCTGGGGTCACCTGGGCTCTTCCCAAAGCCTCAGCTACTCCTCCCCCTGGGGAACACTCCCTCCCTGGCTTCTCTCCCTCTGGCCACAGCCCAGCCTGCGTGACCTGAGCCTCAGCCACCGTCACCAGCTCCACTGCCCAGAGCAGCTGAGCTCTTCTCTTGGTTACAGTCATTCAGAGATTTCTAAAGGGCTCCTAGGAGCCCCCTCCCCTGGACATATGGGCAAAGGGACTCAGAGAGGGACCAACACTTGCCAAAGTCACACAGCAGGGCAGGGGAAGTTCAGGAATAGGACTTGATTTCCAGCCTCCCAGCTGAGGGCTGCCCGAGCAGTTTGGGTGATGGGAGCAGTCTGGCCCGAGGGGAGGGTCACCGGCTAAGTGTTACGTGCTCATGCATGCCCTGCTTTTAGGATGGGGGCTCTAAGCCCCCCAGGCTGGCTTTTAAGACCCAGCACCATGTGGCTCCTGATGTTTTAGTCTTGCCTCTCACTGCTTTCTTCCTTCCCTGTCCCTGCACCTAGGCCATCCTCAGCACCCACAACTCCTGAAATACACCAACCCTTTTCATACCTCCTGGCCTTTGCATACACTGACCCCTCTGCCTGGAATTCCGACTAGTAAATTCCCACCTACACTTCATGGCTCAGTTCAGACAGTACCTCCTCCAGGAAGCCTTCGCTGACCACCCCCAGGCTGCCAAGAGCCCTGATGTTCCTGTCTATCCAGCCCTGACTATATGCATTATGTTATCAGGTCTGGGTCTGTCCCCACCTCTCTCCCTGCAAAGTTGGGGATTGATCCAGGGCTGGGGGTGGGCTCAGCCACTGCCTCACACAGCACAAGGCCAGGGCCATGCCCAGGAAGGAACTGTGGGACCAAGCGTGGTGATCCGCGGCAGCCCCAGCCACAGGCCCCGTGTGAGGCCACTCTGGCCCCCAACCTGCCCCCCAGGGCGAGCATCAATTTTTCACAAGGCCCATTCAGAGGCGCTGGGGCATTTGATCCTCTGCCCAGGACACTGCCTGACACCTGAGCCCTGACCCCTGCCCCAGAGCTCTGGAACACAGCAGGCGCATGGTCCTTCTGGAGCCCTGCACCCAGCCCGGCTGGCAGGGAAGGCGATTCAACAAGGGCCGGCAGGCAGCTGCCATGGGGAGCCACATCTGTAGAGGCTGCCTAGCCTCGCCCTGGCCTCCTGCACCAGTGTGAGCCTCGGGAGCTGGGGAGGGTCAAGGCCTTCAGGGCTCTGGAAGGTGGACGGGTGGCAAGAACATGGAATTTAATGGCCACACCTAAGAAAAAAAAGCTACAGGATCAACTTTTCCTAAAAACTAATCCATGTTTAAGTTGACTGCTTTTTGACTTGACAAGAGGGAAAACAAAACTGTAGTTATAGTTTATGCCCGTGCCCAACTTTACCTTGTTCCCACAACAACCCTGGGTGGTAGGGCTTCCTATTCCCCTTTCACAGATGGGAAGCTTGAGGCACAGAGGAAGGAAGTCACTTACTCAAAGAGAGAAAAAGAGGGGCACCTGAGTAGCTCAGTTGGTTAAGGGTCTGACTCGTGATTTTGGCTCAGGTCCTGATCTCACGGTTGTGAGATTGAACCCGGCGTTGGGCTCACAATGAGCACGGAACCTGCTTGAGATTCTCTCTCTCCCTCTCTCTGCCCTTCCCCTGCTTGCACACTTGCTCTCACTCCCTCAAATTAAAAAACAAACAAAAAAAAAGTGAAAGAAAGAAACAAAGAAAGAAAGAGATAAAGGAAGTATTAGAGGCCAAAAGAGACTCTCTCTCTCTTTGCCACTCCGGTAGTTTGCCCTGGTGCCCCGGCCCTGGTCACAGACAATTCACTGGATGCCATGCCCCTTGATTCTTCCTTTCTCCAGGCTACGAGCCTCCATCTGTCCAGGCTCAGGACAGTTTCATTCAGTGGCTACTGTGGCTGGAATCCCAAAGGTGGCAGAGGGCCAGACCAGGAGTGAATGGCTATGGGGGCAGGTGTTCCAGGCTGGCCCAAGCCTGGGATCCCCCTTCTCCCAGTGCCCAGGACAGTGGGTATAGCCCATGCTTACCGGGGTCCCAGCTCCCCACTCTCAGCTGCTCACCGGACCGCACACAGCTGCCACCTGCACGAAGAGCTCAAGAGCTGGGGTCACGAGTCTGGGACAATATGCAGACACACGTCCCCTCTTCCTCTGTCTTGCTCCAAGGCCAGTCACTCCGTGGGTGGGGGGGCGGGGGGGTGTCTCTCTGGATGTGTCAGGTTTTCACCGTGTGACTGTCTTGTCTGCCTCTCAGCCTCTCCCTTCCTTTCCCGGCCAGGACGGCTGTCCAGTGGCACTGCTGCCCTCCCCACGCCCTGCTCCGGAACCTTCCCTCAGGAGGCGGAGTCGGAGAGGCCTCCGAGACCTGGGTGCCGTGACATCAGCGTAGGAGGCAGGCTGTACTGCCCAGTGGGGAGCCGGGGGCCCTGGACTCCCTCCACTGTGCTGCTGAGCCGTGCGAGACTCAGGCGAAAGCAACCCAGCCCAGCTTCAGCTGCCTGCTCTTATATGCGGTAACACCACCTGCTCCCAGCACGTGGGCAGAAAACCTCTTAATCCTGACCTGGTCACTGATTTGCTGAGTCTTGGCACCTGCCTGCCCTCCACCAAGCTGTTTTCTTCTCTGTAAATGGCTGTTTGACAGTCTTGAGAGGAAGGGACCTGGCAGGGCAGGGCAGGGCCCCGGCAGGAGGTCGCAAGCCCCATGTTCTGGCCCTTTCTCCCCAGTCCCCATACACACACAACCACAGATCCACTTCCCAAGGGCTCCCCTCAGATGCAACCCCTCAAGCTCTTCACTTCAACACTGTCCTCACAGCCTGTTCTGGGGGTGGGCAGGTCTTGTCCATAATCACCCAGGAAACTTTCTTTCAAATCAACTGACTTGGAGAAGCCCTGTCTATTCCAGGGACGCATTGAAGTAAAATAATGTGACTTACAAGTGTGGGCTGGACATGAACAGGAGGAGCACACAAAATGTTACGAGCACTGGCAAAGGGTAACATCGACGACTCCTTGCTGAGACCTGGCAGGTGCTTGTCACCATCCTTTGCCTCCTGCCACGTGGCAGCTGCCCCATCAGTGCACGCCTCTCTAGGGGGAACTTCAGCTTCGGCAGAGGGAGGCACTCCTTGAGATCCCCATCCTCTAACTGAGGTGTGTCGGAGGTGTGTCCGCAACTGGGGCGGGAGGCCCGAGTGCGCCACCTGCTGGGCACGGGCACCACTGCCCTCCAGAGCGCCCCCGTCTGGAGCAGTGAAGGAAGGCAGCACCAGGATTCTGACTCCGTCTTCCTGACCCTTACAAGGTAGCCGGCTGCTAGAGGCTTGGCCAGGGGGCCCCAGCATGAGCTGCTGCAGGTCGCCACCCCCACTTCTGGGGGAGCACCTGCCATTGACACTTGCTACCCACCACTCCCCCAGTCAGCTCTCTTGCGGAGCCTCCCAGGCTGTCAGCCTGCAGATGGGAAAACTGAGCCCCCCCCCCCCCCCCCCGAGGAACACTGAGGCAGAATGCAGGCCTGATCTGCGAGGACGGGCCCAGCGTGGTATGGAGTGGAGAGGTCCGCAGTGATCTCCAGTTGACGTAACAGCAACAGTGTATTCAGCACCCACTATCATCCAGTCTGCTAAGCGGGGCTCAGAATTCACAATGTCCTTTGCTCGCAGTCCTGTCGAGAAGCCTACAAATTGGCCTTAATTCATCTCTCCTCACTCCCCACTCCACCCCAGTCATCACTGAGCTCTGTCCACTATTTCTCCCCAGCCCCTAACCCCGACTGGAGCTGCCATCATCTTCCTCTCAACAGCCTCCCACATCCGCCTGTGCCCCACAAACCCAGGTCCTCTTCCTGTGGCTATCTCCCTCCCTCCATTTCCCACTTGCATCGGGGCCTCGACCTGCCCTCCCAGGTAGGCTCGAAGCTCCCAGAACTCCCACTGCCTTACCAGTCACTCGCTGGGTGGCATTTGTTAGGACTGGAGTGTTCCCATTGGCCTTCCCCACTAGTTTGTAGACTGCCCAATGGATGGGATTGTGGCTGCTTCCCTGCATCCCCAGTGCCCGGGACAGGGCTTGGGATGAGGCCAGCTGAAGCAATGATGGAATGATCCCAATGACCTCTGCCCACAGATGCACCGGGCAGGCAGTGGGGCCCAGCCTCAGCTGTTAACTCTCAAGTCCTCCCTCACGAGCCTCTTGACCAGAGGGCAGTCACCTACCTAAGCCTGGGAATATTCCCTCCATTGTCCCTCACCCCCAGAGGGACAGACAGATACAAGAAAGTTTTCTGGGACTGTAGTAATGTTTATTCTGAGAACAGAACAGGTATCCACTCCTGACCCCACGGTAGGCCCTGAGGGGAGTAAAGCCCACATCCGGGTGGTATGGACCAGAGGCCCTGCCCAGATGCAAATGGGGACTCCGTGGGCCCCACAGGCTGAAGGGTGCATCAGGTGAGCAGAGCAATTGCTCTCCCCACCCACCCTCCAGTCCCAGCCCGGAAGAAATCTATCCTCACTCACCCAGGGATCAGGGAGGGACATTCGCACAGCCAGGAGCCAGCCTGGCCCACTCAGAGGGGCAGGAAGCAAGGAGAGGGCTGCCAAACCCATTTTGGGGGGGAAGAGGCAGTGCCCAATCCTCAGACTGAAGCCCACATAGGCCTGCCAATTGATCCTGGTTTGCCCCCTAGCCCAAGGGGGCATGGCTGAGCAAAGACCCATGTTTCCGCCCCAGAAGCCCCAGGCTGGCCCTCACGTCTCCACCCCAACTTGGGAGCCTTCACTTGAAAAAGACACTGGGAAGTGATTACATGAGTGGATATAGTGTGCACGCATACAGAGATACATAAAGGGTACGGTTTTGCCCTTATTCAGCACTTGTTAGCGAGAGTGCTGACGAACAAGAACCATTAGCCCCACTTTGCAGAAGGGAAATCGAGGCACAGGAGGTTTCAGTGACTTGCTCCTGGTCATGTGGTCATGTCCCAGCCCCAGGTTCTCGAGGGCAAGTCCCAGCTTTTCGAGAAGGAATCCTCTTGTCCTCCTTGTTCAGTTCCTGGCCCCTCGTGCGGCCCGGGGACCAGGGCACAGGAATAGAGCTGGCCACAGAGTGAGGAGGCAAAGTCAAGAAGCCAGCACCTCCAGCCAGGACACTGCAGCAAACAGCCAGATCTGGAGCCAAACATTCGGGTGCCCAAAAGGAATTCCCAGCAAGGCCACAGGAATTCTTGTTCTTGAACCACCTGGGCTTTTTCATTTACGGTGCCCAGTCTGGAGCCAGGGAAGGGCACAGAAGGGACCCGAAACAGGTCATGGCGCCAACGCTCACCAAGAACACGGGTGGTGCCGGCTTGTGATACGTCCAAGTAAAAAAAAATACCCTCTTATTCACCCACCTGCAGGCCTCCTCTGAGAAGATGTGATTTCTCACCCCCTCCCCCAGCAGAATGAAAATAAAATCAGGGGAACCACAGGAATTGGAGTTTAAGATGAAAAAAGGGGTTCAGGCTTTCAGTTTTCCTTTAAAAACCCCTGGTTAAGATTGATTAACACTAAAGAATATAAAACATTGAGGACTAAAGGAACGTTTTGGTCCAGGCAGCAAGAGGAGGGCTGCATTTTGCAGGGAATGTTGGAAGAGGGGCCTCTGGTCAGGTGACGGATTTACCGGTCTCCTGCCAAGCCCAAGAAGTGATCTGAGCCCAGTGGGCCTGAGACTGCCACCCCAGGCCTCCTCCCAGGAAAAGCCCAAGTCTTGCAGCAGAGGGGGGCCTGAAAGCATGTGCCTCCCCTCAGGTCCCCATGCCCGCCACACCCTCCTGGCCGACCAAAGGGGGGTGTCCTCCTGACATGAAGGCAGTGGAGGCAGGAAGATGCCACCATCCCACTAGGGGCCTTCACCCAGAGGCTAGGCGTGAAATCAGAACCTGGGGTGAGGCCGCAGCCATGTCTGGGCGTCGACCTCTGAGAGGACCCAGGCAGGGGTGAGGCCCCGGGTGGATGCCAGGTCTCCCAGAGCTGCAGGGAGGGCCCCAGCTCCAGCGGGCGACTCATGGGCATCATTTATTCATTTGGCAAATCTCTGTTGAGTAAATAAATGAATGGGCAAGTGGGCAGGAGTAGAGAATGAATGACTGTCACTTGCACATTTTCCTAATTCCAGCCTAAGCAGAAACCCGGCAACAGCCAAGAGTCCTTTCAAGGTGGCTAGAAAACCATGTGTAGGTGACAGAGAAAGCAAAGTCTGGGACATGGGGGCGGGTCTGGGACACAAGGGGCAAGAGTGGGGCCTGGGGACGTGAAAGGTCGTGTGTAAACAAGTGACAGGTTGGCACTCCGTCGGCAGACAGCAGGGCCTTGAGAAAACGTTTTCAACGGATAGAGTCCCTTAGCAGTGGTGACAGCTGGGGTCGGAAGAGCTACTGTAAATCTCAGGCAGGAAGACTCCTCTGTGAGAAGGGAATGCTTCGGGGTCCTTGGGACACTGAGGCCCCGAGAGGGGCAGAGGCCTCCCAAGGTCACACAGCAAGTCAGCGGAAAAGCTGGGGAAAGGCCCCCAGTGTCCTGGCTCCCAGGCTAGTCCCTGGCCTGGCTGGGGACATGCAGATGGCGGTAAAACTGTGGAGGCCAGGCAGAGGGACAGGGGTCAGATGGCCGTGAGGGACGTGCTACTGAAGACACATACAGCAACCGTGCCTGGCAGGTCGCTGGGCTGCCGGCTGCTGCGGTCCTGGAGGTGGAGGGTGTGCAGGGCCTGGAGGTCATCCGGGTCGGCCTTCAGGTGCACCTGGCCCAGGAATTCGTCCTTCAGGACTCGGTGGTTCCAGATCTGGGAGGAGACAAGGTTTGGGCGGGGGGGGTGGGCATCTTTAAGAGCAGGAGTATAGGTCTGTGGGGGTGCTGGTGGCAGGGCCCTGAACCCCTTTCTTGCAGTGCAAGCCTTGGCTAAGAGGAGCCCTGCATTGCCTCTGCCTCACCGTGAACCCTGGGCAAGGCCGTCCCCTTCCGGAGCCTCAGGCTTCCTCCCATCTGTCAAACTCCTTTCCATATACAGTCTAGTCTGTTACTATTAGTTCTGCCACTGACCTTAGGTGACCTTGGACAAGTGATTTCCCCACCTTTAATACGAGGGTTGGATCAACGGCCCCTAAGAGTCCTTTCAGCCCCAACAGCTATGGGTCTGTGATTTGATCCAGTGGGGCCCAGTGTTAGGAAAACTTGGAAATCCTACAGTGGCTTCCCCAGGGTACCTGGGCATTTGTTTACTGATGGTTTCCACCCCCCGGGGAGGCCCCGGCCTGTGCCGGGAGGACAGAGGACTTCCCACTAATGAGCCCAAAATCAACATCCACGGGCCACCTTGGCCTGAGAAGGGAAGAAAGCCCAAGTCCAGGACCGTGGCTTCCTGGCTCCTTGCTCTGGGGAAACTGCCACACCCACTATATGCCACCTTGGTGCAACCTCTCCAGGTGGACCCACTTCCAGTGGGATTTAAGGAACAACTCCCAAGCCATGGGGGCAAAGCCGGCAGAGATGACCACTGTCCCCAGCCAGGAGACTAACCCTACTGTGTCTCAAAATCACACCATCTAATACAACTCACCCCACAGGGGGCACTCTGGGGCACGAGGAAGGGCCGGCAAGAGAATTCCCAAGGCCATGCATACCATGTCAGGGACAGAGTGGGAACCAGAATTTAGTGTTCCTGGGTCCCCAACAAAAGCTCTGCCACCCTGGGCCCAGCCCCCATGAGTGGGAAAACATCAGGCAGGGGGTCCAGGGGAGACCCTCAGGATGGTGGGGCTCACCTGGACTGTGATGGGCTGGCCTGGCTTCTTGCGGTAGAAGATGCCTTTCACGTTGTACTCGGGTGTGGAGGTACCTTTCTGCACCGCCGAGCGGACTTTGTCCCCTTCACACTTAATGATCACATAAGAGTTGGCCCCTACAGAAATTGAGTGGGCCACGGGGTGATGATGGGGCCTGGGGCAGGACCCAGTGGGACAGAAGTCTGGGAGGTGATTCCCTCTTCCCAAAGCAGAGGACGGAGTTCATATATTCAGAAGGGACAGCACAGCCTGACTCCCTTCCTAACTTCCAGAGACAGGAGGGGGCAGACTGGTCATCTCTGGCCTCCATGCTGTTCCCCCTGCCCAGAGCACTTTTCTTGCCTATCCCGCCTTATTGGGCTTCATATCTTAATGCCGCCTCAGCCTGGAGAAAGGCCACCTCCTCCAGGGAGCCTTCTGTAAGCCCTGCCTCCCAGCTGTCTGTCCCTGTGTCGGACTGCCCCACCCCACGGGAAGCTGCCCCAAAGCAGGCAGCAGAGCCCAGTCCTCTCTACACACCCAGTTTCATTCCAAGGCTGGGTCCTGAGTGGATGTTAGGAAAGGTCTGCTCATTCAGTGAGAGCAAGAGAGCTTGGGAGGCTGGTGTCTGTTGCTGAGCAGTGGGGAGGGGGCATGGGCCATCTCCTTGGGGAGGTGGGTCCCAGAGCTTTCCCCAGGCGAGCTCACCCGTCGAGGAGTCCTTGAGACCGGTAGCCCCTAGGATGTGCACCTGGGTCACCTGCTGTGGGTAGCCGCACAAGGAGCTCCAGCAGGAGTGGGGAGGCTCATCTAGGCGCAGCTCCCTGGTACAGGGCAGAGGAGGAGAGGGGTGAGGTGGTGGAGGGGGCCAGGGAGATGGAAGGTGAGGGGGTTCGAGAAGAGGGCAGGGGAGGGGAGCAGTATGTAGTCCAGACGTTGCTCATCCTGGGCAAACCACCACGGGCTTCCTGCTGCTCTCTCTCTACTGCAGGGAGCCCCGTCCTCCCGGAGAGAAAAAGCAACTTACTAAGCACTCACTGTGTGCCAAGCCCCCTGCTGGGATGTTACAGGTATTATTTGTGATCTTCCCAAAGCCCTGGGTGATCATGCCCATTTTACAGATTACGAAGCGTTGAGCTGGGCTCAACGGGAGAAGGGATTTGCCCCACAGCTGGACAGAGGTGGAGCCTGGGCCAGCAGGACCCAGGTCCCCAGAGCCCACCACACGTGCTGCCTCCCAGGTCTGCACTGTGTGCAAGGAGCACTGAATCGGGCCTGACTACCAGGGTAGGAGGACAGTGTGGGGGCTCACGGGGCCTGCACCCCAGCAGGGAGGGGATGGCTCTAGCAGTCCGCCTAGGCCAACTCGACCACTGGGGTCGTGACCTTGGAAACTTCCCCCACCCCAAACCTCGATCCCCAATTCTGATCTGTAAAATGGAAAGGTCAGACCCCCGCTTGGGGTCCAGGAAAAGCAAATGAAGAGAGCGAAAGCTTTGTAAACTGTGAAGTGCTATGCACATATGAAATACTGCCCCTTTATATAGCCGAGAGAGGCTGGGACAGAGGAGCAGGGGAAGGAGGGGAAGGACGTGGGTGCTCACGTCAGCCCAGGGAGGCTGGAGGTCTGGGCTCCACGCCTCGGGCAGACCCTCAACGTCTCCGCAGATTCCGGGTCAGCCTGCTATGGAATCCGGCCCTTCCAGCCCCGGCCCTGAGCCAGCCCCCCACGCACCGGCAGTTGGAGGGCACATCAGTGAAGACCCGGAGGAGGAACTCGCCAGTGTGGCCTGGCTCGAAGGTGGTGGGGATGATGACATAGCGGCCCTCGGGCTGGTCCGTCCGCAGGAAGACGCTGCGTGAGTTGATGTAGATGGAGCTGGCGGCCCTGTGCTGCAGACCGTGCATGCGGTACTCACGGTTCTCCTCCACCTGCGGGGAGCGGGGAGGCTGGTGCGCACGGAGCCCCCGGTCCCCCCACCTACCTCGCACATCGCGCCCTCGCTGCCGTGAGAAGAGCGACCTGATCCATTTACACGAAATGCCCAGAAAAGGCAAGTTTACAGAGACAGCAGTAGACGAGTGCTTGCCTAAGGCTCGGGGGTGGACGGTGGCGGGGAGCCAGACGGCACTGAGCGGTGCCGGCTAAAGGGTGCAAGCTTCCCTTCTGGGGTGATGAAAACGTTCTAGAATCGACTGGTGTGACAGCCGCACAACCCTACAAACGTGCTAAAGGTCACTGTACACTTTAAATGAGTGAACTGCATAGTATGTGAGTTATATCTCAGTAAAGCCATTAGGAGGAGGGGGGCAACGGGCAGCCCCCTGGTAACAGCGTCCGTGTCACTATCTGCCCACAACATAGCACGTGGCCAGGAGATGACATCACCAGCTGCCAGGACATGCCAGACAACTCCTGGAACGAGTGGCATGGTAAGCTACAGCCATGTCACTTTAGGTCACGACATGTCAAAGTCACAACACCTCAGCACGCAATGGATGTACCAACCCAAGGACACGAACAAAGTGTCATGATGGGACTGAGCGCCTCAAATGCAGGGGCTCAACTCCGACCACGTGCCCAGCACGTCCACGTGATTTCCCGAGGTTCTCGGTGTCTGGCAGGCCCGTGGCATCCCGCTATGCCAAGTGCCATCACATACCAGGTGTCGCAACCCGAGGAGGGCCTCGGGTCCCAGGCCAGGGGGAGCGGCCAGCGGCAAGCCCACCTGGCTCTGCCCAAGATCCTTCCTCCCAGGGCGCAGCAAGGCCTCCACCTCAGGGGGACCCAGAGGCCTGAGGGAGGGGCCTCCCAGGGCCTGGCCCTGACCACCTTCCCATCCACCAAATAGCCAGTGGGTCTGTGGCAGGAGGAAATCAGGCTGAGGGCTTCCATGGCCACTGACCCCAGGCAGGCTGGGCCTCTGTGGGTGTTCCAAATAGGGCTCACGCCACAGCATGCCCATGGCATCGGCCATTGTGGCCAGAATGACAGGGATGATGTCAGTGGCCAGAGTATTCTAGAGTGTTCTCCCCCACGCCAAGGTGGCCTAAAATCCAGCTCCCTTGCTCTCCTCACCCAGAGCAGGGGTCCCAGCTGGCCTCACCTTGTAGATGTCAAAGCCAATGGCCAGATTTTCACCCTTGCCATCCCGGCGGGTAGACTGTTTGGGCCGCTGCTGGATGCAGATCAGCACTTCATCTTCTGGCTTCTTGACATCAAAGATGTACTGCAGAGAAGGTCAGGGAAGAGAGACACAGCAGTGAGACCGGGCCGGAGACAGGCTTGCTGGCTCCTGGAAGCTGGGCCAGAGCCGGGCCTCAGTTCCACATCTGAGTCCAGGTGAGTCACAGCACCTCTCTGGGCCTCAGTCCCTCATCTGTGAGATGGGCCTACGCTCCCTACGCTGCCTGAGGGGCGGGGGGACTCTGTGAGATCGCGGATGCTCAGCTCAGAGTCCACACGCAGTCGGTGCCAAACGAAAGGTAAACATTTGCCAGGGTCCTAACAAACGAGGTGCAGGGGAGAGGTCCTCCCTGAGGAAGAGCCAATCTGGCCAAGTTCCCCTGGAAGGAGAGCCCGTGTGTGTGGAAACAAGGGGTTCGAGCCTTTAGCTCAGCCTCCCTCTATATGTCCTTGTAATTCTGGACGAGCTTCCTCATCTTTACCATCTGCAGGTTGCCCAGGAGCACCCAAACACACCCACCCAACCCCCACTATGCAGACAGGCGCACAAAGGCCCACGGGGGAACAGGGATATACCCAAGGTCATGCAGGAGCCCATGCAGGGCAGTGGCGAGGGCCCCCGTGGCTGCCCAAGGGGCGGAGTAGGGGCCCCGAAAACACTCACTTGCGGGTTCTGAAAGAAGGTGTCCTTGTGATTGATGCAGCCCCCGCTGCGGTTCTTCCGGGGGTCCTCATGCCGCGTCCAGGCGCCACGCAGCCGGGCCTCCTCCCACGTCTTGTGGATGCTCAGGTAAGACGTATTGATCACACGGCACTTGATAATGTCGGTGAAGTATCGGCACACGTCCTCGAAGGTCATCCTGGGTGTGGCAGGGGGCGAGGCTGGGCAGGTCCCCCTGGCTGGCCACCCGCCTACTCACCCTGTGTGCTCTGAAGCACGACCCACAGGGGAGTAAGTGTGGAGGTGGCGTCACTTGGCCCCTTCACATCTCTTCTGGCCTCAGTTTCCTGATTTGTAAAATGGGAAGGAACCTAACAACAGCTGCCCACCTCACAGAGGTAGCGTGGGAATTAAGTAATGCAGTAAAAGCACGCAGTACAACTCCCGGCAGACGGGAGCCGGCAAAGACTAGCTGTGACAATCAGCAACAGTATTAAGCAAGGCTGCTGCCATCTTCCGAGCCCAACCCCAACCCACGTGCCCCCTTAGCTCCCCTCGCCTCCCTGGCCTCCCTGAACTCCCTCTTCTCAAACCTAAGCGTACTCTCTTGACTGGGCTGGGTCTCTCTCCTTGCCCACCAAGGGCTCCCCTGACCCTGGGGCCCAGCTTAGGAGGCAGCCACTCCAAGGGGCCTCTCTTCCCCAGCTGCTCTCGGCAGCTCTCGGCAATCAGGCTGCCAGCGTTACCCCTGCTTCGCGTATCCCCATCTGCCGGCATCCTGGCCTACTTGCTGAGGGCCCAACCTGCGTGCTGGAGCGGCTCAGGGTCCCCAGAGGTTGGTACTGGGGACTATGGGGATGAACGGGCCCATTACTGCCCAACTCATTTCACAGAGAAGCAAATAGGCATGATTTGTCCTAGGCCACAGAGCAAGTTGGTGGTGAGGCATCTGCCTCCCTCCATCTGGTGCTCCCTGCTACAGGAGGCCCCCGCCCAGCCCTGGACGCCCGCGTGGGGCACGGACACACTCACCAGAACTCCCCGTCATCCTGCACGGTCACCCCCATCTTTTCCCGCTCACTCTTGCTCACTTTCTGCCACTCCTCTGAGCTGGGAGGGAAGAGGGAGGAGTGTAAGAGGAGGGACCCCACCAGGGCCACCCTGGCAAGGGAGAGGAGGCCCGAGGGACAGCCCAGAACCAGGCCTCCATCAGTGTGGGTATAGTTGGCGGCACCCAAGGCCAGGCCCAGCCCGTCTCCAAAAAGCCTGTCTGGTAAGCGTGGGTTGCCACCATGCCAGGGGCTGGAAGTCTGAGAACAAGGCTGCAGGCTGGCGGGGGAAGGGCGGGATGACCTTCAAGGAAGGGGGCTCCTTCACCAGGGGCCTGGCTCTGGTCCTCACCTCACCAGGGCCATGAGCCAAACACAGAGCAGTCACCCCCATTCTCACCCCTGGTGGCCTCCCTCCCTGCTTTCTTTCCCACTCATCGCCAGACTGGGTTCTCTGTCCTCTATAGGAATCAGCTTATCCCTACTTCCAGGTCTCTTCCCTGCAGAATCCACCCCCCACCCACCCCCACACACGTGCCCACTGCAAAGTAAGTCTCCCAATGTCATCCTCCTCCCATATCCTTCAAGGCCCAGCCTGGGTGTCACCTCCTCTAGGAAACCCACCTTTGTCCTTGCCCAAGCTCTCATACTGGGGCCCACCCACCTGGGGTCTGCCCTGTGCCCGCACCCCCATCCCCGGGCCTCACGTGTCACTCCAGGGCCCGTTCCATTCCCGCTCGCCCCAAGGATTACGCAGGCGGATCATGTCCAGCTTCTCTGACTTGAAGAAGGCCAGCAGGCCGTGGCCCAGGCGCACCTTGCGCACATCAGTGATGGCATATGCATGTCCCTTCACCAGGCCACATGCCAGGCGGGCCTCCATGTCTGCTGCTGTCACTGCCTGCAGGAGGACACAGTTGCCCAGAGAGGCAGGGTCTGGTCAGGCTCTAGCTGGAGGGGCAGGGATGGTGTGTGCCTACACCACTCTCTATAGGACAGGGAAGGAATGGCAGCCCCACACAAAGGGGGGCTCTGTGTGCACAAAGCCCCCATGGGGCAGCTAAAGTGGGGTGGCCCAGGAGTGCATTGGCGTTAACTGGCACAGGCTCAGTTGTACAACTGTTAAAACATTAGCTTGAAATCAACATGGTGGGAGCATTTACGCCAAAGAAATCAGCAAACGCTACAAAGCAGGGCTTTTTCTTTTTCCAGAGAGCCAGACTACGGACCCACCACTGGTGCCTGCAGTGGTGCCCCAGCTCCCCCACCTGAAATAAAAGCAGTTGATGAAATAAGTCAATTCTCCTGAGGCACCCGGGCCTGTGCCAGGAGCAGAGTCTCCCTCCCCTCTTCCAGTTGCCTTGTAGCGACCCTGACTAAGGGACCCTCAGATGCACAGACACCTACTGCCCCAATACAAGATGCCCGTAAAAGGGGGATGCTGGTCAAACAGCAAGGTATTTCATAGTGTAGGGGGTCAGGGCAAGGGACCTACAGCTCGTGCTGCCCAGCACCGGGGAGGGGGCTGCACGCTCCAGCTGCTCCCCTCCCCCCATGAGGCTGAACGTCCAGATTATGAGCTAGTCTGAGCAGGGGCTCTGCCTGGGATACCCCAGTAAGGGCTGATGATGGGGAGGGCTGCCTCTGTGTTCTCACCTTGATGGAGGCACTGATGAGGCCTCCTCGGCTGTGCACCTTCAACACACGCTCAAAGAGCTGGTTCCTCTTGGCCTCATCGTTGGCAAAGCCACCCTCAGTCAGGTCGATGGGCTCGGAAACGCCACCTGTGAAGTCCACCAGCGCATCCGCCGTGTTGCCTCCATCCAGGGCCTGGTAACAGCCCGCCAGCCTGGGGAGCAATGTGGAAAGAATTCCCCGCTCATGCTCCCCAACCTGTCTAAAACCCTCGCCTTACAGGGGAGATCTGGGGGACTCAGAGAGGTCAAGCAAACTAAGGTCACACAGCAGGTCACGGCAGAGCCGACACTGAAATCCCTGTCTCTGGCTCCCAGGCCAGTGTTTGTCTCCCTGAACCACCCCGTTTTATATCACGCAAATTCTCCTTAGCCCTAGCAGTCTGTCTCCAACACTTAACTGTCCAGAAACCGAGCAAAGTATTAAAAACTCATGTATCTTTTGAAACATCAATTATAAATAATTAACGTTATTTATAACAACGTAAAACTAGAAATCACCTAAATGTCTAACAACAGGGAATTGACTTTAAAAACTAATGCTGCTGTTAGGGACACCTGAGTGGCTCAGGTCATTGGGTGTCCAAAGTCAGCTCGGGTCATGATCTTACGATTCATGAGTTCAAGCCCTCTCGTGAAGCTCTGTGCTGACAGCTCAGAGCCTGGAGCCTGCTTCGGATTCTGTGTCTCCCTCTCTCTCTGCTCCCCCGCTGCTCGCTCTCTCTCTCTCTCTCAAAAATAAATAAACATTGAAAAAAAAACAAAAAAACTAATGCTGCTGTGGGTGCCTGGGTGGCTCAGTCAGTTAAGCACCCGACTTCAGCTCAGGTCATGATCTCATGAGTTCGAGCCCAGCATCAGGCTCTCTGCTGTCAGTGCAGAGCCAGTTTCTGTCCCCCCTTTCTCTATGCCTCTCCCCCACTTGTGCAAGCTCTCTCTCTCAAAAATAAATAAAATATTAAAAAAAATAAAAACTAATGTTGCCTCTGTGCTCTGGGATATGAGGTAGCCATTGAATGAAGCCTTGTAAAGGAATTCCTACAGCAGGCAAAATACTATTACTAGCTTGTTACTTTTGAAAAAACAATACAGCTGGATTTCAATGATGTTTAAAATGTATGCAATAATTTATTTAAAAAACATTAAGCATCGGGGTGTGCCTGGCTGGCTCAGGTGGAAGAGCATGTAACTCTTGATCTCGGGGTTGTGAGTTCAAGCCCCGTGTTGGGTGTAGAGATTACTAAAAAAAAAAAAAAAAAAAAAAAAAAAAAAAAAATCACAAATAAAAATAAAAAATAAAAAACATTAAGCATCTACTATGTGCAACATCTCAGGTGCTAAGGGCCACAACTGTGGCTTCTTCTTTAAATGTTAGGGAAAGGGTTGGGGTCTTAAAGGCAGTGCTGAATGTGGATGTGAACAGCTGAATGGGACATATAACAAAACAGATTACATAAATTGAAAATCCAGGCCCACAAAACAGCAACACAAGCTTTGGACGGTAACCTATAAACAAAAAGAGGCATCAAAGATATTAAAAGTTGCTGGTGGGGGCACCTGCATGGCTCAGTCGATTGAGCATCCAACTCTTGATTTCAGCTCAGGTCATGATCCCAGAGTCGTGGGATTGAGCCCTGTGTCGGGCTCCACACTGAGCATGGATCCTGCTTAAGATTCTCTCTTTCCCTCTCCCTCTACCCACCTCCCACTGGTTCTCGTTCTCTCTGTCTCATTCATAGATAGATAGATAGATAGATAGATAGATAGATAGATAAGAGTTGCTATTGGGAGGGAGCAGGGAGGTGTGGAGAGGATGCAGGGAGCGCAGGGAGGGAAACAGGAGTGGGGGCAGGGCCTTGAGGGGAGGGCAGCAAAGTTTCCTGAAGGGGGAGGAGGCCTGGTTAACTCAGGTGGCCTCAAACAGGGAAAGGGAGCAGAGGGGCCCAAAAGAATATGCAGGAGTATACAGGTGACTTTTATTACCTTCTGCCTGGATTTCCATACCTTCTATATTTTACCACAATAAAAAAAAAATTAATAAAACTGCTACCTAAATACGAGCAAGCCTACTAAGTGGCTCTCACGGATTGGGAGAGGGGTCTGCACCTAGGACCATGGAGACTCAGTGACCACCAGGGGGCGGGTTTTTCTTTCTTAGGACTGAAAATGGAATGTGTCAATGTGTTTCCTTGAGGTTTTTTGGTTTTTTTTTAACTTTATTTATTTTGAGAGAGAGAAAGAGACAGAGAAAGTGCATGAGTGGGGAGGAGCAGAGAGAGAGAAGGAGACAGAGAACCCCAAGCAGGCTCCACTCGGTCAGTGCAGAGCCCAACATGGGACTCAATCTCACGAACTGTGAGATCAAGACCTGAGCCGAGATCAAGAATCAACACTCAACTGACTGAGCCACCCAGGCACCCCTTAAGTTTGTTTTTGATGTTGGGAGCTGTTGTTTTCCTTTTTCCTTTACACACACACACACACACACACACACACACACACACACGCATGCACAGTCCAAGGAGACCAACCAATGGGCCTGGGAGGAGGAACCAGGGAAGGATTCTCAACAGGGCTGGTGGGCTGGTCTCTGACCCCATTGGCCCTCCTGCTCCAGGCCTGCAGGGGCCTGAGCAGGTCTCTCTGCCCCAAAGCCCTCCAAAGCTCAGCAAACCTCTGCTTGTGCCCTTGCTGGGGACCCAGGGCCTGGCACAGAACAGGAGGAGGGGTCAGTGGAGACAGAATGGATGGACAATCAGTCAGGAAGACGGATGAGTGGACGAAGGGGAGCCCAGCCGGCGGGGAGGGCCCACCCACCACGACCAGCCCTGGCTCTGAGATATCACATCCTCGGCAAGGCTGCCAGGGAGGGCTGGGTGGCTTGCATCTTTGGGGAAAAACCACCGACCCGAATGTGAGCCCTGGCTCTGCCCTCTCAGCTAGAACAAGGAGGAACCATTCCTCCCTTTGTGGGTTGGTTTTTGGGGACTGGACACCAGGTCCCAGACCTTCATCTGCCACAGAGTAGGCTCTGCTGGCCGTGCCCTGGGCTCCCTGGCTAGAGCAGCACCCAGGTGGAGCCCACAAGGTGAGCCGCCCCAGCCTGGCCACCTGCCCACCGACCCTACCAGCACCTACTTGGCATAGGCCTTCTCCACCAGGGCGCACCAGAACTCGCTGCGGGAGTTGGAGTGGCAGTAGATGAGCTGGTTGTTGACCGTGGGCAGTCGATCATCAATGACCACGTCCACCCACTCCCCAAAGCGCCAGAAGTGAAAGTGGAAGATGCCCGCGTAGGCACTGGGTTTCTCAGGGTCCCACTCCTGCTCCTTCCAGTCTGGGATGACCTGGATGGGGAGGAGGACAGGACAGGAAAGCAGTGACGGTCATATCTGGCTTCCTGAGGAAATGGGGGTCCATGCCTCGAGGGAGTCAAAATAGAAAGGAATACTGGGTTCAGGTCTCATCTCTGCCATGAACCAGTGTGGGACTTGGGTGAACCCTTCTCCTCTCTGGGCCTCAGCTTCCCTTTTCTACAGTGGTTGGAGGCTGTCACTCTGGGCTTCCCCTTCCCTTCCTCGGGGCTCCCTGTGCACCCTCCAGCACTCAGAAATCTATTACACCAATTCCGGTTCCTATCTGGTGAAGGGTGCCGCCACCGCCCCGTCCAGCACCGGCCAGAAGCAGGCGGCCACATCAGCCTCCTCCCGTTCCCTCTTTCCAGCCAGTGAGGCCACTCGGAGCTCCTACATTCCGCTAAACTCCTTCTCCTCTCTGTCCCCAGCACCATGCTGGCCCAGACCCCATCTCCTCATCCCAGAACACTATAACCTGTGGCATCAACAACCACCTGTGCCCTCACCCTACACAGCAGCACAGTAATCTTTCTGATCACGTCGCCTTTCTAGGAGGTGAGCTCCAAACCCTTAATGTGCGCTGCCCCACCCCCAGCTCCAAGGCTGGCTTTTCTAACGCCTTACCCACCCCCACCCCTGTTTTCTCCTGCTCCAGGCTCTTCCTCTGCTCGGAAACTTCGCACCTGCTCTTCCTTCTCTTCTTCACCCAGCTGATCTCACTTGCCCTTTAGGGTCCACCTCCTCTTCCAGGAAGCTCTCCTTGACTCTTCAGACTATAGGCCAGGACCCCTGTCGGTCCATTTCATGGCCCCTGGCACTTCTTCTCAGAGACCATTACCACAATTATAATTAAACAACTGTGTGACACTGTGTTCAATTCTGTTACTCGCACTGAAATGTCAGCTCTCTAAAAGCATGGGATGCATCAGGTTTTGTCACTGGTACATGCCCAGCACATACATGGTCCAGGACCTGGCCCAGACATAATACTTAATACATACGTGTCAACCAAGTGAAAAAGTTCATAGGCATTGAGTGGGTCTCTGACAATAGTATTTATGGAACATCTCGGACATGCCAGGTGCTGTGCCCAGGACTGCCATGGCTTATCCCAGTTTAATCTGCAGGATAACCCTGTGCAGAGATTACTATCATCCATCCCTCCTTTACAGCTAAGAAAACTAAAGCTCAGAGAGGGCAAGTAACTTGGCCAGGGTCACACAGCTAGAAAACACACATTCTCTGGAGTCAGGCAGACTGTGTTGGAAGCCAGGGTTCAGACCTGTGACCTGTGGACCGCTCTGCACTGGGTCTGTGCTGACACCGAGGACCCGGACACATCAGACATGGTCCCTGCCCTCAGGAGGCTCTTAGTCTGGTGGGAGAGGCAAATGCTGAGGCTGAGGCGAATGGGGGAGCATGGACAGAAGGGAAAGGTGGGCCCGACCCTGCAGGGCCAGAAGCCGCTTCCCAGCAGGTGTCTTGACAGCTGGCTGTGGGCATCCCCCAAGCAGACGTGGCACATCTGGGCAGCGGGAGGTGGGCACAGGAGGGAAAGCCTGTCACCCTCAAGCCAGGCTGACTTGTCGGCCCTTCCCAGCCTGGGACCAAGTGGGGCTGAACCCACTGCGACCAGAGGCAGCCCCTTCTGGAAGAAAACCACCCTCAGGCATGGGGGTGGGCACCCAGGCATCCAGGCTGAGGAGCCAGAGATGCCGCAGACGGCCGTAAATTCCAAGGCCCAGACCAGATTCTTCTGCCAAAAGCCACTCCCCAACCTCCACGCTCATTAAGAAGGCTTTTGTTTACAAACCTCTTACCATCAACAAGGATGTTGGCGAAGACAAATGGTCCCTTGCGAGACACTGGAGACCAAGAAAATGAAAATGCCAACCACAGTGAGAGGCGCACTGCCATCCACGGAGCCCGGCCCGGTGCCAGGCACACCTTTCTCTCTATTGCCCCTGACCTTTATCGCTACCTTTTGAGGCAATACTATGGGAAGTTGCTGGCACAATGTTGCCCGTGGGCACTGGTGAGGGAGGCAGGACTCACACTCAGGGTTTCAGGGCCCACTACAGTGTCTGCAACCCAGAAAAGGCTCTATCCTGGCTGCTCCATTTTCAGTCAATTCTGTGTCCTTTCTGAAACCTCCCAGGCCAGCCTCTGCCCCAGCCCCCCAGCGCTCTCTCCCACTTTGCGCTCAGGACAGAAAGCTGCATCAAAAACGGGGCACCTGCAGGATGGGTTATCATCCCCACTGCACAGATGGGAAGGCTGAGGAACGAGGAGCTGCCCGAGGGCACAGAGGGATAGGGAGTCTGAAGCTGAGCACACCGGCCTGGCCAGTGCACCCTCCTCCACTCCTCCCTGCTCTGAAAGCTCTGGACTGTGTGGGGCCCGGGGAGGGAGGAAGAGGAGCCCTCACAGGGCGCTGGGAGGTACTTCTGGGGATGCAGGGGGATCATTAGCCAAACCCAGGGCTTGGCTCTGGGTCCTCTGGGGCTCGGGAAGCAGCTAATGAGGCTCTAGGGCCTGCAGATCCTGAGTTAGGGATCCCTGTGGGCCTCAATTTCCCCTCCTACATCATGGCCAGTGGGCCCAGCATGGCCAGCTTCTTACCCCCACAACCCCTCTGCTGCCAGCAGGGTACTGAGTGAGAGGGAGGAGACTGTCCAGGAAGGTGTGCTCTCACGGGCACACAAACCCTCGCACACCACATCCAGTCATCCCAGGAATCGAGGAAGCAAGCAAAACCCTGAGGCCACATCAAAGGATTCAGGAACCAACCTAAAGAGGTTCCCACTGGCCAAAGAGGGGCCAATCTCAGCTTCGGTAAGGATGATTACTGCAACGGATGAAAACACATCAAATATGTTCCAATCTATGAGACCACAGCGATACTTACAAATAATTAGTCACTATTGGAGAACAGCTGGCAAATAGACTCATTTTTTTTTTAACAACTGGAAAATTAAGGGCAAGAATCAGGATTTATCCCACGTTTTCTATACAGACTGTACCACAGGGTAACCAACAGAGGAAGGGAGGTGTATATCTGGAGGTGAGTTGCAGCTACGAGATGAGGACGAAATTAGAATATTAGACTCCTACTATTTTACCACTGACAAATAATGGATTTAGCAATGGTCGTTGGTGGCTTCTCCTATCACAAAAAACAGAGACAACTAGATATCTCGGGCCCTGGGAGAGAAGCACACAATGTCTCCTATGAAGCACTCATGCCAAAAAACTTGGAACTGACCCCTATCGAGCCTCTAGGGGTCAGTCCTAGCTTGCGGGAAATGTATGGCACAGAGAACACGTTAAACACTGCCACAAAAACAAAGGCAGCAAAATCTAGATAGCTGGAAACTCGACAGGCCAGGTGGCTTCAGCAAAGAAATCTCAAGGAAAACAATAAAAGATGAAGGGAAACAAACCACTGGAGTCGCGGACCTTCGTTTGGATCTGATTCCAGCAAAGCTTAAAACATATACACGTTTATGGCAGAAATTGGAAACCAAAACACTTACTGGGTATTTGACGCTATGAAGGAAGTATCGTAAAATGATTTGAGTTGTGTTAGAGGATTATGGTTACAGAGCTTTGTTTTTTTTGTTTGTTTTTGTTTTTGAGGACTCCTGATCGTTCAGAGATGCATCCAGAAATATTTACAGATGAAATGGGAAGCTGCCTGGAGGGCGTGGGAGGGAATAAGAGGAAACAAGACCGACTGCCAGCTGACAATTGTTGAGGCCCAGGGATGGGTACGAGGGAGCACATGAAGACATCTCTCGCCTCCCAAGTGAAATGCCCCATCTCCACGGCCACCAGCTCCTCAGCCTGGCATCCACAGCCCTGGGGCTCCGCTGACTCTCAGGCTCGTGCCGAACACTTGCCTCCCTTGGGCCCCATGGAAATCTACACACACGCTGCTTCAGGCCACCTCGGCTCTGCTCATGTGGCTCCCGCTGCCAGTACTGTCCCAATCCTTGTCCCTCAGGGGCTAGCTCAGCAGCAGCTTGCAAGGGTCTCCAGGCCTGGTGCTCCTGCAGGCTCTTTCCCTGACCCTGGGAAGGGAGCTTCTGGAGGGCAAAGCTGAGCTCCATTCACACCCAGATCCCCCCCACCCACCCAGCACCCCACCCAGCATAGGGCCTGGCCCAGCTCCACAGCCGGCCAAGTCTTTCCGGAAGGAAAGTCTCCAGGTGCCAGCCACAGCACAGCCCTGACCGGCTGGTGACCTTGTACCCACTAAGGACACACTGCCAATCACGGTGCACGGCAAAGACTTAGGTTCCGACTAGGCCACCGCTCTGAGGCTCAGTGTAGGCATCTGCCTACCCTACTCCAGGGCTGATGTGAAAAACAAAATGGGGGCGCCTGGGTGGCTCAGTCGGTTAAGGGTCCGACTTCAGCTTGGGTCATGATCTCACGGTTCATGAGTTCGAGCCCCGCGTCGGGCTCTGTGCTGACAGCTCGGAGCCTGGAGCCTGCTTCCGATTCTGTGTCTCCCTCTCTCTCTGCCCCTCCCCCGCTCACGCTCTGTCTCTCTCAAAAATAAACACACATTAAAAAAATTAAAAACAGAAAGAAAGGAAAGCAAACCAAAATGGACAGTGGCCTCAGAGGTGCTGCCTTAACCGTGGAGGGCTGTGCACATGTGAGGGGTCATCCCCGCTGGGGTATGCGGGACAAGCACGTGCACTCACACAACAATCTGCAAACCTTGGGACTGGCACGGACCTCAGGTACCTGGTCAAGCCTCCCAAGAGGGGAAACATCAGCAGCAGCCCCCTGTGCAGATGGGAAAAGAGAGGCCTGAGGGGTCAGGGCACTTACTTGGGCTGACCCAGCAGCAAGGAAAGGACTGTGTGGGATTTGTAGGCCCCCTGGCACCACTACAAAATCAGCCCAGAAACCTCAGGCGACGGGTGTGCCACAGCACCCCCTGATGCCCTGGTGCCTGGAGCACTCCAGGCTCAAATCCTCCTGGGACTGAGCCATGGGACACGCAGGTGTGAGTGTGCAAGTGCATGACGGTCAGTGTATGGGGGTGCACACAGCATGCGTGTGAGCACCAGTGTGTGTGTGTGTGTGTGTGTGTGTGTGTGTGTGTGTGTGAGAGAGAGAGAGAGAGAGAGAGAGAGAGAGAGAATGTCGATGTCAGTTGGGGGGGGGGGGGCCCACAGGGAAGGAGCTTTTCACAGATTTCTGTCTGCGACCCCAGAGGGCTAACTGGGAGCATTTCTGTAAAAGGCCAGCAGGGCTGCAGGCTGTCAGGCTACAGTGGGGCTTCCTGTGTTACCCGAGTCAGGTGAGGGGAGTCCCCAAACCAGAAGGTTCCTGGTTCCTCAGTTCGCAGCTTCTGATTCCAAGAGTCTCAAATTCCCGAGTTTCAGATGCCATGACCGGACGAGGCCAGGAAGTTTGCCCCCCTCCCCCCCACACCCTTGGGAGAGCAGAGCCGCGTCGTTCGCCAGCCGGAAAGCAGGAGGTGATGCACCTGCAGGGGCCCAGGGTTTCCTGTTCACAGGGCACAGCCAGACGCTCAGCTGCCCTCAGAGACCTGCGTGGGACCCCAGCCTTGAGGCAGCCCCCCCCCACCCCTGCTGGGCTCCCTGCTACATTGTGAGGGCTAAAGATCCCCTCAGCTGTGCCCATCCTGAGCCTGGTGACAGTGTCGGAGAAGAATCCACACCCTCCTGTCCACTCTCCAACCAGAGCCAGGCCTGGCCCCTGCCCATCCCTCCCCACACTGTCTGCTCCCAGAAGCACTGGGCTGCTGTGTTACATCAGGCAACTCCCTTCACCTCTCTGAACTCTGTGCTCCTCCTCTGTACACAGGTTGTCCTGACACTCCTCTCAGAATAACTGAAAAGTGAGACCATGTGTCTACAGTGACTGGGAGAGTAACAATGAGCAAACGGAGAGAGGGCATCGTGTACCAGCTCATGAGGGACTGAGTGCTTTACTAACTCATTTAAGCTTCATACGGGCCCTACAAGGAGGCACCGTCATTAACTCCTGCCAACAGACGAAACAGGCTCAGAGAGGCTGCCCAGGGTCACAGGTGGTCAGTGGCAGGCCCCTCGCCACTGCACACACTGCCTGGCGGGGGTGGGGGGGTGGCGAAGGTCAGGAAGTGTCTTCACTCTGTGTTCTTGTGGGTTCCATGGAAAATAGGTCCTCATTTCCCGTCCACTGCACTCCTCCTGACCCAGTCTTGTCTCTGCCAGGGAGAATAGGGGTGGAAGGACTGGGTTCCATTGCCCCCACCCCTTCCAGAGGCATCTTTGGGAGTGGATAGAGGCTGTGGCTGGAAGGGCAGGGCTTGGGGAAGAGAAACAAGGTGGCCACAGCTGACCCGGAGAGGGCTCCAGGGTGCAGGGTGGGGATGTGAGACCTGGCTGCGGGGAGCATTTCAAAGTGAAGGTCATTCCCCAGCAAAACCCCAAGTGTGGCCCCTGAAGCAGGACCTGACCATGGTCACTGGGAAGAAGCTGGCCTTGCCAGGGCCTGGGCCCTCAGGAGGGGTGGGGGCACCGTCCCCGCCCCTTCCAGGGGGCCACAAAGTCTGGTGCACACATGTACCCCTCCTTTGGCCCCTCCATACCTTCTGTGACTTTGGGCAAGTGACCTAATCCTCTGGGCCTCTGTCTCTGCCCCAAAACGAGTGAGCTCCAGACAGATGACAAGGGGACAGAGTCCTAATGAAGGGTCAAGTGGGGCACTAAGGTGGTGTCTTATCTGGTCATCAGGGCAGGGGCTGCCCGATGGACTTGTATTAAATGGATGACAGAGGCTCAGTGAAACCCAAGCCTAGGTCTCACCACCTCCCCCCTCCACCCCTGCCACTCCCTGTCCCATCCGCCCCCTGCCCAGCCACCCTACAAGGGAGGGAGATTGTGCGTGGCTTGGTGCATCCCCACCCATCCCCTTTGGGCCCCACCTGCTGAGGACCAGATGCCGCCTCCTTGGGGCCCCAGCATGGCTCTCTCCACATCCCATACAGAAGCTGGTCTGGGGGCCTCTGGAGAAAAAACTCTCAGGGGTGTTGGTACCTGGTTGGGTGTCGGGAGATCTGTTTCCAAACTCCATCCTGATGTCTGACCTTGGCCCAGTCACTTGACTGCTCTAGGTCTCATCTCTGAAAGCCGCAAGGCGGGTATGGGAATGTGGGAGAAGGCCCCGGAGGGGCGCTCAGGGCTAGGAAGGGACTGAAGAGGGCTGTCAGAGCTCCTGAAGCGGTGGGGGTGGCTCGCGGTGAGAGACTGCACACTGCGAGGCAGGGGAATAGAGGCTTTATTGGGGACACGCAGCGCATGGGGTGGATACGGTAGGGCAGAGTGGGGGTACAGGTAGTCTGCACCATGAGGGTCCCCAGAGCAGCAGAAAGGCAAAGGGCAGCGCCATCTCCAGGGGTCTGGACTCCCCTAGTTGTCAGCAGAGAAGGCAGGCAGGCATTGCTGGGACTTCAGGCCCCAGAGCTGAAAGTCAGAAACGACCACAGCCAATTCCCACCTAAAGAATCCCAAGGGACGCATGGGTGGCTCAGTCACGAAGCGTCCGATTTCGGCTCAGGTCACGATCTCATGGTTCACGGGCTCTAGCCCTGCGTCGGGCTCTGTGCTGACAGTGCAGAGCCTGCTTGGGATTCTCTCTCTCCCTCTCTCTCTGCCCCTCCCACACTTGTGTACTCTTTCCCTCTCAAAATAAATAAAACTTAAGAAAAAAAAAAAAAAGAATCCCAACTCCAATACCTGCTCCTCTTTGCACATTTCCAGAGTGGGGGCTCGCCCTCCCAGCAGCCCCAGCCACTGGGATGGCTCTCAACCTTTATCTCTCAGGGTGTCTGTTCACAGGGTCCTGCAGCCCTCGATGGCTCTGCTTCGTGAGGAAAATGGGCCTGTTTCTGACAAGAACAAACCAGGGCTGGCCTGGAGACAGGGTGTTGGGGTCACTTCCTGAGGTGCCAGCCAGGCCTGCCCCTCCCTCAAAGAAGGCTCACTGGGCCTGTGCCTTCCCTGCCCGGGAACCTGGAAGAAACCTGACATCCCAGCAAAGAATCTACTGTCTCCTGCTCCAGAGCTCCCAGCTATCTAGCTTCCCCAGGCAGAAGGAGACCCCTTCACTATACTGTTCCCCACTTCATTGTATGAACCTCACAGGCTCTCAGCTCAGGGGGTCCCCCTCCCCAAGGCCATCTTGGCCAAGCCCCTGCTAAGGGCCACCCGCAAACCAGCTGGGCAACTACATAATAGATCATCTAAAATCAGACTTGCACACAGAGCAGGTACAGACTCTAGAATATAGCCTTATGAATATAGCGTGCTCTCTCTCAATATATATGCACAAGTACAGATAGAGACATCCCTCTGTAACATGTTATATGTCCTCTCCCTGTCACTTCTCCCTCCTGAAGTCGTTCTCCAAAGAGCAAGAGTTGGCAAGCATAGCTGCTAGCCTGCCAGTCACTCCCCACTGCCCAAATCAAGCCCCGCAGCAACCCTGCCTGAAGTCCCGAGGCCCCTGGGGCGTCATGGGACCACACCAGGCCCGGGCCAGGAGTAAGTGCCTTCCTGGGACCTCAGGCTGAGTGTTCACCTCTGGACTTCTGTCGCCAGGAGGGTACCAAATGCCCCTGTGTGGATTCCCCAAGGGGGCCGCTCTGTCGTCAGTCTCCCCATCTCCCATCTCCAGAGGAAGTCCGATGGCAGGGAACTTGGATTTCTCTTTCTGCGTGTCTATGTCTGCCTCTCTCGGTCTCTTTGAGTCTCTGTCCGGACAGCAAAGCAGAGAGAAAATAAATGCGCTCGGCCCCCTCCATCTGCCCACACAAGGTCAACCAGGCTTCATGGTCTACAGCAGAAGCAGCAGCCACCGGTCCAGCTTCTAGACTACAAGTCCTTTGCGTCTTCCTCCCGTGAGCAGGAGCGCCAGCACCATGGAGAGGAGAGGAGGAAGGACACAGGCTCAGGGGGTCCCGGGCGAGCTGAGTACAGGCCAGCAGCTAGAAGAACGTCCTCAAACACACACCTCGGGGCAGGGGGCACGGGCAGGGCTGGCACGGGGAGGGGGCAGCAGCGAGCAGCTGCCGTCAGAGCTGGTTAAAGACCACGGAGGCCTTGAGGTTGGCGGGTTCCAGGCCCTCGCTGAAGGCGATGAGGAAGTACATGACCTTGCGGATCTTGGCCAGGTCCGACAGGCGCTCCCCGAACTCCAGGGCATCGGCCTCATTCCAATCCATGGTGTCCGAGTCCTCCTTGTGCCAGAAGATGGCAGCAGGGTCCAGCAGCTGGCGTGTCATGAGGTTGGTGAGGTCGGGCGTCCAGTTCTGGGAGGTACCCGTGATAGTGACCTTGCCCGGCTTGTCCAGCACGACGTCCCAGCGCGCAAACTGCAGCCTCTGCTGCTGGATGAAGTCAAGGCGGTACACAGACTCGGCCGGCCGCAGCAGCTTCTCGCCATCCTGGCGCTTCTCCCCGCGCTGCTTCAGGCTCTCCACGCGCAGCCGCATCTGCCTGGTCAGGTTGTGGTCCAGGACCAGGGGCATGTTGAGCTGCAGTGGCTTGGGCCCGTCCTCCGCCATGCCCAGCTGCTGCTGTTCCTCCGCCGTCTGGGAGCCCGGTGTGCCGGGGCCTCGCTGCCAGGGCGAGAGGCCACCAAAGACGCCCCACCTACCCCTCCGCCCTCCCCCGTCCCCTCCCCTCTTGGCCACTGGCCCTTCCTGGCCCTGCCCAACCCTCAAAATGGGGGTGGGAGTCCCCAAACGCCTCCTCTCTACGCCTCGAAGAGGCCGTAACACAGGCACTGCAGGCAGGCGGGAGGCGGCCGGGCTCCTCGGGGACCAGACTGCTGATGTCACTTGCTGTGGTAACCGCCCCGACTACCTGACTCCCAGGGAAGGGCTGGGAGCGCTCATTTGTGAAGGAGGGAGGCTGCGTGGGGCAGAAAGAAGGGGCGGGAGGTGGGGAGCAGCCGCTCACTGTAAGGAGAGAGGCTTTACTGGGGACACCCTGGCAGGAGGGTAGGGGGGAGCAAGGAAGGAGAGGCCTACTGATTTGAGATGTAAAGTCACCCTAGACAAACCCTGTAGCCACTCTGACCCAGAGTCACCCTCACCACTCCACACTCAACCCCCAAGGCCTTCGATCCCACTCCCAGGGTCCCTGAGAACCCTCCCCCCAGCCCCACTACCAGGACTGGCCTGGCCACCACCATCTCTGACCTAAACCCTTGTTCCCAAACTTCAGAGGTCATCAGAATCAGCTGCAGGACTGAAACACGATTGCTGGGCTCCAGCCCCAGCGCTTCTGACTTAACTGGGCGGACAAGGCCTAGGAATCTGCACTTCGACCAGCCTCCCGGGTGATGCTGATGCGGCCGGTCCAGGGACGGTGCTTGGAGAATCACTGACCCACGTGATCCCTGCCTGCCGGCCCTGCCTCCACACTGCACCCCACAGCAGCCCCACGCCCAGGTCTCCTCCCACTAGAATCCCAACACTTATTCCACCTATATCAAGCCTTAGTCTCCCCCGGGAGACTTGAGGCCGAGGAAGAATCTGACAAACGTCCTTATCTCCAGTGCCTGAGGTGGAATCAGTTCAGCTATTCCGTTCTGGTCAATGGAAGAAGTGGAATACGTGAGTGCATCTGGGAGCGGGGTAGGGGAGAGGGGAAGGTGCCATGACATGCCACACGCAGAAAAGAGGACAGAGGCACAGGCCAAAGTGTTAAGAGCTGAAAACGATCAGAAGGGTCTAGTGGACCACAAGCACAGACCACTGCTAGATGGAGGCTAAATCAGCCAGTGGGATCTTGGGCTACATGAATAAGAGTGTCACCAAGGTCACCAAGGGAGACAGAGCATCTGGTCCTGTTAAGATAACACCTCGAGCCCCGAGGCTGGTGGCAATTCCCCGAGGGTATTCGAGAGAATGCAAGAAGTCAAACTGCCTGACCCTCACAGAACCTTTCTAGCTGCAGGGAGCAACACGGCTGAGGAATTACTGTTAAATTAAGCCAGCACCCAGAACAGAGCATGCCACACAGGAGGTCCTGGGAAAATGCTTGTTGAATGAATAATGAATAAATAACACTGATAAGAGAACTGATGTGTTAGGGGCCAAGGTCGACCAGAGGAAGACATCTGCGTAGATGGGAGAGAACAGAGACATGACTGAAGCCAAAAATGAGGTTTGGGGGCAGGTGTGTGTCAAAGTGCAGGATGAGGGAGATGCCTGGAAGGTGAGGGCGGCTGAGGGTGAAGGCTGATGGGGATACAGACAGGATCTGAGGCTGGGATGGTGAGGGCGGGGTGCCAGCTACACGGGCAGAGGAATCCCTGGGACACAGCAGTATTTGGGGTGGAAAAGGCTGGGGAATTGGTGGTGCCGAGCCCTCGGTGCCTGGGTGGCAGCTGGGTCGCTGTGGAGCATAGGGAGCAAATGGCATAAGCCTGGAGGGGTTTACAAGTGGAGTGTGCGGTCTGGAAGCAGCACTGAGGAAAGAGAGGATGCCAGCCCCATCTCTGGACCTGTGGGATGCTGGGGGAGGCGTTCAGTTTCTACTGGTGGGGACCCTGGGGAGAGCCTGGTCTCAGCCTGGCCGGGTTACCGACCCACTGGAGGAGGCTGAAGGTGGAAGTCGTCTGGGCCTCAGACACACAGGGCAGGAGGGAGGGGCGGCGAGAGGTGAGGAAGGCCCAAGTGGGAAGGGAGGAGAGGAAGGGGGCAGGAGGCTGCAGGTGGGGCTGGGCCCACTGCCATCCACAGATCTCTGCTCCGCCCCCAGACACCTTGAGAAGACCCACTAAAGCCTGGCATAGCGATGAACGCAGGAGAAAAGCAAGTGACCAAGTTGCATATGTGACTGCAAAACTACATACTGAAAAACAAAACAAACACCCCTTTAACCCCAACTGGAAAAACTGACGAGAAGGAACTACAGTAACCCCTTAACGCTGGCTGTTTCTGGCTAAAGAAAACCTTAAGCAACGTTGTATTTATTCAAACTTTCTGTCCCCAGTACCTAGAATGGTGCTCGGGGCATAGCTGGTGCTCAGTTAAACTGGGATGAGTGACCTGCCATGAAGCTAAAGGGCATGAAATGCACATGTAACAGGGGCAGGGGTGGGATGGGAACCATTTTAAATAGAACTAAAAAAGAGCCCAAGCCCTGCCACCAGGTGCCTCTCCCAGGCCGAGCCCCAGGACCGGCCACCCCCCAACACTCCCCTCTCAGACATCCAGGCCCTCACTTTCTCTCTGCTCTCTTCCTCTCCTCCGGCCAGAGAGGCTAGGGGCAGAGATCAGGCCTGGGACTGCACCAGACTCTGGGGGAGGTGAGCTCACAAAGGACCTTGGGTCTGGCTTGGGCCAGGTCACGCTTGATAGCAGATGCCCTGTCCCACTGTCACATCCTGATTTCTGGTCCACAAAACCTGGTCACCCGAAAGCCCACTGTCCCACCCTCAGAGAATGCATAGTCAAGGTGAGGAGACCAATATGCCCCTACCAGGGATCCCACAGGAGGGGGAGGCCCACTGCCAAGGGGTGCATCACAGAACAGAGAAACAGGCGGGGCACACAGAGGTGGGGCAGGGAGGAGGACTTAACATGTGTAAATTGCCGTGAAATGCCACAGGTTCCCCCCCCCCCCCCCCGCCCCGCCCAGCAACAGGCTCTTTCTTCCTCCTACAACCCTGGGGACTAGAAAGGTCAGGCTGACACCAAGGCAAGGGGTAGGAACCTGACCTGCCCGATGGCATGTAACGACATGGACCCCAGCCAGAATCACACCCAGGCCTGGCTGGTTTCAAATCCTGTGCCCGCCAGCCCCAGGCTGCACCAAGAACTAGAGGTAAGGGGGTGGCTTCCTGGAGGAGGGGGTACGGGTGTTGAGGGCCGATGCAGCAGCATGTGAGGTTAGGCATCCCCAGAGTGAGGAGGCTGGGGGAGGAGGGGTGCAGCTCAGGCTGAGCACCCCTGTTCCATGGAGGAAACAGGGTGGGGCAGGGGAGGCCCTGCAGGGTAACGGGCCCTAAAGTGAGGGGTGACAACAAACAGGGCCCGGTCAGCAGGGACAGGAGGGGAGGCAAGGCACAGTAATAAGCTCCCCAGGGCCTCCTGCCTCCTTCTAGGACCCGGGAGCTGTCACCACAACAGCACCCGGAGGCAGAGTGCAATTAGCCAGGAGCACTTTGCTCTGCTCCAGCCCCCTGGGGACCCAAGCTCCTGGAGATCTGCCTCCTGGCCCTTGAAGGCTCGAGACCAGCCAGGCCCGGTGCCCTGACATCCTGCAGGAGGAACCTTCAGCCCAGAGACGAACACAGACCTGCCACAGCATGGATGACAGACCTCCCGCCTGTGGGTCTGGGGCCCCTTCCTCCACCCACTAGATGGGGAGCTGCCCCAGGGCACTGCCTAAGGCCAGGCCCAGGACAGAGCACACAGCAAGCTGAGGCTCCTCCCTACAATGGCTAGAGAGCCCATTCCCCAGGAGGGGACACAGCGGGTCAGGCTCTGGCCCCACGAGACACAGGGTAGGAAAGCGGGCTGTGGGGCTGCTGGCCAGTAGCTGGGTCCAACAAATTGGAGAAGGGCTCTGCTCTCAAAACTTTCTTGAGCATTCTCTGTGCCAGGCTCCTGCTGGGCTCACCGACAAGATGTAGTTGGGCCAGCTTTGCCCAGGGGGAGCTCATCTCAAGAAGGGAGACCACAGGTAAACAGGTGATTATAGGGCAGGTGGGAAGTATAGGGCCAGCCCTGAAGGATTCCTGTGTGCCACCTCCAGCCCCAGACGGAGCCCTGACCAGACTAGGGGTGGGCTCAGAGGCAGGAGGACCTTGCTCTGGGCTCAGAGAAGGGGGTTGGAGCCTGGAATCAGGGGGGCAAGGATAGCTCTATACCCAGCGAACAGCACTGAGCCCCAACCCCAGTGAAACGATCCCACATGTGGCTCTCTGAGGCCCTCCCAACGTGGACATCTTACAACTACCCATGTCTATAGGCTTCAGCAGTGGCCTTTGCTGAGGGCCCTACAGCACCTGTGTCCCTACAGACCATCAGGAGCCAGGCTCCAGGAATACCCACCCCAGGGTGGCTTTGAAAGGTCACACCCCCGTCCAGAAGACACGAAAATAGAGCACCTGCGACAGTCCCAGCCTCGGCTAAGGGCACAGCTCCCTCTGATGGCTGAGGGACGCCACAGACAATAAAAACAAACGCACTGCTCCTTGGTCCCTGCTTGCCTGGGAATACCCATTATGTTGTACGAATATTAATTATCAGAACACTGGCAATGCAGACACCATTCCCTGAGCACTGCACCCTGAGAACAGTATCTCGTTTTGCCCTAACCAACTCCCTGAGAGGGAGCTACCCTCATGTCCTGGTTTTCCGGATGAGTAACCGGAGCTAATAGCGACCACATGGCGAGGCAGGCGCTCCAACCCAAGCCATGAGGCCGAGGTGCCCGGAGCTGGTCAGCCCTGCCGCCAGTTCCTCGTAGGAAGAGCAGGAAGGGCCGGGGTGAGCAAGGGGCAACGACCTGTATCTGCTGACACGGGAACGCAGGATGCAGTCCCAGCTGATTACTCTTCAGAGACCAGCACTCCAGCGTCTACTCCAGCAGCCCTGCCTCCCCAAGAAGGGACCGTGCAGTGTGGGGGTAAGGGGCTGCACTGCCGAGTGCTGTCACAAGCGGGCGGAACGTCATGAGAGAGCCAGTTCTTCCCAGTCTAAACTCTTGGTGCCGCTCGAGAACATCAGTGCTTGGAACCAAGAATCACGGAACAAAATCATCTGAACCACTCCTGCTGACCAAGTGAGGAAACTGAGGCCAAGATAAGGGCAAGGACTGGCCAAGTCTCGACAGCAGGTACTGGCAGGGGGTCTCCTGAACCCCAATGACTGGGGTCTCCACACCGCACATGATTCAGGTCGCTTCCACATTTCACACGTGAATATTCCACCAAGTGGCTACGGGGACGCTGTGGGCCCCCACATGTCAGGTGGGGACACATCCGAAGGCCCCTGGGAGCCACACAGCTTGCCAGCACCTAGGCCTGGGGATCCTCAGCTGGCAGGTGAGGGAAAGGTGATTCTGCTGCTCAGCCAACGCCGGGAGCCCTGGTGTCACCCCGCGCCCCACCCCTGCACAAGTGTTCATAAAGTCACCTCTGCAAGTTCAGGCTGCACCTCCCCTGTCCAAGCGGTGAGGGCCCCACCCCACACCTCACCTTTTGCCACAGTGACTCCCGGGAGGCGAGTGACGAGCAGGCCGCCACAAACCAACAGTTGCCCACTTGGCCCTGGTGCAGGTCATGGGAGCTGATGCCGTCCACAAAAAGGCGGGGGTCCTCACATATGTCCTGCGGAGAAGCCAAGAGGAGACCTCACTGTCAGCGTGGAGATTCGCCACCTCCCCCGACAGACTGGGGGGCCCCCTGAGCAGCCAGTTGGTTTTCTCCGAATCCAGCTCCCCCCTCACACCAGGTGCGGCCTGGAATGCCCTTCTCCCATCGCCCGACTGAAGAACTCTGCCCTTCTCCCAGAGGTTCAAATTGATCAGATGCTATGGAAGGTCTTTGGGGGACTGGACCCTGGGCACCCCCTTTCTCCTGCCCTCCATGGTCTTCCCCAACCAGCCAGGGGTCGGTTCCCATCATGCTCCTCATCCTCCACCATCAGCAGCCCTGCAGCACCCACACCAGCCCACCCTCAGGGCCCCCCTCACAAAGAGGGTGGGGCCCCAGGGGGGAGACCAACACCCCACAGGTGATGAATGAGTGGCAAAGGCAGGGAGGAGCAGGGAGCTGACCATGCCAGGCCTCACGCGGGCACATCCTCAGGCTACCTCGCTGGATCCTCAACCCACCCCAAGAGTGTGGGGTTGTTACTCTATTCTATGGATAAGCAATGAAGGTTCAGAGAAGGGCAGTGATTTGTCAAGGGCACACAGCAAGCAATACTGAGCAGAGCCGTTGAGCAGACATCCACAGAGCTTCTGGAATGCCTTTCGTGTGTCCAGTGTGGGCCCAATGGGTCAGCGGGGGCAGGGGCTGGGCATGACAGCGGTTTCCTTCCCCTTCCCAGTCTGGGTCTCTGCTTGGGGCATGCATGTGCCCGCCTGTGTCCCGAAGCATCTATACTCCACGGAGCTGAGAGGGGGTGGGAGGTGGTAAACACTGAGACATACCTACCATGTGCCAGGCATCCTGCTGGCACCACGATCAATCCTCACCATGATCCTGAGAGGTGGGTACTGTGCCCATTGTACAGATGAGGAAACTGAGGCCCAGAGAGGTGGAACAACACGCTCCAGACACACAGCTGGGTCTGCCTCCCTATCAGCTGGTTCAATCACAACCCAGCTACTGAGGTCCTACCGCACGCAGCCAGTAGAAGTCAGCAGAGTCAGGAAGATGGAAGTCAAATTCCTGTTTCCCATTTACTGGCTGTGCAACTTTGGGCCAGTGGCTCAACCTCTCTCAGCCTCCATTTCCTCACCTGTGCAAAGGAAGCAGATGATTATCCCTGCAGGGCTGTGTAAGGACTCCATGGATTATGGAAGCCGGGCACTCAGCAGGGAACACGGGGCAAAGGGCTATCAGTCCTCACTAAGGCATCTGGGACTGCCGTTATCACCTCTGCCTGGGAAAACCTGGGTTTTGGAGGGCCAGATTAAAGGCCAAAACTCCCCCGAGGGTGTGAACAGCTCCAGATAGGACTCCAGGGTGACCCAGAGCCAAGCCACAATTATGGCTTCCCCATAGTACAGACTGTGGGATGCCACAGGTCTGAGTAATATTGCCCCAGGTCACGGAAACACGGCAAGGCTGTGCTATCAGGAAACAAGGGCAGCAAGAAGCCTTGCCTCTCTCCCCGCTGCCCTCCTTATCTTATTTCCTAGGCTCTGGCCCACACCCAGCTAGACTGGAGCCAGACGGAGCCATGACTTAGCATCTGCCTCCCTAGAACGGCAGGCAGGGTGGGAGTGGAGGGGCGCCTCATATCCGCAGATCCCAGCCACATCCCCAGCACGGGAGAAGAGACAGCCACCACTTGGCATCACCAGGGTCTGCAGAGATGACCTCCTAGTACCCCTCCCCTTCAGATCTTCCCGCCAAGGCCCTGGACAGAGACAGGACGGCCCATCCGTTCTCCGAGGAGGATGCTGAGGCCCAGCAGGCAGTGACACCCAAGGTCACCAGGGCCAGGATCTCAAGACCTATGTCTAGCCTTCCACCTTTCTTGGGCTATCGAGTAGGCACAGAGCACAGAACTAGTCAGGGAAATTCCGGGCCAGGGGGAGGGCCCTTGAAGAGGAAGAGCTTGACCCCGTCATGTGCCCACAGCTATGACAGCAGGAACCCAGGCTGCCAGGAGGCGGTTACGCCAACACAGCAGGCATGGAGAGGGTTGGTGGCTAGGGAGGCTCGACTCCAAATTCACCCCAAGATGGGATCCAGCCACAGCGCTGAGACGCACGCCTTCTGACACCATGCTCCTCTGGGCTCCCGGCCACCTCTCTCCCGTCCACACGGTCCACACTGAGGTTTGCCTTTGGGCCACCCCACCGGCCTGCGAGCTCCAGGGCAGGGCCCAGGCCCGACTCCGCCCACCCCACGACCAGGGCGGGGAGCAGGGCTCGGCAGGTTCTGCTGGGGCTGTAGGCAGGATCCCTGCGAGAGAGGGCAAAATGGCACACAGGACTGGACCGGTCAGGCAACTGCTGTGAGCCCCAGGCCAAGCCGTCCCCCAGGGCTAGGAGGTGACAGCTCCTCTCCTCCACATATTTCTCTCTGGGGCATGGCCTTCTACGCTTTCTACGGCTTCTACGCCTGCAGTCACCTCTCTTGCCTCTCAGCCTTCAGCCAGTCAGACCGGCTCCACCGGACACAGTTCAGAGCCCAGAACCATCTCCCTCTGGGGCACAATAAGAACCTCAGGTTTGCAGGCCCGGTGCACAAACAGGAATGCAGCAAGACAGCGGACCCAGGGCACATTCTGCCTCCCCTTCCACCCTGCTCATCTGTCACCTCCCTCTGGGGATCTGAGATCGCGATAGGAATCGACCACATGGCCGGGGAAAGGCCCGGGAAGGAAGCAGTCCCTCTGCCTGCCTGGGACACAGGAAAAAAGGGCAGGTTCTCAGGAGCACTAGCCTGTGCCCCACCCCCTCTGCAACAGACCTGCCTCTCCATCCCCCATCCCCTGCTTCGCCTCTCTTCCCATAGCAGTCACCTCCTGCTAGGCCACCCAAGCACATGCACAGAAGGGAATTTTTCCGGAGGGGTGGCGCAGAGGCCCGGACGGCTGGCCCTGGTGAATCTACCTGTTCCATGGCACAGGGGCCTACCATCCAGCACAGCCAAGGAGTGGGGTCTTCACCAAGTGCTTGCGTGATGAACATGAGCCCAGGGCTCGGGGCTGGGGACCACCAGGCCACCTTGGGAGAATTCAGGGAGGTTCTAAAACACATCTGTTTGTGGAACCCCTACTTGTTCTCTTTGGTTCCCTTTGGTCCCTTTGGTTCCACCAAAGGACCTATATGCAAACTTATCTCCAGAGATGGGGAGAGGCTGGATGGGGCAGCAGGTACTCTGTCCCCACAGAGATGAAAAGGGGCCCCTACTAAGGCCCTGCGCCTGAGAGAGGAGGCAGCCCTTCATACCTCCACACTCTCGGGATTCCCCGAGTCACAGGCCTCGCTGACAGTGTTCCTCTCTTATCTCCTTGGCCAGGACTGTGGGAGGCCAGCAGGCCTTGCCAAACTGGAAGGAACAAAGAAACAACGAACCCAGAGGAGTGAGCCATAACACAGGTGCCCTGGGTGGGTAATGAGGTGGACAAGGCCTGGCCCCACCCACAAGACAAGGGTCTTTCCAGGCAGGGCGAGCTCTGGGTCCTCAACCCGGGGTTGGCAAGGAGCAGGTGGGTGAGAGAGGGAGCCGGTTTGTCATGTGTCCCCCTTGTGTTGACACCACAGATACCTCAAGTCCTTTCAACCTCCAGCAACCATGATCAGCAAGTTATTCTCCCCATTTACAGATGAGGCAACTAAGGCCAAGGTCATACCTCCCACGACCCTGCCGGGAGGGAGGGCCAAGTCCATCTGAATGAAAAACCAGCCTCCTCATTCCATTTTGGGAGAAAGCAAGAGGGCAGCCAGCAGGGAGGGAGGCTGACTGAGGAGATCCTCACGAACAGAGAGGCCATGATACTGACCAACCTAAACGAGAGGGGCTGAAGGTGACATGGGAGAAAGAAGGCCTTCCCAGGGGCTGCCCAGAAAGGGCTCTTTGCTCTATTTGTAAACAGTCAGGTCACAGGCTCCAGGAAGTAGGACTCCATGGAAACACGACCGCCTCAGGACAAAGTTCCATCTCACTGGCCAAGAACCAAACAGCTGGGAGTTCATGGTCACCCCACTGGGCTAGTCTCACCCCACCCGCCTGAGGCAAGCCGGGCCTGACTTTCTGCTCCACCAACCGCCCATCCTGACGGTGCGGTGAGGGCCTGCCCGATATTCGAGCCTGCACCACCCAGCAGGCACCGCTCACACACCCACCATCCTGCACACCCCGATCCACACAGTCTGGCCTCCTCATCCAACACCACTCGGCCATGCCTGGCCTTGAACCACCTCCCAAACCCAGAACTGATCCCCCACAGCCACCTCCGAGCTACACTCGGGCATCTCCCAGCCGACACCAACCACCACGGCAGGGGCAGCTCTGCTCCTCCTCTTTCAGTGTCTAGAAAGGACCGGACACCAAGCCCAGTGGGGAAGGCAGTGAAGAAGGGGGCAGCATGGCAGGACTCCCAAACTGGCCGGGAAAGGGGCCCAGAGAGGGCAGGTGACTCCACCAGGATCACACAGCAGGGGGAGGCTGAGCCCAGCCATGTTGGCATTTCCTCCTCTAGCACAGCAAGCCCAGCTTTCCCCAGCCATGCCTCGCCAGCCTCCTTCAGAGGTGCAGATCTAAAATGTCTGGGTGCTGGCCAGAGGGCAGGACAAGGGCAGCAAAGGGGTGGAGTGAGGAAGGCAGAGAGCTCAAGTGTCTCCCCCTCCAACACACACACACACACACACACACACACACACACACACACACACACCCAAGGCCTCACAAAGGCCCTTTGAGGCTGGCCTCCTTCCCCACCCACCAAAGGAGGGAGAGGAAGGCGTGGGGGTAGGGGTTCTGAGAGGCAAGAATCTTGTGGCCAGGAGGCTTCTGGGAGTTCTGAAGAATCAAGGCAGCTCACAGGGCCGAAGTGAAAGGTCTGGTGTCAGGGTGGAGGGCCAGGCGAGGCAGGACTCCTGGGTCCCAGCCTGGCTCTGTTACCGACTCCCTGGGCAATCAGGGGATTGCCTCCCCCTTCTGGCCTCAGTTTCTCCACCTCTCAGGTACCCCAGTCCAAGAAAATACACAGGATTTTTTGAAGTGGAAGGGACTTGAGATCATAGCCTAGGAAAAGGACATGAAAACTAAATTCCATTTTCCCAAGATGTCTAGGAGGCTGGAGGGAAATTTGTAAAATGCAAATCTGACCCGATGCGGGGCTCGAACTCACGGACCGCGAGATCATGACCTGAGCCGAAGTCGGCCACTTAACTGACTGACCCACCCAGGCGCCCCAGGTGCTATTGTTTTTCACTACTATTAACTACTTACCATAATAAATACTTTCATTTGCAGCAAATGACTGTTCCAAAACCATCACAAAAATAATCAGCAAACTCCTTACACTTCACCGTCACTCTACATTTTACTAAAAATAGGTCACATCCACATTCACCTCATTTTTGGCCCAAAACCACCCTGGGAGAAGGGTGGCAGGGCGGAGGGCCCCATTTGCCCTGTGAGGAAGTTGAGGCCCAGAGAGGGGGCGAAATCCCGGCCAGGCAGTGATGGCCACAGGGTCAGGGCCCATGCTCGTGCTCCCTATCCAGGTGAAACCCCGCAGCAGGAGGGTCCTCCACTTTCTCAGCCACCCGGGGCCTCAGGATGACCAGCCACCGCCCTGTCCCCTGCAGGCTGCTCGCCTCAGTTCCGGTTGCGACCAGACACTGACCTTGGGCCGCTTCCACCTGACAGTGGGCCCCGGGGTGCCCTTGTAGTACAGGGAGTCGTCGGTGGCCGGGAAGTTGGGGTCCTCGAAGAGCACCTTCCTGCGCAGACAGGCCCGCTTCAGGGCGGAGTAGTTCTGGTCCTCGTAGGGCTTCACACACGAGAACATGGTGGCAGCTACCCCAGCAGGGGAGGCTGAGACAAGGCAGCAGAGAGCTTAGGTGGGGACGTGGGTGGCTCCGGGGGTACCTGGGAGGACAGGAAGGTGAGGAGATCATCACTTACCGAGGACTGGAGGACCCAAGGCACACGGAGTCAGGTGACCCTTGTGTGCCCTCCCTGTGGCCCTGTGAAGCGGCCCCCTCATCCCCAGATGACAGGCCAGGAGCCGAGAGGCTCAGAAGCGGGGACAGACACAGCTGCTACTTGCACAACAGGGACAGGAACCAACTGACCTGACTCCACATCCTGAATCCTCTCATTTCTGATGCTTAGAGGGGGCGCCAGCCCACAGGCAGGCCAAGGGCACAAGCACAGTGATGCTGGGGCTGCCTGGCCACACCCACCTGCTCCTTCCTTTGTCACCAGCCTTTCCTAGACCTGCCAGGGCCGAGTCAGGCTCATGGCCGACTCAGCAGCTCCCTAGCTGGTGCCGCACACGCAGGAAAGCAGCGGCACTGCCTCCAAGCTTCTCTCCCCTGGACCCTCCCCGCGTGGTAAAGGCACATTTCTGTCCCCCGTGGAGGGCGCCCCCCTCCAGCCATCCATCCATCGTTTACATTCTCTGTCAGCCCCACCCTCTAGCAAGCACTGCCTTCTAGAATAAACATCTCCTCCTCCTCCATCCTACTGACCTAACCTCCCCTGAGGCCCCCCATCCCTCACTCCTAACCTCCCATCCTCCCAAGCCAGACTCTCGCTGATGACCTCCCAGACCTCACAAAGGCTCACTCCTGAACAGTGTCATCTGGGTCCCCAGGGGCGACGGCACTGCTTCTGGCTCCTCCCCCACCTCTGGCCTCCCTCTTCCCCTGGGGGCTCTGGGGGGCTGCACCAAGCCGTGTTCTGCTCACCATCTCTGCCTGATGACCCCCATCTCCCTGTGTTCAGCCTGGGCCCCTCTTCTAGGCCCCCAACCGGGCCACCCCTATGAGGTCCCGGGGTGCCCAGAGCCATCAATACCAGACTAAACCCTTCGCCTCCCTCCACACCTCCCCAGGATTCCGGTCCCAGGAAGCAGGACCAGAAGCACCCATTAGACTGGAAGCCCCCAGAGAGCAGGGTCCACTTGGTTTGCTCCTCCTGTGCATGCGGCCCCTGCACCGAGCTCGACACAGAAGGAGGCTGTACACGTCAGCATCCTCCCTGCAACCCCCCTCAAGATTGTAGCCACAGGTAACCAAACTGGAGGGCCACTGACCGGAGCGACAGGGCCAGGGAAGCCCTTCAGGAGGGGGTGGGGTGGGGAGGGGCCTGACGCATGCTCAGAGGACCAGGATCTGACAGCCCCTGTATCTCAGACTCCATCTGGGCTGCTGGCAGAGCTCCACCCCCGCTGTCCGGGTCTACGCAACCTGGGGCCTGCCCAGGCAACACTGCAATCCCACTGGGGCACAGGCCCTGACTTCCCAGCCCAGCTGAGGGAAACCGAGGCAAGGTATGCTGGCTTCTGGGGTGAACACAAGTTTGGAAACAAGACTGACGTGGGTGCCAGTCCCAACTGCGCCTCTCACCTGCTGTGTGGCCTTGAACAAGTCTCCCTCTCTGAGTGCCCATTTTCTCAGCTCCACAATGGGAGCGATATTGCTTTAAGAACCGGAAGATGCCATTGCTGAGAAGACGGCTTAGCAGGCCAGAGAGAGGGGGATGAGAAGAGGAGGACACAAGTCACCTCTCATTGCCAAGAGAGCAGCTCCGTCTCTCCGGCACCTGCCATGTGCAACCCAGCAGGCAAGAGGCAGTATAGGAAAACAGTGCTGGGAAGTCATTCACCGCGTCCATTTTTCAGGAAAAACTGAGACTCAGGAGAGAGGCCTTGCCCACATTCCATGGCAGAGCCTGGACTTGAACTCACATCTTTTGGTGCCTCCACCTTGGCCTGGTGACCCTGTGGCACAGGAGAAAGGGCTGATTCCACACACTCTGGCTGCACCAGGTTCACGGGAAGGGAAAGATGAGGGATGTGACGGGGAAGGGAGTAGCAGGAAGGGCAGGAGGTGAGATGGGCGGTGAGTGTGGAACTCAGAGGGGCAGCAGGGAGAGCAAGGAGGGCTCACGGTCCCTGGCCGCCAAGGACACACGGCCACTTCACCTTCTGCCCCACATCCATGCAGGGCCTGCTTGCTCCGCTGCTGTGTGACCTCAAGCCAACCACTGAACCTCTCTGGCCCCGCCTCTTCCAGGAAGGCCCAAAACACTTTCAGCCTGGGAGGCCTTAGGGAAAGAAGAGGGGAGCCTGGAGAGCCAGCCCCTGGACTTCTGACATACAGCCACTCAGGGGAGTCATTAGCATCACAGCTTCCAGCAGGGCCTGGTCAGGAAGCAATTAAAGCTGTAAGAATTAGACCAAAGAAGCTGAAAGCAGGATCCCAGAAATCAGCTCTAGCAGTTCCAAATTCAGAGCCCAGAGGGCCCAGGGAGAGGGAGCAAGCTGGCTGAGGCGGCACAGCCAGGTCAGCCGGAGAATGAAGATTCCGGTGGCCCTCCAGGCCACATGGTGGTCAACGCTCCCAGGAGGCTCTGCTCCCAGGGAGGCCGGAAACAGGAAAGCCTGGCTGGGCCCAGGCCAGGAGAATGGGGGCCAGGCCTGGCTGAAGGTCCAGCCCTGGCTCATCTCTCCAGCCTCACCCCTGCCAGCAAGGCTGCCCCAGCCTACTTAGGCCAGGCTCTTCAGCCCCAGCCTTTCTTTGCACAGCTTGTACCTCATGGCGACTGTCCTCTCACACCTTCGGCATGCCCCAAGAATACCTCCCACTCCACGCATTGAGTCAACACTCCCACGGGGTCATGGAGTCAAAATGAGCTCTGCCCCCCCTCCCGATAGCTGCAGGCATCACTGCTGAAGGCCGCGGGGAAACCAAGAGTCAGGAAAGCCGGCTTCCAGATCTGGGGGCTCTTCTCGGGGCTCTTCTCTCTGGGCCTGAGTTTGGAGCATGGCACACCCCGCTTCTGAACGTCTTCACACTGTGCGTGAACCCGCACTGACAGGAGAGTCCGAGTTTCCCAGCTGCTTTCAGCAGCCCTCTTCCCTCTGCCCCTGCCAAGCTCACCCCACCCCTACCATTCTCCACGCCACGTTCAGTGCTCCGAACCCCCTGCAGTTCCTGTAGCTGTTTACTCGGAGCCTGTGCACGCACCGTTCCTTCCACATGTGCATACCCGGAGAACCGGTCATCTTTCAAGGCTCAGCCCAAGTGCCTCCCTCCCACCCCCAGCCCGTCTCCTCTCCCCCTCCACAGGACGGGAAAGCCTGTGACGGCAGCCATTACATCATGCCCCATCTGCGTAGGACTTATCCATCTCCCCGGCCCAGCCTACACCCCTGCAGGGCAGGGCCCGTGTCTGGCTCCTCTCTGTAACCTCAGGGTCCAGCACTGGGGGCAGGTTCAATACATCTGTATTGAGAGAGAGCCAACACGGGGGATGTAGGAATCCCTTCGTGGATGGGAAAAACAGGCTCAAAGCGTGGCAGGGACTACCAGAGAGGGTCAGCTTGCCGCATCTGAGCCGCACCAGCTCTCAGGTCCTGAAGGCAGGGACTGCCCCTTCCCACGGCCCCCCTCCCTCCGACTCCCACTGCAGCACCCTCACCCCTGCTGTTGAGGGCGCTTCACAGCTGCACCTGGACACTCCAGGCAGCCAACGCTTCTCCAGCTCTCGGCAGAGAGCTGGCTCTAGTTCCCCAATATCCTACGCTGTGCGACCCTGGACAGGCCACAACACATCTCTGGTCCTCATCTGGAAGGAAGTGCTCATGTGCCAGGGTCTCTGGGAGGACCAAAGGAGACACTGCCGCACAGAACTGCATTTTGTATGCTTCGATGCATGTGCTCCTGAGGGATGTCGATGCTGACGTCTGGGATGCACCTACAATGTGTCCACAGCCCTGCCAGGAGGGCGAGAACAATTCAGGCTTCCGCCCCCAAAGCACTTCATGGTCTAGTGTGGCCAGAAGACACAAGGCACATGGAATATGTCACCTCAGAGATTCCAGCAAGAGCAACGCAAGGAGGCCTTCACAGAGGCCTGGTCCCGGAAGTCAGTTGTTCTTTAGGAAAGGCCATTCCAGGCAGAGGGAACAGCTCAAGCAAAGTCTCAGCGGCAGGCAGTGCAAGGTGATTCAGACCCAGCCGGGCACAGTGGGGGCTGCCAACTGAGCACAGGGTGCTAACCTGGGTCAGAACGAGGGCCTGAGAGCACTCACCAGGGAGCTCAGAGAAACCACTTTTCTGGCAGGTCGGTAGGACTTGAGCTGAGTCCTGACTGCACCACTTAGCATATCCTTGGACAAGCTGTTAACGCCTCTGAGCTGCTATGTATCAGCCCCACCTCGTCCCAGCTTCTCAGGTGACAGGGAAAGACAGGGAAAGGTGCCCTGGGCACCTCACCTTGGAAATGGTGTGTACCCATTTCCAGGCGGCTGTGGCCCCAGCTGCTGTTGTTCCCTGGGCCTCGAGAGGTGGTGGGCATGGCCCCGCTGTGCACAGGGTGGAGTGAGGGCTCATCTGAGGTCACGCTGAGCCAGCTGCGGGAGGAAGCTGACGCCAGTGAGCCTTCCCTCGATGCTACGGCCACCACAGCCAGGGAGGAACCGGAGAGAGAGTCTGGTCCCATTTTATAGATGAGAACATCGAGGAATGTGTCCCAAATCTGCCACCCATTAGCTGGATCCCAAGCTTCCAGACTCCTTATCACACCAGGGCTTTTCAAAGCAGGGCCCCGATTAACACTGTGATCACTTTAGGGGGTACTTTGACGTGGCAGTAAAGACGTCAGTCAGAAAGCTGTTCCCCATCCCGTTCTCTCTCAAGGACTCTCTCTGAAGGAGAATTCGGTTTGGTCCAGCGGGTCAATCCCTTGTGGCCTCTGCGCACCTATACTTGCCGAAGGAGGATCAGGCCAGGCTCAGAACACCAGCATCTGGCCAAAAGTGAATGGATTTTTCTGCTGTTTTTCCTTTATTTTTAAGTACCAGTTACCTTGTACCTATGGAGAGTAATACTGACTTTCTTTTTTTTTAAGTTTATTTATTTTGAGAGAGCGAGAGAGCATGCACGTGCGCGCGTGCACACATACACACACACACACACACACACACACACACACACACACACACGAGCAAGGAAGGGGCAGAGAGAGAAAGAATCCCAAGCAGGCTCTGCACCCAGCACAGAGCCCAATGTAGGGCTCAATCTCACGACCCTGAGATCATGACCTGGGCTGAAACCAAGAGTCAGACACTTACCTGACTGAGCCACCCAGGCGCCCCATTACTGTCTTTCCATTTACAGCAGACAGTTTCCTTTAAGAAATACTAAGGACAAAGGAAGTTGACTTAAAGAAAACCATGAAGTTCACAGTGGTGTCGGGGAAGCCTCAGCAGTACACGGAGCCCTGGAGGGCAGGGTGCAGCTGAGGAAGGAGCAGGACAGTGGTCCAGAGCCCTGCGCCAGGGGGGCAGGTTACCTGACCTCTCTGGGCCTCGGGCCTCTCCTCTAAGAGGTAGGATAATGAAGCCAGCACACAGAGGGCCAAGAACAGCCATGGCCATTTGAAGAAGAGCATGCTAGAGCAACACTAGCAGTTAATAAACCCTACCACAGAGGCACAGGGTGGCTCAATCAGTTAAGCGTCCGGCTCTTGGTTTTGGCTCAGATCATGATCTCACAGTTTGTGGGTTCGAGCCCCACGTCAGTCTCTGTGCTGACAGCTCAGAGCCTGGAGCCTTCGGATTCTGTGTCTCATTCTCTCTCTGCCCCTCCCCCACTTGTGCTCTCTCTCTCTCCCTCTCTCTCAAAAATAAATTAAAATGTAAAAAAAAATTTTTCCAAAAAAGAAAAAGACCTAAAGACCTATCATAAAGCTCTAATAATTTAGACAGTGTAGTATTGGCACAGGAGAGACAAACAGACCAATGGAACATAGAAAGCCCAGAAAAAGGCCACAAGTAGGACACCAGGTTTATGACAAAGGTGACATCATGGTGCATTGGGAAAAGGATGGTCTTTTCGATGAGTGGTGCTGGGTCGACTAGTTAGCCATATGGAAAAAGATTTATCTTGACTCGTACTCCCCCATTATACATAAAAAACAGTTCCACGTAGATTGCAAATCTAACCAAAAGGGAAAACAATAAAGCTTTTTGAAGAAAACAGAAGAAAAAGAGCATACGGGAGGAAGCAATCAACAAAATTAAAAGGCAGACTATGGAATGGGAGAAGGTACTTCCAAATGACATATCTGGTAAAAAGTTAGTAACCAAAATCTATAAAGAACCTATCAAATTCAACACCCAAAAAACAAACAACCCAGTTAAGAAATGGGCAGAAGACATGAATATTTTTCCAAAGAAGACATCCAGATGGCTAACAGACACATGAAAAGATGTTCAACATCACTCATCATCAGGAAGATACGAATCTAAACTACAATGAGATATCACCTCACACCTGTCAGAATGGCTAAAATTAATGACTCAGAAAACAACAGATGTTGGTGAGGATGTGGAGAAGGGGAAAGCCTCTTCTACTATTGGTGGGAATGCAAACTGGTGCAGCCACTCTGGAAAACAGCATGGAGGTTCCTCAAAAAGTTAAAAATAGAACAAGCCTATGATTCGGTAATTCCACTAGGTATTTACTCAAAGGATACAAAAACACAGATTCGAAAGGGTACGTACACCTCAATGTGTATAGCCGCATTATCAACAATAGCCAAATTATGGAAAGAGCCCAAGTGTCCACCGACTAACGAATGAATAAAAAAGATGTGGTATGTGTATACAATGGAATATTACTCAGCCACCAAAAGGAGTGAAACCTTGCCATTTGCAACGATGTGGATGGAGCTAGAGTGTATTATAGTGTATTACGCTAAGAGTAATAAAGTCAGTTAAAGACAAATACCACATGATTTCACTCAGATGTGGAATTTAAGAAACCAAACAAATGAGCAGATGGGAAGAGGGGGGTAAGAGAGAGGGAGACAAACCATGAGACTCTTTACAACAGAGAACAAATGGAGGCTTGCTGGAAGGGTGTTGGGTGGGGGACAGGCTACATGTATGATGGGTACTAAGGAGGGCACTTGTTGGCATGAGCACTGGGTGTTACACGTAAATGATGAATCACTAAATCCTACTCCTGAAAACAATACTACACTACACATTAACTAACCAAAATTTACATTACAATTTGAAGAGAAAAAGAAGAAAGAGATTATGTCCAAATGGCCGATAAAATGAGAAGAAAAAGCCCTCAACTGATCAAATGAGAAGAAAAAGCCCTCAACTTCGCTAGTCATCAAGGAAATGCAAATTAAAACCGCGATGAGATACCGCTACACCCCCACCAGAATGACTACAGGGAAAACCACCACACAGACACACACACACACACACACACACACACACACACACACACACTTCCTAAGCACACAGCTCTTCCACATTGACGGTGGAAGTATGAATGGGTACAACCACTTTGCAAAACCACCTGACCCTATCTATTAAAGCTGAACAAAGGCATCACTCGGCAATTCTACTCGTAAGTATACAATGAAGAGAAACACAAGCACCTATTCACCAAAAGGCCTGTACAAGAATGTTTATCACAGCAGTGTTTGTTACAGCTGAAAATCGGGAAAAAAACCCCAATGTCCATCAACAGAAGAGAGGATAAATACAGCATTGCAATGGAATAGCATCCAGCAGTGAAAATGAACAAATGATTGCTGCACGCAATTCCAGGGATGGATCTCACACGCAAAACATTAGGCAAGAGAAGCAACACTGCGATCCCATTTATGTAAAATTGGAAAGCAGGCATAACCCATGTCTGGTGACTACAAGGCAGGATAGTGGCTATCTCTGGGGGAAGTGACTGCAAGGGGCCTGCAGGGACTTCTGGATCTCTGATAATACTGCTTCTCCATCTGGGTGGTGCTGCATGGGTGTGGTCACTGGGCTGTGCGCCTGAACTTCATGCGTTCCACAGGGCAGTTATGCTTTAATAAAAAGCCACTGCAATGGCCCTAGGAAGAAGGGCTGGCTGAATCTAGTGGCCCCGATTCTGCCAGGTCTGGACCCCTGGAGGGGTCTGGCACCCAGAGTGGGTGGGACAACCTGGGGTGGAGAGCAGGGAAGGAGCCCCATGCTGCGTCCTGGCCTGGCCTTGTCACACACAGGCTGTGACCTTCCGCGGGCCTCTGCCTCCATCTTTCAGAACACTGTGGCTTTGACACTGGGAGGGCTCGAACCCAAGAGAGGGTCCCACAAGGTGAGGTTGGTACCCTTGTACCCCAACCAGGCACACACCTCCAAGGTCTCCTCTCTGAGAAGGGGGTGCCAGTCCAGGACCCTAGGAGACACTCCGGGGCAGGTGCTCAGGGAAAGGAGCTGGGTCAACCCAGAGTGGCAGTGTGGGTGGAAGAGGTCACAGGTGAGGCTCACCGGTCCTGGAACATCAGCAGACACTGGGCTCCCTCTGAGGTGACAGAGAAGTGAGGAAGGTGCTGAGGCAGGTGAGGGACCTGAGACCCGTCTGGCTGTCACATGGAGAAGGCACTAGCAAAGTTCAAGCCTAGGGGTGCCTGGGTGGCTCAGTCGGTTGAGTGTCTGACTGCAGCTCAGGTCGTGATCTCACAGTCCGTGAGTTCGAGTTCCGTGTTGGGCTCTGTGCTGACAGCTCAGAGCCTGGAGCCTGCTTCAGATTCTGTGTCTCCCTCTCTCTGTGTCCCCGCCCCCACTCGCACTCTGTCTCTCTCTCAAAAGTAAATAAACGTTAAAAAAAAAAAGTGCAAGGCTAGAGCAGTAAAATGAGAAGGCAGGCCACAGGACTTGAAACGACAGACTCGTGTGTAAATGGAGGGAAGGCAATTTCTAGAGCTGCATGAGAGGGAGACTCAACTTTCCTTGGTGAGCAGCTGGTTGTGGGGGTGAAAGGGAGAACACAGGAAGGCCTGCTGGGGGTTCCCCCTCTGAGCCGTGATTGCCCATACACCACAGTGGGGAGCCCAATCCTGCAGCCTGAGCCCGGCACAGTGGGCTTCATCCAGCGCCAGCCAAAAGAACCAACGATGCCCACACCCAGAGCCCGGCAACCAAAACCTCTCATCCATCCCCCCACCTCCCTTCCTCGACCTCCCACTACAGCCCACTCTAGGCAACAGGTGCTGCCCCCCCCTCGTCACATGGTCAAAGATGGACAGAACAGCTGCGTCTAATTCAAGGACACAGACAATGCCAACGTTCAGATCTTTGCTGACACCCATTCAGCTGGGCCTGAGCTAACAAAGAGGGTCAGATCCTCAAAGATGTCCCAGGGGAGGAGGAGCACAGACAGACAGACAGACAGACACGACATATACCACGAACCAAGCCAGATACTCAGCGGTCAGTGCTCCCAGGAGTAAGGCGTGCTGCAGGTTGGTTCACAGGGACAGGAAAAACGGTGGTGTCCCTTCCAGAGGGGACCAGAGCAGGGCTTGAAGGCTGGGCCACACCAGGCATGGGGAGAGCAGGCAGGATGCACTTGAGACGGAGGGAGGCCAGGGTGTGGAGTGGTGAATGGGGAAAGCTGGCAGGACCAGCTCTGCGCGGCTGGGATGCCAGGCTGCTGGGCTCGGGCTCATCCTGAGGGCACAGGGGAGCCAAGGAGGGGCGGAGGGGGTAGACGCTGAGGAAAGAGGCTGAGGCAGCGACCCGGTCGGGGACAGCTGTGGCCTGAGCCGGCACAGAGCAGGCCAGGTGCAAGGGAGAAGCCTGGAAAGGGAGACCCTCAGCGTTTGGTGACCTCCAGGTTGTTTGTATGGTTTTAGCTTTGTGAGTGTATGCACCCCCTCTTATCCCACAGCGCACCCCCGTTCTCCTCTTGCCCCCCGAGCTACCATTTCACTAACAAGCTGAAGGCATCTGTGTGTATTCTGGCCTCTGGCAGGTACTGGGGACGGAGGAAAGGATGGCAGGGGAGGGGAGGGAAAGTGTGTAAGGAAGGCGAACTGGGCCACAGGTTCACACTCCAGTTCACGCTCGTTAGGGCTCCGGGCTCCAGCAGCAGGGCCAGGGGGTTGGGCCCGGTGAGTCACTCCAGCCAACGCCAGGCAGCCTGGCACCGGGGCTGGGAAATCCTGTCTTTCTTCTCCACTCCCTTCCCCTTATCGTTCCTGTGTCCGAACCAGTCTCCACCCAGCCGTGGTGATCTTTTCAAACACAGAAACCCAATGCTTGAAGTACACGGAGGGCCTAACGGGCAGGGCCAGGCAAGTCTGGGGCACAGGGTCTCTCTCTGTTCCTGGGGCGCTGATGAACCCCCGGCAGTGCACTTGAGGGAAAAGCCAGCTTTGGGGCTGGCTCGCCGTGTGGTCCTGGCTGAGTCCCGAGGCCTCCGGCGCATAGCTGTTCCTCACTGGGCCGTGGGTCCCTCGACAGGGTGCTGAGGAGCCCGGGCACCCCAGCAAGCAGGCACACCTGGGAGAGGAACTTCCAAAAGGGGGGTTCCAGCCTGGGCTCTGCTGGGGTGAGGGCGGGGACAGGAGGAAGCTGGGACAGAGGAAGGAGCCACACTCCTGGAGGCGGGGGCTTCCCTGGGCAGGGGCTGGGCTCCAGGCAGGGCGAGCAGCTGGCTCACTGGTTTGGGCACTGAGAACCCCAGGGCCACTGGTCACCCTAGCTTGGAGCTCCCAGCCCGGCACCACACCCTGCCTGGTGAGAAGGTGCTGAGGGAGGCATAGATGCAGCTGGGAGCCACCCACCAGGGGCTGTTCTCTCTCCTACCTGGGTGGGGGTGATATTTGGAGCCGCAGCTCCCTCCCCACAAGGGAAACAACCTGACAGAATGAGAGTTCATCAGGTCACTGAAGCCACCTTGGCTCCCCTGTGCTGCGTGACCCCAGGCAAGCCTCTGCCCTCCCTGGCCTGCAGGTTCTCACTGTTGCATGGGGGAAAAGGGGACACTTCTCGCTTTTTTTCAATCTGCGGAGTTTGTCACCAGGACAGCCTCTTTTCCTGCTTCCTGAACAGGCCGTCTGTGCTTCTGGCACCACGTACCTCCAAGACTCCAGCTGGAAACATGCTGAGATGGTACCCATTTCTCAGACAGGGAAACTGACACTCGATTCCTAGGTCAAGCTCCTGCATGACCTCAGAAATGAGAGCTGTACTATCTTCATTGCAGATGAGGTCTAGGGCTCACAGAGGGAAAGGATGCATTCCGGACTGAGTCAGGGGCCTGTCTCATGTCAGGGCTACGCTCTGCCTGGCCCTCCATCCCTCCCTCAAACAAAGACAGTGACCCACTCATCAGCCCCTGGGAGCTCCACTCAGTGAGTGCACCCTCCCCAACCTTCCCCCACACCTGCCCGATGCCTGGCCAAGGACGCGGGCAGGAGTCAGGCAGGGCTCCACCTGGGAGGTCCACCTGATTGAGGAGAGACTGTGCCCCCAGTACCAGGCTGAGAGATCTGCTCAAAAAGGGGCACGGATTCATTCAGACAGGGCATGAAAGGCTCGTGGAGGAGGTGGCATCTAAGCAGGATCTCAGAGTGGGGCAGCTGTGACTTCGAGAGGCGGAAATGGAAGGTTAAGAGGAAGATGGAACATTCTGGGAGGAAGAAACCATTTAGGCAAGGCTGGAATACCAGGAGCGAGGGAGAGGGAGAAGGAAGAAGGCGCTAGCACAGAAACATTGCCACAGCCGGGTAATGATAGTCCTGAAAGCCAGGCTAAGTCCTCGGGAGGGTGCCAGCATCTGAGCTGAGCACCTGGATGGCTCACAGGAAGCTGGGATGGAAAGAAAGCCAGGACGCAGGCAGACAGACCACACTATAGGAACAGACCCTGAGAAGCAGGGCCTCTTGTGGCACGGCCTTGGCTGTGGGGTTGGTTAAAAGGGAGACCCTGGCCTGGCCAAGGCAGGGTGTGCAGCGTGCAGGGCAGGGGCTCTCTGGCTGGGGCTCTCGCTGGAGGCAGAGGTAGATGACAACCTCACCTCGGAGCAGAGGTGTGCCGGCAACACCCACGGGGTCTGTGCACAGCTCCGCACCACATCGTGTGCCTGCTAGAAAGCCCAGACCGAGGAGGAATGAGCCTCAGAATGTCCCATCCACACCCTCATCATCCTCAGATGGGGAGATAGTCACTTCTTCGTGCCTCAGAGTTCTTTCGCATCTGTAAAATGAAGGTCTGCTCTACTGGCCCAGCTCCCCCCACACACCTCTGCCCCAGGAGGGACTTAGTCCCACTGGCCTTACTCTACTCATCTGCAAAATGGGGCTCCTACCAGGCCCAGGGTGATGGTGAGGATCGAGTGACCCTCCACAGCCCTGGGTTTGTTGAATAAATGACCACGATGAGATGTGCACCACTCTGAAAGGCCTGGCGTACTGTCAGGCGCAGGACAGGGTCTGGTCACTGGGGCAACCCACGGGGACATGCCAGCACACTCCCCTCCTCCAAAAATCCCTGAGCTCTGGCTACCATGGTCTCAGGCTGGGCTCTAGGGCCAGAGGTGCAGCAGCCCGAGGCTCTGCTCACGAAAGTTCCTAGGCTGGGGAAGGAGGGGGAGGGGAGACGGAACATCGAGGATGAGCACAGGGGGGAAGCCAGTGTATGTGGGTACCCGGGAGGGGGATCTCTTCGGAATGGCCTGCCACGACGGTGAAATCGGTCCCAGTGGCAGGCTGAAGAATGCCACCCCACCCAAATATCAATGTCCTAATCCTTGGAACCTGACGATGTTACTTTATATGGCAAAAGAGATTTTTTTGCAGATGTGATTAAGGATCTCGACTTGTGGAGATTATCCTGGATTATCCAGCTGGGCCCTAAATGTAATCACAGGTGTCCTTATCCAAGGGAGACAGAAGGAGATGTGACGCCAGAAGAGGACAAAGCAACAGGACAAGGAAAGCAGACAGGCTGGGGTCATGAGGTCAGAGGAAGGCCAGCAGCCACTAGAAGCTGCGAGAGACAAGGACCAGATTCTCCCCTGGAGCCTCGAAAAGGAACCGGCCTGCCGATACAAGTTTGGTCCCCTACGACTCATTTCAGACTTCTGACCTCCAAAAGCGTAAGAGAACGAACTGGTGCTGTTTTAAGCCGTTAAGTTTGCATTCATTTGTTACCACAGCAAGAGAAAACAAATACCATTCCTGAAGAAGATCGTGGGCAGGCATGGATGTGGCCTCACACCTCTCTGCTCAAGGGAGTGAGTGAATCAGCTAGCGATATTCATCCTGAATTGCTTCAATGTAAAACAAAGTCACTCCAAACTTCTGTGTCTTAGTTACTGGTAACAAGCCGCTTGGGGCCCACCGCACCTGACCAGCATAAATGATACAGCAGCAGGCAGCACGCTGGCGGGTGCAGGCCACCAGGCTCTCTGCCTTTTGTCCCCCAGGATACAAGATCCTGTGGCCACCCCCTGAGCACACCCCATCACTGACGGTTAGCTGAGTACCAATGGATGGGCTTTGCTCCGGCCACTAGCCCCTTCTCCCACAAGACCACGTGTGCCCCCACTGTGGCAGAAAACCACAGCACTCCCCCCCGCCGCCCAGGCCACCACAGCCTCAGCCACTGGCACCCTCAGACCTCTATAGCCCTGCCCCGGGAGAGCTGGGGCCCCCAGAAACACATCTCTGAACAAGTAGAATGGGAAGCAGTAACTCAGGCCAGGACAGCAAGCAAATGCTCACATTCCATTAGCTTCCTGTGTCCAAGCCTGAGGGCGGGCTTCCTACAACATCCTGGATTAAAATCCCAAAGGGCCTTAGCCCATTTTGCCTTTAGTGAGCAGGGAAAAGCAGGCCCTGAGGCCAAGGGAAGTGGGCAGCCTGGCCTAACTGAATGCAGTCCCAGGGCGTCACCATCAACCGGGGGAGAAGCCACCAAACCGGGGCAGGTCTTGAAGGAGAGGCCTGGGGGACCACTGCCAGCCAAGAACTGTCCTGAGTAGCAAGGCATGAAGGGGCAGAAGAGGTCTCCAGGGGGGACTTGAGGGGTGGAGGGAAGGGGCTCTAACGGCACTCAAAACTTGAGGACGGGGGCAGGGTAGGGAGGTTAAGAGAAGACCAGCTGTGGACAGCTGTCCCCATGTGTCTGCACAGGCCCCAAAGCGGCTGGCAGGTCTCCCCAGGTCCCCAACTCTGAGGGGTGCAGACCTGCCCTCTGCAGCTGGGGGAGCCTAAGGCCTGCTGCTGAGCTTTATGTATGACCGTTAGGGGGACAGGAGACTTTGAGAAGCCCAGGGACTTGGATGGGCAGATAGGCAGCAAGACCACTGACTGGAAGCTTCTGAGCCTAGCTCCCCACACCCAGTGAAGACTGAGAGGAGGGGCTTCCACATCAATGGGAGGAACTCTTTCTCCTTTTCCCTTCTCCCAGAGTTTCCCTCTCCTTGCTGTGGGCTGTCTCCCCCAGGGAAGGGACTAGGCGATACCAACTATCAATTACTGTTGACCTTGAACAACGATGGGGGTTGAAGCAGGGGTTAGGGGTGCCGATTCCCGGCACAGTCAAAACTCCACGTGTAACTTTGGACTCCGCCAAACTTTACTGCTAATAGCCTATCATTAACCAGAAGCCTTACCAATAACATAAACAGTTAACACATACTTTGTACGTTGTATGTATAATACGTTGTATGTACAATACACAAAGCTAGAGAAAAGAAAATGTGATTAAGAAAATCCTAAGGAAGAGAAAATACATTTACAGTACTGTAAAAAACCCATGCAGGAGTAGACGCGTGTAGTTCAAACCCGGGTTGCTCAAGGATCCACGGTACTATTAATTATAATGGCTATCAAACACCAGGTCCTTAGTGAAGCACTTTCAGCGACACGATCTCCCTTAATCATCGTCATTCGATGTCATCGACTCCCTGTCATCAAGCAGTATTCATCCCTGGGCACAGGTAAGGGCAGAACCAGCCTCAGAGAAGAAGCCTGGACACAAGGACAGGCCTGCAGGGAGGAGATGGTAGAGAGAGGCTTTTCTGTGCCCTCTGTGGGCTCCACGCCAGCCTCCTGTTCAGGGACCAGGGCTTCAGGACTGTCCTGAGAGCCTGTGGAGAAGGCAGAAGCAGCCAGAAGGCCTGGGGGCAGTGTCCTGGACGTTGCCGCCCAAAACCCACAGTCCTCCCACAGCCAACTTTGACTTCCCCCGGTGGTGGCCCCATCTCCAAAAGGGCTCCCCGACCCACCCTCCCTCTGCACGAGGGCCGTGTGCACCCCCTGAGCATCTCACATTCACACTACCCCAGCTCTGGGAATCTGTTATCAGATCCCCTCCCTAGCCCTGGGCGGGGGCTGGGCAGAAGAGAGGCAGAGGAGTGGGGAGAGGGCCTCTCGCGGCCAGGGCCTCTCGCGGCCGTGGCCTCCTCCTCACTGGGCTCTATAGTAACCCGCTCAGCACAGAGCCAAAGAAGGATGACCGTTCTTGTTCTCAGAGGCACATCTGACCATTTAAGGCCCTTCCCCACAGGGCTACCACTCAGTTTCACACCTCCAGGCCTTTTCCCGGGCCTGCAATGCCTGCCCTTTCTCTTCTGCTTGCTGAATTGTTCATCCTAAGACCCAGCACCGAAGTGTCTGCAGTGAAATCTCCCCCAACTCCCAGGCAGGTCCCTGCCCTGGGCCCCAGTACTGGGTGTATGCTCACAGGGGCTTATCTGTTGACCCATCTGCCTCACCAGTCAGAAGGGAGGCTCATCAGGGCAATGACCCCACCTCAATGTCCTGGCACCCAGCTCTGGACTGGCCTGAGGCAGCTGCAACTGTGTCCACCCTACCCTGCCCAGTCCCTCAGCCAGGCAAAGCAGCCAGGCCTCCCCACCCCTACCCCAGGACTCTGGGGACTGGAGCAGGGACCAGGCCCAAAGTCCCTGGGAAGTCTCAATTCTTGCAGTAGAACACGGTGGGTTCCCCTAGGAGGCCTCACACTCAGGGTTGGCTGAGCCCTACTCTCAAACCTCTCTCTTCCAGGAAGTCTACCCAGATTTTTCCCTGGAATGGTTGGCCTCAGCACTATATTCTCCAACGCTAGTACAGGAAGAAGATTCTGACCTGTGAGCCAAGCTGACCTAGGTTCAAATCTTGGCTCAGCAGCCCTGAGAGACAATTTTAGCTCACTTCATCCTCTGCCCTACCCTCCTCATCCCTGTGAAGGCTGGGGCTGATTGGCTCCACATGAAATGAAACAGGGACACACGGCACCTGTTACTGATCTCCTGTCCTACCTCACCTCTGGACGCCAGGTGGGTTTCCCCAGGTCCCCAACTCTGAGGGGCGTAGGCAGGATCAGAGAAGCCCAAGATCCATTCTCTCCCAGATCTCCCCACCTCCCCCAGCCCAGACTGACACGCCGAAGCCTAGCAGCCCAGGAAAAGGCCCTTATCGAACCAGGGAGGGTCAGGGCGGGAATCGGCCTGGGCCCTGCCCCTTTCCCAAGCCTCCAGGGCCAGATTGAGGGGGGCATCCAGAGGGGCTTGTGGAACTGAACGGATGGAGGACTGGGAAGAGAAGAGGAAAGAGGAATGGTGAGGAAGATGAGAAGAGACAGTCAAGCCCGGGGCGGGGGAGAGGGGGGGAGGTTAAATCTCACCGCGTCAGTACTAAGAAACTGGCTCTGGAACACCCACCCAGAGGGAGGTGGAAGAGGCCCCAGGCCGCCGGGTGGGGATGGGGGTGGGCAGTAGCCCGGGGGGGGGGGGGGGGCGGATTCTCGAAGCCCCACCCCCACCCCATCCCGCCCCGGGCCTCAAGGACCGCGCTCACCTCCTTCCTCCCCCGGAAGGCTCCCCGGCACACCTATTCGTGCTCACAGGGCACGCACCGGCCCGCGCCGCACCCGCACACACACCTCCGAAACACACACGAACACGCGCGCTCGCACACGCCTCCCTCTGCGCAGCGCCTCCTACCTGCCGCGCCGCCGCGGCTCCGGCGAGACACGGATGCAGGGCACCGCGCGGCCGCGGGAACGCAGGCTGCACCGGCCTCCGGCTCGGGCCGGGGATCCGGCTGGGGCTGGTCTGGGGCGGGGGCTCGAGCTCCGACTCCCAGGCTGCGGCCCGCCCCGCCCCGCGGCCTCCGCCCATTTGGGGACAGAGGCGTGGTCTCCAGCGGGGCGGGCGTGCCAGGCTTGCTGCGCAGGCGAACTGGTGCGGTGCCTTGGGGCGAACCCGCTAGGGGGTGGCCACCGGGTTCCCTCTCCCGGGTAGGAGGGGACCTGGGGGCCGCATGGCTCGGCCCGACCTCTCTCGGCTAGATCGGGCCCCCGGTCTCCCTCCTTCCCTCCCAGCCGCCCTAGTTCCGCTCTGGAGTAGCTCCGGAGCGCCCGAGGGCCGAACTCAGGTCTACTCTGCTCGAAGGTTCTGCGCCAGCCCCGCACAAGGCTTGCAGGCCGCCCGCACTTCGGGCATGCATCTTGTGTGGAGAGTCGCGCAAGGCCAAAACAGGGGCCTGGGAAAAGAGGGGCTTGAAGAGGCGAGCTCCCGTCTCTTCCCCATCTCCAAGGTTCGGGATGAGGAGGGGGGCTCTAGAGCCCGGGGAGGCACACACAAAGGCCCTTAGATTGCGGAAAGCTGGCCCCAGGCCCGTATTGAGCATTGATGCGTGTGCAATAGGACTGCTTCAGGAGGTGTATGTTTCCGGAGTAAGGTTGAGAAGGTTCGTGAGTGACCAACCCTGGCACACAGGGGCTCAGAGCTCCTGGCAGACATGCCTCACTGATCTGTTCGTCCGAGGCCTACGCTGGCCCACTTTGCAGATACAGAAACTCCTGCCCACTCACCGGGATTCTCAGGCCCACTCACCCGGATTCTCAGTCTCGTTTAATGATCTCATTAAATTCTCAGGCACTCAGACTACCCGGCCACTGCCTCACACTCTTCGGTCCCAGACCTCCCAGAAGTTTCTTTCTCCCCAGGATGTAGCTCCAGCCCCACCTCCCCCCTTTCCCCTTCTCTAGTCCCTATCCAGACAAGGAAGACTTTCAAATATGCAACCATGACTGGCCACCCACAGAACAATGTTTCAAAATTGCCCCAGTGCTGACTCCCCCAACTATAGCCCATTGCTGGGCCTGTGCCCTGGGCTGCAGCCTCCCCAGGCTCGCAGTGCTCCTCTCGAGGCCGTTGGCTCCCCCACCCTCAGACTGTGGTTTTGCTGCTCTGCCGCTATCTGGAAAGCTCTTCCTTCCTCCAGGAAGCAAGTGCTGATAATCAAGCCTCTAGAGCCATGGCCTCCATCACCAAGCCCCTCTCCACTAGGAAGCCCTACCCCCCCCCCCCCCACCCTTCTTCAGCGTTCGCACCCTTTGTTTGTGCTTTTTGCCTGGCCCTAAATTCAGTAAATTCACTCTGCCTCTCTTGGAGTTAGTGGTGGAGTCTCGGCCCCCTTCCCGGCCTCCCTGTGAGGCTGAGGCTCATTTTGGGGAAGACAGTAATACTTGGTGAAGCCAGGCAGGTCTGGCTCCAGTCCTCGCTCTGCCAGTTACTGGCCGTGTGATCCAGGCAACTCCTCTGTCCCTTTTCCTGTCTGTAAACTGGGCTTCTAGCAGAAAGGTGTGATGATCCGGTACAGGCAAGTTGTGGGGCCCAGTAAGGCCCCATCATGTAGGGTATTGGGTAGTATTGCCTCTGGGCTGGGGAACTCCCACCTGGTCAAAGGTGGGAGTCATGTGTGAGAAGACATTTGCCTCAGCCTGCCAAACAGTGGAGCTCAGAAGATGCCTGGGCCCCTTTTTGTTTTCAGAGCGGGTATCATGTAATGATTGCAAGCATGAACTTTGGATTCACTGCCTCAATTTGTGTTAGGGGTGTGACCTTGGGCGAGGCACCTGACCTCTGTGTGTTCCAGTTATGGTAGGAAAAGAGGATAAAATAGGCAGAGAGCGAAAGGATAGGACCTGAGGTACCCAGACGTGGAAAAACACATAATTTGGAACAATGCCCGATGTATCATACCACAGCAGCCCCCTCAGGCTTAAGGTTCCTCTTAAGAATGTAACTGACCCCACCTATTCCCCCTCAGGTTTCCCTCAGGCACCTGAGGAAAGACCTGGGTATGGCCCTAGACCACCCTTCATTCAATGGAAACGAGCCAATCAGGACCACCCAGCACCTAGAGCTATCCAGCCAATAAGGGTGGGACCCGAGAGGGAACAGGGGAGAAGGGGAGGGGAGGGGGGGGGCTAACCAAAACCTTATAGAACAAAGACACTTGCCTATTGTTGCGGACATTCCCCTTCTCCGCAAAGAGGTCTTCCCTACTATTCTCCCTTTCTAATCTTATACTCTAGTGAACTTTTGCCTGCTGCTCATTTTGTGTCCACCTCTTCGTTCTTCGAAGCGGCGGGACAATGAATCCCGGGTATTGTGGTAAAAAAAGTCCTGCAACACAGTCCCGTCCCTGTAAAATCAGTATAGTAGCCTTCACATCATGGAGTTGAAGGAGCTAAATGGGCCATGCCTGTAAAGCCCCTAGAGTGGCCCCCGGGCTCAGAGTCAAGGCTCAGCACAGTTCAGCCGAGGTTACCTTCATCCAGTCCACCCCTCTCATTCTGTGCAGGCACCGGGTCCTGAGAAGCAGAGACATGTACACGTGGCTGGTTAGAAGGCCAGGCCTTCCAGAAGGTCAGTCCTGCAAGGGCCCACTCAGAGCCCATCCCTGGCAGTTCCCACCTTCTCGGACAGATGAGGAAAGGGGCCGAGAGAGAGAGAGAGAGAGAGAGAGAATGACCTGTCCAGGGCACCCATCCTGGCTGGGGGTGCAGGGGGAGGCACTGGCCCTGCTCTTGTTGAGAGGAGAGTTGTATATGGTCTGCAGACAAGTCAGGAAAGACCTGGTCTCCCAGCAAGCTTGAGGAAGGGGTGGGGCTCTAGTGATGCTCTGGCGACACTCAGTTTTCACGAACTGAGTCACGGAACGGTGCCATCACGGGGCCTGCTGTGTAGGTGCTTTTCCCACTTAATTCTCACGGTCACCCTCTGCAGAAGCCCTCGTTAGGCCCATCGTGCAGATGACAGAACTGAGCCTCAGAGACATGCCTCAGCGATGCAATTAGGAAATGGTAGAACTGGGGTCCACACCTACCCTGTCTGATGCCACTCTTGTGCCCTCCCCCTTCTTCCCCTTCCCATCCTCCCCCTCCTCCTCCTCCTCTTCCTCCCCCTCTCTCCCTCTAGGGAAAATTCACCTCTGTGGGCTCCTTGATTGGCTATCCAATCTCTGCTTGCATCCCCCTGCAACTGGGAGCTCGTTCCCTCCCAGGACAGCCCTTTCAACTCCTCTGGGGAGAGTCTTTCGTCACCCAAAGCTGACCCTTCTCCCTCTCCATGGTTCTGCAGGCCTCCATACCACGCCCCCCCCCCCCAACTTCACCAGAGCCTGGCCACAGAATCTTCTCTGCTCCAGACCAGACATCCCTTACCTTGACTGCTCCTGTGTGTAATCAGGTTTCCCAGGTGAAATTCGTACAATAATAATTTCTTTCAAAAATCTCAGCACATCTAATTGGTTAGCTATTGTTTGAGAACCCTAAGGGAAGCCCTTCGGCATGGTGAGTGGCTGGTGTCTTGGGGGGAAATATTCAAATAACTGCATCAACCAGTTCCCCTATTGCCATCTAGCCATGGGGTCAGCATTATAGGGAGGGGAGTTGAGTCAGACACACAGAACTTTCAGGCTGGGAATGGTTGCTAACGGTATATTCTCCAAAGAGTACAAGAGATGGGAGGGTCACGTTGGACTTCCAGCAGACACATGGAAAATGGCGATGCAGAGGGCAAGATTACCTTTGATTTGCCCTTGATTCCATGCTTCTCTGACACATTTTTTCAGAGAAAAATGCCATTATTTTATTGGTATCCTGGATATTACTAAGAACCAGCCAGAACCAAGTGGAATTTATTCCAGGAATGCAAGTTTGGTTTAATATTAGAGAATCCATTGTGTTAGTTTGCTAGGGCTTCCATAGCAAAATTCCCCAAACTAGGACACTTAAACAGCAGAAATGTATTGTCTCACAGTTCTAGAGCCTAGAAGTCCAAGATCACGTGTCATCAGGGTTGGGACCTTCTGAGGGCTGTGAAGGAGAATCTATTCCATGCCTTCCTCCTAGCTTCAGGTGGCTTGCTGGCATTTCTCGTGTAGCCACAACACCCTGATCTATATGTTCACGTTCACATGTGTTCTCCCTTTGTGTGTATCCATCTCTGCGTCCAAATTTCCCCTTTTTATAGAGACACCAGTCATATTGGAGGAGGGCCCACTTTAATGACCTCCTTTCTTGATCACTTCTTTAAAGAACCCATTTCCAAGTAAGATTACATTCTGAGGTACTGGGGGTTAGACTTCAATGTCTTCTGGGGGACGCGAGTGAACCCATAATAAGCACGTGCCATATTAATGAATCTAAGAGGAAAACCATATGATATTCTCTATAGACGCCAAGAAAGCCTTTAACAAGATTCAACACCCATTCATGATAAAAATACTCAGCGACATAGGAAGTGAGGGATACTTTTTCAAATGATAAAATGTGGTTCTAAAGCCAGCATCTTATTTCATCAAAGAAACACTAAAAGCATTTCCATGAAGATGAGGAAGCAGGCAAGAATGGCCACTCACTCCACCACTATTCCACATTGTACTAGAGGTATTGGCCAATGCAATTAGACAAGATAAATCAATTGGAGGCCTGACAATAAGTAAAGAAGAAACAAAACTACCTGAAAAACCACAGAGAAGCAATGACAAAACTAATTCAAGCAGTAAAAGAGTTCAGTAAAGTAGCAGGATGTAAGTTAAAATATAAAATTCAATAGCTTTTATATATACAAACAATAAACAGAGGTCCTAAGGGGAGAGAAAACCCTATTTGTGATAACAACAACAAAAAAGATTAAATGCTTAGGAGCAAATTTAATTAGAAATGTATAAGACCCATAGGAGGAAAAATTGAAACATTCTTGAAAGAAACTAAAGAAAAACAATTGAAAAGACATCCTCTGAGGGATGAGTCAACATCATAAAGATGTTAGTTCTCGCTATGTTAATTTGCAATTTCAATACAATCCCATTAAAAATAACGGCAAGCTATTTTATGAAGAGAGACGAGTTGATGCCAAAGGGCATATGAAAAATAAACACGCAACAATAGGCAAGAAAACACTGGGAAAGAAACACGGTAAGGGTTTACCAGACATTAAAAATGGAATTTCCAGGGCACCTGACTGGCTCAGTCAGTAGAGCGTGCGACTCGTGATCTCAGAGTTGTGAGTTCAAGCCCCACACTGGGTGTAGAGGCTATACTTAAGAAAAATGTGTACCAGACATTAAAACAACAAAAGCTTCTGTAATTAAAAATGGGTGGCACCGACACATGAATAGATAAATTGCAAAAGACTAAAAAATTTAGAAATAGACCCAAGTATATCATTATCCCAGTGATTTGAGATGCACCTTTGTTACATACTAAAGATAGACTTTCTCATAAATGATACTGGGTAGCCACGTGGAAAAAGGAAAAAAAATAGACCCATATGTTCCACCCAATAAAAAGAAACTACATGGTTTAGGGCTCTGAGTGTTAAACTGAAACCATACAAAGACTAGAAGGAAACATGGGTGACTTCCTCTTTAGGTGTCGTGTTGGGAAAGACTTTCTGATGATGTTTCAAATCCCAGAGGCCACAAAAGAAAATACTGACAAATTTGACTGCATGGAAGTTAAAAAAAAAACTTTGCCTGACACAAATCACCATAAACTAAATCCACAGACAAATGACTTCCTAGAAGAAAATATTCACAACATCATACCACAAACAAAAGGCAGACCTCCCTAATACGTAAGTAACTCTTCAAAATTGAGGTACAAAACCTAAAACCCAATAGTAAAATGAGGGGAAAGGCATGGCACACCATTGACCAAAAACGGTATAAAAATTGGCCCTCAGACAAATTGGCCCCTTGGAAAAAAACGTTCAAGGACACTGAAAATTAGAGAAAGGCAAATTAAAACAACTCTGAGAAAGATACCATTTCTCACCTATCAGACTGACAAAAAATGAAAAACATCACAACACATTCTGTTGGTGAGGCATTTGAATACATTTGAGTACATAGCTGGTCGGAATGCAAATTGGTGCAACCTTCTGGAAAGAAATTTAGCACTACCTAACAAAATTAAACATGTGCTTATGCTTTCCCCTGGCAATTCCACTTTTTGTTTTTGATGTGTATTTATTTTTTGAGAGAGAAAGAGACAGAGAGACAGAGACAGAGCATGAGCAGGGGAGGGGCACAGAGAGAGGGAAACACAGAATCTGAAACAGGCTCCTGGCTCTGAGATGTCAGCACAGAGCCCGATGCGGGGTTCAAACTCATGAACTGCGAGACGGTGACCTGAGCTGAAGCTGGATGCTTAACCGACTGAGCCACCCAGGCAGCAACCCCCTCCCAATTGTTTTAGTGTTTATTTATTTATTTATGTATTTTATTTTTTTAATGTTTACTTATTTTTGAGAGAGAGAGAAAGAGGCAGAGCGTGAGTGCGGGAGGGACAGAAAGAGAGGGAGACACAGAATCTGAAACAGGCTCCTGGCTCTGAGATGTCAGCCACAGAGCCCGATGCGGGGTTCAAACTCATGAACTGTGAGACGGTGACCTGAGCTGAAGTGAAGTTGGACGCTTAACCGACTTAGCCACCCAGGCGCCCCTGGCAATTCCACCTCTATGGATCTGCTTTGCAGATAAGCTTCCAGCAATGTGAAAACACATGTGCAAAAGGCTTTTTATTGAAGCATAATTTTTTACTGCAAAATCTTGGAAACAATCTATCATACATGGGGAGACTAGTTGAATAAATTACAGCCGAGCCATATGGAGACCTTTGCAGCTTTAAAAAAATAATAAAATAAAATAAAATAAAATAAAATAAAATAAAATAAAATAAAATAACTGAGGAAGATTTCTGAATCGATGTGGCATCAATTCCAGACACATTATTAAGTGTCAGGGGAGGGGGAGGCAAAGGCCCAAAGCGCGTCAATATAGTATGCTGCTCTTCATGTCAGAAAGAAGAGAATATAAGAACACACAGAGGTATCTGCTCATCTGGGCAAAGGAAATATAGGAAGCACAGGTGAATCTTTGGAAGAGGCTGGTTCCTCCGGGGCAGGTGGAAAGAGGTGGAGAGAGTGAGGAGTGGAAATGGGAGAGCAGGGGCATGGAGAGACTGCTACATCTCCAAGTGTATCTTTTAAAATGTGTATTATTCTGGGGCGCCTGGGTGGTTCAGTCGGTTGAGCGTCGGACTTCAGCTCAGGTCATGATCTCACCGTCTGTGAGTTCGAGCCCCGCATCGGGCTCTGTGCTGACAGCTCGGAGCCTGGAGCCTGCTTCGGATTCTGTGTCTCCCTCTCTCTCTGTCCCTTCCCCACTCTCACTCTGTCTCTCTCTCTCTCTCTCTCTCTCTCAAAAATAAACATTAAAGGGGTGCCTGGGTGGCTCAGTCGGTTAAGCGTCCGACTTCAGCTCAGGTCAGATCTTGCAGTCCGTGAGTTCGAACCCCACATTGGGTTCTGGGCTGATGGCTCAGAACCTGGAGCCTGCTTTCGATTCTGTGTCTCCCTCTCTCTCTGCCCCTCCCCCGTTCATGCTCTGTCTCTCTCTGTCTCAAAAATAAATAAACGTTAAAAAAAATTAAAAATAAAAATAAACAGTAAAATATTTAAAAACAAAGAAATAAAATGTGTATTATTGAGATATAATTTACATACCATAAAATGCACCCTTTTGAGGGGTAAGTCAGTGGATTTTAGACTGTTTGCAAAATCGTGCAGCCCTCGCCATGATCTCGTTCCAGAATATTTTCATCATCCCATTCGTCGTCCCTCCCCTCAATGCCTGGCGACCCCTGATCTATTTTCCTGTCTCTGCAGATTTGCAGATCCATATAATTTGCAGATTTCATATAAATAGAATCATACAATATGTGGCTTTTGGTGCCTGGTTGCTTTCACCCAGCAGAACGCTGGCACGGTTCATCCGTGTTGTAGCGTGGATCAGCACACCCATTCCTTTTTATGGCTGGATAATATTCTGCTGTGATAATATTCTACCACGTTTTGCTCATCCATTCAGCTGTTGCTGGGCCTTTGGGATCTTTCCACTTTGGGGCTACTAAGGATAATGCTGCTACGGACATTCACGTATGAGGGCTTGTATGGACCCGTGTTTTCAATTCTTCCGGGTATATACCTGGGAATGGAATTATTGGGTCATAGAGTAACACCATGTGACATTTTTTGAGGAACTGCCAGACTGTTTCCCAAAAAGCCCAGAGCCCCCTTATGAGGACTGTGACCGTCCCCAAGCCCTGTGGAGTCACTGGGTTGGACCTGAACCAGGCTTCCTCTCTGTCCTGACAAGCACGCCCCCTCCCGTGCCCTCTCCTAACACTCCGAGGCTCTGAGCCCTGTCCCTTCCACCTGCCGCGACCTCTGGGCTCCCTCCACTCCTTTGTCCCTCCCAGGTCAGGCACTTCCTTGCTCCCCTGCTCCCCATCTCCTCACTCTCCCCAGCCCCCCTCCTGCCCCTCAGAGCCCTTTCCCTGCAGCCAAATGAACTTTCTGAAATACAAATCCAATCTCCTATCCTATTACTTCAAACTCTTGAGAGCAGGAGTAAAGAATAGAGGATGACATTTTACAGACTGATGTCATTTCTGGGTTCTCGGGAGCATCAGAATGAACCTTCCGGAAAGACCGCTCTCCTACCAGGAAAATTATGGTAATGAGCCTGTTCGTTAACTCAAAGGCCAGGCTGAGTCTAGACAGGAGGGAGGAGGAGGGTCACCAACACTACAGAATACTTCTGTAAATGACGGTCCCAGGGTGGAGAGGGGCCATCTCTAAAAACCGTTATGATTTGACTGAACGCCGAGAGATTGGCAGTCGCCCCTGGCAGCCTCGGGGTGGGAGTCCAGGTGGGGTTCTGGAACCGGATGGGTGGCGAGCCGGGAAGGGGACAGGGAAGGGGCAGCTCGAGGAAGCCGAGGTGGGCCTGACCTGCGAGCTCCCCCCTCACCTCCCGCCTCCCACTCCCAGGGCCACGGAGATGGGGGCGGCTGAGGAGGTTTTCCTCCCACTGAAGGCATGAAAGATGTCATGGCTGTGTGTGTTTGCGTGCACACAAAGTGCCGTCTGCCCCCTCCTCTCTGGAGCCCGAGCGCTAGCCTCTGGCTGGTGCAGCAGCAGCTCTGGAGTCTGGGTGTGGTTGGCATCGGGCATGGCGGTTAGGGCAGCGGTCAGGGCCCGGGAGTGGCGGGCAGGAGGTCTGAGCGGGTCATTCTCCTACCTGGGCCTCGGTCTCCACATCTGGCCAAGGGCGGTGGTAATAATCCCCGTTCCCTGGCTGACGTGAGGATGCAAGGCAGTCAGGGACTCAGAGGTGCTTTACAACATGCTGTCTCTCCACGTTAATTTACATACTAAAAAACATCGCAAAAACAGAGAGAGAGAGTGAGAAAGAATCTCAGGCAGGCTTGGCTTGGCGACATTAGCTCAGAGCCCGACATGGGGCTGGATCCCACTAACAACCTGATAACAACCTGAGCAGAAATCAAAAGTTGGGCGCCCAACTGATTGAGCCACCCAGGGGCGTCTAAAAAACAAAACCTCTTCAAATAATTTTTTTAAAATTTTCTCGCACATCTTTTAGAGTCATTCTTAGGTACCTTTTTATCTCTTCTTTTAAAAGATGCCTTTTCCTGAGGGGCCTGGGTGGCTCAATCGGTTAAACCTCTGACTTCGGCTCAGGTCATGGTCTTGGGGTTTCTGAGTTCCAGCCCCGCCTTGGGTTCTCTGCTGTCAGCACAGAACCCTCTTCAGATCCTCTGTTCCCCTCTCTCTCTGCCCCTCCCCTGCTGGTTCTCTCCCTCTCTCTCTCTCTCAAACTAAAAAAAAAAAAAAAAAAGAAAACTTTTCTTGACTGCTTACTACTACTGTATAGAAATTAAATTGATTTTTGTATGTCAATTTTGTATCTGGAAAACTTGGTGCTTTATCAAATTAATGTAATCAATTATATGTCGGATTTGTGTGTGTGTGTGTGTGTGTGTGTGTGTGTGTGTGTTTCGGTGAGTTTTCTCTGCATAGACTAATGGTTCTTAGTGTGGTATACTGCCCCCTGGTTGGGAGATTAGAAAATTTGTGAGGGTTTTGTTGTGCCCAAGAAATTACACATCACAATTCATATTATTTTATTTTAAAGTATTTTCTTTTATTAATCGCATATTAAAATTAAAGCATTATGTTGATTTTTTTGAAAACACACGTGTGACAGATTATATTATCCAAGAATTTCACTTCGGGATACGGAGGATGGCATTAATTTGTTACAGAATGGGGAATTTGGATCCGATAGGATTGCAAACCTCTGAGGTTTAATATTTTCTTTCTTTTTTCAAGTCATATTTTTGAATCCTTATCTTCCCTTGCTGTGCTCTCGAGATGTCTTGGACAATGTTGAACATTGTGGCGATAGTGGGCACATCTAGCCTTAGTCCAAATCGTAAAGGAAATGCTTTCACCTTTTACAAAGATTTTTTTTCTAATCACGAATAGATGTTGAATTGTATCATTTTATTCTCCTGCGTTGGAGATACATTTCTCTTGATGTGATATACCACACGGACACATATTTCTTTTTTATCCATACATTCTGATTGCTTTTTTCACTTTTATTTATTTATTTTTTATTTTAGAAAGAGAAAGAGAGCCTGAGCAGGGGAGAGAGGCAAAGGGAGAGAGAGAGAGAGAGAGAGAGAGAAAGAGAGAGAGAGAATCTTAAGCAGGCTCCACGCTCAGCACGGAGCCCAATGGGTGGACCCATCCCACAACCCTGGGATCACGACCTGAGCCAATGTCAAGAGTCCTTGGCTCAACTATTGAGCCACCCAGGCACCCCTTGATTGCTTTTCTAATACTAAATAAACCACTTGGAATTTCTGGGATAAACCCATCTAGATGCTGATATATTATGCTTTTTTTACATATCATCACGCTCTGTCTGATGGCATTTTATGTAGGATTCCGCATGTATGTTTGTGAGACAAGCCCATCATCTTCTCTGCTTATGTGGTCCTTGTCAATTAGCGCTGGCCATAACGGTCCGGTCGGGTCGGGTCGGTGGTTGGGAGCACAGGTCCCAGGACCCAGGTTTACACGTACCCAAGGACCTGCAGCCAGCCTGCGCGCAGAAAACGTGTGCGGGGCGCGCCCCCTGGTGGCTGTGGGTCGCAAGAGCCTGAGGAAACCAGCGGGGTGAGTGGCGCCCAGGTGGCTCTGAGGGCCAGGTGACACAGGTGGTGCCAGGGCTCTGCGGGCTGCTGCTTTTCGCTGCGCCTGATGACGAGAGCAGCTCAGCTTCAGAGACGGGGTGACCGGGACCCAGAGGGACACCTGGACCCAGACAGGGTGACCAGGACCCTGGAGGGGCACACAGCAGGCCCATAACTACAGAGTTCTAAACCTTCTGAGCTGTAAAGTTCCTGAATTGCAATGTCTTTACCTGTAAAGTGGAGATAATCCATCTGCTTGTCAGGGAAATGGGAGGAAGTCGTCAGGGCACAGAATTCAGACTTTCTAGAGAATAAGGAAGGTGTCTTCTCCTGGCCTCAGCATTCTCATTTTCTTGTCTGTTACAAGCTCTTGGTAAATGGGAGAAAGGAGAAGGGAATTCAGGATTAATGATAATTGTCTAGCACGAGAGTCTGCCCCGGGGAGGTCTGTGTGAAGGAAGCACATTTGCTCATCTATTAATTTTAGCTTATTATTTATTATTGTTCATTTATTCAACAAATATTTATTGGACACCATGGTGGGAAGAATAATGGTCCTAGTCCACGTTTTAATCCCGGGAGCTTATAAATAGGTTAGGTTAAGTAGGGACAGGGAAATAAGGTTGAGGGGGAATGAAGGTTGCTGATCAATTGATCTTAAGGCAGGAAGATAATCCTGGATTATCCAAGTGGGCCCAATGTCCTTAAAAGTGGAAGGAGGAGCAGGAGAGTTAGAGATGCAAGAATGCTGGTTTTGAGGATGGAGGAAGGGGCCTCTAGAAGTTGGAAAAGGCCAAGAAGCAGATTCTCCCCTAGAGCTCCAGTAAGGAATACAATCTTAATAACACCTTGATTTTTAACCCCATGAAGCTTGTGTTGGACTACAGAGCTGTAAGGCAATACATTTGCGTGGGTTTAAGTGCCCAGGTTTGTGGTAATTTGTCCCAGCGGCAGTGGGAAACTAATACAGCACTGTTCCAGGCACAGCAGCAGATGCTGGGGGTTCTGGGAATTCACAGAGCTATAACCAGGTAGGGCGAGGAGCTCTGTGCCCTGGGACTAGGAGGGGGTTGGGAAAGGCCTTTCCAAGGAAGTGACACTTTATCTTATATCTGAAGCTTATATCAAATGAAGCGAGAGTGGAAAAGTGTTTCAGGCAGGGGAACAGCTTGTTGGAAGGCCCAGGGGCCAGAGAGAGTACACAGAACCTCAAGAGGCCCCAGCAGAGTGGGGAGAAATCCAGGCGGAGAAGTCAAAGGAAAGCAGGTCAAACCGCCCGTCTCAGAAAGCATTTGCTTTGTATCTGAGGACAATAGGGCTGGATTTTGAGAGGGGGCCCAATTATGACCAGATCTGCCTTTTGGCTGCTGTAGGGTGGAGAGTGCATCCCTAGGTGGCCCTGGCTGAGGCCCACATAAGAGCTGGTGGGAACCCAGGCCATCTGGTGCCATGGAGAAGATGGACCGACAAGAACTGACTGGAGAGATATTTTGGAGGTAAGACCAACCTGGTGATTGACCGGATGGGGTAGGAGAGAGAAGGAGAGTTTGAGATGCAGCGCCCCCTTCCTGGCGTGGACAAGTCGAGAGATGACAGTGCCATTTGCTGAGATGGGAACATCGGGGGAGAGGCAGGCCTGAGGTGTGCCTGCCGCACATCCAAGCTGAGGTGACCACTGAGGCAGGTGGATACGCATCGGGAGCTGAGTGAAGGTCTGTTGGAGATTCAGGGTGGACTCCGGGTTGTTGCAGAGGGAAAAAGAGGTTTCTTAACCTCGGCACTAGGACATTTTGGGTAGAGCAGTCCTTCGTTTTGAGGTAGGCCTGGAGGGTTGTCCTCACCTGCAAGGTCAGAGCGGGGTCACGTGCCGATCCATGTTCCAATCCAGGGGAAAGGGAAGGGGAGCCCAGGTGCGGCAGGGTTCAAGTGCGGTCCTCATGGCGTCCACACCACATTCATCAAAGAGCCTGGTCACATGGCCATGCCCAAATGCCAGGGAGGCTGGGGAGTGTAGTCTAGGTGTGTGCCCAGGAGGGAGGGAGTAGCAGACTTTGGCAGACAGCTGGCAGCCTCCCCCGCAGGCATCCTGCATGACGCAAGAGACAGGGACGGTGGTGGTTCAAAGACACTTCCCGTAAAGGGATCGGTGCTTGTGCAGAAGCGCAGAGGGAGGACAGAAGCGAAGGGACAGCGTGAGTGGTTCCGCCCGGATGAGTCTGCCGGTGGGGAGGAACGGACCTTGTCCTAAGGGCAGGGAAGGCGTTTGGTCAGCCTCCTGACTTCCTATCTGGGCTCCTTCCTTCCTGAAGTCATTCCCTCTTGTCCGTCTCCCCCAGCTGGGACCTTGATACATGTTTCTGCCTCACCCTTAGGCCGTTTTCTTGATCCTCCTGCTTTGCCAGGATGACTGAAAGCTCCTGGAGATCACAGAGTCCCGATCACTGACCCCTCGGCCTCCTAACTGATATCCACGATTCCAGTCACCTCCGCACACTCCCTAACCGTTGTCCCTCAAGGCTACTAATCTGATCTCCCACCCCCAACACAGTTCTGTACGTCGCCCTCCACGGGCTTCCCAAATAGTGTCCAGATTCCCCTATCACTGTCTTGCATGGTTTCACCATTGCTGACCCCCACGCTGACGCCACCCTGAACCCCCCAGCCTGGTTCCCCAAGGCTGACCAACCCTCAGGCCCAGACACCGGCAGGGAGCCTGTCTCTGCCCTCTGGGTGGGAGGGCTGGTGGCGCTGGTGTGCATAGTCGAGACCACTAGAGGCGGCCATCAGCTGTGGTCGGTGGGCGTGGAGGGGACCACAATGGTGTGTTGACTGGGAATGACCACGTGGCCCTGGATCAGTCACTGTCCTCACTGAGCCGCGTGTCTACTCACTTGTCGAGGAACCGATGGACGTGACAGCTCGTGTATCGTACCCAAGAGGAGACATCGGACCCCGGCTCCTCGCCCCTCCCTTGTTCCACTGCCCACATGGACTCAGGGCAGGAGCGGGCCCCGGCAGGCTCCTAGAAGGGGCAGTGGAGCCGCGTTTGGAGGGGCAACTGACATCCCTTGCCCAGCGGGCTTCATTCCTAGCTGCACACTCGAATCACTCGAGGAAGTTAAAAAATACCTAGGTATCCGGGGACACCCGGCACCAACACAATCAGAGATTCTGGAGGTGGGGCCAGGAGCCAGGCTTTTGCACCACCCCCCCCCCCCCAGGTGATTCCAGTGTGCAGCTGGGGTTCGGGTGCACCGAGCTGGGTGGGATAGAAGGTATCCAGAGCAGGAAAGATGCGCTCTCAGCGCGGGACGCATCACGTGCGGGGGCTGCTCACCCTCCCCCAGTACGCCCCACCCGTCCTCAGGAGACCCTGTGATCCGGGCCACAGCTCAGCCCAGGGTTGTGCAGCGCCTTCCACATGAGCAGCATCTCGTAGGGCGCGAAACGGTGCACGAGCAGCAGCTGGCGGAACAGGCAGGGATCGAAGGAGGGCTGCCGGGCGCCGGGCAGCTGCACGCCGAAGGGCCGGATGCCCGCGTGGCCGCTGGGCACCAGGCCCGCGCGCTTCAGACACATGCCCATGTAGGCGTCATCGATGGGGAAGAGCGGGGTGTCGCGGGCGGCCGCGCGCAGGGCCCCGACCGTGCGGCTGGACAGGAGGAAGCCGCCGCCGCTGCAGTACACCGGGTAGGCCGGCCCGGGGAAGAGCTGCGGCGGCACGAAGTACTTGCTCCGGCTGTCGCGTATGGGCACCGAGCCGTCCATGAGCTGCCCGGCGAAGAGGTGGCGGTCGGGCCGCTGCGCCTCCAGGAAGCCGAGCACGTTGGCCGTGTGCACGAAGACGTCGTCGTCGCCGCTGAGCAGGAAGCGCGCGTGCGGGCAGCGCACGGCCAGCCAGTCGAGCAGGTGCACGTGCTTGAGCGTGAGGTTGAGGAAGGTGTCCGCGAAGGCCCACTGCAGCACGTCGCCGTGCTCGCGCGCCTCCAGCCCCACCAGCGCCTGCAGCCGCTCGGCGCGCTCGGCGTCCTCGGGCGGGCTCGTGCCCAGTAGGAAGAGGCGCCGCACCTGCCGCCCGCCATACAGGCGCTCCTGCCCCCAGGTGCGGCGGATGAGCTCGCGCCGCTCGTAGTTGGCGGGCGACGACTTGACCGCCAGCAGCAGGTAGACCCCGCGCCGGCCCGCGCACTTGGCGGGCGCGTCCCAGAGCAGGGGAAAGTGGCGGCAGTGGCGGTACCGCAGGAAGTCTTGGATGCGCTGCGGCAGCTGCTCGAAGTCGTCCGTGGCGTTGGCCGAGTCGTTGGCCACACACGGGCTGAACAGCCACGGCTGCGTGGCCACAGGAGCAGCAGGGGTGGCCTCGACAGATCCGTCCCACATGGTCTCCTGCGGGGACCTGGAGGCTTGGAGGAACCATAGGTGCAGGGCCAAGAAACTCACACCCACCAGAAAGAAGGTCAGAGTCTTAGGATTCATGGACCTGCGGCAGGGAAAAGCCATCTGTGGGGGAAACCGAGTCAGAGGTGAGCCAGGAGCCATCTTCGGCGTCAGCAGAAGGGCACCCTTGCCCCATCACGTCTCTCCCGGAACCAGCCCCTTCTCAACTTTGCTGCTACAAAGTTAAGGGGAAACCACAATTCAAGATTACCCCAAAGCATCTCACGTCTCCCACAGTCTGGAGTGTTCTGACCTTCAGAATCTCATTGTCTCCTGACATCCCCCCTGGCGAATCCACCCAGGCCCAGCGAACTCACGTCAAAGCCAAAATCTTCATCGTCCTGTGAATTCCTATCCTGCTTCCCTACCTCAGTAAATGGCATCACCGTCCACTCAGTTACTCCAGCCAGAAGCCCGGACTCTCCCCACCCTCAACTTATATCCAGACTCCATACCCTGGAATTTCTGCATCCAAATCTCTCCACCCTTATTCCCTCCTCTCTGTCCCAGTCAGCCCTGCCCCTCTCTGATTTATTTCCTCCTTTGCCACCTTAGTCAAGGAAGCCTGAGGTGACAGCAGTGGACTCAGACACACGTCAAATTCTGGCATCACCACTTAATGTGTCCTCTTGAACACGTCACTTCAGATCTCTAGGACTGAGTGTTCTCTGTAAGAAAGGGTTAGTAGATTCCTACTGTGCAGGGTTGTTGGGAGCATTAAATGAGCATAAAGTGGCCAGTCAGCGATATTATAACCTCTTTGGCATCCTCTGACCCCACTCCTTTTTTTTCTTCATGCTGGTATTATTTTCTGTTCCCTGAATATGCCAGGTCAGGCCGTCTTTTCTGTGTATCTAACTCCCCCCGCCTGCCCAGGGGCACTTCAAGCCCTGCTTTCATGAAGAACCCCTCAAGACAAATCCCAGATCACAGTAGCCTTTTTTGTATTTACTCCCTGCTAAATCCTGTCTCACCGGCTCCTGTCCTTGAAACACACTTGTCTCTGTTTAAGAGATGCCACTCCCTTCTGGCTTTCTGTCTCCTTCTTTCGCCACGTCTTTCGATTCCCTTTGGTCATTTCCTCCTCTTTCCACCTTTAAGAGTGGGAGGTCCCCAGGGTCCTGTCCTAGACGTCTCCTTTGCTTTAGGACCTCCAAGCTCCTGTGCCATATGTCCAACCAGCCACCTGTTACCAAGCACCTCTGTGTGGTGCTCCACGGCCACCCTGGGTGCAACCTCAGCTCTCATCTTCGTCCCCAGGATTGCTCCAGAGTGCCACAACCCACTGTGGTTTTTGTTCAGGCCCCAAACCGTGACCGACTCCTTCCTTTTCTTCATCCCTCCACCCAAGCCTGTTTGATTTTAACGCCTAAGTGTTTCATCAGCCTGTCCACTTCCATTCCCATTATCAACAGGCTAACCCGAAGTTCTGTCCACATGCTTTCTCGCTCTCAGCAGATCCTTCCTCCACAGTAGCTGGGGGTACCTGTGAATGTGCAGATTTCATGCCACTCCTCATGCTCTTTTCTTCAGCTTTCTGTCAGCCACCTGCCCTGGCCATCAGCCAAGTCACAGCCTTAGCTTGGCAAAGCTCTTTCTATCTCTTTCTACCTTGGAGCTCCCCTGCCTGGACGGACCCCCCCCCCCCTCCTTTGCCTGCTTAACACCTGCCCAGCCTCCTCAGCCTCTGGGTCCATTGAATAGGAATGTCCTTGGCTAGGCTTTAACGTCGCTCAAAGGAAACCAGAACATTATTTGTTTTAAAGTGTATCTTCTTTTGGGGTGCCCGGGGGTTGGTCTAGTTGGTTGAGCGTCCGACTCTTGATGTCAGCTCAGGTCATCATCTCACGGTCGTGAGATAGAGCCCCTCTCCCCCACTTGCTCTCTCTGCCTCTCTTTCAAATAAAATAAAATTATAAAAAAAGTGTATCTTCCTCCCTAGTCTGTAAGCATCTTGAGGGCAGGTATGACATCTGTGTTGTTCACCATGATGATTAAATGGCAATGTGTATAAAGAATTTGGCATGCTACTCGGCACATGGTAGGTGTTCAGCAGAGGTTACTTATTATGATTATCAGGGTGCCAGTCAATCTTTGTCGAACGGATAGTTTGCCAAAGCCCGTGCTCGACAAATATCTTCAGACTGAGTCATTTGCACGTCGTAGGTGTTACCGGATTGAATTGTGCTCTAGCGTTTGCGTCTTACATAGTCCCTGCACCACGTCTAGCGCGAGATGGGCACAAAGCAGGTGTTCGGTGAAATAACGGAGGTGCCAATAACTACCCAAAAAAGTGAGAGAACGCTGCAAAAGTGTGGGTGTCATCACTGAGTCCCACTGGAAATACTAGACGTAGGATCTTGTAGCTCCTACTGAATTCCTGCTTCAGTGTTTGATGCCCTGAGACGGGAGAGACAGTGAGATGGCCCAAGTCCATTTTGTCATCGCGATACGCTCAGTGGCTTATCCTGTTCCTGGCACATTTGTGGCAGGCGACACATTTTTCTTTTCAGTGAACGAAAGAATAAAAGAACGAATGAAAATAGACTTTGGAGCCTGAGGAGCTGGGCTTGAGCCGGCTGCTTCCACTAGCTGTGGGCCTTTGTGAGAGGTCGTTTCCTCAATTGAAAAATTGAGAAAGTTAACACCCGTCTCTCGGCGGCACAGCGAGCGAGAAAATAATATTACTGACGCCGAAGGGCCATACAAACGCTAGTTAAAAACAAAATTGGAAAAGCACTCCCCGTCTTTTTTCTCTCCGCCCAGAACCATTTCGCGAAAGAAAAAGTAATTCTCGTGTCAAGGAAACTTGCATTTACTTTGATAACGCTCATCCAGGAAGCTGAATCCTGGCCACTTTTCCATATGAGTAACGAGCAGGGTGGGCCGTAGTCTAATCCTGAGGGTGGCGCTGGTTTGCCACACCCTGTTCTTGGATGCGGCCGCTGTGAAACTTTGGGTGTCCCCTGTCGTTCTTTTTGCTGGACTTCCCCCCTTTTCTCAATGCGCTCTTCCAGGTCTCCTGGGGTGCTCCCACCTCAGGCTCTCAGGGGCTCTGCTGGCCCCGATCCCCTGTCTCTCAGGACTCAGCTCAAGTACTACCTCGTGCAGGAAACCTGGTACGACCAGCTCAGTGGAACATGTGTCCTTGTTACCATGGCTGCTGAGTGGCAAAGGTGGGAAAAGAGGACACACCTGCCACTTAGGTATCCCTTTAGAACCCCAGGTTCCTCATTTGTGGGAACGTGGGCAAGTTAATTTATCTTGGTGCCTCAGGGGGTGAAATGAGTTGATCCGTATAAGGCACTTTGACTTATACACGGTGTGCAGTAAATGGGGACTATAGTAATATTAGCAATTAACTAACACAAGAAAGTTTACTGAGCGGCGTAGGATTATCTGAAGTTCCTCTGTGACCCTCTCACCGCCTTTCTTTCTCCGTTTATTGCTCTACGCGTACGTTTGCTTTCCTTTGCAATGCCATTCACTCTGCCTGGGGTTCTCTTTATTTTCCCAGGAACAGGCAAAGTTCCTGTTGGTTATTCCCTCCTCTGGTTTGATGCCGAGACGGCTGAATGGAACACGGATCCTGGGTCATCCACCAGCCCCCTACCACCTTAAGGTATTCCTGGGGAATATATGCACAGCGGATATGGTAGGCAATCAGGCATGGAGCCCTAACTCGGAAGCTTTGTCCTGGTTCCTTCCCCTGCCCCTTCCTCCCTCTGGTTCTTGCTTCACCCTCTAGGGGGAGGGGTGTGAGGAGGGGAGAAAATGCACCTCCTTGCCGATGGGAAGCAGCCCAAGCCCCCGTCTTACCTTGAGTATCTGAGAGAGAAGAGACAGGAGCCGTCCCCAGACTGGGACTTACCTTTAACCCCTTCTTTTGCATGTGGAGGCCCAACCCCCAGGACTTTGGCTCAGTTCAGTGTTCTTGAATCTGACCAATCCATGACCTCCTTCCTCCTCCTTGGAGGGAGGGTGAAATAGGGGACAGCTATAAGCTTCCTTCCTACAGTGACTGCTTACCCTTTGCCGTGGAGCTAAATGCCATCTCTTCTGGTTTTTTTGACTCCACCCACGGCTGCCCTGCACGCTCCAGCAAATACCTGACTGAAATAATGCTGTATTGTGATGATCAGTGTTCCCTGCTGGACGGAGGGCAACTCCAGGGCCTGGGATCTGTTCTGTTAACATAGGATACGCTCTAAAGTCTTTGTTGAGTGAATTGTATGTAAAATGTCCGTACGGGCATATTTTCTAAACACATTAATGACATCCAAGCGTGCTGAATTGGGCAGATGGTCAAGGGCTTCATCCCGTTATCACTGTGAGTGGTCAGGAGAGAGGTGAATCGGCCTTGGACTTGGTCCTCAAGAGCTCACCGTCTCTTGGGAGAGCCAGATATTGAATACTTATAAAGGGATGTGGTGCATACAAAACACAGAGAGGAGACTTGGAGAAGGGAACCTGAGTGAGCCAAGAAGAGTTCACAGCAGAACTGGATTCTGTCAGTTATCTATTGCCGCGTAGCAAACCATCCCCAAACGTAATGGCTTGAAACAACCAGCATGTATGTTTTTCAGGATTCCTTGGGTTTCCTGGGAGGCTCTTGCGCAGGACCCGCCTGGGCTCTCTCATGTGGCTCTATTCAGTTAACTGGTAAGCTAGGGGCAGTGCTCAACTGGGACAGCTGGGCCTCGCTCTCCTTGTGCCTTTTCATCCTGGGCTGCCTCATGGCACGGTGGTCTCGGGGTTCCAAGATGGCGGAGGCAGAGGCGACAAGGCCTTGGAGGCCTGGGCTTCAGAATGTGCATCATGGCACTTCGTCCACATTCTGTTGGTCAAAGCAAGTCACAGGGCCAGCCCAGACACAAGGGATGAGGAGGAGCTCCAAAAATTGATGGCCGCCTTTAAGCTACCACGTGGGTTTTGAGATGGAAAGTTTTCCCAGCAGGCACCCTGAGGTGACGTGCAGAGGTGGGAACAAACGGGACTTGTCTGGGGAACATTCCAGGCTTAATGTGTGTGGAGGGGTAAATATTGAGAGTTGAAGATACAGAGATAGAAGTAGCCTGAGAAAGGCTTTGAACAGCGTACCTGGCGTTTTATCTTGATCCTTTGAAAGTTTTGGCAAGTCTCTGCTTTCCAGAGTCCATTACAGCAGCCCATATGGTGGCACAGTTGTTGGAGAGGGCAAGGCTGGAGGCAGGGACCCCGGAGGCAGATGGTGATCCACAGGACAGCGAGGCGTGGCCCCACCTGGATTGGGCAGGGGATGTCTTCGTAGATTGGTGCTTTATTGGATATTCTGTGAGAGTTCACCTCTCAGGCTCCTTGTCCTTTCTGCTAATTTAGAGGGCCCTGGGTCGGCGGGGAGCGGGGTGGGGGGGTGGTGCCTGGATGATAGAAGGGTGAGGGAACAAGGATGAGGGGGAAGTGAGTGGTGGGAGGAAGCTGGGGTCTCGGGTGTAGGTTTCAGTGGGGATGGTGAGAGTAGACTGAAGGAGGGAGTCCAGACTCCCTGGAAAGTTGCTGGCAGGTGAAGTCTGAAAGAGGATGGGAGCACCAATTAAATCTGGGGCACACGAGGCCAAGGGCACAACCCTAGAGAGGGGCCGACTGTATTTCTTCACACACTGAGCAACTCCTGTCCCACTCATGGCCAAGGGTCCAGGGCCTGGCATGGAGCAGCCGGCCATCCAGGTGAGCAGAATGACATAATTTTGTTAACTCATTTTCTTCAAGCCCCCTAAAAATGCATCTTTCCCCCGCAGCAGAAATGCCTTTGGGGGAGGTTTAGGAATGAATTAAAATGAGGAGAAAAGTTAAATGGGGGCAGGTTTATTGGAGTAAAATGAACAGACTTTAGGGCAGGCAACTATGAGCTCTCTAGGAAGGTTCTGGAGTGGCCAGCGAGGAGCCTAGTGAGATGTATCTAGTGGATGTGGGTGGCAGGGTGGCTTCAGAAAGATGTGAGCTGTTCAGAGAAAGAAGTAAAAGAGCCTAGGGGTGCCTGGGTGGCTCTGTCGCTTAAGCGTCCGACTTCGACTCAGGTCATGATCTCGCGGTCTGTGAGTTCGAGCCCCGGGTCGGGCTCTGTGCTGACAGCTTGGAGCCTGGAGCCTGCTTCGGATTCTGTGTTTCCCTCTCTCTCTGCCCCTCCCCCACTCATGTTCTGTCTTTCTCTCTCAAAAATAAAGATTAAAAAAAAAAAAATTAAAACAGCCTTAACTCCTTTCCAGCCCTCTTCTTTACAACGAAAGGTGGGTGTTTTAATCCAGTACAAGAAGTCCCAGTCTGGTACTTGCTGGGCCACACCCTAGCCTGAAAAAACGGGTGGGATAAGGCAGAGGAAACTGTCCCCACCTCCAAGACAAACAGGTTGTGTGAGCACAGCCTGGTACCTGACAACCAGGAAGGGGAGGAAAGCTGGATGGCCCCTTGTTCCAGGTTGAGCTGGTCGTGGGAGCGGGATCCAGAAGAGAGGTTGACTCCTCAAGGTCGTCCACAAGTTTTGAGGTACCCCTGGCAGGCCCAGGCCAGGCACTCTTACAAGGAAGGATCCTATTCAGAAAGCCCATTATAATTAGATTCATACTACACCATGGTGCTTAACCCTTCAGACAAAACTCTACGTTTTACAGCTATAGACTCCAGTGTTGAAAGTTAAGTGACTTGCCTACAGGCAGGCAGACACCTTCTGGGTGGGGGCCCGGGAGCCCACGCCAGGACTTTAGACACCACCAAGGACATGAAGAATGTAACTGCACCCTGTCAGGACTAATGCCAGTGGGCTCCCCTGGGAGCCTGCTGCCTCAGTGCAGGGTTGGGTCAGGACTGCCCCTGCCCTCTACCCCGCATGCCACATGGAGCACGCAGCTAGCCCTGCCAGCAGCCACAGCCGCCCCAGCCCGGCCTCTGGCATCCTGAGGAACTAGAACTTGGGCTCTCATCCCCGGATTCCCTTCCAAGTGAGTAGTGATTCTCTTTGGTTGGAGAGGTGCCCCTGTCCTTCCTAATCCCTCTACCTAATCCCTAAACAGTTTGGTTTCTAGGACTCAGTCTGAGATCCTCTTTTTCTCCTTCCGTGATCTCCCTCTCATGCCTTCAAATATCACGTGTGCCTTTGATTCCCAAAGTTGTCTTCAGCTCAGATCACTCAGCTGAGCTCCAGGTCCACAGCATCTTACTGCCTCTCAGTCCCAGACTTACTCGATAACTCACCCAATCCTGCCGCTTCCCATAGAACTCAGTTATATCTGCTCTTCCATACCTGTGCCCAGTGCCGCTCTTCACCACTACCTACTATTGGGACCACCGTGTTTTCTATCTGGTATCCCTGTGCTCACACTGGCTTTAAGTCCATTCTCCACCCTTTCAGGTGCTCTCCAAATTCAGGTTCTCAACGCAGCTTTGAAAGCCCTGTGTGACTTAATTCCTGCTCACCTCTCCAGACACTCACCTCCTGCTCCCTGCTGTGATCAGCCTGTCTTTCCTTTCCTAACTCCTCTTACCCTTCAGTCCTAACATAATGTTCCTCCTCAGGGACGTGTTCCTTACCCCAGTTCCCTAGTGCATACTCCCAAAGCTCTCTGTTCCCTCCCTCCGGGACACTCCTGGGCACGAGAGTATAGCTGCCTAGGGCAGGATTTATTCTCCACGTGCTCCTAGCACCTAACATGGACACAGCATTCCAAAGTTTGTGGAGTGGATGATGGCACAGTGCCCTTTGGTTCCCTCAAAGCAAGGTTCCAGAAATGAAACCTCTTTCTCTTTTTAAGCTTCCTCCACATTTGAGAATCAGCCCTATTTTGGGACTAGGCTGCCCTACCAGGTGAGATAGGTCCTGCTCTCTCTAGCACTTAGGTAGACCTATTCTGTGTTCCAGTCCAGGGCTGAAGCACGAGAGAAAGCTGGGAAAAAACAAAGCAAGGGAAACAAACCCACCCCAGTCAGCTCAATAAAAAGTCACTCAAATGGTGAATGCCTGTGTAGAGGTTATGTATGGCAGGGTGGCTTTAGAAAGTTGTGCACTGGGCTACCTGGGTTGCTCCATTGGTTAAGTGATTTTTGATTTCAGCTCAGGTCATGATGGAGGGGTCATGGGATCAAGCCCTGCTTAAGATTCTCTCTTCCTCTCCCTCTGCCCCTCTTCCCCCGCTCACTCTCTCTCTAAAAAAAAAAAAGAAAAAAAAAAAGGCTTGTACTGTTCTGAGGTGGAATAAAAGCAATCTCAACCCCTTTTCAGGCATCCCTTTTACAAAGCGGAGTCCAAATCACTTTGTAAATTCTCTTGTGTACCTGTTCCATCCTTGTTGATTCAGGTAAGGCTGTCCTTCCTGACACACAAGGGAGGAACTAGTTGGAGAATCTACCAGATGGTCAGCAGTGATTCAAACTACCCATTCTAGCCAGTCTGGCTAGGAAAGCTAATATTTGAAAAGTTATTGTTTGTAATACTAAGCGAGATGTGGGAAATTCTAGTTACGTTTTACATCTTGCAGATGGCACTTTAGCCATTGCCAAAGACAGAAGCCATAGGCATATGATGGCTCGTGTAGTACGTTTTTTTCTGTTTCTGCCCTGTTCCTCCTTGTTGTGTGAAGCTGGAAGGTTCACGTGTTTACTCTAGAGCTCCTAAAGTTGAGAATGCTGTGCATTTATAGATCATAAATGCTTTATTGAAAAGTTACTAGCTTTTGCTTTGCAAATCACCCAGGCTTGGAGTAGAAAGGTACTTCAATATAGTTCAAAACTAATGATAAAGATCCTTCCCACGAACAGGACTGCTGCTAGCCTATACAGATCATTTCACCTAGAAATCGGAAAAAGGTGTCCCAAGATACAATCCTACCAAGGCACATACCATGACAAGCTGAGCACAGGTTAGATTTCAGCTTCCACTAACCCCCCTCCTTCAAGTGCGTGCCTTGTGCAGTGCACAAACTGTACAACATGGTGGCCCTACCTTTATATAAATGGTGTATATTAATATAAACCAGGGATAAAACATTACCAGAAGTCTTATTCAAAACAGTATTATTTTTAATACTTTCACCTATAGAGAGGTAATTAATGAAATATAGCCTAGATTATAGCAGATTAGATAAAAATACACAGTTCTACTATCGTCTAGAAAAATGATTGCGGCACAGGCAAATCAAATGGAGAAAGTGAATAAGCAGATCTGAGATCACCTGAAAATGGTTAGTTCCTTGTATAGACTCAGTACAACCTATGTTTATTAAATAATTGCTAGTAGAACAGACATTTGCACCAAAATGAAACCAGGAACCCTTACATTAGCTTGAACAGTTTATCTGTTGGTCACATTAATGACTCAGAAATATTACAAGTATGGAAATGCTGGACAGTAAACAATGCCTGATCAGTACATTCAACAGAAATTGGCAATACCTATTAAAATAGACTCACTTGTTAATTGCTATTAAATAATTTAGCTCTAAAAAGAAAAGGCAAAAAGAAACAAGGACTAATTGTGGAAAGGACTTTGAACTTTTTCTTTTAGAAAGAAAAAAAAAAAAGAAGTACCCATGACTATGCACCTAGCATTGTTGGATTTTACAGTATGGAATGGAATTTCCTTCATAAAGAAAACAAAATCACGTAATTTTTTCCCCAAAGGTTTAGGCACTTTGCAGCAGGCTGTTGACAATCTAGTAAAACTGATATGAAGAAATGGTGTTAGAGTGTCAATATTTAAACACAAATGCTATTACTACATTCAACAAAGAAGTGAGAGAGGTCTTAAGTGCAGAACATATTTTCCTGCTGACAAATACACCAATCATCTTGCAGAGAAGTGTGGAGGCAAGCACTGTACTTCCGTTATGGAGTTCGTTTGCTGAAGGCCTAGAGAAGAGGGCAAAATCCCAGAACCAGATCGTGAATATTCGAGGCATTGCAGGCCACACACCTCTCTGTTGCTTATTCTTTTCCTTTTTGTATGTTTAAATAACACCGTCAAAATGTAAAAATCATTCTTACCTTGCAGGCCATACAACCGCAGACTGGATGGGTCTGTGGGCTATAGTTTGCCAATCCCTGGTCTAGAGCAAAATGGTCTCATAAAACATTTTGTTTTAGGTGCAGATGATCTCAGGATGACTATCTGCAGTGAACCATACTTATGTGCTTAAAGATTTGTCTAATAAATGTGCTCTGCTGCAACCTTAGTTACTTGGGCCAACTCAATGCAAAAGCGATGTTCTGCAGATCTGGCTTTGCCAGAAGTCTCAAATAAAGCTTCTTCTATGATAATTTTGTGAATATTCAAATTACCAGTGATGAAATCTAGTTCAAGTATCAACGTTGCACTCTAAAGCAATGGAGCAGGTCTTGTTGAGAAGGGGTGAAAAGGAACCGTGAGCAAAGTGTGACCTGTGGTTGGTGCTAGAATACCAACAGCTGCTGGCTGGGCTAAGTAGAGGGGGGCGATTTTAGGCCACCTGCAGACCGGTGGTTGAATTTTCTGAGTTTTTAGGGTTTTGTAGTAGGAAATATTCTCGTGATCATTTTCTGCCAATCAAAACAAGCAGTCATTTGCTGGATTTAATGATAAATGAAGGCCTTGTGAAATAACATTCACATTTAATGTGAATGAATTCATTAATGTGAAATAATTCAATTCACTATTTAAAGTGAATTAAAAATGGGGTCGGTATTGCAAATGGCCAAGTGGTGCGTCTGCAACGGCAGAAATCCTGTAGCTAATAATACTGCTTCATTTCCTCAGTGATCGGTCTTCTTAGCAGCTCTGATCGCCTGTCAGGGAAAGAATTGTTGCTTGATGGGACTGGCTATCCCTCACAGTTTCCACTTTCCCCTCAAGGGTGTCAAGGGTTTAGTATCTAGCGTCAAAGTTTGTGCTCTGAAGCCAGAGTTGTGTCTTCAGTTTGAATTCAAGTGAAGCCATTGTCTGCTTCTGAGTGTAGGTCAGTTCCAAATAAAATACTAAAACGTTAATTACAAAACATAAGTTTATCTACCTTTGACTTATTTTTACGGAAAGACCAAAGATGTTTTGGACCTGTTAATAAACATGTTCTTTCACCACATTAAGAAACTGTACCATAGAGTGTCACCTGGGTGGCTCAGTTGGTTGAGCATTCGACTCTTGATTTCGGCTCAGGTCACGATCTCACAGTTCATGGGCTCGAGCCCCATGTCAGGCTCTGTGCTGACAGTGCAGAGCCTGCTTGGGATTCTCTCTCTCCCTCTCTCTGCCCCTTTCCTGCTCTCACTCTCAAAGTAAATAAAATAAAAACTTAAAAAAAATAAATTGTATTATAAAGCAGCAGCTACCTCTGGAAGTTGAAGTGGTACATTCATAAATGTGCTAAATTACAGAATGCTGATATGTGGTAGTTCACAACTGTCAACTTCCTCATTTTCACTGGAAATTAAGGTTATTAGGGGCTAAGAATGCTAATCAATACATGTAAGTGAGAGTACTAGAAACAATAAAGAAGGGACGCATCTCGAAAGGCCTGAAAGGTATGAAAGATGTGTTTTGTTAAGAAAAAAAGGAAAGCAATTTTATCCTATAGTAGTTGCACAGAGGTTGTAAAAAGGCTGTTCCAGAATGAGGAAGGAAGAGGAAAGGACAAAATCCCGCATGGGCATAGAAAGCTGTAAAGGGTCTACAGAAGGGGGCAGGAGTGGAGGAGAGAAAAAAAAAAAAGCGGGGAATATCTTATTCATGTGGGTAAACTGGCTGATTGAATGCATTTATTTTTAATTTTTTTTTTTTAAGAAATGAGCCCAATAGTATATGGATGCAAAACTAGATGTTGAAATTCCTTCCTGAAAGGAAAAAGTTTCTTGGATTGTTGGAAATTTGTCAATGTCTTGGTAGAAAGTGATTAGTCACACCTCCAGTTATCTAAAGTGAATGTTACAGGGACGACTACATTTCCTTGTCAACTACATTATAAAGAACTCTTTATCAAATCTTTAACCATGGCCATTTAAAGCCTTTTGTCACTCACAGATATTGTTTTACAAAAAAAGACTGTCTCACGGACCCATGGTAAAGACTACAATAGGTACTTGGGGGTACAGGCTTCTGATGTCATTATTTAGGTAATTTTAAGATCATATCCCTGGACAAATGGTTTCTAGAACAAATAGAAAAGCTTGTGGATTCATAAAACTGCTAATCCCAAATCAAGAAACACCTGAAGTTATCACGTGAAACTGAGTACACTGATAAAGAATGATTATGATTTCTTCTGTGACCTTTGCTTAGAATATTGCTGGTTCTTTAATGTTTTTCATTTTTTTTTTTTTTTTGGTTTCAGAAACCCTTTCTGTTAAATGATCTATATACCACACAGCAGTTCAGTAGATTACGTCTTTGTAAACAAAAACAAACATTTATCTTTTCTCCCTGCCTCATCCGTCCAGAGTTTGGAAACTCTTACTGAATGTTATTTTCATGGCAGTATTTGAATGTTCAGTAAGAATTTGTTCTCTTTATAACAAGAGACAATTTGAAACACTGGTTATATTAGGCTTTGACTGGAATGTCATATTTGAGAATGGTGTGCATAGAATCAGAGATGACCAGTTTTAAGAACTAAGGTGGACTTTAAGGAGCCAGAGCTTATAAAGCCTTCCTGGACAACCTGCCTGGCTTACAGGATTCCCAGCCTTCCAGGTGAGTAAGGAAGGATACTTCCTGGCAGGCCCAGAAATTTAGGATATTTTGGGGATCCTGAGAAGGAATTCACCCAAATCTGTAGTGAAGTCTGATGGTGAGTTCTCCCAGCCTTGAGGCTTTTATTTTTTTAATGTTGATTTTATTTTTGAGAGACAGAGCATGAGCAGGGGAGGGGCAGAGAGAGAGGGGGACACAACCCGAAGCAGGCTCCAGGCTCTGAGCTGTTAGCACCAAGCCTGACGCAGGGCTCGAACCCACGAACTGTGAGACAACCTGAAGATTGTGAGATAACCTGAGCCACCCAGGCACCCCTAGCTTTGAGGCTTTTAAAAGTCCAATCTGAGATCCCTAATAAAAGTTCCAGCCAAACAAACTTAAAAAGGACTATGACGTCAATTACTACTCTTGCTACACTTACAACCAGGTCAAATTTGATAAGACTAGACTTGCTACAAACAAAAACAGTCTTACCTTGATTATCTTTGATGAAAATGGGGGTAATTTTAGGTTTCAATGGAAAACTATAACCCACCATTGTGGATTATCAGATTCTAGTCCTGTTCATTCTCTTTGAGCTATTTTCACCTCTTTGTAAGCTGGATCATGCCACCTTGTGTATTTTGTCAGTAAATAACTTTTCCAATTTTCTTCCACCCTCCTGATTCGGCACCGATAGGTGCCCATTTCCTTAAGCCCTGCAAGCTGAAGGGAACTTCAAAGGATTTATCACAACGGTTTGGGCCGCTCAGGAAGTTCACCAGAACACGGTCGTCTGAGCTGCAGGAAATACCCATGACTGTGAGACTGCCACTGCCGTTCTGACTCTGCCTTTTAAAGACACTTCAAGACCAGTGTTTAGAAATCCTTTTGACTGCCTGTCCTCTGCACTCAAACTGAGTTTATAATCTGCTCGAACTACTAATTTTTGTTTTTCCTTTTCTTTCTCCATGAATCTATGCCTTCTTTCCCTTTGCAGATCTCCTGCCTCCCAACTTCTAACCTGAATCTTCTCTCCACAGCCACCATCTCAGCTTCTGGCCCTTGACACATCTTGGGAAGTCTTAGGGGAAATAAAGGAAGTCTAAGATGTGGGGAGGGAGGACGTACCACTGTGGCATAACAATTATTTTGTGCTAACGGCATTTGAGAATCAACAGATATAGGAAGAGGCTTTTTTCCCTGAACTCCCTTTTTATCTGCCTAAAAGCAGAACCTCCCCCAAAGAACTCAACTGTTGTAGTTTTGACTCTGGCATCACAAATGAGCAGACATTGTCACAAAACTATCCAATCTCCCATCTGTTCTCCTAAGGGCCCGTTTATCCATTCTGAACATCATTTGTTTTCCCCTCAGTGCCCTCTCTTTCCCTCCCCTCCCCTTATTAAGATGGTATATAAGCCCCAGATCCTGCCTCCGGCCCCACCTTTCTCTGAATGCTCTGTGTCATGTGAATAAAAATCTACATTTTCTCTTGCTCATCTCTCATTTGTCAGTTTAATTCACAGGCCCTCAACTACTGAATCTAAGAGGGTAAAGGAGAGATTTTTCCTCCCCACCAGGAGACATTGTTAAGTCCAGCAGCATGCTCACAGGAACCCCAGCAAAACTGGCAATTTCTCATCTAGCAACTACAATTAGACATTTAAAAGTTTCCTTATTCTTGAAGTGCAAGAGTTTAAAAAACAGCATTGAAGTTTTCCATTCAGATGGGCCATGACTATTTTTTTTTCATTTTATAGCCCTCGCTACAAAGGCGTTTAACCACTTTTAGCCAAATTTTAGTCATTATTTTCAAATGTTTACAGCACAGTGAGTAAGCTGTAATTTTAGACACTGAAAAACAAGACAAACTCATGCAATCGAACTAATTACATTATGGCACCGATAAGAGGCAAAATGTAAAACAGAGGTAGATCTGCAAATTGCCACACAGTTTGCAAGTTCCAATTATAACTGACTCTCTTTGAAACATCAGTTTTATATAAATATTTATCCAGTAGCACATCATAAACCACAGGGTTATAATAATTTCTTTTGCCATGTAAACGTGCAACTGAGAGTTAAAACTATTAAAACTTTGCAACACATGATTCTTTTTTCTTTTCAAGAGCAAAGTAATATGGAACCCATACGACTCATAAGAAAACCTTAAAACTAAATTATTACACTTTAAGGGGCACTGGCTAAATTCTGAAGGAGTAGGCATTAAAACAGAACTTAGTTTTGGGGCACCTGGTTGGCTCAGTCAGTAGAGCATGTGACTCTTGATCTTGGGGTTGTATGTTTGAGCCTCATGTTGGGTGTAGAGATTATTAAAAATCAAATCTTAAATAGAATATAGTTTTTTGGGGTTTTTTTTTTTTGGCATGTAAAGATTTTCATGCAAAGTTTTTGGTCTCTTGATTTTGACTCTGACCTCTTTATCTTTAGTATTGATGGGGGAGCATGAGGCAAGCTGAGGGCAAAATACAGGCTGGCACACCACCCCCCTCCCCCCACCAGGTGGAATGTGTGATAGTCCTCGGATACTCCTGGCTACCCAAGAACAAAGGAAAGGGGTTTAAATGCTTGCCATGGTAACGTGGGAAACTAAGGCAAATGAAAAATTAAATTCCCTTACTGCCTACAGCCCACTGACAAGTCCTTGAGACCAGCAGAGTGACCTCCCTCTAGCTCAGCTGCCTCAAGGATGACACTTTGCTGGGGGCAAAAGACAGACAACCTTGGCTTAACATTATCCCAACCTCGAGGATCCTATAAGTCAACTTCCTTTATCTCAACTCTCCCAAGATATACGCTGGAGATCATACTCCAAGTTTATGGGCCCTCGATATACATCTAAAGGGTCTCATGACTGAGGGTTTATGAAGTGGTAATAAGTGGCATTTCCCTAGCAACAGCTAGCCCCTCAAGATCCTGGAAACCTTGCTTCCAAAATTCCTTAGAGGCTTACTCTATCCCTGACCCCCTCCCAACCTGAGGGTATATAATGAGTTACCTATTATGACCCCATGAAGCTCTTCCTGCCCATGGGTCCTGTCTCCTTGTTTTAATAAAATCACCTTTGCACCAAAGGCGTCTTCAAGAATTCTTTCTTGTCGGCTCTAGACTACCCCACCATCACCCCAAAACTTCATCAGTATAAGTAAAACATTCTTAGTGTAAGGAAAGACTAGTTTAATGGTCCTGGAAACTGTGCATTTAGGGTAAACCATAATATTTTATCTGATTCTACTAAACCAAATACACTACTTGAGGTTCTCATTTGTAAATTAATCAAAAACAAATGTTTGTCATCAATTTATCCCCAATCATCAATTTATACAATATCGCAAAGATAAAAGAGATCACTTCAGGTGTTGGCAATGTTTTCATGAAAGCACCACGGTGGGGAGGGGTGGGTGGAGTGACCAACCAGATTAGGACAACCACCTTTCATTTAGTTTTTCCTTGAAAAAAAGTCAAATTGCTTTCAATTTTCTGGAGTGAAAATGGCAGGATATTAAGATACACAGGCCAACTGCTGCTTTCATATCCTCATAAGATACTAGTATTTTCTAAAATGTAATTTGCTACAGGGCTCACAGAGGAGCACCTTTCACATCAGATATGTTTGCTCAGCAGGAAATCGGTTTTTGTATACTCTAGTTTAGGAAGTCTGCCAAGGAAGTAAAGGGAACCCAACCCTACAATGCCTACCTGGAATCCTAGAAGAGAAAAATAAAGCCATTCAAATAAAGTTGATTTAGCAATACCCTGAAGGTCAGCAGTATTTCCATAATACTCGCTATGGCACAGAAAAGAAGTCTTGAGTGTGCTAATACTTAGGCTGCTAGAAAGAGAGCCGTATGTGAGGCACAGGCGAACTTGGGAGAGTTAGAGCCTGGATTCAGTCTCTGCTTTCTGCTCAACACTTCTAAAATGCTTTCTGCTTCCATGCCAGCTGTTTTCACAGCAGAGACAAGGGTCTCTGAACAAGTGGCCACAGCGTTACAAGTCACCCAGTGGTGCCCGTGCTTCTCCACGGAGGTGCTGGACAACTTCATTCAGCAAGTGACTACAGGGGGTGGTGGCTGAAGTGTTTGTTCAGCAAACTGCTGGAAAGGGCTTGGGTATCAGTGGGGGCTCTCCACACCTTGTCTGTGATATGCACAGCCTCAGTCTCCCTGCGCCTGGCTGCGCTATCAAGAAGGCTGTGCCTTTGTTGCCATACATAGATTCTTTACACAGAAGTGTAGCTTGAGTGAAAAGTACAAAAGACAATGGTGTGAAACAAATGAACCTATTTGAAAAATGTAAGATGGCTGATAGCCTAGGTAGCTGCACATGAAATGTAGTCAGAAGTCAGAATCTTATGGCGAAAGAACAGTCTTACGGGCTGTGTATTAGAACTGCTTAGTTTTAGGTTTTCTTAAGGCACAACCAAAGTTCTTTAGATTTATTTTGGCAAGTGCTTTTCTTGCTGGAGGATCATAAAAGTAGGCAGAAGTTTATGCCTAATGGCGTGTTGGCATGCTTTGGTAAGGAAAATAGTTCTTGGACTAAAACTAAGGCCAGAAGGTGAAGAACAACAAAATCTGTACTGGTTTTAAATTTGTACAAAGGCGACTTACTGGATACTGGGAAAATGACAGGAGTGTTTTTATACCTTTGCAGAGAAAAAAATGATTTTCCTTTTGAAGCTGTAGCTTCAGGATTTAATCTGGGTCAATGTCACCAAGCGGTAAAAACAATCTGGGTTTTATAATAAAGTCGCAAAAATGCCAAGTGGTACAGAGCTACCAATACGGTGATACCTCAGGCAAAGGGGTCAAATAAGGTTTTACTCCAGATCGGTGTTATGTTTGTGAAATGTAATTCAATTTGTTATACATCTGAACCCAAATCAGAACTAGCTGCTTTGTGATGATATTTCACTGCCATTTTTTTAGTATTTTAATTTTGGGGAGTTCGTTCAAGTAAGTGAGAGCCATTCTCAACTCTTGTATCTATTTCCTTCAACAAATGAAGGGGCAGGCATTCTAATAAGCTTTATGTAAATAGGATCCTGATCATTTTAGCTCTAGTTAACCTGATACATTTCCCTGGGCATAACCAAGGCCCCTCTGAAAACTGGAAAATATGGCATAGTTTAAAAAGAGTGTAACAAGCAACATTCACTGGTAACTTCAAATAAGTTCCGTCAAGAGGGTGGAATATTGGCAGGCCAGACCACCAATCACGTTTGCCTAGCCATAAAACCAGTGACAACTTAAAGATCTGCAAAGATCAAAGAAAACAGAGAAACCACCTTTAACTAACAGCCTGGAGGCACAACATCCCACAGGTGTCCTTGTGGTCTTTGCAAACTCTACAAGGTGACCCACTCAACTCCGATTGGCAGTGGCCACACACAGACACCCCAGAACCCACTGCAAATCTGGGTTATGGCAAGTAGGGAACCGAGTGGCCAGTTGGAGCTTGCTTATGACATGCTGACTAGCACAAGGGCAGACCGTGAGGAACTACCAGAATCCCACAGATAGCTCTTTTTCACCTTGGAAAACCATTCATGAGGTTACTACGACAAGAACACAAATCAAGGCTGACACGGCCAGCTCCACAGCTGGCCATCTGGGTATGGGGTTTTGCCAATACTTAGCTGACTGTTTGGATCATTTAATCAAATATTAAGCAAAGTATAATTTACATGCAACCCTTGTCAAAAAAGGGAAAAAGGTTAAATTTCCTATGATCAGCACAAACTGTTAACCTGTTAAGAAAAGCCTCATTTTTCCAGCATTCAACTATATATACACACATCATGTCTGTTTCTTTTTAAACATCTTAGGGTGAGGGTGAGGAGGAGAAGGGACAAATGAGATAAAGACGCGAGCTCAACATCCAACAAGACTATTCCTTATTCTCTGTGTGACTGGCAGCATTAGTTAGAAAGTCACTCCTTTGCTGTGATGGTCATGATATATTTGAATGTGTAGATCTTTAAGGATTTCCTTATTCATTTGGCCAGGCCTATGGTAGATGCTTTGTTTGTTTTCCTGGAATAATTCATCAGTGCTTCCTGAGAGGCTCAAACAGGATTACTGGCCAGATTCCGAAGAGAAACTGTTTGGAAACAAGTTAGGACAAAATGAAAGAAAGTAACTGTTCCATGTTACCCCTGAAAAAAGAACCTATGTGCTATTACTACAGTGCTTCAGTGTGTCATAGGTTTGCTACCAACTGTCCTGAGTAGCCTGAGTCCAGCATATTCTTTTCCGAGTTGCACCAGATCTCAGAAATGATTTTTATTTAACTTATTTAAATGGATGAAGTTTCTACTTTGTCAGGCATGGAGCAGGGCACTGAAATCATCTCAGATCTTTAAAACACTCTGTAATGTAGCTATTAACAGCTCCATTTTATTGTTGAAAAAAACTAAGGCTTAGAGACAACAGACGTGTCCAAGGTCATAGAGCAGTACGTGGAAGGCCTAAGATTCAAGGGCATCTGGTTCCAAAGCCTGTACTCTCTCTACTACCTTTCCACCCACTTGCTTCTCCCATCTCTGTCCCATCCTCCCAATACCCTCCCCTGCCCCAACATGCATGCACGCACGCACACACACCCCTAGGAAGGGAGCATACCTTCACTTTTGGCCTGTATTTCAGGTAAAGAGTTCTTGTATACAAACTGAAAGAAAAGGGGAGGGGGAAAAGCTCTTCAGATTAATATTTAATTCATGCAAACTGGCTTACTGACAAATTTAACCATAGTGCCTCTGTACATACAAAGAAAAAGCAACATTGGTAGATTCTTTTGTTCATTTAGCAACCATTTTTTTCGAGCACCTACTCTATGCAGAACACTTGGCAAGATACTAAGGAAGACAGAGAAATGATCACTCTCAGACTGTGACCTCAAGATGTTTGTAGTTTAGCAGGGAGCATTCAGCTCATGCTTGATGATTCATATCATAATTGCCAGCTTCATCTCTGAAGATATATGGTAGCCAGGATTAAAGGAGAGTATTCTTAGAATATTTTGGAAGTGGTTATATCAGCTCTAAGAGGATTACAATACAGGTATGAAATAATCAGGAAGGTAACAGAAAGCCTTCCTCATAGTAGCCTTTAAAATAAGTAACATCTGGGGGTGCCTGGGTGGCTCAGTCAGTTAAGCATTGGACATCAGCTCAGGTCATGATCTTGCAGTCCGTGAGTTCGAGCCCCATGTTGGACTCTGTGCTGTCATTTCAGAGCCTGGAGCCTGCTTCGGATTCTGTGTCTCTCTCTGTCCCTCCCCAGCTCATGCTCTGTCTCTTGCAAAAATAAATAAACATTAAAAATTTTTTTGAAATATCTAAAATAAGTAACAGCTGAAAATGAGATTGGATTTTTTTTTTTTAATTTTAAATTTTTGTAGAGAGAGCATGAGTGGGGAGAAGGTCAAAGGAGGAGAGAGAGAATCTTAAGCAGGTTCCATGCTCAGTGTGGAGCCCAATGCAGAACTTAATCCCACAACCCTGGGATCATGACCTGAGCCGAAATCAAGAGTGGTTGTGCTCAACGGACTGAGCCACCCTGGTGCCCCAAGAAGTTTGGATATTTAAGCCTCAGTTATGGAAATTTTGATTCTATGGCTATGTCATTGAATGAAGCATGCAAATAATATTTCAGAGGGATGACTTGAGAATGTAATAATATAACACATGTGCCCTTTAAGACTACTGTACATGTGTTTATTTCAAAGAGTTGACACAGTGAAGTAAAAATATCTGAGATCAAATCGTTGCTCCATCACTTTATAACTGTGTAACAATGTTGAGCCACATTATTTACTTGCTGTATACAGTCTTGGGGCACCTGGGTGGCTCAGCTGGTCGAGTGTCTGACTTCAGCTCAGGTGATGATCTCATGGCTCCGTGAGTTCGAGCCCCGCGTCGGCCTCTGTGCTGACAGCTCAGAGCCTGGAGCCTGCTTCGGATTCTGTGTCTTCCTCCCTCTCTCTCTCACCTTCCTCTGCCTGTTTTTTTTCTCTCTCTCTCTCAAAAATAAATATCCACACTTATTTTATTTTAGTTATTTAGGATGAAATATGTCTAAAACATATTCTATCTTCCCTGCCTCCTTAAAAAAAAAAAAAATCAAAGTAGGGATGCCTGGGTGGCTCAGTTGGTTAAACATCCAACTCTTGATTTCGGCTCAGGTCATGATCTCATGGTTTGTGAGTTCGAGCTCCGCATTGGGCTCTACACTGACAGCATGGAGCCTGCTTAAAATTCTTTCTCTCTCCCTCTCTCTGCCCCTGCCCTCCCCTGCTCTCTCTCTCTCTCTCAAAATAAATAAATAAACTTCAAAAAAAAGTCAAAGTAAAACATTTTAACATTAACGTAAAACAAAACAAAAAAAAGTCAAAACCTGCCACCAAATACAGTCAAAATGCTTCCTTTTTTTCTGTATTTACTTTAACCTTTGTCCCCACACAAATTAACTTTTACACACGGTTAATAATTACCTATATATGATTTTAGTTTGTTTCACTTAAAAATCCAAGTAATCCTAATATCTTTCTATGTTGCTATAGAATTTTCATATTTATAATTAAAAAAAATTTTTTTTAACATTTATTTATTTTTGAGACAGAGAGAGACAGAGCATGAACGGGGGAGGGTCAGAGAGAGGGAGACACAGAATCCGAAACAGGCTCCAGGCTCTGAGCGGTCAGCACAGAGCCCAACGTGGGGCTCGAACTCACGGGCTGTGAGATCATGACGTGAGCCGAAGTTGGCTGCTTAACCGACTGAGCCACCCAGGCGCCCCTCATATTTATAATTTTAAATAGCTGAATAAAAGATATACTATAATTTACTTTAAAATTCTACCTTATTGGATAGTGTGTTTTATTTTTCTTCTACTATTATTGTTGCTTTGCTAATTAAGTAACACTGTGATAAACATATTTGGGTTTACACACACATTTTCATTTTTCTGGGTTATTTCTTTAGGATAAGTTCTAAGGAATAGAATACCTGGGATAAAAAATATAAAATAAATATTTTATTTTCGCAAACACATACAGTGTTGAATTCCTTTCCAAATGGGTTACATCAGTTTACACTGACAAGTAATACATGATCATGCCATTTCACTGCAACTAAAGAATACAGGAGGGAATTTCAAAATACTATAGAGCTCACTTAATAGATATAAAAAATATCTTCATTGTTGGGGTGCCCAGGTGGCTCAGTCGGTTAAGTGTCCGACTTCAGCTCAGGTCATGATCTCACGGGTCATGAGTTTGAGCCCTGCACTGGGGTCTGTGCTGACAGCTCAGAGTCTGGAGCCTATTTCTCTCTCAAATATACAATAAACATTAAATACACACACACACACACACACACACACACACACACACACACACATATATATGCACACACATATATATATACACACACACACATGCGCATATATATGTATATATATATCATTGCTTTATTTTTAAATTATTATTTTTTCTTTTAAAAAACTTTTTAATGTTTATTTATTTTTGAGAGAGAGTGTGCACAAGGAGGCGGGGGAGAAGCAGAGAGAGAGGGAGACACAGAATCCTAAGCAGGTTCCGGGCTCTGAGCTGTCAGCACAGAGCCTGATGTGGGGCTCGAACTCATGATCTGTGAGATCATGACATGAGCCGAAGTCGGATGCTTAACCGACAGAACCACCTGGGCACCACTAAATGATTATTTTTAAAAAGGTAATACAATCATTTGGTGAAAAATCTGAACAGTACTAAAGAGTAAACAGGAAAAAGAGGGTCTGTCTCCTAGCTGTGACCTGCCACCCAGAGATAACTGCTGGTACCTACTGGTTAACATACCCTTACAAAGACAGTAAGCATTTATAAGCATATATGTATATTTAGTCCATATATGTATTTTTATTCACAAAAATGGATAACCTACTGTTTTAGAAGGCATTTTTTGATTACCAGTTAGATGATCAGTTTTCTCTTGGCTTATTTATACTACAAATATCTCAAAACAAAACAAAACCATGATCTGGAGGCCTTCCTCTTTTTTAATTTTTTAAATTTAAAAATAGCTTCAAACTTCTAGGAAAGTTGCAAGATTGGTCTGAAGAATTCCTGTATCCCCTTCTCCCAGATGACCCAATTGCTATCATTTAACCACATTTGTTTTACACACACACACACACACACACACAAATGCACCTATGATCAAGTGTATAAACATATCCTATAGAGTCGCTGTATGACATGATGCCCATCACCTAAATATTCTAATGTGTACCACCATAAAACAAGGACGGTCTCCTAAATTACAATACAACCCTCCCAGTCAGGAAATTAACATTAATACAAGGCTAACATCCAACTCAAGAATTCATTCCAATTTTGCTGATTGTCCCAATAATTTCTTTCTTCCTTTCTGATCCAGGTTGCTGTACACAAACATGAATTGCATTTAGTTTTCATGTCTTAAAAATCTTTTTATAGCTAGAACAGTTCTTCAGTCTTTCTTTGTCTCACAAACTTGACAGTCTTACAAAGTATAAGACTTTCATTCTGTAGAAGGACCTGCATCATAGGCCCAGCAATATTTCCTCATACCCAGACCCAAGCCAGGCTTTTTTGGCAGGAACACTACAGAAATGACCTGAGCTCATTTCAGTGCCTTGTATCAGGAGACATACTCTAATGACTTGCTCCATCATGGGTGATGTTAACTTAAATGCATGGTCAAGGTGGCTGCTACCAATTTTCTTCACTGTAAAGTAACCATTTTCCCCTTTGTATTAGTATTTCATGGGGAGATATTCTAAATTACACAAATATGTGTTCCTCATCCTACTCCCACTTGTCAGCCAGAGCATCCATTGATAACTTATACCTATCAACTATCCCTAAGATAGTTGCCAAATGGTGATCGTTCGTGTCCATTGGTCCTTCTACATTTGTTAGTTAGCATTTTTTTGTAAGGAAGAGCTTTCCCTTCTCGTTCATTCATATTCGTATGTACTCACAGATTCTCATTTTATTCCATGGGTGTAACTTGAAACTCTTGCTATTTAATTTTAACATTCAAACTATCTCAGGTTTAACAGGCCAAAGCTTGCTTGCCTTTCAGCCTTCACAGGGTTCACAGAGCTAGGCAATGCATGTATGTGTAAACATATGTATACATATATAATCTATACAACACATACACATCCAACTTGTTCCGTATCTGTGTGAACATGTGTGTGTCACATACTCCTGAGTTCATACTAATACTAATTCCAATCTAACCCCCTCAAGGTTCTTTCTAGCTTTCCCTCTTTCAGTATTTGTAAATCCCTTCTGAGAGAGTGGAGAAATCAGGCTTTTGTTATCCTCAATATATTTACTTAATGTTTAATTAATTGATTTACTTGTTCAGTGTAACCCATTTCCTAACTCCAGCCGCCTCCTCCCCCCACCCCACCACATCACTTCCCCTCATCACTCTGCTTCCTTGCCCCACACAGCTGCCACTTCCCCGTCACCACCATGTTTTCTTGGAAGCTCAGCAGGCTGCTACCACCGACCCCTTTTTCCTCATTCCTAGGACACTGAATGCTGCCATCTCTGCACAGCACTTCTTCCCCCTCATTACCCTGGTTTTCCATACCAGGAGTAGAGAAGGAGAAAGTGAAAGGGAGGTGGAAAGGGGAAGGTGTAAAAGGAAAAAACAATATAAGTATGCTTTCACCTCCTCTTCAGTATTTATTATAGAAATTGACTACTGTACTATATTACACTGCAGTAATGTCCTTGGGTAGTCCCAAGGGCAGTGTTAAGGTGCTAAGTTTTAATTCTCAGGCTCATTCTACAGTTATTCTTGTTTCTCTTTTTCTAGCACCTATCGATTTACCATACATTTCCTATCCCTTCCATTTTAAATTGGATATTTTTAATGTGCTACGAGCTGAGAATCCAAATAATCAATGTAGTAACAAGTGGCAAAATGTAAAATAAATATACTTACAGCCAAAGTTTAAGAGCTCTTCCATGATTAATAACCTTGAGCTCTTCACAGCATTAATTCAATGATTCTTATTTAGCTGTCCAGAAGTTCCTTTTCTATAATTCACAGGTAGTTACGTTAAAAAAACATTTTTTTAATGTTTGTTTTTGAGAGAGAGAGAGAGAGAGAGAGAGAGAGCAAGCATGTGCATGTGTGTGTGAGCGGGGGAGGGGCAGAGAGAGGGAGACAGAATTGAAAGCAGGCTCCAGGCTCTGAGCTGTCAGCACAGAGCCCGACATGGGGGTTGAACTCATGGACCATGAGACCATGACCTGAGCAGAAGTCAGATGCTTAACTGACTAAGCCACCTAGGTGGCTACTACTAGTAGATATATTTTAGATAATTCAGGATACCTAAATAAGTTGATCTCCAGAGAGGTGAGATGCAAATGTTATTTTGCAGGTTTTCTACAAATTTTCACATTGATTCAAAGGAAGATTTTCTTCCCCTTCCTAGAATTATTTCAGCTATCTCAACTCTTAATAAGAATTTGAAATTAAACATAGTCTGACCCCGAGTAAAGAGACCAATAGATACATATTCATTCATTCAATTATTTAACAATATATACTGAGTGCTTGCTATCTGAAAGGTATTGTTCTAAGCATTTGAGAGGGTAGCAGTGAGTAAGATAAAGTCTCCGCTCTCAAGGAACTTAACGTCTAGCTGGGGGAGGCAAACAAATAAATATATATAACTGCTTATAAACGCTTTGAAGAACAATGAGGCCTGGTAAGGGGAGACAGAGTGATATGGAGGTATTATTTGAATAGGGTGATCAGAGAGAATTCTAACTTTATTTTTGTTATAAATGATTGACCTCCAACAATCATTTGATAGAGGAGCAGGGGAAGAGAAATGGCAACCAACTTATTTCAGGGAAGGAGACAAATTAAGCTGGGGACTTCTGATACTCATACTTTCCCAGGCTCCTACTCAGGGGATCTGGCTGCTTTTTCCCCTCTAAGTTTGTTCTCTATAAACAAAGATATGTTGATCGACATGAAATGGAAATGTTTATATCCTATTTGCTCTAAAATGTAGATCATATGTCAAGGTGAGTTAGTACAACTATCTCACTTTTAAGGGTAAGAAAACTTGGAGCGCCTGGGTGGCTCAGTTGGTTAAGTGTCTAACTCTTCATTTTGGCTCAGGTCATGACCTCATGGTTCATGAGATCCGGCCCTGCGTCAGGCTCTGTGTTGACAGTGTGGAGCCTGCTTGGGAGTCTCTTGACCCCACTCTCTGCTCCTTTCCCGCTTGCCCATGCGCCATGCTCTATCTCCCTCAAAATATGTAAATAAACATGAAAAAAAAATTTTAATTTAAGGATGAGAAAACTAAGCTTGAGAGAGAGGAAGGGACTTGCCTAAGGTCATCCAGTGGCAGAGGCAAAGCTGGAACATAAGTTCCTGATTTTGTCTTTTTATATCTACAACATTCTTTTTGAAGAGTAAGAGAATAAATACTTCAACACTACGCTAAAACAGTCTCTATTTCTTACCTGAAAAGGATGTGAAGATAAGAACCAAGGCCAGTTAAAATATGCCACCATGCATGAAACTGTGTGGCAACACCTATGATAGGTGGCATCTTCTTTCGAAAGTTCCTGTGAAAAGAGGAGGGAAGAAATCACCATGTTATTATCTTTTTTTTTAAATAGTTAGCAACTAATGCTGACAGCCTATGAACATTTTGAAATGTGCCTCTCAAACATGGCAATTATTTAATTTCCTTAAGTCTGCTGTAGTCTGCCACATTGTTTTCCAAAGTGTGTTTTGAGGAACAGCATTCCTAGCAGAAGTTCCATGAAGAAATGATGCTGTGTTCAAAAAAAATGCGGGAAATGGTACATAGTTTATTGCCCTCTTGGAAACTGCAGTATATATTAACAGAATAAAGGCTTTGAGAAGTCCTATCATAACTGTAAGAGTTTATTTTCATTTTTTTTCAGGTAATGAACTAATGCACAGAACCCTTTCGTAATGTAGTATCTTACTAACATTTTATGGAACTAGTGTTTCCTGGAACACAATCTGGGAAACATTAGTCTACTTAGCTATTCAGTCAAGAAACCAGACACATGCTTTTCCTTGGCCTACATACAACCGTCATCTTAGATGAGCACTGTACAGTCTATGAAGTGCTTTTGTAAATATTATTTCACTACTTAGGTAAGACATTGAGGTAGCTATTATTAGCTTTGCTTTACAGATGAGGAACTAAAATTCAGAGACCAAGTTGCCTAAATCACTCAGCCAAGTGGCACAACTGAGTCTCAGATTCTAGATCTTTTGATTAAGTGTGTACCATATTAACATTCTCATTATTAGAAGGGAGAAAATCAATGTTAAACACCAAACTATTTTTCTAGATAGCCCATACATTTTTGAGACAATTACCATCTCTAAGAACTTACTTTGTTTCTTGGTGGCTTTCACCCAGAAGATGATGACTTATCTCAGCAGTGTAAATGCTCTAATAGGGCTTCTGATGTATATTACTGATTCAGAACTACTCACTCAGACCTTAGTTTTCTAAGCTAGGTATATTACTTGTTTATTTATATACATTTACAATCTAAATTTACTTATTTAACTTTTTATTATTTTTATTATTTTATGGAAAATTTCAAACATGTGCAACAATAGGCAAAATAATAATGTACCCATTATCCAGCTTCAATAATTGTAACTAACAGCCAATCATCTAAACTCTCATCTGCTTCTCTCCTTCTATATTTTGAAGCAAATCCCAGATATTGTATTTTAACTCTAAATATTTTAGTATGTGTCTCTAAAAGATTAAAAGCTCTTTAAAACTTAACCATAATACTATTTTCACATATAAAATATTAACAATAATCTCTTAGTATATGTGCTGCCAAAGCGAGCACAACAATAATCTCTTAATATCACCAAATATTCAATTACTGATCAAACTTCCAATTGTCTTGTAAATTTAGAATTTTTTTTTTTTTTAAACAGTTTGCTTAAATCAAGATTCAAAACAAGTCAACCATTGTATTTGGTTGATGACATAAATCTCTTAGGTCTCTTTTTTTTTTTTTAATTTTTTTTTTTAATGTTTATTTATTTTTGAGACAGAGAGAGACAGAGCATGAATGAGGGAGGGTCAGAGAGAGAGGGAGACACAGAATCTGAAGCAGGCTCCAGGCTCTGAGCTGTCAGCACAGAGCCCGACACAGGGCTCGAACTCACGGACTGTGAGATCATGACCTGAGCCGAAGTCAGCCACCTAACTGACTGAGCCACCCAGGCGCCCCTCTTAGGTCTCTTTTAATCTATATGTCTCTCCTCCCTTTTTTACCCCCTCTGCAACTGATGCTGCAGAAACCAGGTATTCATCCTATAGATTTCTCACAGTCTGAATTTTGCTAATTGCCTCTCCCTGGTGCTATTCAATATATGTGTTTATGCAAAACTTTAGGGCACAGAATTTTGAATTGGAAGGACCCGCTAGTTTAAACCTATTTAACATGTTCACTTTATGGAAACTGAGGCCCAGAAATATAGTATCTTAATGACAGACTAGGATCCAGAGACCCAAAATTCAAACTTTAGTCAATACAAATAGCTGACAAGATGGTAAAAGGAATGCTTGCCTTAGAAAAGAACATTAAGTATATTAAGGTACAAAATTATACACATATGTATCCCATGCTTCTTACAAATCATTCTTATTTCTTCAACACTTTCAACACAGATTAGGCAGATTTCAAAGGCCTAATTAACATCTGATTAACTCTATAGCTCTGTGATGTGCACACAAAAAAATCCCTACAGATGTTATGAAATAGTCTTGGGTCCAAATTTTTAGGTTAATTAAAAAAGTGTTCTCAGAATTTAACTTTATTGTGCTGTACATACTTTTTAAATTCAACAATGGCAAAAATTCATTTAGTGGCACTAATAATTCTATATACCTATGAAATTCTCTGCTTATAGACTGTTTCTAAAAATATTTCTCAAAGATTGAAAAAGATGCACATCTTACCTCAGTGAATCACAAAATATGTTATCTATGTTCCATAACAGAAATCCCAATAAAAATAAGCCCAAGGATGTATAACCTAGTCCTCTGAGCCATGGATAAACCCTGTGGGGAAAAAAAGGGAAAGCAAAATGAAATTGTGTCAACTCCCGTCATCATCAGAGCTTGAAGCCATCACTTTCATGAGAAGGAAAGGTTTTTTGGTTTTGGGGGGTTTTTCTAATGTTTATTTTTGATAGTGAGAGAGCACAAGCGGGGGAGGGGCAGAGAGAGAGGGAGACGGAAGATCGGAAGCAGGCTCTGCACTGACAGCAGCGAGCCCTATGCGGGGCTTGAACCCACGAACCATGAGATCATGACCTGAACCGAAGCTGGACACTCAACCAACTGAGCCACCTAGGTGCCCCGAGAAGGAAAGGTTTTTGTTAGTATTAAAAGCAAACCTATCTATTAAATTCTCTAATACATTTGCAGACTAGACTTAGCTATTAAAAAAATGAGAAAGAATGTGCCATTTGATTGCTATGTGCTTCAAGAAAGTAATCTGACGGACTGTATCAGTCCTCTGGAAGAGGCAGGGGGATGCTGGAACAGAATTAACATTGACTGAGTTACTTGCTATGTGTCAGGTAGGCACCATAGTAAATTAGATACACAAGCATATGAGTAAAATCTTCAAATAAACCCTGTGAAGCAGGTATTATTCTTTGCACATCACTGATGAGAAAACTGAAGCTTGGTGAGTTACCCAAAACAAGAACAATAGCTTATATATTTTTTACAGCTTCAATGAGGTATCACTGGTTTACGTTAAACTGAATATATTTCAAGTGTACGTTTGATCAGTACATCTGTATATACCCATGAAAGTTACACTACAATCAAGATAACAAACATATCCACCATCTCCAAAAGCATAGTTTGCATATTTTAGAATGTTATGTAAAGGGAATAATACAGTAGATCTTCACTGTATGGCTTCTTTCACTTGGCATAATTATTTTGAAATTCATCCATGTTGTTATGTGTATCACTACTTCATTTCCTTTTATTGCTGAGTAGTATTCCATTGTATGGATAAGCCACAATTTGTTTGTCCGTCCGAATGTTGGTGGACATTTATGTTGTTTCCAGTTTTTTTCTATAATAAAATAGCTACGAACATTGACAAGTAAGTTTTTGTATGAACATATGTTTTCATTGTAAGTTTTTGTATGAACATATGTTTTCATTTCTCTTCGGTAAAAAGCTAGGAGAGGAACACCTGTACTGAATGGCAGGTGAATGTTACACTTTTTAAGACACTGTTAAACTGTTTTCCTAAGTGTGTATCATTTTACATTCCCACCAGCAGTGTATGTTTTTAGTTCTACATCCTCACCAACACTTGGTATAACATCGGTTTTTGTTTGTTTCCTTTTAGTTGTTCTTTGTAGGTGTTAGTGGTATCTCATCGTGGTTTTGATTTGCATTTCCCTAATGACTAATGTTATTGAACATCTTATATGCTATTTGCCATCCATATTATCTTCTTCAATACAGTGTTTGTTGAATCTTTGCTTATTTAAAAAAAATATTTGCTTTCTTGGGTTCTAAGAGTTCTTTTTTTCAATTTTTTTTCAACGTTTTTTATTTATTTTTGGGACAGAGAGAGACAGAGCGTGAACGGGGGAGGGGCAGAGAGAGAGGGAGACACAGAATCGGAAACAGGCTCCAGGCTCCGAGCCATCAGCCCAGAGCCCGACGCGGGGCTGGAACTCACGGACCGCGAGATCGTGACCTGGCTGAAGTCGGACACTTAACCGACTGCGCCACCCAGGCGCCCCTAAGAGTTTTTTTTAATTGCAACACTTCTTTATATATTCTAGACGTTAAGTCCTTTGTTGGATATATGTATGTTGTATTTTCTCCAAGTTTGTGATTTGCCTTTCATTTTATTTTATTATTACTATTTTAAGTTTATTTATCTTGAGAGAGAGGGAGAGAGTGAGCAAATGTGCACGCATAGGCAAGGGGCAGAGAAAGAGAGGGAGAGAGAGAATCCCAAGCAGGCTCCACCTTGTCAGCTCAGAGCCTGATATGGGGCTCAAACTCACAAACCATGAGATCATGACCTGAGCAAAAATCAAGATTAAGATGTTTAACCGACTGAGCCATCCAGGCACCCCTGCCTCTCATTTTCTTAACAATGTCTTTTGAAGAATAAAAATTTGTTATTTTGATAAAGTTCAACTTACAAATTTTTTCATTATAGCTTTTTGTGTCCTATATAATAACTTCACCTAACCAAAGGCTGCAAAAACTTCTACACTTTCTTCTGGAAGTTTTATAATTTTAGCTTTAATATTTAGGGATATGATTCAATTCTAGAAATTTTTATAATGGCATGAGTTTAAATTCATTTATTTATTAAATGTTTATTTTTCAAAGAGAGAGAACACAAGCGGGGGGGGGGGGGGAGGGGGGGCGGGGCAGAGAGGGAGAGAGAGGGAGACAGAATCTGAAGCAGGCTCCAGACTCTGAGCTGTCAGCACAGAGCCTGAGGTGGGGCTCAAACCCATGTACTGTGAGACCATGACCTGAGCCGAAGTAGGATGCTTACCCAACTGAGCCACCCAGGTGCCCTTAAGTTCACTTTTTAAAATGAGAATATACAGTTGTTTCAACACAATTTATTGAAAAGAGTATCCTTTCTCCAAAAGAATTACCTTTGGATGTTTACTTAACATCAGGTCAGTACTGATGAGTGGTCTATATTTGGATGTTTTATTGATCTGTATTTTATTCTTACCACAAATACCACATTGTCTTGATTAGTGTAACACAGAGCAAATCAAGAAGCGTAAGTCCTCTAACTTTGTTCTTTTTTAAAACTGTTTTGGTTCTTCTAGATTCTTTGCATTCCCATGCAAATTTCAGAATCAGATTCTCAATTTTTACCAAAAATCCTGTAGAGATTTTGATTATATTGATTAAACCTATAGATCAGCTGGGGAGAACAGACATCTTAATAATATTGAGTTTTCTAATCCATGAAAATGGTGCATCTCTCCATTTATTTAGATCTTATTTAATTTCTCTCAGCAAAAAACTGTTCACTGTAGTTTCTCATACGCAGGTCTTGCATACTGTTGCTAAATTTAGTTCCTAAACATCTGATGCTTTTTGATGCTATTGGAAATTGTACTTTTGAAATTTCACTTCTCAATTGTTCCACTGCTAGTACATAGAAATATGATTTTTGAATATTCATCTGAATTTCATGACCTTGTTGAATTCCAACTTACTGCTTCCAGTTTTTTGGTACGTGTCCTATGACATTTTCTGTACACGATCATGTCATTTGCAAATACTATGTTGGACAGGGCTTCAACCAGTAAAATGTTGAATAGAAGTGGTGATAATATATACTCCTGTTTTAGTCTTCATTTTGAAGAGAAATTTCTTTTAACATTTCATGCCTAAATGTGTTAGATGCTGTAGAGTTTACAGGTTAAGAAGTTCCCTTCTATTAGTCATTTATAAAGGGATTTATTTTGTTTTTAGATTGTAAATAGGTGTTGAATTTTATAGAATGCTTTTTCTAAATCTATTGCTATCTTCACATATTTTTCTCCTTTATTTTTTAATATGGTGAATGACAAGAATAGATTTTCTGAAGTATTTTCTTATTTTAACTATAAGTATTTGTATATAAATCAATTAAAAAATAATTTAAAAACCATCAGGAAAGTATAAACCTGGCTGTGCATGGAAAAAGTATTATTGTCATTGTTTGATGAACATCTCTGAGAAGATGATGTCTTCAGCTTTTCAAAGAGTTTATCATAACCCCATTTAGGGGAGGCAAGAATGAGTCCCAGTTAACAGGGCTCAACACAGTGAAGGCATCTGACAGCGTATCAGTGTGGGTCAGGAGCTGAGATGTGACAGAATGTGACCAGTGGGAGTAGAGTACTCTCCATTTTCTCCTTCTAAGCTTACTTACCAGGGCCAATCTTCAGCTCTCAGCAGTAGTTCAAAGCAAAATTCTTCTGTGGGGTGAAATGAACGTCTTTGGTTATCCAGGTAGCAGGGTACACAGGAGAGAGCAAGAATTTCATCAGCACATAGTCCCTATAAACTAAGTACAGATAAGATTCTGGGGACAAACTACCCATTATCATCAGGCACAAGAATGTATAATACAGAAGGCTCGCAACACATCTGTATCTGGAGTTACAGTGCTTCATTCTGGACTGCCTTCCTGACTAGCATATGGCTATCATCTAAGAAATCCCTTCCCTTCCTCTTCACCTTGGGAATTGCCTTTACCTCTCACGATGCTGGATTTCCCATCTTGAATTTCATGTCTTCCTCCTTTTTGGCTTACTCTCTCACTTTGGTCAAATACATCCTTCAGTAGGTTTCTGAGTAATAGTTTATAGACTATTTCTTTTGAGAATTCAAATATAAGAAGATGTATTTTGTCATCACATTTCATTGGTAGTTTGGCTGACTACAAGATCCTAGGTTAGAATTCTGTAATTCCAGCTGCCACTTTTGTTTTGATGAGTCCTAAACCATTCTGCTTCATGATCCTTTGTAAGTATTATATGCCTTCTAACTCTATAAATTTGTGGAATCTTCTTTGTCTTAGAATTCTGAAACTGGCATGGATTTATTTCCACCCATTGTGAACAGTCACTGGGTTTTTCCAATGCAATCATTCATGTCTTTCATGTATAGGATCTTTTCTTGAATAATTTTGGTGATGATTCCCTCCCTTCCATTTTATCTGCACTGTCCTCTCCCCTTTTTCTATGTTGGCCCTTCTATCCAGCCCAATAATATTTCTACCGAATCTCTTCTCCATTTCTTTCTCATCAGCCTAATGGCACCCAGGTGTGTGTGTGTGTGTGTGTGTGTGTGTGTGTGTGTGTGTGTGTGTCTGTGTGTCCATCTGTCTTTGCTTTTGCCCTTTCTGCCAGGAAGCCCACGGACTTGAGGAAACACTTCACTGTTTCTCCACAGCAGTGGTGGTGATTGGGCCCAAGGGCCCTGAGATCTCATGCTGTCCTGTTTACTCTGGACCATACCATGGGTTTAGTAAGCCTTTCCTGTGGTAGATTCTTCCTGGTGGATGAGGGATGATGGACCATAATGCAGTCACAGTGGAGAAGGAATTCCAGTAGCTTCTTTGACTGTATCTTTCAAACCATTCACTTCAGTTTATCATTGTATTATATTTTTAGTATCTTCTTTTCGGGGGGGAAGATTCTTTGAATGTTCCTTTTTTATTGCATCCTACTATTGAGTCATAGATGTAGTATATTTCTAGGAATATGAATAATGGTATTTGTTGTTTTGTTATTTTTGAAGTTTTCTTCTTCACGCATAAGTTGTTTTCTTCTAAGTTGCGTTTCTTTCCTTATTATTTGTTTTGACCTCTACGTTTCATATTGGTTGCATTTATCATATGTCTGGCACCGTCTCATTTTGAAGAATGGGAACCTAAAAAGGTGACCACAAGCTCTAAACATATGTTTGAGGCCCTTAGTCTAGTAACCTTCATTGTAGGGTTATTTTGCTGGACCAATTATTAGCGAACCCCCAATATCAGAATGTTTAGGTCTTTTAGGCTCCTCATATTCCCTAAAAGAAAATTCTTCCAATTTTCTGCTTAGAGGTTTTTTTTTTTTTTTTTTAATTTTTTTTTTTCAACGTTTATTTATTTTTGGGACAGAGAGAGACAGAGCATGAACGGGGGAGGGGCAGAGAGAGAGGGAGACACAGAATCAGAAACAGGCTCCAGGCTCTGAGCCATCAGCCCAGAGCCTGACGCGGGGCTCGAACTCACAGAGGGTGAGATCGTGACCTGGCTGAAGTCGGATGCTTAACCGACTGCGCCACCCAGGCGCCCCTGCTTAGAGGTTTTACATACAACATTCAGTTTGCATAAGGTCACCCGATTTCCCTGATTTCACCATGGTATTCACATGCTCAATTGTGTCTGCAAAACCCAATCTAGAGATAGTGTTCACCCTTCCCAGAGAATAAACCTATAAGCTTCTGCAATTGTTCAGCGGTATGGACTAGGTGAGGGGATGTAAGCGTTTCACAGCTTCTTAAAGCTTTAACCAGTCTTCTTTATTTTAGACATCTCTTCTAGCTCCTTTTCCAAACTGTCTGTTGCTGCTAATGTTTGATATTTTAGAAAATTCTGGTGTAAACTGGAGGTTCTTTAAAATTCAGCTTTCGTGGGTTACTTAAGGCAGTTAGCAGTAATCCATCTACTTTGCAGCTTCTAAAATTTTATTCAGTCTTCTTGTGGATTTATGCTTTATAAATAAATTCCTTCGTTGGAGTCTTGGCAGGGTTTCAGAAGGGAGCAAAATTAGATTGAAGACGTTAATCTTTAATATTATATCTGTTTTCTTTTCATTATTTAAAAATTTTTTACGTTTCTTTTTTATTTTTGAGAGAGAGAGAGAGAGAGAGAGAGAGAGAGAGAGAGAGAGCACGCCAGGGAGGGGTCAGAGAGGGAGACACAGAATCCGAAGCAGGCTCCAGGCTCTGAGCTGTCAGCACAGAGCCCAACGCGGTGCTCGGACACATGAACTGCAAGATCATGACCTGAGCTGAAGTCGGATGCTTAACTGATTAAGCCACCCAGGCACTCCTCTTTTCATTAGTTTCTGCCCTTCATTAGTCCCATTTTTCATTTCTATGTGGATTGATTCTATTGATCCACTTTCTAATTATTGAAGTTGTATGCTTAGTTCATTATTCTTCAGCCTATTTCATCTAAGGCTATGAATTTCCCTCTAAGAACCACTTTAGCTATATCTTACTTTGATTTGTAGTACTTTCACTGTGATTACTTTATATGAACTACGATATTTCTACTACAATTTCTATTTTTTACTTGTATTTACAAATGTGGTTTTAAATTTACAAATATATGGGCTATTTGGCTAATCCTGTCTGTACTATAGTTGGAGAACATGTTACGTATGATAATAATTCTTTAAAGTTTGTTGAACCTTGCTTTAAAACTAGTGTCTGGTAGATTTAATAACTACTCTGTGCATGCTTGAGAAGACCAAGCACTCTCTAACTGCTAAACATATTAAACCAACTTGTTATTGTATTACTCAAATTTTGTCTATGTCCTTTTTCATAGAGATACTGTGTTAAAATAACTCAGCATGATGGAACACTGATACATTTTTCTTTGTAATTCTGTCAATTTTTGCTTAAAATTTTCCATAGAAGACTTAGACCTGCCTTTTTTTTTTTTTCTGGTAAGGTGAATCTTTTAATACAATGTAGCAAACACATTTGTTTTAAATAATGCCTTAATTTTTTTTGTTATTAAAATGGCTAGTCCAACTTTCTTTTAGTCAGTATTTGTGTGGCACATACTGTTTTTATATCCCTTTCTTTTAAAATTAGTATTTATGTGGGTTTTTTTTTTTAAGATGAAACAGGTAGGTTTTACTATCAAATGTAAATTCTACAAAAACTCAGTAGTATTGTAGTTAAGTATGATTGCTTTCATCTTAAAGTCTTTCAGAGCTTTGGGCAGACAGCATCTTAAAGCATCAGGTATAAGCAACTCTTTTTCTGATCTTAAGTGCCAGTTGTCACCCATTTTCACACAAAACGGTTTTTTGTTTTTTCTTTTTTCCTACTGCAGTTGAGGGGCCATTGCTGGTCAGGTGAAGAGGGAATGTGTGGCTGTCCATTCACGGTATTAGTCAAAGTAATTAAAGACACAAATCTGCATGTCACTGTATCCAAGCCAATGACAACAGGAGTAACTTAAAGACGACGTGTGCACTTAGTTAATCAAATCCTGTTTTCCTCTTTGGAGTTACATGAGGGTGGCAGTACTAGCTGGCTAGTGTCTAATGTTGCACTTTTGTAGCATAAACACAGCTAAGCGGATAATGCTAAAGACTGACAGCATCAGTACCAGCTCTAACCGCTTCAGCGTTTACCTGTCAGTCCAGCATGCTGACTCTAATACTATGCTTTTATGAGTTTTAATCACTTGACAGTGAAGGTATGAGAGAAAGGTTTAAGGCTACTTCTTAATAGATACAAACAGGGGCGCCTGGGTGGCTCAGTTGGTTATGTGTCCGACTTCGGCTCAGGTCACGATCTCGCAGTCTGTGAGTTCAAGCTCCGCGTCGGGCTCTGTGCTGACAGCTCAGAGCCTGGAGCCTGCTTCAGATTCTGTGTCTCCCTCTCTCTCTGCCCCTTCCCTGCTCATGCTCTGTCTCTCTCTGTCTCAAAAATAAATAAACGTTAAAAAAAAATTAAAAAAAAAAAGATTACACTTCAAGAGTCTTTAAAAAAAAAATAGATACAAACATTCACTCCAGTTAGTATATTACTTTCTAGAACATACTGTTGAAAAATTCTCATTTTGTGACACTAAAAACTATGGGATGTCTTTTATTAAAGTCAAAACTATCAGTAATGGGAAAAGTATAATATAAAATAAGACATATGAAGCTACAGTGTTCAGTTACAGTTTAAACTAGAAATTACTAACCACACATAGCTGCTTCTTTTTTGGTTTTACATTTTGGCCCCTAGTTCATTCTTATTTAGAACTGGTACCTGCTGAGAAAGAGCTGCAATTTTTTTTTTTTTAAGTTTACTTATTTATTTTGAGAGAGAGAGAGAGGGAGAGAGAGAGAGAGGGAGAGAGAGAGTGAGAACATGTGGAGGAGGAACAGAGAGAGGGAGAGAGAATCTCAAGCAGGCTCCATGCTGTCAGTGTGGAGCCTGACTAAGGGCTTGAACTCCTGAACCGTGAGGTCATGACCTGAGCCGAAACCAAGAGTCAGATGCTTAACCGAGTGAGCCACCCAGGCGCCCCAAGAGATGCAACTTTTAAGCTATGTATTTTTTGTGGTGGCTGTGCCACGTACTGTGTATTTATGTTTTAATCATGCTTCTCATGAGTAGCACATAGCTGGATTTCTTTCCCCTGCTTGAGTCTTTTTCATTGCTTAGCTTTGTCCATTTATATTGACTGATAAGTGACTGATAAATCACTGATAAGTGACTACTGATATATTTTGAATTTTTTCTACCCTTTATTTTCTGCTTTGTATTTGTTCTGACTCCTCCCTGCTTCCATTTTTACCCTTCTTTTCCTGATTTTTTTTTGGATCCAGTTTATATCATTCCATTTACTCCCTCATGTTTTCAAAAGTCACTATAAAATCACTATTTTTAGTGATTAAATTTTTAGATTAAATTTAGATTAAATATTTTTAGATTAAAATCACTGTTTCTAATGGTTACCAAAAATGCACATGTAAAATCTAAAATTAATCACTGTATGTACCTTCTTCCCAAGTAAAAAAGACCTTAGCAACTATGTAACTAAGATTATCCTCATATCTCACGTTATTTGGTCCACCACTTTAGTTTCATTTAAAAATCTCTCAAATTAGATATTAAAGAGTCACAATATTTTGTTTAGATAATCCCACAGGTTTATCACTTTTTCTCCACCAGCTAAAGAGATTCTTACAGGGGAACATCTTTCAGTGAGATATATTGGTAAACTTTCTCCATTTTTGTTTGTTTCAAAATGTCTTTATGTTACCTCTGTTTTTGAAAGATATCTGCATATATAATTCGAAGCTGATAGTTAATTTCTCTTAGCACTTTGAAGATAATAGTCTGTGTTTGGCTTCCATTGTTTTGGCTGTTGGTAAGTCTGCTGACTATTCCTTTGTTAGCAATATGCCTTTTATCTCTGGATATTTTAAGATCTTTGTCTTTGGATTTCAGCAATTTTAGTATGGTTTTTCTATAGGCAACAATCAGGATTCAACTGCAGATACTATCTCTATTTAAAGCAGAAAATAATTTAATATTCAATTCCAACCGAAATGCTGAATGAGTAAGGTTTAGACTCTAAACTTTGAACACTACCACAGAATTATCTTGCCAAAGGAACTTTTTTTCTTTTTCACATTTAGGAAGCTAGAGAACTGGGAGGACTTTGCACCCAGCATCATACTGTAACCTTAGCTATAATTCATAGATCAGGAAGCTGTCATCATACCTGTTTCTAGGGCCATGATGCATACCCTTGATCCACAACAGTAAATGGATGCCTTACATACTACCACTTCTCTCCCACACAAGTTAACTTGGTTTTGATTTCAATCTCATGTGAATACATGTGATTGGCAGAACCTGAATGTATCTGGAAACTTACCTGCAAAACAAATATGGGAAATATAACTTTCAGCTTTTCATTTATATTATAGGAATGAATTCTTGACGAAGGCTGGACTGATAGTGAATGAGCTAATCTACCACATCTGCCATACCTGAGAAACCTGAGAAAGATTTAATTTGTCCTGCTAGGGAATTATTGTCCTTGAAGCTAAGGAATCATGTCTTCTATCATTTCAAGAAAATATGCACCTACTATCCCTTTGAATAGCTCTTCTGTTTCCATTTTTGCCATTTTTTCCCTTGGAACTACAAAAAGAAGTATTATTTCTTTGTAATGCTTTATTTCTTTAGACTTGTCTTCCAATTTAATTAATTCTCTCTTCATCTGTGTCTAATCTACTTTTACTTATCTGTTGAGTTTATTTCAGTATTTTTTTCAATGTTAGAAGTTCTTTGATTCTAGGGGTTCCTGGATGGCTTAGTTGGTTGAGCATCCAACTCTTGATTTCAGCTCAGGTCATGATCCCAGGGTCATGGGATGGAGCCCAACATTGGCCTCTGCACAGAGCATGGAGCCTACTTGGTATTCTCTTGCTCCCTCTCTCTGTGCCCCTCCCCTATGCATACACACACATGCTCTCTTTCTCAAAAACAAACAAACAAACAAACATTTAAGAAAAAAGAAATTCTTTGATTCTTTTTCAAATCTGGAATTTCACTTTTGATAATCTCCTATTCCTTGGTCACATTTTCATTTTCTCCTTCATTTCATTAAATATTTTCTAAATAGTTACTTTATATTTCAGCATCTGATTTGGGAGGCTTATTTATACTGATTTCGGTTTCTCCTGACTTTTGCTTATGGTAGCTTATTTCCTCTTCTGGTTTTGGAATTGATTGTGCACACTAGTTTGATCTCCATCCAATCTACAGAAATCTTCAAGGGCCTATATATGAAAGTACATTTTTTTAAAAGATGATTTACTTTGCTTCTCTCATACATACTGGGGCTCTAGGAAGGTTGGACCAATTTAAGGTAATTTTACACCTTGAGGTTTCCCGACAATAAAGAAAATATGTATTTAAATCCCAAACCTGTGTGAAGGAAGAAGAGTGACTACAAATTCTCAGGGTAGTCATTTTTCCTATGTAAAACTGAGGCTGAAGGACAAGGTGCCTTGTCACTGCTCATGATCTTAGAACTCATTTGTCAATTTAGTTTTCAGGTCCTTCTTTGGATTTGATGCTTTGGAATTTTCTTTCTTTCTTTATTTTTTTTGAGCTCAGTTATGCATTTAAAAGGATGTTTGTGTGCTATATCCAGAATTTCTAGATGTTTTGTTACAGAAGATTTTCAGATATATCTTTTCAGACATAGTAAAACAAAACAAAACAAGTTCTAGTTAAAATTTTTTTTAATGTTTATTTTATCATTGAGAGAGACAGAGCATGAGCAGGGGAGGGGCAGAGAGAGAGGGAGACACAGAATATGAAGCAGGCTTCAGGCTCCCAGCTGTCAGCACAGAGTCTGATGCGGGGCTTGAACCCACGAACTGTGATGTCATGACCTGAGCCAAAGGTGGATGCTTAACCAACTGAACCACCCCGGTGCCCCTCAACCTGGTTTAAAAAAATCTTTACTGATAAGCACTATCCTGAGTTTCAACTAAGAGCTGAAGACACTTATAATCTAGATAGGCAAGACACATATGTAAACAATGAACAGTATTAAATGGAATAATTACCAAATAGAAATATAAGAAAGAAGCTGTGGCAAGGCAGATAGAAGAAAAGATGTTTTATCTCCTAGGACTTCCACTGTTACACACTTTTTACAGGTCTGTCATTTGTGTTTCTAAAAGTATTGGTATCCTATCTATTAGACTTGATTTAAGGCAAGGACTGTATTTTATGCTTCTTTACAGTTCCCTAAGGCGCCTAGATTAAAAGCAGAATAAATTAGGGATTTCTGCTTCTGGGAAGATGAAACAGGTACACTTTTCCCTGTTCTTCCCAGTAAGTATAATTAAAAATCCTGAACATTATATAAAAACAAGCACAAGAAGACTCTGAAAGGTGGAAAGAAGGCCAACTGGTTAGAGACTGGGACCTGAGTTACATTACAATACATTCCATGTGTTTTCTTTTTGCCTCATATATCCCAAAGTGGGAACTAAAGATGCTAGCAACCCAGAAATGCCACTAGATACAGACAAAACAGCTCCAACAAAAACCTGCTCTGTCTAGCCAAATGACTAGGAAAGAGACAGCCTAGCAAGACAGAAAACTTACACAAAAACTAATATTCTATAGTCAAACACCACAAAAAAACTGTAGCCTCAACCCCATCCATGCTGCAAAGACTGAATGGGGAGTCTAGACTTCCTTTCTCATCAGGCCATAAGAAGTTGGGACTAAAACAGCAGATTTGACATTCATGTTATTGGTGTCCTGGAAGGGGAGAAGAAAGAAGGCAGGGCTGAAAAAGTACTTGATGAAACAATGGCTGAAAACTTTCAAATTTAGACAAAAAGACTACTTCCCCCAACAACAAAAAACAGCATTATGAAGCCACAGACTCGAAGCTGAGCTATCCTCAAACATGTTAAACCCAAAAAAATTCATATCAAAACATACTATAGACAAACTTCTAAAAACTAAAGACAAGAAAAAATCTTGAAAAGAGTGACAGAGAAGAATACCTTACCTATACCATAGGAGAAAATGAATTTGAATGACAGGATTTCTCCTCAGGAAACCTGAGGGCCAGAATGAAGTGACACAACATTTTTCAAGTTCCAAAAGAGAACTGTCAACCTAGAATTCTATATCCAGCAAAAATATCCTTTAGGAATGAAACAGAAATCAAGACACATTCTCAGATGAAGGTTAGAGACTTTGGGAACTTAAAGAAGTTTTCTAAACAGAAAGGAAATGATGAGGTGTGGCTGGGTGGATGGGCTGGTTAAGTGTCTGGCTCTTGATTTTGGCTCAGCTCATGATCTCACAGTTCATGAGACAGAGCCCCATGCTGGGCTCTGTGCTGACAGCATAGAGCCTCCTTGGGATTCTCTCTCCTTCTCTCTCTCTGCCCCACCTCAGCTTGTGCTCTATCTCTCAAAATAATAAATAAACATGAAAAAATTTTAAATAAAAAAAAAGAAAGGAAATGATGACAGAGGGAATCTTAGCATGTTAGAAAAGAAGAAAGAGAAATGTAAAGAGTTAAAATATGAGTAAATACATTTTTCTTCTCCTTTTTGTTTCTCCTCCTATTATGTTTTATGGTGGGGCAAAAATTGTAATACTGTCTGATGTGGTTATAAGTGCATGCAAAATGCATATTTTAAGTTGAGCAGGGAAAAGTACAGTTGTGGGTTAAATTTGTCCCCCTTGGGGTGCCTGGGTGGCTCAGCTGGTTAAGCATCCAACTTTGGCTCAGGTCATGATCTCAATGTTTCTGGGTTCAAACCCCACGTTGGGTTCTGTTCTGACAGCTTGGAGCCTGCTTCGGATTCTGTGTCTTCCTCTCTCTCTGCCCCTCCCTGTCTCTCTCTCTCTCTCTCTCTCAAAAATAAAGAAACATTTAAAAAACTGCTTTTTAATTTTTCCCCCTCAAAAAAGATATGTTGAAGTCCTAAGCCCCAGTACCTCAGAATGTGACCTTATTTGGAAATAGGGTCATTGCAGATATAATTAGTTAAGATGAGATATACTGGAGTAGAGTGGGCTCCTAATCCACTATGAGTGATGTTCTTGTATGAAAATGGCCATGTAAAGACACAGAAATACAAGGAGAACCTCATGTCATGACAAATGCAAAGACTGAAATTATTTGAATAAATGTATAGGAATGCTAAAGATTGCCAACAAACCACCTGAAGCTAAGAAGAATTAGGGATGGATTCCCCTACAGGTTTCAGAGGAATCATGGTCATACTGACACCTCGATTTCTGACTTCTGGCTTCCATAACTGTGAAACAATAAATAAAACTATAAACTAATATCCTTCATAATTATAAATGTAAGAATCCTTAAGAAAATATTAACAAGTATCATTTGACAACATATGAAAACAATTTTACACCATGACTAAGTGTGGTTCATTCAGATTACAAAGCTTGTTCAATATTTGAAAAGTAATGTATTAACACCACACTAACAGACTACAGGAAAAAAATCATATGATCAAATCAACTGGTAATCTCAAGGAATCTACAAAAGTCTTCTAGAACTATTAAGTTCAGCAAGGTGGCAGCATACAAGATAAACATAAAGAATATTTTATTTCTATATAACAGCAATTAACATGTAAATAAAAATATTTAAAAATAAAATACCATTTACAATTGCTCAAAAAATGGAAACTCCAAAATGCTGGCCAAAAAAAAAAAAAAAAAAAATCAAAGACGATCCAAATAAATGGAGAGGCGTGCTATGTTTATAGATTGGAAGATTCAACATAATTAAAAGATGTGAATTCTTTGTAAATTGATGTGCAGGTTTAATGCAATTCCAATAAATCCCAACAAAATTTTAAATATAGACAATATTATGGTAAAGTTTATATGGAAAGACAAAGGAACCTGAGCAGCTAAAACAATTTTAAAAAGCAGTGAGAGGAATCAGTCTACATGACTGGAAGAGTTGTTTTATAGTTACACTAATCGAGAGTGTCACACTGGTGGAAGTAAGACACACAGATCAATGTAACAGAATAAAAACACAGAAATAGATCCATACAAATACATACAAATCATCTTTGAGAAAAGAGTAAAAGCAGTTCAGTGGAGAAATTTCAGATAGCCTTTTCAATCAGTGTTCCTGGGGGCAGTTAGACATCCGTAGGTAAAAAAATGGACCTCAGCCTAAGCCTCATATCTTACATAAAAATTAACTAAAAATAAATTATGAACTCAAATGTAAAATATAAAACTATACAAAAATTTTAGGAAAAAAACCAGAATAAGTCTAGGGTTAGGGAATGAGTTCCTATATTTGACATCAAAAGTACGATCCATAAAATAAAAATTGATAAATTGGACTTTATCAAAATTAAAAACTTTTTTTGCTCTGTGAAAGACTCTATAAAGAGTATGGAAAGACAAGGAAATAGATAGGGAGAAAATATTTGTGAGCTAAGTATTTGATGAAGGATTACTATCTAAAATATATAAAGAACTCTTAAAACTCAACTGAAAAAAAAAGAGAAGACCAACAAAAAATGGGCAAAGACAAACAAACATTTCAACAAAGAGGATATATAGATGGCAAATAAACACATGAAAATATGCTCATCTGTAGATATTAGAAAATGGGAATTCAAACTACAATGAGAGATTACCTATAAGAATAGCTAAAATTAAAAAGTGACAACAGAAATGCTGGCAAGAATGCAGAGAAACTGGGTTACTCATACACTATTGGTGGGAATATAAAATGATAGACCCACCCTGGAAAACAGTATGGCAATTTTGAGAAAAACTAAACATATAACTATGACACAACCTAGCAATTCCCCTCTGGGCATTTATTCCAGAGAAGTGAAAATTTACATTCATACAAAAACCTATATACAAATGTTTGCAGCAGCTTTATTCCTTATAGTCAAAAACTAGAAACAATCCAGATGTCATTTAACAGGTCAATGGTTAAACCGTGGTACATCCATAGCGTGGAATACTACAGGAATGAACTACTGATACACTCAACAACTTATACTGATCTCCAGTGAATTATGCTGAGTGCAAAAGACTGATCCCAAAGGTTACACATACTGTATGGTTCCATTTGTGTAATATTCTTGAAATTAAAAAAAAAAAAATCTGGAAATGAAGGACAGATTAGTGGTTGCCAGGGGTTAAGGACAAGTGATGGGAGGGTGGGGTGAGACAGAAGTGGGTATGACTAAACAAGGGCAACACAGGGATCCTTGTGATGATGGAACTGTTCTGTAGCTTGACTTTGTCAATGTCAAATCCTGGTTGTAATACTGTACTATACAGTTTTGCAAGACATTATCATTGGAGAAAATTGGTAAAGGGTATAGGAGGTCTCTATTATTTCTTATAATGCATGTTAATTCTACAATACCTCAAAACAAAAAGCTTAATTAAAAAAGAAAAAACTAGAATGAACCCATAAATCATATTATTTATTAAGCACCTGCTGCTGTATGGCCATGCCCCATGGGAGGTACTCACATGAATATTATTTAATCTTCATAAACTCTATAAAGATTATGCTATTTCCTAAACTATCTTTCTGGAATACTGATTCTTTGTGACATTAACAGCATTCCTTGAATAGTGTTTTGTCAAAAGGGTTCTGAGTCAACTAGTCTGAGAAGCACAAAAACAGTTTTTGTTTTTACTGTAGGACTTCTCAAGGCAATATACTAAGGTACGTTATAAATATTCAAAAGGAAGCCATCATACACAGCTTTCCTCAAATTAATTTTGGAACATTTGTTTTTACATAATGCCTGTTAACAGCTTGCGTAAAGAACTAGTATTCCTTACCTTATGCCACAATAAATGTTGGTTTATACTTTTCTATTAATATCCCTGCTGGTGTTGCATTTTATGTCTTATTTCAATTTAGCCTACAGATTTATTGCCTGAATGTAATCTAATCATGGTGTTGATGGTCCAAATTACTTACCATGTAACAATATAAATAGATCGAAGTACTAATGTGAAGACCAACATTCCATACATAACCTGAATAAGAAAAGAAAAATGAAGTCAGTGAAATCACTATTCTTTGGCAAAGGAAGTATATTTTGCCTACAAAAATAGCCCTCAATAAAATAAAACATTTACTATCATTTGTTACATTTAAAGAACAGAATTTTAGCAGGAGTGTTGCTGACAGTTTCCTTTGCTGTGCAGAAGTCTATTTTTGCATTTGCTTCTCTTGCCTCCAAAAACATATCTAGAAAGAAGGTGCTACCACAGATATCAAAAAGGTTACTGCCTGTGCTCTCCTCTAGGATTTTTATGGTTTCAAGTCTCACATTTAGGTCTTTAATCCATTTTGAATTTATTTTTGTGTAGGGTGTGAGAAAATGGTCCAGTTTCCTTCTTTTGCATGTGGCTGTCCAGTTTCCCTAACACCATTTGTTGAAGAGACTCTCTTTTTCCCACTGGATATTCTTTCCTGCTTTATCAAAGATTAATTGACCATATAGTTGTCAATTAGTTTTCTATTTCTTAGTTTTCTATTCTGTTCCACCGATCTATGTGTCTTTTTTGTGCCAGTAGCATATGGTTTTGATTGCTACAGCTTTGTAAGGTAACTTGAAGTCCAGAATTGTAATGCCTCTAGCTTTGCTTTTCTTCTTCAAGGTTGCTTTTGGCTATTCAGGGTCTTTTGCGGTTCCACACAAATTGTAGGATTATCTGATAAAGGGTTAGTATCCAACATATATAAAAATACTTATAAAACTCCACACCCCGAAACCCAATAATCCAATTTAAAAATGGGCAGAGGGTATGAATAGACATTTCTCCAAAGAAGCATATAGATGGCCAACAGACACATAAAAAGATGCTCAACATCATTTGTCATCAGGGAAATACAAATCAAAACTATAATGAGATATCACCTCACACCTGTCAGAATGGCTAAACTCAACAAGAAACAACAGGTGGTGGTGAGAAAGAAACAACAAGTGTGGAGAAAAGGGAACTTTCGTGCACTGTTGGTGGGAATGCAACTGGTGCAGCCCCTTTGGAAAACAGCAAGGAGGTTCCTCAAAAAGCTAAAAATAGAACTATTCTATGATCCAGCAATTGCACCACTAGGTATTTACCCAAAGAATACAAAAATACTAATTCAAAGGGATACATGGACCCTAATGTTAATAACAGCATTATCTCCCACAGCAAAATTATGGAAACAGCCCAAGTACCCACTGACTGATGAATGGATAAAGATGTGGTATACAGAGTGGAAGCTAGAATGGCAGTGTAGTAGGAGGACCTGAGGCTTGCCTCGTCCCTCCAGCATAGCTAGATAACTACCAAACATTCTGAATACCCAAGAAATAGACCTGTGGACAGATAAACTGTACAACTCGAGAGAGAGGAAAGGCCACAGGAAGGTTGGGCATGCAGAGATGTGGTTTGGGGGAGAAATGGATCATGGGTGCTGCAGAGGGGAGGGAGCCCTGGTTGCAGAGAAAGATGAGATAGAGAGGAGAGCACAGGAATGCACACAAGAATACTTTCCCAAAGCTACTTGATGGAAAAACTAGAGGGGCTGATTTTTGTGAGTTTTTTTTAATAAGCAGGGCTCAAAGACTAGAGTTTTGGAAATCTGTGGGCTTGTCTAGGATAGGGACCCGAGGGTACTGTCTTGCTCCTGTAGTGAAGGCAGGCAAGTGCTCCTGGGCAGAAAGCATGATCTGAGGATCACCTGGGGCACATGGGGAGGTGACTGTTCTCTTTTCTTGGAGCGTATCTGTGAGAGGTGGCATTGCCTCTCTGGGGACAAAGAGCCAGATGGCACCATTTCACTCCCCTACCCCTCACCATAGGTGCAGAGACACTTGCTGTGGGTGGCTAACCTGGACAATGGGGGTTTAGTTGCTTTGCTCCTGGCTCTGGCGCAGCTGCCCTTCTGGGTCAAACCTGCATTGGTCCCAGTGTAATGCGACCCTCACCCAGAAGACCAGCATGAGTCCCTGCCACACCAGATTCCTAAAGTTTGGAGTTTTGAAAGGCAGCAGGCTTGGCTACAACAGAGCACAATGGACACTGTGCTGTTCCAGGCAGGCAAGCAACCTGGAGACAGACAGTGTGAAAATGGCGATCTAAAAACACATAGGACAGACAAAGGTTAATTATTCATTCTTCTGGGAGGGTTTCTCTGAAAGCAGCAAGGGTGGCCTTCCCTCCCTGGGGACCAAGGAGGTGGCTCATACCATTTCTTTCCCCCGCTCCTTAGCATAAACCAACTTTAGTAAACAGCACAGCACCAACACTAGCTGCCTAATGCTTATACCAGGTCCCACCCCTCTGTGATCCACTGGTAATGCTCTTCTTGGCAGGTGTGCTTAAAGAACAGTGCAACAAGCCGCTTCCTGGAAGACCAGCACAAACTCCCACACACACATCTACTGACTACAGCATTCTGCAAAGCTTCTGTTGTGGTGGAAATAGCATCAGGTCTCATTTAAACAAGCAGAACAGAACACACCTAGTTAAAACTCACCACACTCTGGTCAAGGACCAAACACTGTCCATTACAGGCAAAGAAAGCCTCTACAGACAACTGACCTGAGGGATAGACCAGCCAAAACACAGTAGCAGAGTGGACGCAACACACACCAGAGACACTTCCTGAAGTGCCAGGCCCTGCACATTACATGATCTCTTCTTCATAAAGCCATTACTCAAAGACGCAGGAAACATAACAGGATTTATACCATACAGAAGACAAAGACCTACAGAAAATGCCACGATGAATTCATTCCAAAAGAAAGAACAAGAAAAGGTCACAGCCAGAGCTCTAATTGAAACAGACAAAATTAACATTCTGCAGAAGTTAAAGTAAGAATCATAGAATACTCACTGGGCTTGAGAAAAGTATGGAAGACATTAGGGAGACCCTTACTGCAGAGATAAAAGAGCTTAAAAACAATCAGGCAGAAATGAAAAATGCAGTATCTAAGATTCAAAACCAACTGGATGTAATGACCACAAGGATGGAAGAAGCAGAGGAATGAACAAGTGAGACAGGATAGAATTATGTTAAATATTGAAGCTGAACAAAAAAGAGAAAGCAGAATGATTATGAGAGTAGACCTAGAAAACTCAGTGTCTCCAAACATAGTAACATTCCTCCTATAGGAGTCTCAGAAGGAGAGAGAGAAAAGGGGGAAGAAGGTTTATTTGCAAAAAGCAAAAAACTTCCCTATCTGGGGAAGGAAACAGACATCCAAATCCAGGAGGCATAGAGAACTCCCACCACAATCAACAAAAGCAGGCCAACACCAAGACATACTGTAGTTAAATTTGTAAAATATAGTGATAAAGTAAATGTGATATGTATGTGTATACACACACACACACACACACACACATATACATAAAATGGAATATTACTCAGCCACAAAAAAGAACGAAATCTTGCCATTTGCAATGACACGGATGGTGTTAGAGAGTATTATGCCAGGTGAAATAAGTCAGAGAAAGACAAATACCATATGATTTCACTCATATGTGAAAAGCTGTTTTATATATATATAAACAACCATTTTTTGTATACTGTTTTTGTATCATGTGACTTTGCTTTTTCAAATCTCTTCAAATTCTAATAATTTATCTGTAGATTCTTTAGATTTTCTATGTATACATTTGTGTATCACTTGTGAATATTTTTTTCATCCTACCAAACCCTACAGTACAATATGTATAGAACTACTGATAACAAGCATTGCCATCTCACACTTGATCTCAAAGGGAAAAATTTCAATAGTTCATCACTAAGTGTAATATTGGTGATAGGCTTAAATTTTTTTTTTAAATACTCTTTATCAGATTAAAAAGATCTTTTATATTTCTGATTTACTCTAAGGGTTTTTAAAATAAATTAATATTTTATCAAATACTTTTTCTGCATCTCTTGAAATAATTATATAATTTTTCTCATTTAATCTTTAAATATGATTTTCTGATACTGGTTAATAGTCTACCCAACTTTATCTTCCTGGGATACATACAACTTAGGCATGATGTTTTATCTTTTTTTTTTGGGATTTGGTTTGCAAATATTTTGCTTAGGACCTCTACCTAATTAATTTTAACTCTTTTATACTGTTCTTGGTATTAAAGTTTTGCTAGCCTCATACATGAGTTGGACAGTAGCTCTCCTCTTCTGTTCTCTATGAGAATCTGTTTAACATTGGAATTATTTCTTCTTTGTGTGGTAGAACATTCTAGTGAAGTTATATTTGTGGGTAGATTTCTGACTACTGATTCAATTACTTTTAATGGTTATAGGACAATTCAGATTTTCTATTCTTTTTTCTTTAAAGGTTGGAAAGATTCTTTTTTTTAAAGCTTACTTATTTTGAGAGAGAGAGAGAGAGAGAGTGAGTGAGCATGGGAGGGGCAGAGAGAGAGAGGGAGGGAGAGAATCCCAAGCAGGCTCCACATCGTCAGTGCAGAGGTCAACATGTGCCTTGAATCCATGAACCATGAGATTATGACCTGCTGAAATCAAGAGCTGGATGCTTAACTGACTGAACTACACAGGTGCCCCCAGATTTTCTATTCTTTATTAAGTTTCTGCAGGTTACACTTCTTCTAGGAATCTGTCTACCTAAAAAAAAATACAATTTGAAATTTATTGGCATAAAGCTCCTCATAATATTCTTAACTTTTTAATGCCTGTGGATTTTTATGTGATATCCCCCTTTCATTTCTGATATTATTTGTGCTTGTCTTTTCCCTCATTAGTTAAATTCACCAAGGGTATGTTCATTTTATTTGTTTTTTGAAGAAGCAACTTACAGCTTTGCTGATTTTATCTATGGTATATTTGTTTTCTGTTGTATTCATTTTTGCTTTTTATCTTTCCCAGTTTCTTGAAATATATGCCAAAACTCCCCTTGTTGGCTTTTTTTCCTTTTCTTTTTTGGTGTATACGTTTTAAGGCTAGATACTTCTCTACAAGTATTAATTTTGCCAAGTCCTACAAGTTTTAATATGTATTTTCTTTCATTATGATTCAGTTCAAAATATTTTCCAGTTTCTATGATTTTCTCTGATCCATGTGTTATTTAAAATTGTATTACTTATATTTGACATAGTTGCATTATGGTCAAAAAAATTTTTTTTAATTTACATCCAAGTTAGCATATAGTGCAACAGTGATTTCAGGAGTAGATTCCTTAATGCTCCTTACCTATTTAGCCCATCCCCCCTCCCACAACCCCTCTAGTAACCCTCCGTTTGTTCTCCATATATTCTCATTCTAATCCTTTGAAATTTAAGATGCTATGTGGGCAAGTATATGGTCAATTTTTGTAAATGTTCTCTAAAGACTTGAAAAAATGTGTTTTTCCAACTGTTGGATGCAGTAGTTTACATTTGGGTTATGGGTCAAGTTTCTTAATCACGTTTTTAAATCTTTTATATCCTCTATCACTTACTGAAAGGTATGCATTAAAATCACCTAAGATTATAGATTTGTCTATTTTTCTTTTAGTTCTGTCAATTTTTGCATTATATACTTGAGAATTATATGTATTAGAGATACCAATTTTAAATTATCATAATTTTCTGATGAATATTTTTAATATTTATTAGTAATCTCTTCTTAATAGAAGTGCTTTTTCCTTAAAGTCTGTTTTGTCTGATAACAAAACTATACCACATATATATAACACAATTATGCTTAGTGTTTGTATGGCACATACTTTTCATACTTTCACTTTCAACCCTTCCACATCTTGATGTTTCAGGTGGACTCTTTTATAAGGCCTTGCTGTGACTTCTGCCTATTACTTATGGTCTCTCTACAATAGTAGAAGGCAACAAATATTTATTGAGCATTGTACTAGACCATGGGGATATAGTGGTGTGGAGTAAAGGGTTAATATCAAGCATTGACTGATGTAGGCCTGGTTGAGAATGACCTCAGTCTCCCATCCTTGAATACAACAGTTAAGATAAATGAAAATGTTATGTTTGCTTCAGTTGTGAAGGATTGCACCTAGGTTGGAGGCTTGGGGTCTGCATGAGAACAGTATGAAAGGTGCTCATCATAAAGAATGGTAGGAAGGGTGCCAGGTCTAACTCTTGATTTTGGCTCAGGTCATGATCTCAGGGTGGTGGGATTGAGCCCTGTGTGGGGCTCTGCACTGAGCGTGAAGGCTGCTTAAGATTCTCTTTCTTTCTTTCTCTCTCTCTCTCTCTCTCTGTGTCTCTCTCTCTCTCTGTCTCTCTCTCTCTCTCTCCCTCCCTCCCTCCCTCCTCCCCTCTACCCTGCTTGAGCTCTAAAAAGAAAAAAAAGAAAGAAAGAAAGAAAAAAAAAAGGATGGTAAGCAAAAGGGGCTGTAGCTTCCATGTGTTACAATGCCCTCCACTACACTTAGCTCTCATCCCTGGCAGCTGTGCATAACTTAGGTGGATGAAAGGGCAAAAAGAATCTGTATATAAGTAGCTCTGGATCTCTTGATGAGATGAAAATGTTATATTTGCTATATTTTCCACCTTGTATCCCTCTATAGAGCTAAATAAACACAGCATTAAATTAAAGCCGATTAGAGGCTGTCTGCCAGCTTGAATCTGTAACTGCAGCCATGGTGCTCTAACGGTGAACCAGAAAGGCATCAATCCCTGCCCTCACAGCAAATGCTCTCACACAATCTAGTGTGAAAAGAGATAAGTAATCAGGCAATTAAAAATATAGTATTTAACTCCATGACAAGAGCTATACAGAGTATTTTGTAAGTACATACAAAAGCCACCTAGACTTAGGCAGATCAAAAAGACTTTTATGGAGGATATGATTTTTCATTTTATAATTGAAGCATTAGTAGAAACATCATTAATAATAACCAAAATATTATTTAATAGTTTATTTATTTTTGAGACAGAGACAGAGCATGAGTGGGGGAGGGGGGAAAGAGAGAGGGAGACACAGAATCTGAAGCAGGCTCCAGGCTCTGAGCTGTTAGCACGGAGCCCGACACGGGGTTCGAACTCCCGGGCCGTGAGATCATGACCTGAGCTGAAGTCAGACGCTCAACCGACTGAGCCACCCAGGTGCCCCAATAATAACCAAAATATTATTAAGAGAAGCTGGAGGAAAGTAACTGGCATAGCTTATATTTTGGGGACGAAAGTAAGGATGTCTAGAATATGCTGTTGGAATGAAGAGTGGGAAAAATGAAGTCAGAAAGGTAAGCAGAGGTTTAAACTGGCTTTTCAGGTCATGTTAAAGAGTTGAACTTTATCTTAAAAGTAAAGGGAAGTCAATGGAAGTTTCAGCAATAGTGCAACATGATCACTTGTGTATTAGAAAGATATCCCTCTTGCTGGGTGGAGAATGAATTAGAGGGAGACAAGACTGATAGAAAACAAACCAATGACAAGGTACTACAGTAACCTAGGTGAGTAATGGGACCTGAACCAAGGTACTATCAGTGGGAATGGGAGAGAAATGGACAGATTAAAGAGGTATTTAGGGCTTAGATTGATAATCAATTTGATATGGAAGTTAGGAAGAGTTGGGAAAGTCAATGATGGCCTGGTTTATGACTTTAGCAGTTAGGGTCCATGGTGAAACTGCTCCTTGGGTTAGGGACTACAAGAAGAGAAGAAATACTGGAGAGAAAAATGGTGATTTCATTTCTAGATAGGTTCAGAGTCTGATGTATCAGTGATATATTCATGTAGAGATCTCTAGCAGAAGTTAGATATCTGGGTCTAAATCTTAGAAGAAAGTATCTGAGCTGAAGAAACAGATTTATGAATCATCACCATACAGAAGTCAAGGGGAATGGATTGTTCAGAGTATGTTAAAGACATCAAATAATAAATAAGGAAGAGACTATACTCCTGCGGTGCAAGAGGGCTTTTCCAGATTAATTTTCTTCTTTCCACAAGCATGTCTATCCCATACATTCTGACTTTCTCCTAGGATCTGTGGCAGACCTTGCTAGTACCTACTCAGTATCCATTCTTTTTTTTTTTTTTTTTTGGTCTTTACAGAAGACATTTTATCCAGTCGACAATATGTCCAGCTATATAAGCTTGATTTCTCAGTCTCTCTTGCAGCTAGAGATAGACACAGGACCTTCACAACTTTTTTCTATGCATATTCTAATATTAGTTATTTTTAAGTAAAAAAAAAAACAACAGAATACATACTTGTTTGCTCCTTGTAATTTTCACGTAAAATTATTTTCATTCTTTTAAAAAATGAATCTTTATGATAATAAATTGAATTCCAAAGTAATCTGCTACAGGGTCATCATCATACCACGGAAGGAATATGGGCTTTGGAATAAAAAAAGACCTGGGTTCAACTTCCAGCTCTGCTAGTAACTAGGTAAGAAACACTGGACAAATCATTTAACCTTTCTGACTCTTGGTTACCTCACCTATAAAATGAAGATGGTAATTTCTATACAGGTTTGTTGATATTTACTAAGATAATAGTAGTTAAGTCTATATAAACTGCATGAAAGAATATATAATACTCAGCACAAAGCAGACGCTCAAAAATGTCAGCTTCTTTTGCTTCTTTTCCAAGTGTGCTTACATTGGAACTTCCTTACATTCCTAATTTATAATAAAATGGCACAAACATAACAGAATAAAATGTAAATAATAGTTATTTGCTTGAGTTATCTGCTTAAGTCCCTGTTTTTCAAACTGTTTATATAGTGTGTTCTTAAAAACCTTGAGGGTCTGGGGTGTCTGGGTGGCTCAGTCGGTTGAGCGGCCGACTTTGGCTCAGGTCATGATCTTGCAGTCCGTGAGTTCGAGCCCCGCGTCGGGCTCTGTGCTGACAGCTCAGAGCCTGGAGCCTGTTTCCGATTCTGTGTCTCCCTCTCTCTGACCCTACCCCCATTCATACTCTGTCTCTCTCTGTCTCAAAAATAAATAAACGTTAAAAAAAAAAATTTTAAAACCTTGAGGGTCAAATCAGAAGGGAGGGTAGTAAAATACTGACATGTCAAGTCTAGAAATAATCTCTAGGAGATATCTACTTTGGCAGGAAGATTTTAAGCAATAGTACTCTTTGAGATAACAGAGGAGATCTCATCTGAGATATTCAATTACTGATTTATCAATTAGCTTAAAGAAGGTTTACTAACTTAAAAGTTCTTTTAATCTACTTTCATGTATACTTTTTTAATGTTTTCTTAAGATATATTAATATTTCTACTGAATGTGGCAGGCATATGATTTTATTATTACCCTTTGCAAGGCCATCAAATTAAATAAATAGCATTTGGCTCTCTTTTGGAGATGTCTGGATCACTTTGGATTTAAATCAGTAAGTAGAATTGTTATCAGTATTCTCTCCCTCAAGGAAGCTAATCTGGTTAGCAAGATAACCATCCTGGCTGTAACAGATACTTTTACAGTGTTTATTAACTCTTTCCTTCTAATTGTATACCCCACTTATCTCTCTAGGCCCTATTCAAATACCTCCTTTTAGAAGCTTTCTGTGATTATCATAGACAGAAACTTTCCTGTGTCATCTTACTTCTTCATATGTATTTTTAGTGTCATATTATACTGCCTTATGCTTTTCCTTGTATATTATTTTTATATTATCCTTGTGAAATAATCCCTCTCCTTGTCTTAAACATTTTATAGATGAGACACTGAAGAATAGGCACAACAAGAAATCTGTCCATGGATAACAAAAGTGTTAAGAAATCTGAGATTCCGGGGTGAGTCAGATTCCTGACTCAGTCGGTTAAGTGTCTGACTTAGGCTAAGGTCATGATTTCATGGTTCGTGGGTTTGAACCCCACGTCGGGCTCTGTGCTGACAGCTGGAGCCTGGATCCTGCTTAAGATTCTGTGTCTTCCTCTCTCTGTCTCTGACCCTCCCTGCTTGCACTTTGTCTCTCTCTCTCTCTCTCTCTCTCTCTCAAAAATAAATAAACATTAAAAAAAAATACAAGATTCCAAACTTCAAGCCATCAAAGTGGTAAGAAATTGAGATTCCACTCAAGCCAGAGCTCCTTTAGATTAGATAACATTATTCTCTTCCCTCTTTTTCCATTTATTTTTAAGATCTTGAGACTTACTGTAAACTTTGCCACAAATTCCAAAACAATTTTTCCAATTACAGACTTCAAAAATATTTTTCTAAGTCTCTGTACATATTAACAGTGATATGAAAGAATGAGTGATACTCTACAAATTTTGACAAACAGAGTTTCTCAGAAAAAGCAGTCCTCTTTTCTTAAGAAAGATACCAAGAAACTAATTAGGGATAGATTTTTTTAAGCCATTAAGTATAAATAAAAAATATCAATTCTGGGGTGCCTGGCTGGGTGATTTGGTAGAGCATGTGACTCTTGATCTCAGGGTTGTGAGTTTAGGTCCCACGTTGAGTGCAGAGCTTACGTAAAAAGAAGAAAATCAATTCTAATTACTTAACAGGTCAGCATAGGATATTCTAGATTAGACTTTGGGACAAAGGCCTGTTCAAATAAAGCTTTAAAAATAGCAGGAAATATAGTGGGCCATATTCCCTATCTTGCTTTTTAATATAAGAGGAAGAAATAATTCAGCTATATGTAACAGATGTATTTTATAGCCCTATTCTGAGTCACCCAAGCAGACAGATTGCACCCTGGTTAGCACTGCTTTTACACATTATGAGAGGTATATACTATAAATGTTTAAAAATTTTTTTTAGCATTTGTTTAGTTTTGAGAGACAGAGAAAGACAGAGTGCAAGCAGGAGAGGGGCAGAGAGAGAGAGGGGGTACTGAATCTAAAGCAGGTTCCAGGTTCTGAGCTGTCAGCCTAGAGCCCAACACGAGTCTCAAACCCATAAACCGTGAGATCATGACCTGAGCTGAAGTCAGACGCTTAACCAACTGAGCCACCCAGGCCCCTATAAATATTTTTTTACAAGTCTATCTTCCTGACCAGCGAGTTCCTTGAGACCAGCGACCCTGTCTCATTTGCTTTGGTTTCTTAATATTAATTAACATTTACTGAGTACTTCCCATGGTAGGAGATATACATTATCTCATTTTTTTATTGATTTATTTTTAAAAAGATTTTATTTTTAAGTAATCTCTACACCCCTCACAGCGCTCAGTTACAACCCAGAGATCAAGAGTCGCATGTTCTACCAACTGAGCACCCTTGTATTAGCTCATTTAATCCTCAGACAACCTTAGGAAATTATTATACCAATTTTAGAGACATAGTATAATGAGCTCTCAAGAGCAGGGACCTTATTATTTTATTCAATAGTGTATCTCTTATACCTAGTACCATACCTGGCATATTGAAGGCACTTAAAAAGTATTTGTGGAATAATGAGGAAACCAAAGCTCAAAGAAGTTAAGTAACTTGTCCAGTGTATACAGCTAGTAATTGGAGAGACCAGATTTAAATCCAGGTCCGCCTGACTTTATCTTCAAATTTTTGTTCTATTGCCTCTCTATTTCCAACTTCCAGCTCAGTATTTGGCACTGAGAAGGTACACAGTGGACATCTGTTGAATGAATGTCTTCTGCCTTCAGACTACTTATCCATTTCACCCTAGCATTCCTCTACTTCTTTACTTCTCTCCTGAGAAGGCCTGAGATAAAACACAGAACTATAAGCTTTCATCCTGCCTCCCTCCCTATCAGCATACATCCATACATACCACTATCCATAGAGAAAAAAAATTTATTACTGGGAAAAGAATACATGAAAGTTGCAGCATGGGAAGTTAGACAAATAGTTTGATACTTTTATTACATAACCATAGTATAAAATAGATCTAAAACAGAAAATGGAAAATAGATGGTCATAAACTTACAAAAATTAACCTCAAATTTCTGAATTTTATTTTTTTGTGGCTATGTTTTTTTCTTTCTTATAAAGACAAATAAGAAATTTACAAAAGCCGAAGTCTTCTTATAAACTTCATTCTTTACGCTGTGCCAATAAATCTTTCTAAATAAAGAGGTAATTCCATAATGACCTACTTTAAGCTCAAACAAACAGGAAAGTGAAGATGTCCTGTCTTATAACACCTACTTTCAGCTTGTCTGTAGAAAAATAATGTGGCACAATAATGTGGTTTTGGAATTTGTTTCAAAAAACAGATTTCAGTTAGATGATTATTATCTAGTTCAAGTTTAAAAAGTTACAGGAACACTTACTTTTTATATAAGCACAAAATATTCTAAAATTACAAGGCTTCTGATAATGTGTCCTTATTTATGTATTGTTTGTTTGTTTGCTGGCTTTTTAAAAGAATGGTGACAAGAGTCAAACAAATCTAGGTTACAATCCTGGCTCTGTCCCTTAGTAACTGTGTAACTGTTGGGCAAATTCTTAATATCTCTGAGCTCACTTCCCTTAAAATGTGAATAATAATCCCTAATTCGTAGAACTGCTGGAAAGATTAGAGTCTGTGCAGTAATGGGCATAGTGCCAGGCACACGGTAGCATTCAATTAACAAGAGCTCTATGGGGCGCCTGGGTGGCTCAGTCGGTTAAGCATCCGACTTCGGCTCAGGTCGTGATCTCGCGGTCCGTGAGTTTGAGCCCCGCGTCAGGCTCTGTGCTGACCGCTCAGAGCCTGGAGCCTGTTTCGGATTCTGTGTCTCCCTCTCTCTCTGACCCTCCCCCATTCATGCTCTGTCTCTCTGTCTCAAATATAAACAAACGTTAAAAAAATTAAAAAAAAAAGAGCTCTCTTTATTTAGGGTCTACTACTTGATTTTACTCTGGTTCCACTATGGGATGCACTTAAATCATTATTTCCTATAGCAAAGTTTCCTGTGTTTGCTTTTCTCAATGTAAATTAACCTCCCACCTCAAAAAACTCATTAAAATAGGCATTAGGGGGAAAATATTCAAGGAATTTTCAGTCTATCTTTTCTAGAAAATAGTGTCATAAAAAGGACTTTGTATGTGTATGTGTATGTGTATAAATGCTCTCTGGTTTTTTTCTGCTTATAAGGAACACTGCACCTGCGTTACCAACTACAGCCAGCTGGGTCTGGGCATTGATATCCTATAGGCACTTGAGTTTGTTTTAAATACTTTCATAGGACATCTACCACTTTATTTTCAGAAATTATATCTGCATATAATTTACCAGAAAAGGAAAAGAAATGCAGGCAAGTACTGTTAAACAATTAAGTGTTAATAGTTTTTTAATTTACCTGATGGAATACAGGCTCCTTTACCTTAAGGTAAACCTACAAAATATTAAAAGAAACACATGTGAATGAAGTGCGTTACTGAGGGGGAAGAAAACCTATTCCAGTAATTCTGCAAATCCCAAACCTCCCTGCCTCCTAGTCCTGTTACTTAGATTGGACTCCAGCCATGTAAAACCAGTCAGATTAGGTGGCATGCCACAGAAGGGATAGTAGCTACTGGCGGGTCTCCCCCAGTGCTAGTTTGACCACGGTGAACTAAATGTTTCAAGGCTGTTTTGGATTACTCTCGCTTCTTGGCCTCTGCATCAGCATTAAGGAAGGGCAAAGATGCACACAGTTTACTCATAAGGGCTGAAGAGGGTCTACTGACAATGCCTATAATAGTTTTTTCTACAACAGAAAGAACACTGGAGTTAAAGACAGGAGTTCAATTTCAGACTCTGCCACTGACTTGCTACATACCTCGAGCAAGGACTCACTTAACCAAAAGACTCATTTTTTCCTTATCTGGGTAATAGGAATAACAGTGGTGGGGAACAATAAGCTAAAAGACGTGAAAGTGTTCAGCATATAATGCACACTCAATAACTGAATACATTTACAACAAATTTCTTGTACTTTCTTTTACTTCCAAAGCCTCTAACCTGTCCACCTAGATGCATTCCCAGTTACACAAACCCTAGCTTTAGGTTCCAGTGTCATGTGGGTGATTAAGTGCAATGCCTGTTTAAGATTCAGCATGCATTTACTGCCCTGTAGGAGTATGCCTTTAAAATGACATGGTAAAGAGTAATCAAAATTCAAATCATAATCCTGGAACGATTCCCATCACTTACGAGACAAGTCCAAATTTCAAAGCCTTCCATGATCTCACTCCTGACTTTCTGTTCGGCTTCATTGCTCTCCTCTTGTCCCTATTTCATCCTAGGCTCCAAAAAGTACAGTGCTTCCCCAAATGTGCTACTTCAATACCTCCAGATCTTTAAACATGCTGCTCTTTACTTCGTTCAGAAACCCTCCCCTGCTTGCACACTTTCATCTTCCAAGATTCAGCTCAAACCATCCCTCTTTCTTGAAGTCTTTTCTGGGTCCTTCTCCACTCAGCAGAAGCTGCCACTCACCCTCCTTCAGGCCCTCACTGACCATGTATAAACATCATGTAATTTGTTGGTTTGTTTCTCTCCCCTACAAGGCAATAATCTCTTTGACAGATATCTCTTTGGCAGATAGCTCTATATCCTCATTTAATACAGTGCTGATCTCACAAAATTTTATGTAATTTTACAATTTGGCTACAAAATTTCTTATTCCTGTAGGAAGTTCCTACCCTCACTACAATAACAGCAGATTATTTCTTTTAAGCACCCATACAGCTTTAGTAGGAAGATGTGTATGAGACACTATCTGTAACTCTAAACTCAGTAAGGAAGAATACTTTTCATCTCTGAAATGTGTTGTCAAAATATTAATTTTCCTTTGTATAGCTTCATATTCTCATTGTTATTAATAAATGAAATGCAAAAGGGCATGCCCTTTAAGACTTTTTTTTTAAGGCAAAAGAATTATGGAGTCCTTACTATGTGCCAAGTATTAATTTTCCTACATGAAATGTACGCTATTATTATCTTCATCGAACAGACAAGGAAAACTAATGCCCAAGTTTGGCTTGTGACTTGCCAAGTGACTTGCCCAAGGTTCCCAGTTAAATGTTGGTTCAAATATAGATCTAACCGACTCCCAAGCCTGTATTTCCAACCACTGAACTTAGAAAGTGGTCCAGTCTTGGGGCACCTGGGTGGCTCAGTCGGTTGAGCGTCCGGCTTCGGCTCAGGCCATGATCTCACGGTTTGTGACTTCGAGCCCCACATTGGGCTCTGTGCTGACAGCTCAGAGCCTGGAGCCTGTTTCAGATTTTGTGTCTCCCTTTCTCTCTGCTCCTCCCCTGCTCGTGCTCTGTCTCTCTCTCTCTCTCTCTCTCTCTCAAAAATAAATAAACATTAAAAAAAAAAATTAAAAAAAAAAAAAAAAGAAAGTGGTCCAGTCTTAACTCTGCCAGCAATTTTCCATATAAACTTGGCTGGCCAGACAAGTAAGTCATTAACACTCTCTGGACTTTGTTCTCTTCTTTTTTACAACAACAAGATTTCCTTTCATCTCTGAAACACTAGGATTTTCTCACAATCAAGGAGTATGTAGTTTATGCAAGGACAGTGCAGGGCAGTGTAGAAGCATAAGAAAATAGTGTATCTGTTCTTTCAACCTTCTATTCACCTTCTCAGCTCACTGATAATCTAACTTCTGCCTCCATCAATCTATTGCTGACAGTATGCTTATTATGGTTACTTGGTCTTTTAATTGAAATTTTTATGGGTCAAACTTCAATCTTATTTTACTCAACCTCTCAGTGGCAACTAATACTGTTACTCCTTCTGGAAATCTCTTCATACTTTGTGATATTAGGCTCTCTAGTTTGCCTATGTTTCTGACTACTTGTTCTCAGTTTCCTTTGCTGGCTCCATTTCTCCTACCTGACCCTCAAATGTCAGTGTTCCCATGTACAGCATGGTGATTATACCTAATACTGGGCTGAATACTGGCACCTTGCTAAGAAAACAGATTTCAGGTGGTCTTCTCTCTCTCTCTCTCTCTCTCTCTCTCTCATACACACACACACACACACACACACACACACACACACACACACACACGGCAACTATGTGAGAAGCTATGTTAATTAGTTTGCCTATAGTAATCATTTCACTATGCATATCAAATCATCATGCTGTACACCTTGAATGTATATAACTTTTATTTTTAAAGTGTTGACTCATTGAAATCCTTAGGCATTATGAAAGTTTGCATAGTGACAGGATGTGAATGTCAAATAGACAAATCAACTGTAACTTTTAGAACTTTTAGGGTAAAGTATCATAAATGTATACTCTTGTTTATCTCTGTCAAAAAAAAAAAAGTGTTCCATAGGGTTGCATCTTTGGTAATTTTAATGGTTCATGCTATCTGTGCCAGTTCATCTGTTCTCGCATTTCTAGTACCTCCCATACCAATTCTCAAACCCACATCTTTAGCTCAGCCTACCTGTTAATAAGCCTCAGGTGTCATTAACATCAGGCATCTCAATCTCAACACATTCCAAATTGAATTTATCTACCTCTACTCTGTGACACAAACCTACTCATTATCTTTCCTGCAAAATCTGCTCTTCCTTGAAGTTTTCCATCTTGGTTAAGAACCTATTATGTACCACGATGGCCAGGCTGTAAACAGAGGCATCATTCTAGACAATTCCTTCTTTTTACCCCATACCCACACCCTCTACTTAGTGGGTCACAAGTCTTATGGATTGTTATTTATGACAGCGTCTTTTTTTTTTAAGATTTTATTTTTTTAAGTAATCTCTACACCCAATGTAGGGCTCAAACCGACAATCCAGAGATCAAGAGTCACGCAGCTTTACTGACTGAGCCAGCCAGGTGCCCCTATGACAGCTTCTTTGCATCCCCACACCTATTTTACTTCAGTCGGAGTCTCATATTTTGCCTAAGCAAATGCAAAAGTCCCTGAGTCTAGCCTCATATTCCTCTAATCCATCCTCTAAAATCAGTCATCTTTCTAACTAACCATGTTCTTCCTCAGCTATGGATCAGTTAATGGCTTCAAATTACCTTGAAGATAAAAATCCCAGTGTATACAAGGGTCTTTATAATCTGACATTTATCTCATTAACTAGACTCATTCACTCATCACCACTTAACATATACTCTAGCCATATTAAATCTCTCCTGTTTCTGCTGGTAGTGATGATTTAATCAGAAAATGAAGTACTCAGTGTAGTATCTGGCACATAGTAAGTGCTTAAAAATGATAGTTTATTATGTTCCAAGGTTCTATGCCTAGGGACAATGTAACAGTCTATTTAGAAATACTTCATCACATTCTTGCCCCAGGGGCCTGGCAAACTCTTAACCGCCAGTTAAAAGGAGCTTTCCTTGACAAACCCAAGTAATTTTCATTCATGTGTCTTCTCATCATTTAACTAGTTCTTACCATTATTATTGTAATCATCATCTTTTGATGCAATTCTGTGCTTACATCTTTGATTTCTCTACTTGAATGTATTCCTTAAGCATAGCAACTGCTTCTTCGCCGTCTTTGTATTTTCTACTGCTTGATATGATAGGTTTGCAATTTGCATTTGTTGAAATGAATTATCTCTTAATACAAAATGCACTTTACTTGAGGGAAAAAAGCACTAGGATAGGATAAGTGACCATGAACTCATTATCAGGAAAAGGTTAACCATTAAAGTAGTCACAGTAGGCCCAACAGAGCAGAATCAATCACTTTCTTTTAACAAATGGGAGGTACTATGTCCATCCATGAAAAAAAGTTAATTCTTTCCCCATTGCTACTAAATATTTGCCCTTTGACTTTTTCTCCCTTCAAATAAATAAATAAACAGATTTTTAAAAAGTTGTCTCAACTTTTTGCTGAGAAATAACACCTAAACAGGAGATAAAGAAACAGTATCTGTGAGTTTTGTGTAGAAACATTTCAGTTTGAACAGCATGAAGCAAACACTAGAAGTAAAATGTGCCAAACTCCGCACACGGCTGGTTCACATGCTTAATCTCTTAGAAACAAAATATGACTTACTGTGGTTACTATTAAACTGAAAAGAACTAAGATAAAAAGCAGATGGTAGTTAACAGAGTTCTTCATCTTGAAACATTCAAACCTTTAAAAAAATAGAGAAAGAAACTTGTTTTAGAATATGTAACTAGGAAAACAAATAGAATGCTGTTTTAACGCTTGTGTACACATCTCTGGATCCAGCGATGCCCCCATTTCCTCCCAAACTCTCATCTTAGAGAATTTGCACTGCCTACTTGCACTTCCGCCAAGACGCTGGGTGAATCAGGAGTAGGCACCTGGCTTCAATTGGAACAATGAGAGGCTCTCTCCTGAAAACTTGGGAGCTTGGGAGCCAGAGACTGAATCAATTAAGTGTACAGAATCCAAGTATAAAGGCTTATGGATTGAAAATCTGATGCTGGTATTTGGGCAGCTAAATTGAATGAACAAGAAGATGAATGAGCAGAGAAGTGATCTGCATGGAGAGAAAAATAAAGCAGATTCAAAGACTTGAGACCATGCGAAGAAGGAATGGGGAGAAGAGCGGGAGACAGAATCTGCCCTTGAGTTGTAGCCAGGCTATACTTCCTGCTATTATGTTTCATCTATTTCCTCATGTCCCTAAAATAAATAAATCTCTCTGAACTCAAGCCGGCTTGGGTAGGTTTCTAAATCTTGTGAGCCATTCTGACTAAGGCACGCTATTACAGAAAATATCACTGTATTATAATGGTTTCTTTTACCAGTCTCCTCAACCAGATTGTGAACAACTCGTGTGCAGGGATAAAATCTTTTTCTCATGTATCTAATCACTAGGCTCACTTAATCAACTGAGCCACCCAGGCAGCCCTGGCCCACATTATTTCTAAGATCTCTTTTACCTTTAAGTTCTGTTACTTGATGACTTATTAAAAAAAGTTCACCTGAAGGTGTTTTTCTAGATCAGGAGCAGCAAACTACCGCCCAAAGGCTCAAGCTCTTTTTGGGTAAATAACACAGACACGAGCATTTGTCTACCTATTATCGGGGTGCCTGTAGCTTCAACACTACACAAGCAGAGATGAAGATCAACAGAGACCACAGGCCCACAAAACCTAAAATAATTACTATCTGTCCCTTTACAGAAAAAAATTCAGATGAGCTCTTTTTAATAATATATTTTCTCAAACGATTCTGATTTTTAGATATCTTTGGAAGAAAATATTCTCGAGCTAGCAATGATGATCACATCGAAAAGAACCAGGTAACACATCACATAAGGCTTTAGAGAAGTTTTAAGTACTAGTGCTAGGGAACTGAAGGCATACTTAGAAGGCAAGGTTATTAAACTTGTAGTTCAATTTCCAACTCTGACACTTACAACTACACAGCTTAGGCAAGTCACCTAAGCAGAAGCTCGGCTTATGTCCTTAGAAAAGTTACTAAATCTGTGCTTTACTTTATCATCTATAAAATGAGGATAATACCAAGTTACCTTGCACAACTGAGAGAATTAGAGATGGCTTTTACACTGCCTAGCACAATTATAGGTACAAAGGACATAAATATTATTTTTATGGCACACTATATAAAATTTTTACCAAATTTGTATACATTCAGGGTGCCTGGGTGGCTCAGTTGCTTATGCATCTGACTCTTGATTTTGGCTCAGGTCATGATCTCACGGGTCCATGAGATGGAGTTCCATACTCTCAGCATGAAGCCTGCTTAGGATTCTCTCTCTCTCTGCCCCTGCCCCGTGTTCTCTAATAAACTTAAAAATTTTTTAAATAAAAATAAATTTGTACGGGCGCCTGGGTGGCTCAGCCGGTTAAATGTCCGACTTCGGCTCAGGACATGATCTTGCGGTTTGTGAGTTAAGGCCCTGCGTCGGGCTCTGTGCTGACAGCTCAGAGCCTGGAGCTTGCTTCGGATTGATTCTCTGTCTCCCCCCCTCTCTCTCTCTTCCTTCCCTGCCCACACTCTGTTTATCTCTCTCTCTCTCAAAAATAAATAAACACTAAAAAAATTAAAAAAAAAATAAATTTGCATACATTCATAACTCAAGGAAAGGCAGACTATGCAAGTCAAATTTAAGTAAGAGTCTATCTAAACTTTTATGAGATCATAAAAGTTAATAAACATTATTATAACTTCCCAGATATTATACTTTACATGAAGATCACAGAAGTTAGAACCTTTTACACTATTACAACCTCCCAGTAATATAACAGGGTTAACTATATTACTTAATTCAGTATGAAGTGAATATGAATTTTAAAATGTATCAAACAACTGAATTTTAAACGTTAAGTACTTACATGCAGTACACAAATATACAACAGCTGTAAATCATTGGGAGTTCATCCAATAGCTATAAGAAACAAAGAAAGAACACTTGAATATTGTAGAGGTGCAATTATTATACAAATAAAAATAAAACGTCAGAATGATTATAATAGTCACCTCTTATTATCTAATATCTTTTACTAATTCTTTCATATATTTAACATCTTATTTACTCTGAGTGTTGGGGAAGGTCATTGAAAGGAAGTGACCGTTGGTTGACCTGTGAACTGGACCTGGGCAATTGGGGGCTCCTCACCTCTACCCATCCTTGGAATAGGACTTCTGCTTTTCTTGCTCCCAGAGGCAGTTCCAAGGACATAGACTTAGACATAGTCTTAGACAATGATGTGGTACCCTTGAGATAGTGATGTTGCTGTTGAAAACACCTGCAAGGTATACCTTACTGAACCTAACTAAGGCCTCTTTATGAATGTTCAAGATTCGGTGGGCAGGTGGGGAGACCCATTGCTGCCACCCAAGACAAGCCTCGTATGTAAGTACTCTCTGCCTATTAAAACTGCCAACTGCCAACTACCAACCTGGAGTGGCCTGCCTCTTTCTTCTGCCTTTCTCTGCCCTCTGCTTATGGGGGTTGGTTTGTTGTTGTTGAACAAACAAGCTTATCCATCCATCTATCCTAATGTACACACCTAAATAGGACGCCTGACTCACTAGGCAGCTCAGATCAGTTCAGTACCACAAACTATGTTATCATACTTCCAGGAAAGACATATGTCTATCATCTATAGGGGTGTGGGTCCTATCAATGTTCTTTTGCATTTTCCCTTTTCCTAGAACACCTAAGATGGATAAAATGTCCACTAATATACATTAAGAAGGGATATTAATGGCTGGGAAAGTCATTCGGTTAATCTAAGTAACCTATGTTTCTGAAAAATATTATTAGCAATAATAATTATAACTATTACGTATTAAACTACAAGCTATACACTAAGCTAAATGTTGCAGATAGGTTGTTTCTAATCCTTAAACCAATCCTATAGAAGTTAGTTGTTGAGCATATAATGAAAACAAGACATAGTCATTGCCTTTGAGGGATTCACATTCTAGTGAGGTGGAGGGAATGAAAAACGTGATTAAGTATAAAGATTCCATTTTGACAACCATAAGAGTCATAAAGATTTTCCTTACAGGAGTGATACATAACCTGAGACCTAGAAAATACGCAGATATGAGTAAGATGAAGAGGGACTGAGGGGAAGAGAAGAACCCGTAAGCAGTGGAAATATAATGTGCAAAGGTCCTGTTGCAGGAAGGGGATTTCAAGAAATGAAAATGTTCATTGCAATTGAAGCTTAATTAATGATGAAGAGAAAGGACATAAAATGAGGCTGGAGAGATAAGCAGCAAATAGATCAGGCAAGCGTTTTAGGCTGAAAGGGATTTTTTTTTTTTTATGTTTATTTTTTGAGAGAGAGAGAGATAAACAGAGCGTGAGTAGAGAGGGAGACGCAGAATCCGAAGCAGGCTCCAGGCTCTGAGCTGCCAGCACAGAGCCCGACACAGGGCTTGAACTCATACGCGGTGAGATCATGACCTGAGCTGAAGTCGGACACTTAACTGACTGAGCCACTCAGATGCCCCAGCCGCTGAAAAGATTTAAACTAAGTGGCTGTCTTCATGAGCTTGGGCTGTTATAGCAATACCTTAGACTGGGTAGCTAAAACAACAGAATTTATTCCTCACAGCTCTGGAGGTTGGGAGGTCCAAGACGATGATACTGGCAGATTTGGTACTTGGTGAAAGTTCTCTTCTTGACTTGCAGATGGCTGCCTTCTCTGTAACCTCACATGGGAAAGGGTAACAGAGAGCAAGTTCTCTGGTCTCTTCTTAGAAGGACACTAATCCCATCATGAAAACCCCATCCTCATAACCTCATCTAAACCTAATGACCGTCTTAAGGTCCCATCTCCAAATATTGTCACACACGGTTCTAGAGATTCAACATATGAGGGGACACAATTCACTCTATAGTGGTGGTGGCAGTGTGTTTAAAATATAGGTTTTATTATTTTTCAGGTATGGTGAGGCCAACAGATCGGGAGATGACTGCCACGGAAAAGACAGTTTGTTATTCACAGTTCCTAAGAGGAGGCATGCCATGCCAAGCAGGGCCACAAGGGAAAGCACCACCATCAGTCAGGAGGCATAATGAGCAAGGGGGAAGCATAGATGACAACCCTTATTGTGGTTTCCCAGAGAAAGGCAAAGTAAGGGAGGGTAAGCAGGCTTAGCATTGGCTAATTTGAATAATTTCAGCAGGCTCTAGGGGGTAGGAGCTATCTGGTACGTGGCGGTGGTGATTAGGGCATGGATTTTAAAATCTGGGTAACACAAATATGAAAGTCCTATTTCAAAACCATAAGTAGCAAAATTATGACTGGTAAAGAACACAGAGTTCCAGGATAGCGTGGGGTGTGTGTGTCTGAAGAGGAGTCTGAAGAGGTAGGCAGAGGCCAGATCACAGCCTGTGAGCCTGACTTATGGCAAGTATCAAAGATGTTTAAAAAGTGACACGCCTTCTGGAGACCAGGGACTGTATTTTACACATCTCATTTCTAACACTTGTACAAAGCCTAGCAAACACTGCTCAAAGAATGGAAACAACTAGTTTTGTTTGTAGGAACAGTATTTGTCTTCTGGTATGACAAATGGATGGGGGAAGCAGGGACACCAATTAGGAAACAGTTACAGAAATGAGGCCTGGGGATGATGGATTAAGGTCGGGGCTGTGCAGACAGCTAGAGGTAGACGTATTTGAGAGCTACTCTGGAAGTTGAATCAAGAGCTTTCAGTGTTTCCAGTAGTGAGAAAGCAGAAGAAATTAAAGATGAATCACAGGTTTTTAGCTTGGGCTTTCAGTGTAAGGTGTTTCCATTCATTGAGATAGGGAGCAAAGGAGAAAGAAGGGTAATATTTATAACCAGAACATGTATTATTTACAATAGCATGTAAGCTATTTTTGTTTTTGTATTATAAGGAAAATTATAGATGAACAAACATTTTTCTTTGGTTTTGTTTTCTAGGATAAGTATGAGAAATTTATTTTTTTTTACTTATGAGAAGAAGATGAATACTTTTTTTATACTAGCATCTATTTTTTTCCACTATCAATCATATATGCTCAGTAGAGAATACCTAAAAATCTCTTCTAATATTAAAATTCTATGATTCTAAATTATTCTTTGGTACTTTCCACTTTTCTACTAGTGTCTCTACTCCTCCTCTAATGTTTTTCTCAAACCCAGTCCCAAATGCATTGCTTTTGGCTAGTCGCCGAAAGTATGTGACACATTAATCATGAGAAAGGAGTTAGTCATAGCTTACAATATTACCCTTCACTGAGGCACACATAATAGTACTCAAAGGAATGAATCACTAACAATGAATCCATAATGGTGGTTTCAGGCACTCTGACTAGCTAAAGAAAAAGGAAGGAAAGTATTACTTATGAAACACTTATTTACCAGATCCTATGATGACACTTTCACAAATGCCAATCAATTGATCCTCACAATACTCCTATAGGTATTATTAAATCCATTAGATAGATGAAGAAACAAAATCTCAGCAAAATTAAGTGGCATATCTATGCTCAAACAGCCAGCAAAGTGGTAGTAGTATTGGAACTGGAGCCCAAGAGCCACCTGGCAATAATAAATCTAAAGAAAATACCATCCAAGCTCCAAATTGTTCTTAAGAGAGTAAGACAGAACTGTCAATATCTGCTTGTGCCCAGTGTAGGCAGAAGTAGAGACTAGCCCTCCAATTTCTCTTACAGCTATAACAAGCTGGTGAAATTGTTCACTGACCACCAGGGTCAGCTCAGTGGCAACACTATCATTTCTCTTTTTTAATTTTAATTTTTAAATTTACATCCAAGTTAGTTAGCCTATAGTACAATAACGATCTCAGGAATAAATTCCACTGATTCATCCCCTATGTATAACACCCAGTGTTCATCCCAACAAGTGTCTTCCTTAATGCCCCTTACCCATTTAGCCCATCCCCTTGCCCACAATCCCTTCAGCAACTGTTTGTTCTTTATATTTAACAGTCTCTTATGTTTTGTCCCCCTCCCTGTTTTTATATTACTTTTGTTTCCCTTCCCTTATGTTCATCTGTTTTGTATCTTAAATTCCACATATGAGTGAAGTACAACACTATCATTTCTTATGTTGCTTCAGTGACTGTGCATAAAAAATGATGGCCTACCATAGTTGAGCCAAATTTATCCTGAAAGGAGACAAGACAGGGAATCTTCAAGGAATATTCACAATCATTTTGTATTTAAATTAGAGAGATAGGGACGCTGTTTAAAAAAGCCCTTTAATACTGATGATTCTTCCTTCCTAAATCATTGGGGAATTGGGTCATGTATCATTTCTGCACAGATAGGCAAGCACATAAAACCACACCTTTGTAGAACAAAAGGGGCAAGAAATAAGGCATCTGTCCAATCTGTCCCCAAAGTTGGTAAAGTAGTATCATAGTAATGATAAAGCACAGAATCTACAATCTCAGGTTCAAAGGCTATCTGGTCCATTCCAATGCTGTTATCTTGGTAACAATCTTACCAACGATTAAGTTGATACGCAAATCAAAGTGTGTCCCACCTCTGCTCCAAATCTATTAATGGCTTATAGGGGATAAAGTTCAAGAGGCTTAGATTTGGCCTCTGGTTAGTTTCCCAAAACACATCTCTTACCATTTAGTTCAAGGCTGCCCAGAGCAGGTGCTCAACAATGTAACAAATGTTAGCTATTGTTACTGGTAGCACTATGGCCGTCATTACCACATATTCCCACTCCATCTGTGGCTACAGTGTATTAATTGCAGTGCCCCGAGATGCCAGACAAACTCAACTCTGTGGGTTCTAGATGGCCTGGCAAATTCCTACCCATCCTTGAACATGCAACTCAAACATGTGTCTGAGTCATTTGCGTGAAACCCCTTTGCTGACCTACTTCCCCTAAAAAATTTCTCTTTCCATTTCCATAGCATCCTGTATGCCCCTTTACCACTGCACTCACTAGCATATTACCTTCACTACTAGACCACAGATTCCTTGAGGAAAGGACTATATCATTTTTACCTATGCATATCTGTTGCCCAGGTACCAATTTTTGAACTAATGAAAATGTTTGTCCAGCTTATGCTTGGGCATAAGGACAGAGAAGTCAAGATCTCCGAAGGCAGCTCTTATCATCTACTGGCTCAGAAATTTTTCTCTATGTTGACCAAGGTGTCTCTTTATCTTTAACCCCACTAGAACCACAAAGAATAAATCTAATCCTTTTCAACATGTCAACCCTTCAAACACTGATTCATAAAACATTCATGTAGGGGATATACCAAGGTCAACAGAGACAGTTCCTGCTCTTGGGTAACTCACATTATGATAGAGAAGAAAAACACATAAATATATTTATGAGACAACAGATAAGGGAAGTAACAGAGAAGCACAGAGTGCTGTGAAAGAACATATGAAGGGTACATATCCTACCTGGGGCTGTGGAAGGCCGCCTAGAGGAGCTGCTGCTTTGGTTGAGACTTTAAAGGACGAACAGGAATTGTCCATGGGAGAGAAGGAAGTGCAACAGGGCCAGACATGAAAAATGCAGAGAACTGAGAGAATCTGCTATGTACAGCTGAGTTGGGGGAACTGGGCATGTCTTCTCTTCTTCAGGCTAAATATTCTCAGTTCCTTCTCCTCAAGCATCAGGACTAGATTTTTAGTTCTATTTTTTAAAATTCTATTTATTTATTAAGAGAGAGGGAGAGAGAGAAGGTGGGGGGGGGCACAAATAGGGGAGGGGCAGAGAGAGAGAATCCCAAGCAGGCTCTATGCTGTCAGCATAATCTCACAACCATGAGATCATGACCTGAGCCAATATCAAGAGTTACACATTAACCAACTGAGCCACCCAGGCGCCCCTATATTTTTAGTTCTTTCACCATTCTGGTATTTTGCATTTGAACACAAGCCAGGTCAGTCCTCAGAATTGAATATTGTCATGATCTATTCAGCACACAGTAGGAGAGCCTACTTCTTCCTTCGCTCAGATTCTTAGTCTCACCTTGTCTCAGCGCATTCATGCAGCTGTTTGTTTCTTTGTTTTTATTACATTTTTTAAAGGTTTATTTTTGAGAGAGAGAGAGAGATAAAATGTGAGTGGGGGAGGGGCAGAGAGAGAGAGGGAGACACAGAATCTGAAGCAGGATCCAGGCTCTGAGCTGTCAGCACAGAGCCCAACGTGGGGCTCAAACTCACTAACTGTGAGATCATGACCTGAGCCGAAGCCGAACGCTTAACCAACTGAGCCACACAGGCGCCCCAGTTGTTTCTTTATATATGTGATAGACACACGCTACCTTCCAGGGTTACTGTTTTAGGAATAGCATGAATGGACAGCAGGAATGATCCTAGAGATTTTAAAACTTATCTAGTTCTTAGAAAACATGTGCTTAAGGGAATGTCAGAGGTTGCTGTATGCACGGAATTAGACTAGGTATGTTTTGTAAATTGTTCTGGCTACCTGTTACTGTCTATCAAACCACCTTAAAACTCAGTGGCTTAAAATACTAATATTTACTTTGCTGATTAGTATGCATTTTGAGCCGACCTGGGAGGGAGAAGTCCATCTCTCCTTCACTCAATGTCAGCTGGGACAGCTCAAAGGCTGAGGGCTGGAATCATCTAAAGATTCACACACTCAAATTTTGGGCAGTTGATGCTGGCTGCAGTCTGGGGACTTCAGGTGAGGCTGTGGCAGCAACATCTATACATGGCCTTTCCACATGGCTGACTGGCTTCTTTACCACAAGGTGCTGGGTTCCTAGGGTAAGCATCCCAGGAGGATGAGGAAGAAGTTCTTCGCCTTTTGTGACTCACCCTTGGAAGTCATATAGCTTCCTGTCCACCATAGTAACAGTCCTGCCCAGATTCAAGGTCAAGGATCAGAGATCCTACCTCTTGAAGAGAGTCGATGTCACATTGTAATAACAGCGGGTGAGATGAGATATACTGGTGTTAACATCTTTGGAAAATACAATAATCCGCCACATAAATAAAACTCAAAACTGAATTAAATACCTCCACCCCCCCTTCCAAGAACAGGAGGTAGTCTGCTTTAGGATGAAGGGTATTCAGATCGGCTTATTATCATTACTATTCCTCCAAAGCACCTTAGCAATCTTTTAAAGTCTCTTTTCTTTTAAAACAAGCATAAACATGTATTTTCTTTATTGCAAAAGTATTTTATGCTCATTATAGGAAATCTGGAAAACACACAAATGAAATATAATTCTCTATAATCCCATACATAATCCAGGGATAACTACTATTTAATACTTCAATGCATCTCTTTAGTTATTCACTCATGTGGCTAAATGTCCTTCCTTCCTTCCTTCCTTCCTTCCTTCCTTCCTTCCTTCCTTCCTTCCTTCCTTCCTTCCTTCCTTCCTCATTCCCTTCCTCCCTTCCATTTACATATTTATTGGGCACATGCCATGTGCCAGCACTAGTCTATATGCTCAAGTCCAGTGGTATTTAAGATAAGTGAAATCTCTGCTGTCAAGAAGTTTACATTCTAGTTGAAGACTACAAATAAGGTAAATTCAAATGGTGATAAGTGCTATGAAAAAAGTAAATGTCACTTGTGGAAAGGACTGCTCTACATAAAGTGGTTATAAAAGGCATATCTGAGTAGGTAACATTTGCACTGAGGAGCCAGAAGGAAGCAGACATGCAAAGATATGACAGAAAAGTTTTGCAGCAGAGGAAACAGCAATCACAAAGGCCATGAGGCAGTGTCTGAAGAACAGTAAGGCCAGTATGGCTGGAGTGCAGTAAACAACGCAGAGGAACAGTAAAAACTGAAGTTAGAGAACTAGACCAGGGCCAGATCATGCAGGCCATAGTAGAGAACTGAAATTTCACCTGAAGTGCAAAGGGATGCCTTGGAGAGCTTTAAGCAGAAGAATGGTATGATCTAAAATGTTAAAGACTACCTTGGATGGTTGTAGGGGCAACTGTTGACTACTGCAGTAGCCAAGAAATAAGATGGTGATAGCTTACACGATGTCCAGTGAGGTAAGGAAAAAGAATAAGGGAGTTTCCTTTTACATAAAGGAAAACTGGAAAGTCAAGACAAGTATTTCACAAAGAAAAAAGCAAATATCGTGTAGAATGCTATGGAGAGGTCAAATAATAAGATAGAAACGTATCTACTGGATTTGGCAAGATGAAGGTGACTGGTGACCTTGACAATAGCAGTTTCTGTGAAATGAAGGGAAGAAAATACCTAACTGTAATGAGAGGAAAACAGAGGGAGGTAAGTGTAGAGAGAGCAAAGACACTCGAGTGGTTTTGATGTGAAAGGGAGCCAAAACATGATTCAACAGCTGGGGCTGGACACAGGGTCAAGGGAGGAGTAATTTTTAAAAGATGGGAGTTATTTGAGTATGTTTGTATGCAGATGGCAGTGAACCAGTGTAGTGACTTTCTAAAGACCATGGTGGAGCCAGAGACTGGGATGGAGTTTATAACTGCAGGTATGAGTCTTTGAGGAGGGGGGAGGGGAGACTGGCCTTTGATAGGAGTTGGAACATTTCTCCCACAAAAACAGGAGGAAGATGATAGTGGTAGAAACATGAGGATGTTTCTTACTGATTTCTTCTATATTTTTGGTGGAATATTGAAGATATTAGTGAGGAGAAAGGGAAACGAGGCAAAAAAGATATAAAAAGAAATCCAAAAAAGAAAGAGGGACAAGTATGAAATAACAGTTCTGAAGAACACAAATGGAAATTGTCAGGGAAATGTAATGGTACTGTCTTATGGCACTGAGCGGCTATTTGAGTTTTCGTTCAATAATTTAAAAGCGAGGGGGTGGCTGGGTGGCTCACTCGCTTAAGCACTGACTTTGGCTCAGGTCGTAATCTGACGGTCTGTGAGTTCGAGCCCTGTGTCAGGCTCTGTGCTGACAGCTCAGAGCCTGAAGCCTGCTTTGGATTCTGTGTCTCCCTCTCTCTCTGCCCCTCCCCTGCTCACGCTCTGTCTCTCTCTCTCTCAAAAATGAATAAACGTTAAAAAAAATAATTTAAAAGTGAGATAATTTAACAAAGGGATATAATGTCTATGAGCAATGTTGAGTTACTCAGTTCAGGCACAGGATATGCAGATAACTTACTTAGCTTGATCTGGGTTGAATACTGCTCAGGAAGCAAGGGGCAATATTGAGAATATTTATATGGGTAGGTGGGAGTTACTGTAATTTTGGGCCACAGATTACAAACTTTGTAAAAAGGGAAAAGAAATGAAGCAAAATGTACTTCCTTCCAGTCTTTTTTCTATTGTTTATAAGATTGATTTTACATTACACAAAGTTTTGTCTTTATGACAGTTTCCCATTTTACTGGTCTTCAAAATATTATTTATTTATTTAATTTTTAAAGATATTCAATCAGAGGGGCACCTGTGTGGCTCAGTTGGTTAAGCATCTGACTCTTAATTTCAGCTCAGGTCATGATCTCACAGTTTGTGAGATTTAGCCCCACATGGGCTCTGGGCCGACAGCGTGGAGACTGCATAGGATTCTCTCTCCCTCTTTCTCTCTGCCCCAAACCCTGCGTGTCCATGCTCTCTCTCCCTCAAAATAAATGAAGAAACATTTAAAAAAAAAAAAGACACTCAAACAGAGATCATTTTTTCTTTATTTTTTTTAAGTAACCTTTATGCCCAATGTACAGCTTGAACTCACACCCTGAGATCAAGAGTCACATGCTCTACGGACTGAGCCAGCCAGGCGCCCATCAAAATATTATTTTAAATGGCTATAGTACACTTCAACACATAGTTATATCATAGTATATGTAACAGTCTCCTTTTTGTCAAACATTTAGATCATTTAAAAACTGTATCATGTGTAACACTGTCACATGTGTAACACGCTTGTAAAGCATCTTTTCCCTATCTTTGATTACTTTTTTAGGATGTATACGTATATGTAGGAGTACAATTACTGGGTCAAAGAACATGTACAATGTTTTTCTTTAAAAAAAAATTAAAACAACTTCAAGGTACAGAAAAGTTTGAAGGGAAGTACAAAGAACTTTACTCTCTCTGAACCATTTGAATAAGTTGCTGACATGAGGTTCCATTACTCCCAAGTACTTTAGTGTATGTATATTTCTTACAAAGATATTCGCTTGGATTATATGCCTTGACCAAATGAAATTTATCACAGGAATGCAAGATTGGTTCAACATAGGAGAATCAATCAATGTATTAGACTATACTAATATAATAAAGGAGAAAAACCACATGGTCATCTCAAGAGATTCAGAAAAAAAATATTTGAAAATGCCAACATCTTTTCATGATAAAAACACTCAGCAAACTAGGAATAGAATGGGAACTCCCTCAGCCTAATAAAGAGCATTCACACAAAACCCCAGCCAACATTATAACTAATGATGAAAAACTAAAATCTTTCTTCCTAAGATCAGGAGCAAAACAAGGATGTCTGCTCTTTCCACTTCTATTCAACAGTGTACTAGAAGTTCTATTCAGGGCAATTAGGCAAGAAAAATAAGTAAAAGGCATCCAATTGATAAGTAAGATATAAGACTATATTTGCGTATGACACGATCTAGTATTCAGGAAACCCTAACAAATCCACATATGCATACACAAAAAACTACTAGAGGTAAAAAAAAAAAAAAAGTTCAGCAGTGCTGCGGGATACAAGAATATGCAAAAATCATTGTTATTTCTATCAATTAGCATGAGAAATAAAAATGAAATTAAGAAAATTCTATTTACAATAGCATCAAAAAATACATTATTTATGAATGAATACATTTAACAAAAGAAGTCAAGACTTACACACTAACTATAAAACATCACTGAACGAAATTAAAGACTTAAATAAATGGGAAGACATCCTATGTTCAAGGATTAGAAGACACTATTAAAGAAAGCAATACTCTCCAAAGTGATCTGTGGATTCAGTGGAATCCCTTTCAAAGTCCCAGCTAATTTTTGCAGAAATTGATAATCTGGTCCTAAAATTCACATGGAAATGCAAGGGACCCAGAATAGTTTAAACAGTTTTTAAAAACAAGAACAGGGGCACCTGGGTGGCTCAGTTAGTTGAGCATCCAACTCTTGAGTTTGGCTTGCATTGTGATCCCAGGGTTATGGGATCAAGCCCTGTGTCAGGCTACATGCTGAGCATGGAGCCTGCTTAAGATTCTCTGTCTCCCCCTCTGCCCTTCACCCCCTGCCTGTGCACTTGTGCACGTGCATGGTCTCTCTCTCTCCCCAAAGAGGAAGAAGAACAACAACAAATTTGGAGGACTCACAGCTCCTGATTTCAAAATTTACAAATCTATAGTAATCAAGGCTGTGTGATACTAGTACAAGTATAGACCAATGGAACAGAACTGAGAGTTAAACTGAGAGTCAAGAAATAAATTCATACATTTATGATTGATTTTAGGCAGGGGTGCCAAGAAAATTCAATGTCAAAAGAATAGTCTTTTCAACAAATGATCCTGGGGCAACTGGACATCCACGTGCAAAAGAATGAAGCTAGACCTTGACCTCACACCATATAAAAAAAATGAACTTAAAATGGATTAAAGAATCAGGAGAAAAAATGCTATTAAAATGTCCATACTACCCAAAGATCACCCAAAGTGATCTATAGATTTAATGCAATCTCTATCAAAATAGCAATAGCAGTTTTCGCAGAACTAGAACAAATAATGCTAAAATTTGTATGGAACCACAAAAGACCCTGAATGGCCAAAGCAATCTTGAAAAAAAAAAAAAAAAAAAGAACAAAACTGGAGGCATCACAATTCCAGATTTCAAGATATGCTATGAAGCTGTAGTAATCAAAACAGTATGGTACTGCCCCCTCCCCCCAAAAAGACACACAGATCAATGGTACAGAATAGAGAGCCCAGAAATAAACCCAGGATCATACAGTCGAGTAATCTATGACAAAGGAGACAAGAATCTACAATGGGAAAAAAGACAATCTCTTCCAACTGGTGCTGGGAAAACTGGACAACTACATGCAAAAAAAAAAAAAAAAAAATCAAACTGGACCACTTCCTATACCATACACAAAAATAAACTCAAAATGGATTAAACAACTGAATGTGGAACCTGAAACCATAAAAATCCTAGAAGAGAACACAGGCAGTATCGGCCATAGCAACATTTTTCTAGATATGTCCCCTAAGGCAAGGGAAACAAAAGCAAAAATAAACTATTGGGACTTCATCAAAACAAAAAGCTTCTGCACAGCTAAGGAAACAACCAACAAAACTAAAAGATAACCTACTGGATGGGAGAAGATATTTGCAAATGATATATCTGGTAAAGGGTTAGTATCAAAAGTATATTAACTCAACACCAAAACAACAATCCAATTAGAAAATGGGCAGTGGACATGAACAGACATTTCTCCAAAGAAGATATACAGATGGCCAACAGACACATGAAGAGATGCTCAACATTACGCATCATCAGGTAAATGCAAATCAAAACCACAATGAGGTATCATCTCATATCTGTCAGAATGGCTAAAGTCAAAAACACAAGAAACAAGTGTTGGTGAGGATGTGGAGAAAAAGGAACCCTTGTGCACTGTTGGTGGGAATACAGACTGGTACAGCCACTGTGGAAAACAGTATGGAGGCTTCTCAAAAAAATTAAAAACAGAATTACCATATGATCCAGTAGTTCCACTGCTGGGTATTGGCCCAAAGGAAAAAAAAAACACATTAATTTGAAAAGATATATGCACCCCTATGTTTATTGTGGCATTATTTACAATCACCAAGATACGGAAGCAATCCAAGTATCCATCCATAGATGAATGGTAATAAGATGTGGTAAATATGTACAGTGGAATGTTACTCAGTCATAAAAGAGAATGAAATCTTTCCATTTGCAACAACATGGATGGATCTAGAGGGTATAATGCTAAGTGAAATAAATCAAAGAAAAATACCATATGATTTTATTCATGTGTATATTTAAGAAACAAAACAAAGAAAAAATGAGACAAACAAAAAGAGATTCTTAAATATAGAAAACAAACTGGTGGTTGCCAGAGGGAGGTGAGTGAGTATTGGGTGAAACAGGTGAAGGGGATTAAGAGTACATTTGTCATGATGAGCAATGAATACCATACAGAATTGTTCAATCAGTATACTGTACACCTGCAACTAATATAATATTTTATGTTAATTATACTGGAATTTAAAAAAATGGACCAAAGACCTAAATGTAAGAGCTAAAACTATTAAGCTCTTAGAAGAAAACACAGGTATAAATCTTCATGACCTTGGATTAAGCAATGGTTTCTTAGATATGATATTAAAAGCACAGGCAACCTAAGAAAAAAATCAAAACCAGTTTGCTTCAAAGGATGCTATTAAGAAAATGAAAAAACAACCCACAGAATGGAAGAAGATATTCACAAACTATGTATTCAATAAGGGTCTAATACCCAAGATATGTACTCTTAAAACTCAATGATAAAAAGGCAAATAACACAATTTAAGAATGGGTAAAGGATCTGAATAGATATTTTTCCTGTGAAGATATACAAATGGGTAATAAGCACATGAAAAAACGTTCAACATTACTGGAAAATGCAAATCAAAACCACAGTGAGATATCATTTCATAACCAGCAGGATGGCTATACTCAAAAGGAAGGACGAATATGGAGAAATTGCTGGTGGGAACGTAAAAGGGCACAGCCACTTTGAAAAACAGTCTAGTAGCTCAAAAGGTTAAAAAGTAGTTTCAAAAGGTTAAAAACAGAATTACCATGTGACCTAGCAATTCCATTTCTTTTTTTTTTTTATGTTTATTTATTTCTGAGACAGAGAGAGACAGAGCATGAGTGGGGGAGGGGCAGAGAGAGAGGGAGACACAGAATCAGAAGCAGGCTCCAGGCTCTGAGCTGCCAGCACAGAGCCCGACGCGGGGCTCGAACTCACAAACCGTGAGATCATGACCTGAGCCGAAGCCGGATGCTCAACAGACTGAGCCACCCAGACGCCCCATAGCAATTCCATTTCTAATAAATAAATATCTAAGAGAATTGAAAACATATATCCACACAAAATCTTGCACACAAATGTTCACAGCAGCATTATGTATAAAACCCAAAAAGTGGAAACAGCCCAAAGTCCATTCATTGACAAATGAGAAACAAAATGTGGTATACCCATATAATGTAGTATTATTCACCCTAAGTCAAAGAAGCCAGACATGAAAGGTCACACACTGTATGATCCATTGCAATGACATGTCCGGAATAGGCCAATCTACAGAGACAGAGAGTAATGAGAAGAGATGGCTAATGGGCATGGGGTTTCTTTGGGATGATGAAAGTGTTTGGAATTAGTGGTGATGGCATCACAATTTTGTGAGTATACTTAAAGCAATTAACTTATATACTTTAAAATGGTGAACTTTATGGAATGTGCATTAAATCTTTAAAAAAAAAGATTCATCTACATATCCACAATACTATCAACAAAATCAGGAAATTAACATTAATTTATTACTACCACGTAATCCTCAGACTTCATCCAAGTTTTTCTAAGTGTCCCAATATCATAAATGTAAACACACACACACACACACACACACACACACACACACACACACACCATCCAGTCCAGAATCACACACTATATGTAGTGGTCATGTCTTTTTGGTGTTCTTCAATTTCAAACAGTTCTTCAGTCTTAATTTTACGACCATGGATACTTTTGAAGATTACATGCCAGTTATTTTATAGAATGTCACTCAATTTGATTTTGCCTGATGTTTCCATATGACTAGATTCAGATCATGCATCTTTGGCAAGAATATCAGAGAAGTGATGCTATGTTCTTGCCACTGTATCTTGTCAGGTGGCACACAACTTTGATTTGTCCCATCACTGAAGATACTCACTCTATTTGACTAAGGTTGTTCACTGCTCCTTCACTGTAAAGTTATTTTTTCCTTTTATAATTATTTTATGGTAAAGTACTTCAAAACTATGCAAATTCAGCATCAAATTTTTAACTTATTCATTTACTTATGATCACTTATTGTTTCAATTATATATAGCTTATTATTTTAGTATGACTTCATAATTTCCCATTTTGTTCAATGGGTTATATGCTCAATGGGTTTGGTAACTATTATAAACTGTTACTATCAATATTTATTTTGATGCTCAAATTGTCCCAAATATGGCCCATGGGAGCCCCTTTAAGTTGGTTTCCAGTGTTCTTCTGACATGTGCCCATCATTCTTTTAGCTTTTCCATTCTTTCTAGCATAAAAAGATGTTCTAGGTTCATAATGTCCTTTTTTTCTGCCTCGGCCCTCTGAACAGCCCCTTTTATTATTTTTTTTAAAGATTTTATTTTTTATTATTATTTTTTAAAGTAAACCCTATTCCCAACATGGGGCTCGAATCCACGACCCTGACGTCAAGAGTCACATGCTCCACCAACTAAGCCAGCCAGCCACCCCAGCACCGTTCCTTTTAAATGGAGAATGGTTTTTAGAAACCAGATCTGAATGTTAGGTATGCTCTTCTGCTCCCACGCCGGCAGACCTAGAGAATGGATGTATATATGTGTATATAGAAATATATGTGTGTGTATATATAAATATATAGGAGATACATCATTTATAAACTGTGGGTGATTTTGGTCAAATCAATTAGCCTCTTTCAGTTCTAGTACTGGAATTTATAAAACATGGTAATAACTATTTAAGATACTCTATATGAAAGCACTGCATGATAGCTAGAGCTGGAAAAATTCCAATTATTTTTTAGTACGATCAAACACGAAGCCTTATTTTCAGGGTCTATATTTCAGCTGTTGCTCACTGGTATCACCATTCTCACTGTTGGAACTCTTACCCTATAGCTGTTAAATATTTTGAACAACATTCCTGCCATTTTTCACCATTTGCGAAACACATTTTAAGTGCTCGTTTTATCACTCTTGTCACATATACCAAACAATGAAATGACTCCCCGCCTCTCCATGGCACAATAGAAGTCTGGTATGTCATTTCATCCTTTCAGTACCTAGAAAGTTTTAACTAAATCTTTCAAATTTTGGTTAAATGTCTTTGACTTTTATACATTCTTCCAAACTCTACTGTGATGCCACAGATTTGTACTTCTTTTTAAAAATAATTTTCATATTATGCCATTGTTTGTAAGTCTGTTTTTCTGCTAGAAAGTGTGAGAAGTATGTTCTATGCTCAATTAAGTCAGATCAGTGTCTCATTCAATTGTGTATTCTCCAGAGCAAGCACAACCTGCACACAGAACACCTTACTATAAATATGTGTTGAATATCAGAATCAATCCTAAAAAATTAATTCTTATACATTTAATATAGATGTAATTAGTAATTCATAGACTGTTGTATTCACAAATCCTTCTGGAATAGCACTGTCCAATCCAGCAGCCACCAGCCTTATCTGGCTACTGAGTGCTTGAATGAACCTAATCCAAACTGAGATATACACCTTATTTCAAGATAAGAAATATTTCATTAATACATTTTTATACTGATTATATGTTGAAATAATATTTGCATATATTGGGTTAAGTGAATGTATTATTAAAATTAATTTCAACTATTTCTTTTTAACATGGCTTTTCTTAATGTGGCTCCCAGAAAATTTTAAATTACATATATCCTCATGTTGTATTTCTACCGGACAGTGCTGTTCCAGAAGTTTCTAGGTTATTAATGAGGAATAAAGAGCTCAAAAGATTGGGGCACCTGGGTGGCTCAGTCAGTTAGGCGTCTGACTTCGGCTCGGGTCATGATCTCGGGGTTCCTGAGTTCAAGCCCCACATCAGGCTCTGTGCTGACAGCTCGGAGCCTGAAGTCTGCTTTGGATTCTGTGTCTCCCTGTCTCTCTTCCCCTCCCCCTCTTGCACTCTTGTCTATCTCTCTCTCAAAATAAACAAACATTAAAAAAAAAAAAAGAGGTCAAAAGATTTATGACTAGATATATAGCCTCCTTAGAGCAAGGACAGTAAAATCCCTACATAGCCCTAACACTTTGCTAGCTAGAGGAACCATCCATTCAAATGGATGCTGTAAGACAGACATGGGAAATGCAGGCATCTAAGAATATACTACCTTGGTGAACTGTCTTTTTAAAATGCACCCAGGGGTCTGTACTCTGCAATCCTTCTCTAACACTTCATGCCTGCACAGAGGTAGTCAACGCTATACTGCTCTCACTTGTTTTCTCTATGAATAATTTATTTGCTCGCCTCTTTATTCCACTTAGTCAATTTGGATCCTCTGGCCTGAAGTAAAAAGAGATTTTTAATCTCTTTTTTTTCCTTTAGTCGCTTGTCTCAACAGCATCCTCTAGTAATGTATTCTTCCCTCAAATTTGAAGTGTCGGGGTGAAGAGAAATAAGCATTTAGTTAATTTTGTCATTACTGACCTGCATTTCATATTTCAGAGTCATGTGGAAGCACCAGGATCCCATTCCTACCACTGAAATTAAAACAAACAAATAAAAAAAAAAGATTAGCATGAAATTCTTTGGGGGTAGCCAGAGTGACTTGAGAAGGTAATATGATATGACATTGCAAAGCACTGAGTTTTAAGAACAAAGTTTATGAAATCTTATGGCAGGATATAGTAGACTCTGCATAAGCTCTATGATGAAATTTTGATATAGAAAAAAAAAAAAACCCAAGTACAGGACAAGTTCTCATAAATTCCCTCTACTAAGTGGACTTACTGGATTAATCAATATTCTCCATTCTTTCTATAAAATATACTACCCAATGCTCAGGATAAGTTGTTTTTTTTTTTTTTTTTGAATGTATATAGAAGTTTACTGAATACACCACAAGGGAGGGGCGGGCAGGCAGGACAGCAAAGGAGAGACTGTCTACCTCCTAAGATAAGCTTTAGTGTTTATAGCTAGTTAGCTACTCTTTAGTAGTACTCTTTAGTACTTCCTAGCACTTCCAGCCCAGCCAAATAGCTGAATTGTATACTACGAGTCAGACAGTTACGTCTGTTACCAAACCTGTTAATGCCACTGTATGTAGTTATCAGAAATAGGATTCCAAAGAAAGCCGTTGTTTCTCCAGAAACTATTTAAAATGCTTAAAATGGACTCAATAAAAGAGAGTTGCTAATAAAAACTGCTGTTGAATTAAGCGTGGGTAAGATATGTTAGATTGAGAAAAACAGTAAAAATTTAAAGACTGTATTTACATCTCAAAGTTCTTTCCAAGTGCCTCTATTTTAAATAAACTGTTCATTTTAGGTTTTTAAAAATTTTTGTTTTTAATCCCACAAAGTCTAAGGAGAACTATTAATTAGGATCCCATATTTAAAGGCCACACTGTATATCAAATAATTGTCAAAGATTATACAATTATATGTTCGAATTAAAATAAAATTTTAAGGTAGGTGTTTATATTATCTTTTCAATAATTCTATGCTTTGAAGTTTTAAAAATTAGCTGACCAAATACAAGCCCCTATCAAACCTGATAAAAAAGTTTCTACTGTGATATATTAAACAATTCCACAAGCACTTACTGAGCACCTCCTATTTGCCAAATTCAGTTACAGTTACAAAGATAAGATTCAGTCATTGACCTGAATGAAGCATATAGTCTAATGGAAGAGACAGGCAGCTAAAACGCCAGTAAATGGAGATATAATAAAGAGATATGCAGAATACCACGAGAGCACAGAAGAAGGGCACTTACAAAGGAAGACAGAGAAGAGAAACCAGGGGAGTTAGCCTTAAGCGTGGTTAAGAGCCTTAAGGGTGGTTAAGATGGTCAACAAACATGGTAAGTGGGGGTGTCACAAAATTGTACAAAGCCACTTGAGAAAAATTTCAAGTTCTGTTACCATTGCTTTTTTTAAAAAAGTCACTAAATATGTTATCACATATTTTTTAATATTCAAAATGAAATGACAGAAGTAAACTATTACTGTACTCATTCTAAAGAAATGAGGAAGTAGAATAGTTGAGATCTTTTTACCAAGGGAGAAATTAGAAGGTGCAAAGGTGGATAAATTAATGGAAGGGGGGTGGGGAACCCACAAACTGTGAGATAAAGGCATACAATATACTAAGAATAAAAATGATATGCAGAGGGATGAGGCACCTGGGTGGTTCAGTCGGTTAAGTGTCTGACTTCAGCTCAGGTCATGATCTCGTGATTTGTGAGTTTGAGTCCCAAGTCGGGTTCTGTGCTGACAGCTCAGAGCCTGGAGCCTGCTTAGGATTCTGTGTCTCCCTCTCTCTCCCTCTGCCCCTGCCCCATTCGTGCTCCGTCTCTCTCTCTCCCAAAAATAAACAAACATTAAAAACATTTTTTTTTAATGTAGAGGGATGACTATTCATTTTGAAAGGTAGACTGGCTACTTAATCATGATTTGGTCAAGAAATTTTTTTGTCCAAACCTTCTCGAATGTTCTCTTGTACTGTTTATCATATAGCATTAAAAGTCTGATTTTCAGAGATCTCTACAATTTACTTCCTTTCAACAATCTACTGAGAAAGCAAAGAAATGTAATAGAACAGCATCACCTTTCTCGACACAATATTTTCTATTTTGCCACCTTAAAGCAAACTAATTTTTGCTAATGCTTGTCAGCTTTATCAAGATATAACTCATATACTATAAAATTAATTTAAAATGCACAATTCAACTGTTTTTAAATGTTCAGTCTGTGCAACCATCATCACCTAATTTTAGAATAGTTTTATCATCCCAAAGAGAAATCTCCTATCTATCAGTAGTCACTCCCTATTTCTCCTCACCTCTCCCCACTCCTCAGTCCTAGATAATCATTAATGTATTTTCTGTCCCTATAGATTTGCCTTTTCTGGACTTTTCATATAAATAGAATCATACAGTATGTAGCCTTTTACATCTGGTTGCTTTCACTGAGCATATTTTCAAGGTTCATTCACATTATAGCATGTATCAATAATTTATTTCTTTCATGGATGAATAATATTCTATTCTGTGAACACACTACATTTTATTCATCCATTCACCAGTTGATGGAACTTGTTACAAATTGCATGTCTGTGTCCCCACCTACCAAATTTATATGTTGAAGCTTTAACCCCAAATGTGGAGCCTTTGGGTGTGGAGACTTTAGAAGGTAATTAAGTTGAGAAGAGGTCAGGAGGGTAAGGTCCCCTTGATGGTACTAGTGTCTTCCTAAGAAGAGGAAAAGCCAGGACCTCACTCTCTTATCTGCCTGCATGTCAACAGGAGAGGGAGAGGCCCCATGTCGGCTCTGTGCTGATAGTTCAGAGCCTGGAGACTGCTTGAAATTCTGTGTCTCCCTCTCTCTGTCCCTCCCTCATTCACACTCTGTGTCTGTCTCTCTCTCTCTCAAAAATAAATACACATTAAAAAAATTTAAAAAAAACTATCAGATTTTAACAGATTAAATTCCAAAGTCCATGATTTAGTCTAAATAAATCTATATAAATCTATAAATCTAAGTCTATATTTAGTCTAAGTCTTCAGCCTAAGGTAATTCTCTGCTTCTGTGTGAACCCTGAAGATTCTCATTTTATCTAACAGTATTCCATACTGTTACCCCCTCAGGACCAATGCTCTCCTTCCTTCCCTGAAGCAGCATGTCTCCTTCTAGTAAAGGCCAACCAGGCTCTTGTGCTCTAAGATATCATCTGTTCTCTTAAATCTTCAACTTATTAGCACCTTTCTCTCCTGTCTTTCTAACATCTACTTCTCTAAGCGACTGTTACATATTCTTTCATAGTATCTCCAAAGCCACCTTTCCACCCCATTACCTATGCTTCTTCACTTCCCTGAGTTTTCAAAAGAACTGCCTCCATTTCCTTACCTCTATTCCCCATCGATTCCTCAAACCTCTTCACACCACTAAAACAGAGCTTTTCTGTCTTCATCTCACTCAATCTCTTACTGGCAGTTAGTAACTGAAATACTTTCCTCTCTAGTTTTCTGTAATGCCCTCTTCTCCTGGTTTTTATCTCATGACTGCTTCTTCCTAGATTCCTTTGTTGGCTCCTTCTATCCTTCAGGTCTAAATCAGGGGCTGTAAACTCAAATGCCCAGAGAGGCATTTAAGTAAAATAGCTAAGTGAAGAACAATAAGGAACAGTAGAGATTGTGGTCAAATGTATAGACCAGTCTGAAGAGAACAGCCTGCGCTGACAGCTCCCATGCAGAAATACAGGCTCAGTGATGCTGTATCTCCTAATTATTCAAGAGAAGGCAAAGATCTGGATTTCTATGGGAACTCTCTCAATTTTCAAATATGGACAACTAATTTTATTTAAAATAATTTTTTTAACGTTTATTTATTTTTGAGAGAGAGACAGAACACGAGCAGGGGAGGGGCAGAGAGAGAGGGAGACACAGAATCCGAAACAGGATCCAGGCTCTGAGCTGTCAGCACAGAGCCCAATGCAGGACTTGAACTCACAAGCAGTGAGATCATGACCTGAGGTGAAGTCAGGTGCTTAACCGACTAAGCCACCCAGATGCCCCTGGGCAACTAATTTTAAAATGGTTAAATTTTAAATTTAACCCAATCAAAACACGTCTACATGCCAGATTCTGCCTTTGGGTGATGAACTTGTGGTATTTATATTCATCTTCAGCCATCTTCTATTTCTACGTTCATTCCCTCAGGTGATCCCATAAGTTCCCACAGCTTTAAATACCAACTTTTGACAATGATGCCTAACCCCCTCCCCTGAACTCCAATCTCACATATTTTAACATCTACCTGACTCTGCATTTAATGTCTCACAGGCATTTAAAAACTCAACATAATCAAAACGGAATGCAAGATATTCTCTCCACATGCTTGCATAAACTAGAAACCTAGAAGTCAACTGAAAATCTTTTTTTTTAACCCCCACATTTAACACATTAATAACCCCTATTGGCACTCTCTCCAAAATACATCCCAAGTCATCCACTTCTCTCCAGTGTCCACTGGTACTGTCCCAGTGTAAACCACTATCATCTCTCACTTGGACCACTGCAACAGTCTGTTAACTGGCTTCCCAGCTTGCACTTTTACTGTCTACAAAACCATTCTCAGGGCGCCTGGAGGACTTAGTTGGTTAAGCATCCGACTTCGGCTCAGGTCAGGATCTCGCAGTTTGTGAGTTCAAGCCCCACGTCGGGCTCTGTGCTGACAGCTCAGAGCCTGGAGCCTGCTCAAGATTCTGTGTCTCCCCTCTCTCTGCCCCTCCCATGTTCATGTTCTGTCTCTGTCTCTCAATAATAAATAAATGTTAAAAAAAAAAAAGCCATTCTCCACAAAGCATCCGGAATGATCTTTTAAAAGCATAAATAGCATCATGTCACATTCCTACTAAAAACCCTCCACTGGCTTTTAGAATAAAATCCAGATGCTTTACTCTGGCCCTGCATGATCTGGCTCTTGCCTAAATGCCTCCAAATTCATGTTTTGCCACTTTCCCCCCTTAACTACTACAGAACATTAAGGGAGAGAAAGCAAACAGGTAATTACTATATGGTGTATTAAGTGCTGTGGTAAAGATACGCATTGTATTCAGTGGGAGCACAGAAAAGGGTCCTCCAATTCTATCAGGGACTGAGGAAAGTTTAAAAGGCGGGCTTTCCAGAGGAAATGATACTATGGCAAGTCCAGAAGGACAGACATGCTGAATTTGCCAGACAAAGAGCGTTAAAGGCAGACATGTAAAAATATAGGTGGTTCTGAAAATAGCAAGTCGTTTGATATAAAGTATCAAGTACACCTGGGACAGTTATAGAAGATGAGGGCAGTAAAGGCAGAGAATCCAGATTAGCACCAACCTGCCAAGGCATACAGATTTTCAAACAGTTATCTCTTTTAAAGAGAAAATGGTTGAATTAAAAGTGGCATGCCCGGCTGGAGAACCCTGGCAAAGTTTTAGCACAGTTAACCAGTTCTCACCACTAACATGCTACAATTTGTCAACAGGTGTATATTTTCTGAATAGTATCCCAACTAGCACAAATAAGAAATTCAAGAATAGAGAGGTTGAGTTGCCCAAGCCAAAGGAACAAATGTGAAATGTGCGAAAACAAAACAACATTCGTTGATCCTTAAATTATACAAACTAGAAATTCTGGAGATTCTTTAAAAGGAATCTAAACATTTTCTTTTTTTTTTTTGCTCTTGACATGTAAATTGACTCAATCCCATGGAGAATGAGATAATTAATGTAAGGGTGATTGTTAGCCAACATTTCATCACAATGTTTCCCTTAAAAGTCTGAGGCATCAAAGTTAAAATAAAATTCACATTTATAGGAATTATCTAGAATGTTCCAAAAAACAAGCAACAGGGACAAGTTTCCCCACATGGCCATGGCTAAAGTGAAAACCGAGGCAGTCAAATAGTAATGGAATTGGAATAAAAAGGTCAATGTACCATCTTCTAATTAGATGTTCATATTCACAGCACTTCAGTACAGTTTCAAGTCTCTCAAGCATGTAATAGAATTTCACTGAGTTAGAACCTCTTGATTTAAATATTCTGGCAAGCTACCAGTCAAAGTTTTTCAAGGTTACAACAGAATACAGATATGTTCCAATACCCATTTATTTTGATCCATTTGACTGACCATACCATGGAAAGAGTGTATAAAGGCTTTGGAATCAGATCTAAACTACAATCCCAAGTCTATCACTTATTACTTATCTATTTTGGCAAGTTGCTTAAGTCTCTTTGAGACCCAGATATCTCAACTGTAAAATAAAGGTAACAATGTTTATCATTGAAAGGTTGCTATGAGGATTACCTCGCATATACCCGACATATAGTAGGCATCAATAAATTTTATTTTCTAATCCCTAACTCAAGCTATTAAAAAAATTCATGTAAGGGCACCTGAGTGGCTCAGTTGGTTAAGAGTCTTGGTTTTGGCTCAGGTCATGATCTCACAGTTTGTGGGTTCGAGTCCTGCATTGGGCTCTGAGCTGACAGTGTGGAGCCTGCTTGGGATTCTCTCTCTTTCCTTTTTTCTCTCTGTCCTTCTCCCTCTCTCACTCTCTGTCTTTCTCAAAATAAATTTAAAAACTTAAAAATTTTTTAAAAAAATCCATGTACAATCGCTTCTCGGCCTTTTGGCTAAGATCAAGTGTAAAAAATTCATGTACATAGAGAATGCAGTCATTAGATTTCTGAAGTAGGTTAGCTTATTTACCATGACAGAAAGTTAAAGGTCCACGAACAACTGAGCTCCTTTTAAAGCCTATCATGATTTACCAAAATGTATAAGAAGGGACCCCGAATAAATGAAAAAGGAGAAGGGCATATTATTATAAAGTATCAAAGGCATTAATGGTGTAAGGTGTAATTATTTTAAAATTATGAACTCAGGTTAGAGATTTTGGTGTTATTGGTGGTGTCAAAACAATGCCAGCTACAATTATAGGGTATGCATGTTTGTACTTTCCTGGTGAAGTTAGCATTCACATTAGAAACAAAATGCACTACTGTATTAGAGAGGTAGTAGAACGTAGTGATTAAAAGAATGAGCTTTGGAGAGGTGTCCTAAGAAGTTTGTACTTTATGCCTAAACTGATGAGAAGTCATTTAAGGTATTTAATAAGAGTTTTCCAATTGTTTCCCACCTACCCTAAGGGGAACTGATCACATTCCCTTTTCTAATTTAATACTTACCAAGTATATAGCCTTATTATAGTACCACATATACATACAGGAGCCAGAATATCCTATTTATTTAGCCTTATTAGTGTATTGTTTTGGACTCCTTTCTCCTGTCCCACTCAGCATCAATGAGGATGCTGATGGGCTACTACATTTAGTTTAGCAATTCATGGGCGACAGTACTAACTACATTAGAATGGTAGGCAGAATAATGGCTCCCAAAGATGTCTGCATCTCAATCCCAAAACCTATGAATGAATATGTCACTTTACTTTAAATGCCAAAGATGATCTTGCAAATGTGATTAAATTAAGGACCTTGCATTGAGGAGATTATCCTAGATTATTATAGTATGCCCAACCTGATCACCTGAGTCCTCAAAAGCAGGAAACTTTGGGAGATGGGACTACGGAAAAATGCTCAGAGATGTAAAGTTTCTAGCTTTGAAGATATAGGAAAGTGGCCATGTGCCCAGGAAGGCTACAGAACACTAGAAAGGGACGATGAGCCATGTAAATTGGAAAAGACGAGAAAACTGACTCTCTCTTAGAGCCCCCAGAAAAAAAAAACACAGACCTGCCAACCTTGATTTTAGCTCAGTGAGACTTGTGTCAGAATTCTAATCTATAGAACTATAAGATAATAAATTTATTTTATTGTTTTAAGCTACTTAATTTGTGGTGCTTTGTTATAGTAGCAATAGAAAACCAGTATGATTGGGGTGCCTAGGTAGCTCAGTCAGCTAGGTGTCTGACTCGATTTTGGCTCAGGTCATGATCTCACAGTTCGTGAGTTCGAGCCCCGCCATGTAGGGCTCTGCACTGACAACACAGAGCCTGCCTGGGATTCTCTCTCCCTCTCTCTCTGCCTGTCCCCTGCTCACATGCTCTGTTCCCTCTGTCTCTCAAAATAAATAAACATTAAAAAAATAAAACAACACGATTACTAACAATGGCTAGTATATTAGTTAATAAACTGGTATCTGAAGTGCCTTTAAAAACTCTTGCCTAAGTAGGGCACCTGGGTGGCTCAGTTGGTTAAGCATCTGACTTTGGCTCAGGTCATGATCCCCCGGTTTGTGGGTTCAAGCCCCGCATCGGGCTCTGTGCTGACAGCTCAGAGCCTGGAGCCTGTTTCGGATTCTGTGTCTCCTCCTCTCTCTCTGCCCCTGCCCCCCATGCTCATGCTCTGTCTCTCAATAATAAATAAATGTTAAAAAAAATTTTTTTTTAAACTCTTGCCTAAAAACTTTGGCTCCTCTAAAGACTATTAGAAAAAGTAAAAAGGCTTAAGTTACAAACTGGGAGTACATATTCACAATACATTATCTGACAAAGGATTCATAACCAGAAAATGCAATACAAAAATCAGTAAGAAAAAGACAACCCAATTTTAAAATGGGCAAAAGACTTGTAGAGTCTTGTAGAGCCATTACAAAAGATGCTATCCAACAGGCCAAAAAGTCTTTGACAAGTGCTCATTATCATTATTCAATGAAGAAATCTAATTAAAACCTCAATGAGATATCACTACACACCAAACCAGAATGACTAAAATTAAAAAGACTAATAAGCATGGGCAACAATGTGGAAGAACTGGAACTCTCACATATGGCTGGTGTGAGTATAAAATGGTCTAACCATTTAAAAAACTGTTTTGACAGGGTGCCTGGGTGGCTCAGTCAGGTTCAGGTCACGATCTCACGGTTCATGGTTTCAAGCCCTGCTTTGGGCTCTGAGCTGACAGTTCAGAACCTGGAGCCTGCTTTGGATTCTGTATCTCCCTCTCTTTCTCTCTGCTCCTCTCCCACTTGTGCTCTCTCACTCTCTCTCAAGAATAAATATTTAAAAATAAAAATAAAAAATTGGCAGTTGCTAATTAAGTTTAAATGCAGACTACCCTATGACCTAGCAATTCTACACCTAGGCATATCTAAAAGAAATGAGTGCACGTGTCCATCAAAAGACATATTCAATATCCACAGAATCTTTATTCACAAAAGTCCCAAACCAAAAATAACCCAAATGCCCTTAACAGAAAAATGGGCAAATGAATTATATTATATCCACACAACAGAATATTACATATCAATACAAAGTGAATGAACTACTGATATTAAACACAGATGAATCTCAAGAACATTACATCAAGTGAAAGAATACAGATGCCAGAGGACATATTCTGTGACTCCATTTCCATAAAGTTCAAGAACACACAAATTAAAATACGGAACTAGAAGTCAGAATAGTAGTTACCTTTGGGAGAGTGTTGACTGAAAAAGGGCACAAGGAAACTTTCTGGCCTAACTAAAATGTTCTGTATCTTGATGTGAGTGGTGGTCACATGGGTAAAATCTCATTGAGCTATATGTACGATCTGCACATTTTACTACATATGAAATATACCTCAATTTTTAAAAAGGAAGAATTGGGAGGTGGAAACCTCTTGTCTGCTGTGCTCCAATATACTTTGCCCATCAAATACTCCCACGTAAGTGATTTTAGTACTATTCATACTGTTTCTGGAAGTGGAACATCTATCCATGCCTCCAGGCAGGTTAAGAAACAAACAAATATTCCACAGGTAGAGGATAAGTAAGAATACAAAATAACATGATAATAATGGATAGAGATAATATGGTAATTGAAGGGAGAACCAAAGTAATTCTGTTTAAAGGTATCTATGGACAACACAGGGGAATATCTGGACTGCCTAGGGAGGTTAAGGTATGTTCAACAGAATGGAGCTACAGCAAGCAATAATAATGGACATGATAACAGAAATGAGACTAGATGTTATAATTTCTTAATATTTATTTTCTTAGAACATAACTATCATTCAATTATCATCTTATTCTGGCTCCAGCCTAAAACATTTAAAATAAGTCACAACTGAGGCCATAGGAACCAGGTGAAGAGCCATTACAGCGGCCTGCTTTCCACCTTAGGCTATTTCTTACCATGCTTTCTACTGGCCCACTTTAACTTTCTACCAGGCACCTTTCCTGGCCGCCTCATTTCCTCACTTCCTGTCCACGGACTACACAGGCTACTTAGGAATCTGTGGTTGAGCCTGTCCCTGGGTTTTGGCTACTAGGCTGAACATGTTCATTCAAAGTATAGTCATATAAAAACCACACTTGCATATGCACAAAGATTAAGAAATATTAACCAAAACATGAAAACACCTTTTCTGTTGGGTGATCTTACTATCACATTACTTTTTCAACAGATTAGAAAAAAAGATCATTGATGTTTCTGGCAATGTCTGAAAAACTGAAGCTAAAACTTATTTATTACCAATAAATAAGTTATAAGCAGGTTATAAAATGATTTCTAAAGGTCTTTTCCACAGCACATTGATTTTATGTCTGTTTCATTACAAACTGTAATTGCTATAATCTAAAAGGTTATTAGTCTAGTTTATAGTCCACTCACTTTGCCCTAGAACAAAAGGCATGATGTTCTTAAGATCATTTCAGAGGACTTTGATTTAGCCTGGCAGTGGCAGACTCTAGGTAAGATCATAACTAAACTTAAGGCTATTCCATGCAAAAAATTTTCAATGGTCCTTTTCACGAGGAAATGACTTTGTGTCTCTGTGACATTTCTACTTCAATAACTTTCATTTCAGCACTAGACTTAGAAAGAGATAATAAAGACCTTTATATATGTTTTGACTATATTACAGCTCATGTTTTTTGTTGTTGACAATTACCTACTTATTTAGATAAACTCACAACAAATACATTTGTACAACTACAAACAAATTTTGTAAGTTTGGGGGTAAAGAGAAAAATTAAATCTCATGAAGGAAAATTAAATCTTGTGAAAAAGGTTTCTTTTGGCATGGTTCTATTTTAGATTATGAACAGTTTTAAATTACTGGTTTATGGCATAATGATTTAAAGCATAGAGATCTGAGTTCAAGGTATTGCTCATCATTTACTAATTTTGTGATCTTGGTCAAATTACTTCTCAAATACTCACTTATAAAATGAGGTTAAAGAGTTCCTCATAGGTTGTGGAGAATTTTAAATGACATAATATAAATTAATATACTTACCACAGTCTGGTACATTATAAATGCCTTATAAATGATAATTATTGTTGTCTCTGTAAGCTCCATCAATGTTAACAGCAAATTTTATGGCCTCATAAAAATTAATGACTAAGCCATAGTCACATGAAGCTTGGAAAATTCTGAAAGTCCTAACATTAAACATTAAATAGTAACCAGGCAGGCAGAATTTAGCTTCAAATAACTTGTCTTTGCTTTTCAATTTATTCTCCTAGTTTTATTATGAGACAAGGAGTATTAAACTCATCTCTCTATATAAATAATTTTGCTGGTTTCAAAAATATTTCAAAAATATTTACTTAAAACAAATATTATGTTCCTATTCCCCCTTCAATTTAATAGCATTTCTACTTTTCTAATAGACTTATTAGAAAGATAATCAGAGGCAACACCTTTGATTCTCCTATTGATGTCATGAACATCTCTTCCTTTCATAAACTGTATACATAGAGAACAATACAGTAGAAAAATAACCCAAAAGAGAAAGATTTTTAGACAAAGGGACTTGGGTGGTTCCAAAGCAGCTATAACTGGGATGGTAAATTCAGTTGAAATCAGGCTTATCAGAAGAACTGGCAACTGCTCAGGGACACAGGATGGGGAAAAAAATGACATTTTTAACTCTTTAACTTCTTTAATTCTTCCTCATTGTACTTGGTATCTCTTCTTCCTAACACTGAACATATCCCTCAGTACATACTCAATTATAAAATTATTTAATACCTGTCTCTGCTGCTAAACCATAAGCTCCAAATAACAATGACTGAAGAATGATACCTAGTATATAATAGATTCTCAGTAAACATTTGTTGCATGAATTGGAAAATGACTAAATTCTTAGTGGATTTAGGTTCCAAGCCAGAACACAATATACCTCATAAATAACTAACAGTCTGTCCCTAATATGCCTCAACACAACATGAAAGTTCCCAATTCTTTCTTAAAATCTCCCTCAACTCCAAAAATTAAGTGCATCTCAAGTAGTTACTAAGGATTTATCACAAAATTAAAATACTGAAAATCTTGTTGACGTATTTACTAAATGTCCTTGGATTTGTTAATCAAATCTCTGTTTCCAGATAAAGTTTATTCTGTGTGTGTGTGTGTGTGTGTGTGTGTGTGTGTGTCATAAACACACATACACACATATTTTTAGGGGGGAGACTTATCTCAGTAAAAAATTCAAACAAGTATATATATGAAAAAGACGTCTTAGCAAAAATGTCTGATGTTCAAGGTGTGTAAAAGAAAGCATTAATTCATTCATCAAACATTCTCATGTGTTTAGTTTGCATCAGGGATTGCTGAATGCCAGAAATCCAGAAGAGTAAGACTCAGCCCTGTTTTCAGGAAGTTCAGAAGGAACAGACACTTAAAAAACAGATTATGACAGTTAATATGTACAGTGATATGCTTGCAATCACAAAAGGAAGAATGAGGTAGAGGAGTAATACAGAGAAGAGACTGTTAGATCAGCAAACACATCCTTCCTGTAATTACTGTCCATTTTTGTTCCTGTATTTATTTATTCCAAATCTATTGTTTACTGTTAAACTGCTTGGTATTCTGGCATGCAGACAATTAGTGCTCAATAAATCTATTTAAAAAGTAAACACTTAGGGCACCTGGGTGGCTCAGTTGAGCATCCTACTCTTGGTTTCGGCTCAGGTCATGATGCCAGGGTCATGGGATCAAGTCCCATGTCAGGATCTGTGCTGAGGGTAGAACCTCCTTGGGGTTCTCTCTCTCTCTCTCTCTCTCTCTCTCTCTCTCTCACTCTCTCTCTCACTCTCTCTCTCACTCTCACTCTCACTCTCACTCTCCCCCAACCCCCAGCTGCTAAGCCAGCTAGTGCGCGCGCTCTCTCTCTCTCTCTCAAAATAAATAAAATAAAATAAAAAAGTAAACCCTTATTTTGAAAATACTTCAAGATATTACAGAATTTATAAAAATATTACAATGAACTCCTATATAACCTTAACATAGATTCACTAACATTTTACCATCTTTCTATTTACATAAAAAATGTACATAAAATAAAGTAATACACACATTAGTGTTATTTTGTTGAAACGTTTGAGAGTAAGTTGATGAGACTATGACCTTTACCCCTAAATTCTTTACCAGGTATCTCCAAACAGGAACGTTCTTACATAATCACAATGCACTGATCAAATTCAGTAAACTTATATGAACGCAATATTACTATCTAATATACAGTCCTTATTCAAATTTCACTGATTTGCCCAGTGCTGCCCTTTAGACTTTCTTCTCTGCGTGCTGCAAATCCCATATTGCACTTATCTGTTAACCTGGAACACTTCTTCAATCTTTATCTTTCACTACTTTTAACAATTTTTGAAGCAAACAGGTGAACTGTTCCACAGAATACCCCTTAATTTGTTTGAATTATTTATTTATTGATTGATTGTTTCCTCATCATTTAAGGTTATGCACTTTTGGCAGAGATACTGTATAAGTGATGTTTCCTTTTCAGTGCATCACACCAGGAAAAACCAATTGTTAGTCTGTATCATTATTAATGTTAACTTAAAAAAATTTTTTTAATATTTTATTTTATTTTTGAGAGAGAGAAAGAGACAGCGTGAGCAGGGGAGGGGAAGAGAGAGAGGTAGACACAGAATCCAAAGCAGGCTCCGGGCTCCGAGCTGTCAGCACAGAGCCCGAGATGGGGCTCAAATTCACAAATGACGAGATCATGACCTGAGCTGAAGTCAGACGCTCAATTGACTGACCCACCCAGGCGCCCCAGTGATGTTAACTTTGATTAATTGAATAAGGTGATATCTGCCACATTTGTGTTTTTCCATTTGTAATTAATGAGTAATCTGTCAGAAATACTTTCAGGCTGTGTAATTATGTTTTCCACTTTCATCCAGTATTTTTAGCATTCACTGATGACTCTTGTCTCAATCAATCATTACTATGATGGTTGCAAGAAAATAGATGGATTAAAAAAAAAAAAAGAACCCAAATCTATCATTCTGTTTATAGTTATTAATTGGCAATTCCACTTTTTAAAAATTTTTATTTACATTCCAGTTAGTTAACACAGTGTAGTATTAGTTTTAGGCGTACAATTTAGTGATTCAACACTTCATACAACACCTGGTACTCATCACAAATGCCTTCCTTAATCCCTATCACCTATTTCACCCATTTCCCTCCCTCCCCCGTCCCCTTCCCTCTGGTAACCATCAGCTTGTTCTCTGTAGTTAAGAGTCTGTTTCTTGTGGCGCTTGGGTGGCTCAGTTGGTAAAGCTTTCAACTTCAACTTTGGCTCAAGCCATGATCTTGTGGTTCATGAGTTCGAGCCCCGCGTCAGGCTCTGTGCTAACAGCTCAGAGCCTGGAGCCTGCTTCAGATTCTGTGTCTCCCTCTCTCTCTCTGACCATCCTCTGCTCGCACTCTCTCTCTCAAAAATAAATAACATTTAAAAAATTAAGAAAAAAAAAGTCTGTTTCTTGTCTTGGCAATTCTACTCTTAAAAAAAAAAAAAGCCTTCCCTTCTCATACCATTTGTTTGCTTGTGAATATCAGTACAAACTTGTGGATTCTTTTTTTACATCATGTTTTGTAACCCAATTCTGTCATTTTTCATTTGGAAGTTCAAATTGTCCTGGTTTGACCAACTGCCTTCTGTGTTATTTGACATTATCCCCTCATTTTTTGGACACTTTCTACTTTTTGGCATGACAAAATGTTCCAGACTCATCTTGTAGTCTCATTGCCTCATCCCCAGAAGTCAGTCATTTCCCCAAGAAGTCTTCACATTCTTTCAGTGAGGAAGGATTTTTAGAAACCAAAGGCTCAACACTAGATGTGTTCGCTGCTACATAAGACTCATTGCTTCCAGGCCCTTTCCTAAGATAAAACACGGGAAATCTTTTTGTTTGTTTTAATTATGCTGTTACCTCTAACTCCAATCCAATACCACAGAGTTCTTCCTTATTTTCTCCCATCCAAATTTATATCTTTCTTCAACATGAGAACCCTCACCTCCCAACAATACATTTCAATGTATTTCCTCATTTGCTTAATCCTGAAAGCCATACAAAAAGAACTTCAGAATTGCTATATTCATACCACTACAAATAATTAATAAACAAACAAACAAATAAATAAATAAAGTTAGCACTATGGTTCAAGATTTCATTGAATTTCCTTCTGTTTTCAAACTGGGGACATTTAGTGAAAATAACATTCAAAGTTAACTGGATTAATACTTCACTTTTCTCCTATGTGGTTGTGTTCTTCATTTGATAAATGGTATGGTACCTTTTTTTCTTCTTTTGACTTTATTTTATTTTTATTTTAATGTTTATTTATTTTTGAGAGAGAGAGAGAGAGAGACAAAGTGCAAGTGGGGGAGGGGCAAGAGACAGAGACACACACAGAATCATAAGCAGGCTCTAGGCTCCGAGCTGTCAGCACAGACCCTGATGTGGGGCTCGAACTAATGAACAGTGAGATCATGACCTGAGCTGAAGTCGGATGCTTAACCAACTGAGCCACTCAGGCACCCCTTGACTGTAGTTTTTTATAGAAGTTTTCATTTCACAGAAAAATTTAACAGAAGGTACAGATATTTCTTATATAATAACTAACCCCCCATTGCCATGCATAGCCTCCCCCATTATCAACATCCCTAGAGGTGCATTTGTTACAACAAATGAATCTACATTACTACAACATTATCACCCAAAGTCCATAGTTTACATTATAGCTCACTCTCGGTATTGTACATTCTACGGGTTTGAACCAATTTATGTCATGTACCCACCATTACAGTGTCATAGAGATACAGAATAGTACAGTATCACAGAGATCTAGAATAGTTTCACTGTGCCAAAAATCATCTCTGTTCTGCCTATTCACATCTCCCTCCCCCCAGCTTCTGGCAACCAATGATCTTTTTACTGTCTCCATAGTTTTGCCTTTTCCAAAACATCAGAGAGTTGGAATCATACAGTATTTAGCCTTTTCAGACTGGTTTCTTTCACTAGTGGGCATTTCAGGTTTCTTACTGTTTTTTGTAGTTTGATAGTTCACTTCTTTATAGCACCGAATCGTATTTCATTGTCTGGAGGTACCACAGTTTATCCATTTACCTAATAAAGGACTTCTTGTTTGCTTCCGAGTATTGGCATTATAAATAAAGCTGAATTAAACATCTGTGTGATTTTTGGGTGGACCTAAGTTTTCAGGTCTTTTGAGTAAATATCAAAAAGCATGACAGCTGACATATGGTGAGATTATGCTGAGTTTTGTAAGAAACCACTAAACTGTCTTCCAAAGTGGCTGTACCATTGTGCATTCCTAGCAGCAATGAATGAGAGTTTGTGTTGTTTCCACATCCTCAATGATATTTGGTCAGTGTTCTGGATTTTGGCCATATTAACATGTTTAATGGGGTCTTACTGTTATTTTAATTTGCATTTTTCTGATGACATATGATGTGGAGCATCTTTTCATATTATTTTCCATCTGAATAAGTTTTTTGGTGAGGTGTCTGTTAAGGTCCTTGGTCCATTTTTTAACCAACTGTTTCCTACTGTTGAGTTTTACATTTACATTTTGTATACAAAGAGTTCTTTTACATTTTGGATAACAATTATCGGATGTTATCTTCTGCAATTCATTTTTCTTTATATTCAATGTCAGGGTCCTTCTCCCTAATTTCTACTACTCCTGTTCTGCTTGATATAATTATATTTTTTGAGTATATGGAATCATAATATGGTTCCAAAAATAAAAATACAAAAAGGTATACTCAAGATATGTTTCCCCTCCTCTATCCTTTTAAGTATATACTTTTACACTCTGTATCTTTCACTCTTTTTTTTTAATGTTTATTTGAGAGAGAGAGAGAGAGAGAGAGAGAGAGAGAGAGAGAGAGACAGAGAGAGACAGAGTGGGGGAAGGGGCCGAGACAGAGGGAGACACAGAATCCGAAGCAGGCTCCAGGCTCTGAGCTGTCAGCACAAAGCCCAACGCAGGGCTCCAACCCATGAACTGTGTGATCATGACCTGAGCCAAGGTCGGGCACTTAACCGACTGAGCCACCCATCCACCCCGACACTCTGCATCTTTTAAATCCTTTATGGGCTTTATGTTTAAAGCTTATGTTTTAAGTTGTAACAAATATCCATATGTCCATTTAATTGTGAATTCCTGGGGATATATCTTCACAGAAAATTCTTTAAAATGTGAATGTTGAGTCAAAGGATAACTGCATATATAGTTTTGTTAGAAATTGCCAAATTCCCCTACAAAAGTGTTTTATTCTCACCCGCAATGTATGAAGAGTGCCGATTTCTCCCACAGTCTTGCCAAAAGTGTGTTGTTGAGTATTTCACTTTTTGCCAGTCTGACAAATGAGAAATAATACATCGGTATAGTTCTCATTTGCATTTCTTTTATTATGAATGAACTGAGTACCTTTTCTTAAATATGTTGGTTATTTTTCATCTTTTTTGGAGAATTTTCTGTCTACCTCTGACCACTTATTTCTATTGGACTTTTGCTCCTTTCTATCCTCAATATTTAAAAGTCATTTTTGCATTAGGGATATTAAAACTCTACCTATAGCATGCATCATAAATATTTTCACCAACTGGTCTTTTCTCTGGACTTTGCTTACAGTATTTTTTTTTCCAAGCCGAAGTTTCTAATTAATTGGACATTTTATTTTATTATATCTGGATGTTAAATCATAGTTTCCTCACACGCTGGATACAGAAGAATTCACACGTGTTTTCTTCAAGTACTTACAAGATTTTAGTTGTTTTTTTTTTTTTAATTTTTTTTTTCAACGTTTTTATTTATTTTTTTGGGACAGAGAGAGACAGAGCATGAACGGGGGAGGGGCAGAGAGAGAGGGAGACAGAATCGGAAACAGGCTCCAGGCTCTGAGCCATCAGCCCAGAGCCCGACGCGGGGCTCGAACTCCCGGACCGCGAGATCGTGACCTGGCTAAAGTCGGACGCTTAACCGACTGCGCCACCCAGGCGCCCCAAGATTTTAGTTTTTATAATTAGGTCTCTGATTAATTTAGAGCTTATTCTTATGTATGATACAAGGTATACAGACATCTATTCTGTTTCCCTAAATACCATTTATTAAAATATTCATCTTTGTCCCAGCAATCAGAAATGTAATCTTTATCATATACCAAAATGTAACGCAGACTTCGGTCTATTTAGGACTTATAAAAAAAATTCTATTTTACTATCTATTGGAATACAAGTACAATATACTATTTACCAATGCAGGTTTTATAGTATACTTTAATATACAGGAGGACCAGTATATCCTTTACCTATTCTTTTTCAAAGATTTCCTGGGTATCTTTGTATGTTTATACTGTCATATGAACTTTAGTATCCATCTGTCTTATTCTTATACCAGGAAACAACTTACCAGTATTTCTATTAGTATTATTTATTTCAATAAATTAATCTAAACATAACAGACATCTTTAAGTTGTCTATCCAGAAACAACTTTTTATTTGTTCAGATTTACTTTCATGGCATCAAAAGCATTTTAAAGTTTTTTCACACAGATTTTACATATTTCTTATTAAATTTATTCCTAGATATTTTATTTTGGGGGATATTTTAAATGGGGTCTTCTTTACTATTATATCTAATGGGATAATGTATGTATATATGAAGGCTATTGCCTTTTTCTGTTTTTTGTTTTTTAATAGAGAGCACACGAGTGAGGGGAGAGGGACAGACAGACAGAAGCAATCCCACGACCCTGGAATCATGACCTGAGCCAAAATCATGAGTCGGATGGTGAACCAACTGAGACAGCCAGGTGCCCCATGGATACCGCTTTTTATAATTTTAAATCTGATACCTCACCAAATAGTTTTCTTGTTGGAGTCAGTGTGAAAACTGATTCTCTAGGCTAGAGTTTTCAGAAACACTATGATGTCTGTAAACAGAGATAGTTTTCCTTCTTTCCCAATACTTAGGCACTTAATCATTTTCTCCGGTAGAAATGCATTGATTAATATCTCTAGTGCTTCCACACTGAGTAAAAATGCTGGCTTTAGGACAGAGGTATGTATATTACCATGTTAAGACAGCATCCATCAATTCTTATTTTCTTGAGTTTTCTTTTTTTTTTAATTTTTTAAAAATATTTATTTATTTTTGAGAGAGACAGAGACAGAGTGTGAACAGGGGAGGGGAAGAGAGAGGGAGACACAGAATCCGAAACAGGCTCCAGGCTCTGAGCTATCAGCCCAGAGCCTGACGCAGGGCTCAAACTCTCAAGCCACGAGATCATGACCTGAGCCGAATTCGGATGCTTAACCGACTGAGTCTTGAGTTTTATTTCTAGCCAGAAATGGGTACTGAATTTTGACAAAGGCTTTTTCAGCATTTATGAAAATAATCACATGGTTTCTCTTCTTGAATTTGCTACTATAATAAATTCTATTAATGGATCTCCTCTAAATTTCAATGATCTTGAGCCCTGGGTAACAAACTCCAGTTGTAATGGGTTGTTATTTTCCTACTATAGGGTCAGATTCTATTTACTATCTACTACTTTTTAAAATAAGAAATAGGGGGGCGCCTGGGTAGCTCAGTCAGTCAAGTGTCTGACTTCGGCTCAGGTCATGATCTCACTTTTTGTGAGTTTCAGCCCCACGTTGGGCTCTGTGCTGTCAGCTCAGAGCCTGGAGCCTGCTTCAGATTCTGTGGCCTCCTCTGTCTCTCAAAAACAAATAAACATTAAAAAAATTTTTTTAATAATGAATAAGAAAAAAGAGAGTCAAATAAACTTAAATATCTTGCTTAATAAGTCAAAAAAAGAAAAGTTCTTAAAACTAAAAGTTGTTTTGTTCATCACGTTTGGCACAAATTGACTTGACAGTAAAATCTGACCTGACTGGACATAAGGCTATTTATAATAAATGTTTAGCCCAGTTAGTGTGACTATTCATGTTACGCAGCAATATGAATAGTTCACCTATGAAGTGCTGCCCCAAGCCTTGGTGGGCTTCGTAGGTAGACTGCAGTATATACAACCTATTAATTTTCTAAAATCCAAAAGCAATCTGGATTCAGAAATACTTCTGGTTCTAAGGAATTGAATAAGGACTTATTAATCTATATCAGTGGTATAATTGGAAGAAATTGCTTTAAAAATTGAGCGTAAGGGCTTTCTCTAACCTTTAGAGAATAAATTTCATAAGGATGCCTTCCATCAAGAGACAGAGTCCCAAAAATTTCATTATATTGCCTCTATTGTGCTCTATTTTTATCTCCTTTAATCACCCCTAAACCTTTTTCAGTTGGAAAAAGATTACAGGAAAAAATAATTTAGAAAATATGTACCTCCATATAATCACAGGAATATCAGAAGAGAGATTACCACAATATGTGGAACAGTTACTCAAAACATCATATCTATAAACTCAGGGTGACAAATAGGATTCATTAATCTTCAACAATTAGGAGTGGGGCACCTGTGTGGCTTAGTCAGTTAAGTGTCTGACTTTGGCTCAGGTCATGATCTTGCAGTTCATGAGTTTGAGCCCCACATCGGGCTCTGTGCTGACAGCTCAGAGCCTAGAGCCTGCTTCGCATTCTGTGTCTCCCCCTCTCTCTCTCTGCCCCTCCCTGCTCACACTCTCTCTCTCAAAAAAATAATAATAATAAGCATTAAAAAAATTAAAAACAAAACAATTAAGAGTGGCTGCCTGGATCCTAAACACCAGGTACAACAGGAAAAGTAGCTATACTCCACCAGAAAGGAGATACTGCTACTCTACACACTATTGCTGATTTCAAGTTTTCTGTATCTATATTCTCCTCTACTGCTTTTCTTCCTTCAGCCCCACCTCTGAGATGTAAACACTCAACGTGTCCCTCCTTCTCTCACATAGTATGCACATTACTCCATTTCCTGTGTCCATTCGTGTTTAGTTTTAAAGCAAGTATTGATATATACCATTAAATTCACTCATTGTACATGTATGACTTTTTGAGTTTTTGTAAGTTTATTTTTATTCACTCATTCATTCATTCTGAGGGGGGGAGGGGCAGAGACAGAAGGAGAGAGAGGGCTCCTCATGGGACAGACTCCACATGGGCAGTACAGAGACCAACGCAGGGCTCACACTCACGAACTGAGAGATTATGACCTGACCCAGATCCAGAGTCGGATGCTTAACCAAATGAGCTATGCAGGCACTACTCAATTAATTTCTTTCTTTCTTCTTTCTCCTTCTTTATTCGTTCTTCCTTCCTTCCTTTCTATTTTATTTTTTTTTTAATTCACATCCAAGTTAGTTAGCATATAGTGCAATAATGATTTCAGGAGTAGAATCCAGTGATTCATCCCCTATATTTATCCCAACAAGTGTCCTCCTTAATGTCCCTTGCCCATTTACCCATCCATCTACCCACAACCTTTAACAACCCTCAGTTTGTTCTCTATATTTAAGAGTCTCTTATGTTTTGTTCCATCCCTGTTTTTATATTCTTTTTGCTTCCGTTCCCTTCTGTTCATTTGTTTTGTACCTTAAATTCCACATATGAGTGAAGTCATATCATTTGTCTTTCTCTAATTTCGCTTAGCATAATACACTCTAGTTCCATCCACGTTGTTGCAAATGGCAAGATTTCATTCTTTTTGATTGCCGAATTACACACTCCATTGTGTGTGTGTGTGTATGTGTGTGTGTGTGTGTGTGTGTGTGTGTGTGTGTGTGTATACCACATCTTCTTTATCCATTTGTCGACAGACATTTGGGCTCTTTCTATACTTTGGCTATTGTCAATAGTGCTGATATAAACATTGCGGTGCATGTGTCCTTTGAAACAGCACACCTGTATCCCTTGGATAAATACCTAATAATGCAATTGCTGGATTGTAGGGTAGTTCTATTTTTAATTTTTGAGGAACTTCCATACTGTTTTCCAGAGTGACTGCACCAGTCGGCATTCCCACCAGCAATGCAAAAGGGTTCCTCTTTCTCCACATCCTCACCAGCATCTGTCATTGCCTGAGTTGTTAATTTTAGCCATTCTGACAGGTGTGAGGTGGTATCTTGTTGTGGTTTTGATTTGTATTTCCCTGATGATGAGTGACGCTGAGCATTTTTTCATATATCTGTTAGCCATCTGAATGTCTTCTTTAGAAAAGTGTCCATTCATGTCTTTTGCCCATTTCTTCACTGGATTATTTGTTTTTTGGGCAGTGAGTTTGATAAGTTCTTTATAGATTTTGAATACTAGCCCTTTATCTGATATGTCATTTTCAACTATTTTCTCCCATTCCATCAGATGTCTTTTAGTTTTGCTGTTTTCTTTGCCGTGCAGAAGCTTTTTATCTTGATGAGGTCCCAATAGTTCATTTTTGCTTTTGTTTCCCTTGCCTCCAGAGATGTGTTGAGTAAGAAGTTGCTACAGGCAAGGTCAAAGAGGTTTTTGCCTGCTTTCTCCTTGGGGATTTTGATGGCTTCCTGTCTTATGTTTAGGTCTTTCATCCATTTTGAGTTTATTTTGTGTATTGTGTAAGAAAGTGGTCCAGGTTCATTCTTCTGCATGTTGCTGTCAAATTTTCCAATTTGCTGAAGAGACTGCCTTTATTCCATTAGATATTCTTCCCTGCTTTGTCAAAGATTAGTTGGCCAAACTAAATTTATCTTTGTAAAAATTTTATGCTTATTTAGTGTTTTGAGATGGGGGGGGGCATAAAGAGAGGCAGACCAAGGCTCTGTAGCAGGCTCCGCACTGACAGCAGAGAGGCCAATGCGGGGCTTGAACACATGAACCGAGAGATCATGAATTGAGCCCAAGGTGGATGCTTAACCGACTGAACCACCCAGACGCCCCGAGTTTTTGTAAATTTAAAGAGTTGTGGGGGCACCTGGGTGGCTCAGTCAGTTAAGCATCTGACTCTTGGTCTCTGCTCAAGTCATGATCTCACAGTTTGTGAGTTGGAGCTCTGCATCGGGCTTTGCACTGTCAGTGTGGAGCTGCTTAGGATTCTCTCTTCCTTTCCCTGGCCTCCCCCTGCTTGTACTTTCTATTTCTCTCAAAGTAAATAAATAAACTTAAAAAAAAAAAAAAAGTTGTGCAACCATCACCACAATCCAGTTTTGTGGTAACTGCAACACCCAAAGAAGTTGTTACACCCATCTGCAGTCAACATCCACTCCCACCCTAAACCCCAGGTAACTAATGATTTCCTTTGTATTTCCATGATTTTGTCTTTTCTAGAAATTTCATAATAGAATCATATAATTTATAAAGAATTTATATAATTTATAATAATTTACAAATCACATGATTTCATAAACAGAAGCATATAATCTGTGTTCTTTTGTGTTTTTTAGTTTCTTTCAATTGCCAAATGTTTCTGAGGTTCCTCCATGTTGTTACATGCATTAGTAGTTCACTCCTTTCTATTTCCTAATAATTTATGATATCTGCATTGATATTTGTATTAGTTCTTTTTTTTGGCATTTTTATCAGGTTTACATAACAATGTTGTTTGCTTCATAAAAAGGATTTGGAAATTTTCCTTCATTATGCATGCTTTAGAAAAATTTACATAATACTGGAACTATCAGGTCTTTGTAGTTTTCATAGAACTCTGTGAAATTATCTGGGTGTCATATTATTCTGTGGAGGAGTTCCTTGATAACTTACTCTATTTTTTACATAGAAATTGGTCTGTTCAAAGCTTTGTCTTTCCTGAGGTCAATTTTGGTTACCTATTTTCTTTTCTTTTTAATTATTAATAATTTAATTATTTTTAATTTACATCCAAGTTAGTTAGCATATATATGGTGTAACAATGATTTCAAGAGTAGTTTCCTTAATGCCCCTTACCCATTTAGCGCATCCCACCTCCCACAACCCCTCCAACAACCCTCTGTTCACTATATTTAACAGTCTCTTATATTTTGTCCCCTCTCTGTTTTTATATTCTATTTCCTTCCCTTCCCTTATGTTCATCTGTTTTGTCTCTTAAAGTCCTCATATGAGTGAAGTCATATGATATTTGTCTTTCTCTGACTAATTTCACTTAGCACAATACCCTCTAGGTCCATCCACATACCTGCAAAAGGCAAGATTTCATTCTTTTTGACTGCTGAGTAATACTCCACTGTATATATATACCACATCTTCTTTATCCATTCATCCATTGATGGACATTTGGGCTCTTTCCATACTTCGGCTATTGTTGATAGTGCTGCTATAAACATTGGGGTGCACGTGCCCCTTCAAAACAGCATACCTGTATCCTTTGGATAAATACCTAGTAGTACAATTGCTGGGTTGTAGGGTAGTTCTATTTTTAATTTTTTGAGGAAAGTCCATACTGTTTACCAGAGTGGTTGTACAAGTTTGCACTCCCACCAGCAGCGCACAAGACATCCTATTTCTCCGCATCCTTGCCAATATCTGTTGTTGCCTGAGTTGTTAATGTTAGCCATTTTGACAGGTGTGAGGTGGTGTCTCATTGTGGTTTTTATTTGTATTTCCCTGATGATGACGGATGTTGAGCATTTTCTTATGTGTCGCTTTGCCATCTGGATGTCTTCTTTGGCGAAGTGCCTATTCATGTCGTTTGCCCATTTCTTCATTGGATTATTTGTTTTTGGGTTGGCAACCTACTTTCTTAGTACATTATCCAATTCTAAATTTATTTATACAGAGGTTTTAAATTTTAATTCCTTTGTTTCAATGGCTATTTCCCTTTGCCACTTATTATGTATGTTTATGTTTGCTTTTTCATTCTTAAGTTAGCTAGCAGACTTTTTCTTTAAAAAAAACACAAATTTTGCTACATTAATTAGTACTATGTTTTTCTGTTCTCTGTCTTGTTAATTTCTGTTTATGTCTTTATAATTTCCTCCCTTGAACTTTCATCAGCTTTACTTTGTGGTCTTTTTTCTTGCCCTTTGACATCTTAATATTTCATTTTTCTTTTTATCCCCCCCCCCTTTTAAAAAAAATTCTTGAGGACGGAGCCAAGATGGTGGAACAGCACAGAAGTTTTTTGTGTGTCTCGTGTCCATGAAATACAGCTACACCAATACTAAACCATCCTGCACACCTAGAGAACTGATCTGAAGATTAACACAACAATTTGTACAACCTGAACCACAGAATTCAGCAGATACACAGTGCGGAGAGTTGAACTTGGGGAGAGAGAAGCTGAGGCGGACAGGGCGCTGCTTTTGAGGGTGGAGAGAGGATGGAGACGGGATTGGGGTGGGGGGAGAATACAGGAAAAGCACCCCTCCCCAAAAGCAGCTGGACAGAAAGTGGAAAATTGGAAACAGCCGCAGGGACTAAACTAAAAAGGGAGAAAGGAGAAAGGAGAGGGTTTAAATTCCATTAACACTGTAAACAAGGGGAGTGCAGAGTCTGTAACTCCGTTGCTCAATACCTGGTGGTGCTCTGGTGGGAAGGGTGAACCCCCAGGAGGAGAGTGGGGTCCGGGAGGTTCGTGAGCCACACAGGGAAAAGCAGTTCCACTACTGGAAGGACATTTGGTAGAGACTGTTGAGGCCACCTGGTCCCAGCAGACCCCAGAGAATGGCCACATTCACTGGTGCTGGAACAAGGTCGTTAAGTGTGAAGCCTGGTGCCAAATGTGTGTTGTGATTCTCCATAATCCCTGAAATGCTGCCACTACACTGGCCACAGTCTCTGGGCACCGGCAGCAGCATGGTCTCACAAGCTTTCCTGGGTGTGGCGGGCATTCGGCCATTGCTTGGTGAGACCCTCCACAGAGGAGCGGAACGGGTCAAAGCCGCAGTCCCTCAGAAGTAAGGAGCCAAGGAAAACAGCTGCATCTGAGACAAAACTCTGGAGAGAGGTACTACTGGGGCTTGGTCATGGATAGTGAAAATGCAGGGAGTGGACGAAAGCTGAAAACAAAGGAAGGGTGCATGATTGCTGATCGGGGAGAACAGAGTTCTGATACTAGAGACTGGGTAGCTGTGTGATGCCATTTACATCGCTCCCACGCATGCACATATGCACCTACAAGCGCCACAACACTCCACCCCAGTAGGCTAGCAGCGCCATCTAGTGGAGAATGGAGCCGCTACACAGCCCCGCCAACTGGGCCAACCTTGCTCTTCAAGAACAGAAGTCTCACTGCCTGCTTAGTTTATGGACTATAAAGCGCTCATAGTCTGACTTCTAGGGGAGAACGAAGTAATTTCAGTTGTATTTCAATCTGTTAGCAAGTGAATCTATTCAATTTTCTTTCTTTCCTTTTTTTTTTCTCTTTTTAACTTCTTTTCTTTTTCTTGAATACAGAAAGAAAAAAAATTCATTTTTATTTTCAATTTTTATTAAAAATATTTTTCTTTACTTTTCTCTATTATATTCTTTAATTATGTGAAAAATTTTTCAAACTCTATTTTACTTCCATCATTTCATTTTAGTCTACTTTAGTGTATTCATTTTTTCAAATTCTCAAATGATTACCTTTGTTTTTTCTTCCCCCTCTTTTCTCTCTAATCTATCAAACCACTTTCAACATGCAGACCAAAACACAACTAGGATCTAGCATCATTTATTCGATTTTGTGTGTGTGTGTTTAATTTTTAATTTTAATATTTTTTAATTTTAAGTTTTTCTACCTCATTAATAACTTTTCTCCCTTCAAAATGATGAAACGAAGGAATTTACCCCCCAAAAAAGAGCAGGAAGAAACAACAGCCAGGGACTTAACCAACACAGATAACAAGCAAGATGTCTGAACCAGAATTTAGAATCATGATAATAAGAATACTAGCTGGAGTCAAAAAGAGATTAGAATCCCCTTCTGCAGAGATAAAAGAAGTAAAAACTAGTCAGGATGAACAAAAAATGCTATAACTGAGCTGCAATCACGGATGGATGCCTCAGCAGCAAGGACAGATGAGGCAGAACAATCAGTGATTCAGAGGACAAACTTATGGAGACTAATGAAGCAGAAAAAAAGTGGGAGATTAAGGCAAAAGAACACGATTTAAGAATTAGAGAAATCAGTGACTCATTAAAAAGAAACAACATCAGAATCACAGGGATCCCAGAAGAGGAAGAGAGAGAAATAGGGGTAGAAGGGTTATGTGAGCAAATCATAGCAGAAAACTTTCCTAAGCTGGGGAAAGACACAGACATCAAAATCCAGGAAGCACAGAGGACTCCCATCAGATTCAACAAAAACCAACCATCAACAAGGCATATCATAGTCAAATCCACAAAATACTGAAGCAAGGAGAGAATCATGAAAGCAGCAAGGGAAAAAAAGTCCTTAACCTACAAGGGAAGATAGATCAGGTTTGCAGCAGACCTATCCACAGAAACTTGGCAGGCCAGAAAGTGGCAGGATATATTCAATGTGCTGAATCAGAAAAATATGCAGCCAAGAATTCTTTATCCAGCAAGGCTGTCATTCAAAATAGGAGGAGAGACAGAAGGTTTCCCAGACAAACAAAAATTAAAGGAGTTCGTGACCACTAAACCAGCCCTGCAAGAATTTTAAGGGGGACTCTCTGAGGGGAGAAAAGATGAATACATATATATATATATATATACCAAAAGCAACAAAGATTAGAAAGAACCAGAGAACACCACCAGAAACTCCAACACTACAAGTAACATAATGGCAATAATATCATATCTTTCAGTATTCACTCTAAACATCAATGGACTCAGTGCTCCTATCATAAGACATAGGGTAAAAGAATGGTTAAGAAAAAAAGATCCATCTATATGCTGTTTACAAGAGACCCACTTTAGACCTAAAGATACCTTCAGATTGAAAGTGAGGGGATGGAGAACCATCTATCATGCTAATGGTCACCAAAAGAAAGCCAGAGTATCCATACTTGTATCAGACAATCTAGACTTTAAAATAAAGACTGTAACAACAGATGAAGAAGGGCATTATATCATAATTAAGGGGTCTATCCACCAAGAAGATCTAAGAACTATAAACATTTATGCGCCAAATGTGAGAGTACCCAAATATATAAATCAATTAATCACAAACATAAAGAAACTCATTGATAGTAATACCACAATAGTAGGGGACTTCAACACCCCACTTACAACAATGGACAGATCATCTAATCAAAAAATCAACAGGGAAACAATGGCTTTGAATGACACACTGGACCAGATGGACTTAACAGATACATTCAGAACAATTTCATCCTAAAGCAGCAGAATATACATTCTTCTCCAGTGCACATGGAACATTCTCCAGAATAAACCATATACTGGGACACAAATCAGCCCTAAGTAAGTGTAAAAAGATCGAGATCAGGGGCGCCTGGGTGGCTCAGTCGGTTAAGCGTCTGACTTCAGCTCAGGTCGTGATCTCGCGGTCTGTGGGTTCGAGCCCCACGTCGGGCTCTGTGCTGACAGCTCAGAGCATGGAGCCTGTTTCAGATTCTGTGTCTCCCTCTCTCTGACCCTCCCCCATTCATGCGCTGTCTCTCTCTGTCTCAAAAATAAAGGTTAAAAAAAAAATTTAAAAAAAAAGATCGAGATCATACTGTGCATATTTTCAGACCACAACGCTATGAAACTCGAAAATCAACCACAAGAAAAAATTTGGAAAAGTAAATAATACTTGGAGACTGAAGAACATCCTACTAAAGAAAGAATGGGCTAACGAAGAAGTTAAAGAGGAAGTTAAAAACCATATGGAAGCCAATGAAAATGATAACACCACAACCCAAAACCTCTGGGACGCAGCAAAGGTGTTCATAAGAGGAAAGTATACAGCAATCCAGGCCTTCCTAAAGAAGGAAGAAAGATCTCAGATACACAACCTAACCTTACGTCTTAAGGAGCTGGAAAAAGAACAGCAAATAAAACCCAAAACGAGAATAACACAGGAAATAATAAAGATTAGAGCAGAAATTAATGCTATCGAAACAAACAAAAAACAGTAGAACAGATCAATGAAACCAGAAGCTAGTTCTTCGAAAGAATTAACAAAATTGATAAACCACTAGCCACTTTGATCAAAAAGAAAAGGACCCAAATAAATAAAATCAAGAATGCAGAGGAGAGATCACAACCAACAGAGCAGAAATAGAAACAATAATAAGAGAATATTATGAGCAATTATACACCAATAAAATGAGCAATCTGGAAGAAATGGACAAATTCCAGAAACATATACACTACCAAAACAAACAGGAAGAAATAGAAAATTTGAACAGATCCATAACCAGTAAGGAAATAGAATTAGTAATCAAAAATCTGCCAAAACACAAGAGTCCAGGGCCAGATGGCTTTCCAGGGTAATGTTACCAAACATTTAAGGAAGAATTAACACCTATTCTCTTGAAGCTGTTCCAAAAAACAGAAATGGAAGGAAAACTTCCAAACTCATTCTATGAAGCCAGCATTACCTTGATATGAAAACCAGAGACCCCACTAAAAGGGAGAGCTACAGACCAATTTCCCTGATGAACATGGATGCAAAAATCCTCAACAAGATATTAGCCAACTGGATCCAACAATACATTAAAAAAATTACTTGCCACAACCAAGTGGGATTTATATCTGGGATGCAGGGCTAGTTCAATATCCGCAAAACAATTAACGTCATTTATCACATCAATAAAAGAAAGGACAAGAACCACATGATCCTCTCAACAGATGCAGAGGAAGTGTTTGACAAAATACAGCATCCTTTCTCGATAAAAACCCTCAAGAAAGTAGGGATAAGAAGGCTCAGACCTCAAGATCATAAAAGCCAAACACAAAAGACCCAACACTAATATCATCCTCAATGGGGAAAAACTGAGAGCTTTCCCCCTAAGGTCAGGAACAAGACAGGGATGTCCACTCTCGCCACTGTTATTCAACATAGTATTGGAAGTCTTAGCCTCTGCAATCAGACAACACAAAGAAATAAAAGGCATCCAAATTGGCCAGGAGGAGGTCAAACTCTCGCTCTTCACAGATGACATGATACTCTATATGGAAAACCCAAAAGATTCCACCAAAAAACTGCTAGAACTGATTCATGAATTCAGCAAAGTTACAGGATATAAAATCAATGCACAGAAGTCAGTTGCCTATACACAAACAATGATGCAACAGAAAGAGAAATCAAGGAATCGATCCCATTGACAACTGCACCAAAAAACATAAAATACCTACGAATAAGTCTAACCAAAGAGGTGAAAAATCTATACACTGAAAACTATAGAAAGCTTATGAAAGAAATTGAAGAAGACATTAAAAACTGGAAAAAGATTCCATGCTCCTGGATAGGAAGAACAAATATTGTTAAAATGTCGATACTACCCAAAGCAATTTACATATTCAATGCAATCTCTATCCAAATAACACCAGCCTTCTTCACAGAGCTAGAAGAAATAATCCTAAAATTTGTATGGAACAACAAAAGACCCCTAATAGCCAAAGCGATCTTGAAAAAGGAAACCAAAGCAGGAGGCATCACAATCCCAGACTTCAAGCTATACTACAAAGCTGTAATCATCAAGACAGTATGGTACTGGCACAAGAACAGACACTCAGATCAATGGAACAGAATAGAGAACCCAGAAATGGACCCACAAACGTATGGCCAACTAATCTTTGACAAAGCAGGAAAGGATATCCAATGGAATAAAGACAGTCTCTTCAGCAAGTGGTGCTGGGAAAACTGGACAGCGAAATGCAGAAGAATGAACCTGGACCACTTTCTTACACCATACACAAAATAAACTCAAAATGGATGAAAGACCTAAACATAAGACAGGAAGCCATCAAAATCCTCAAGGAGAAAGCAGGCAAAAACCTCTTTGATCTTGGCTGCAGCAACTTCTTACTCAACACGTCTCTGGAGGCAAGGGAAACAAAAGCAAAAATGAACCTCATCAAAATAAAAGGCTTCTGCATAGCGAAGGAAACAATCAGGAAAACTAAAAGGCAACTGACAGAATGGGAGAAGATATTTGCAAATGACATATCGGATAAAGAGTTAGTATCCAAAATCTATAAAGAACTTATGAAACTCAACTCCCAAAAAACAAAGAATCCAGTGAAGAAATGGGCAAGAGACATGAATAGACATTTCTCCAAAGAAGACATCCAGATGACAAACCAACACATGAAAAAATGCTCAACTTCACTCATCATCAGGGAAATACAAATCAAAACCACAATGAGATACCACCTCACACCTGTCAGAATGGCTAACATTAACAAGTCAGGCAACAATAGATGTTGGTGAGGATGCGGAGAAAGAGGATGTCTTTTGCATTGTTGGTGGGAATGCAAGCTGGTGCAGCCACTCTGGAAACCAGTATGGAGGTTCCTCAAAAAACTAAAAACAGAACTACCCTACAACCCAGCAATGCAATACTAGGTATTTATCCACGGGATACAGGTGTGCTGTTTCAAAGGGACACATGCACCCCAAAGTCTATAGCAGCACTATCAACAATAGCCAAAGTATGGAAAGAGCCCAAATGTCCATCGATGGATGAATGGATAAAGAAGATGTGGTATATATAAAAAATCGAGTATTACTTGGCAATCAACAAAAATGAAATTTTGCCATTTGCAACTACATGGATGGAACTGGAGGGTATTAAGCTAAGTGAAATCAGTCAGTCAGAGAAAAACAAATATCATATGACTTCACTCATATGAGGACTTTAAGAGACAAAACAGATGAACATAAGGGAAGGGAAACAAAAATAATATAAAAACAGGGAGGCGGACAAAACAGAAGAGACTCATAAATATGGAGAACAAATAGGGTTACTGGAGGGGTTGTGGGAAGGGGGATGGGCTAAATGGGTAAGGGGCACTAAGGAGTCTACTCCTGAAATCATTGCTGCACTATATGCTAACTAATTTGGATGTAAATTTAAAATAAATAAATGAATAAATAAAATTAAAAATTAAAAAAAAAAATTCTTTCGGGGGCTCCTGGGTGGCTCAGTTAATTAAGCGTCCAACTCTTGGTTTCAGCTCAGGTCATGATTTCACTGTTTGTGAGTTCGAGTCCCAAATCAGGCTCTACTCTGACAGTGTGAAGCCTGCTTGGGATTCTCTCTCTCTCCTGGCTCTCTCTGCTCCTCTTCCGCTCACACATGTGCATGCGCGCTCTCTCTCTCAAAATAAAAAAAATTAAAAAATTAAAATAAATTATTTCGGTATGTAGGAAAGAGCTTTTTTTGTTGTTGTTCTAGTGTTTCTTTTGTACTTATGCATATTTTATAGTACCCTCTGTCCCCCTTTCTTTTTTTACTTGACCTTTTACAATCTGATTTGTTACTTTTAAATCATATTTCTTAATACTCAACTTGCCACCTAGGCAATAGTCAACAAACTTATTCTACTTTGTCCTTTCCATCTCTCATTAAAAAATTGCACTCTCAGGGCGCCTGGGTGGCTCAGTAGGTTAAGTGTCTGACTCTTGATTTTTGGTTCAGGTCATGATCTCACAGTTTGTGAGTTTGAGCCCCGCATCCAGCTGTGCACTGACAGATATATTAAATATATAAAAGGCTCATCATTACACATTTTGCTAACATTTTCCCAGTGTTCTCTCTTAGTTGGATGAACATCATTCTCTAGTACAATGCAGTCAGCAAAACTTTCTGTGATGATAGAGACATTCTATATCTGCATTGCCCAATAGGGTAGCCACCAGCCACATATAATGAGCACTCAAAATGTGGCTAGTGTGACAGAGGAACTGAATTTTACATTTTATTTAATTTTAATTAATTTACATTTAAATTGCCACATGTGGACAATAGCTACTAAATTCATGCAGTGCTCATGGATTCATCAAGAAGGAGTCCTGTACAGAGGTGAGAGTACTTGCATATTTAAAATTATCTTTCTATAACCTGGATACCTAAAAAATAAACTTGATTGTAATATAAAATCCATGCCTTACACTAAAAATGCTGTTCCACTGGTGCCTTTGTATGTTGCTGATGAAGTCTAATGCCAGCCTGATTTATTTGCCTAAGTCAGTAACCTGGGCTTTTTCACTAGCGTTTTAAGAATTTTTTTTTATTTTTAAAATCCAGTAGTTTTACTGAGGCTATGCTTCAGAATTAACCATTGCAAGTCAGTTTTAAGAGGTAAAAATGGTCCTTAATATGCAGGTTCATTTCTTTCTTATTTCTAAAAAGTTTCTTCAGTTATAGTTTTAAATATAAGTTGTTTCACTGTTTTGTTTTTCTTCTCCAGGGAATCCAATTATGTGTTTGAGATCTTGCTGAGTCTATTCCATTTCAATCACTTTCTCTCTGACACTTTTTCTTTTTTTCTCAATGTTTATATTTATATTTATTTTTGACACAGAGACAGAGCATGAGTCGGGGAGGGGCAGAGAGAGAGGAAGACATGGAATCGGAAGCAGGCTCCAGGCTCTGAGTTGTCTGCACAGAGCCTGACGTGGGCTCAAGCTTGTCAACCATGAGATCATGACCTGAGTCAAAGTCGAATACTCAACCAACTGAGCCACCCAGGTGCCCCTCTCTGACACTTTTCCTTGATCTCATTTTCATTATTTTGCTTATTTCTTGGCCTTCTTAAATAACCCTTATTAAATATTCAACACATTGTAAGTCAGCTTTAATACCTTTCCTTTCCTAAGTTTAATCAATTCTAATTTTATTTCTTTTGGAAGAAGAGAATGTTACTAGTTTTTAAATTTTTGATTCATTTGTTTGAGACTACTTAATTCATTTTGGAGTTTTATGCTACAGTTTCTTTCTGCTTTGTAATTAGTTGTGGGGGAAGAATGTACATAAGCCAAAAAATTTTTGATTCTCATTTTCTCTTTTCTTTTTACAGTAATTTTGTATGGACTGCTTCTTTTGGCCCATTTTGTGGAAAGAGTAAAGTTTGGGTGGCTTAAGAAATTCCTAGTTCAAGACTGCCCCCTTCTGTCAGAATAGTAAGGTTCAGTGTCCTTTTTCATATACTTATTCGAGGGCAGGGCAGTTGAGGGGGGCAGGTCTGATGTGTTTAATATTTCTTTTGTTTCTGTAGAATCTTAATTCCTCCCTCTAGCTTCCTTCTTTCCCTTCACTGATCCCTCCCCCTCTCTATTTATCTCTTTACCAGAAGTGGTACCTTTCTAAAAATGCCACCCTAGGTCTTACACACTTTCAAGTCCTTTACCTTTAACTGGTACTGTGATCTACCAGACCCTAGACTGCTTTCAGAAATTTTGGATTTACCGCGAAGCTTCCACTTTCTGTTTGTTTGTTTTGTTTTGTTTTGCTTTCCAGACTCAGGCTCTCAACCCCTCTCCTCTTTTCCATGCAGTTTTTCAAACCCCAAGCCTAAAACATCAAAAGATACTTCTGTTGGAATCTGGTGGGGTTTTTTCTTAATTTAAAAATGATTTGAAGTTCATAGTATTCGTTCTCTCACAGTAGAGCTGAAAGTATCGATTAAGTGTGGTTTTATTTTCCTTTTTAATCTGTATGGTCTTCTGGGAGGATAAGTGGACAAATTCTAATTTAGGAGGCCACCATTGTCCCAGGGGAACCTGGAAGTCCCTTGAATCTTTTTATTCTTATTGTTATTACTGATTGTGATTTGTCAGTATTTTATAAACATTCTTTTCTTAATTTTCTATTTATTTTTTATTTTTTAAATGTTTATTTATTTTGGAGAGAGACAGCGCAAGCAGGGGAAGGGTAGAGAGAGACAGACAGACAGACAGAATCCAAAGCAGGCTCCATGCTCTGAGCTGTCAGCACAAAGCCTGCTGTGGGGCTCAAATCCACAAACCGTCAGATCATGACCTCAGCCGAAGTTGGACGCTTAACTGACTGAGCCACCCAGGTGCCTCAACATTCTCTCTTTTTTTTTTTTAGTTTATTTTTTTATTTTGAGAGAGAGAGAGTACCTACGCATGATTGGAGGAAGGGCAGAGACAGAGAATCCCAAACAGGCTCTGTGCTGACAGCCTAGGCAGGCTTGATCTCACAACCATGAGATCATGACCTGAGCCAAAATCAAGAGTCAGATGCTTAACCAACTGAGCCAACCAGGAGCCCCATATTTTATAAACATTCTTAACACATCTCAGGAAGTAAAGCAAAGAGCTAAGTTTGTGGACAAGTCTTCCGTCTGAAGTAATTTTCTTAAACCAAGTAACTTTCTTAAAACATCAAGCATATAAGAAACAGATTCAGAAATTAAAGTCTCTCATATTCAATCTAATTATGGTAAAATCTGGTAGGATACATTCTATCTTATAGTTTTGTACTAATTAGAAGTCCTTTCTGCCTACGTATAAATAATACCTACTTTGGGCTAAAACAAACAAAATTGTGTTTAGAAGGTTATATAAAAGAAATAAACCAGAAATCAACTTTCTTTCTTATTTTTGTCTTTATGATGATAATGCAAGAACATGACAGATTTTCTGATCTTACATTCTGGTAAAGTTCATTTATCCATCTATTCAATACTTATTGAGGACCACTAAACTGCCAGTCAATGGGGACACAAAGATAACTAAGGGACAGTCCCTGACTCACAGACAAGTAGAGAAATATGAGTAAGTTGCAGTAAGTACAATACCCTTTATAAAATGTTTGAAAATATGCAAACCATACTATACATACTTTTAAGTGTACATATATATGTAGTATAAATACAAAGCCAAGTGAGAAAATTATAATCAAATTAAGTATAGAGGTTAACTCTGGGAGGGTGAGGGGAATATAATCAGGCAGGAATACAAATATAGCTTCAATTTCATCCATGGTAGTTTATTTAATAAATAAAAAGATCTGAAACAAATATTGCAGAGTACTAAGACCTGACAAAGTTGGGTGGTAAGATATCATGGGTATATTTGTTATCTCTATTCTGTATGCTTGAAATAATTTAATTTTTAAAAAACTATTCAAAATGCAGTTCAATTTGGGGCACCTGGGTGGCTCAGTTAAGCGTCCAACTCTTGATATCAGCTCAGGTCATGATCTCGTAGGTTCAAGCCCAGTGTCAGGTTCTGTGCTGACAGCATGGAGTCTGCTTAGGATTCTCTGTCTCCCTCTTTGTCCCTCCCCTGCTCATGTTCTGTCTCTCTCTCAAAACAAATAAATAAACTTAAAAAAAAGGTGGTTGGGTTTTAATAAAAAATGCAGTTCAATTTACCGGAGTTTTAAATCAGAAGTTTCAGATTATGTTCAAGTTGTGTAATAACATAAAATTAAGAACCAATTTAGGTATGAATGAGAAAAATAGCCCATCTGAATACTGTACATCATTTTTTATATGAAGTGTTACACATACCTGTGAGTGCTAAATAAGAAGCAATGTACCGCTTTTCCAGTCCATCTCTAACACTCTGAATTGCACCAAAAATTGGAGGTATAATCATAATCAGGTTACTCACTGTATTCCCTACAGGAGAAAAACACAAGAAAATAATTATATTAGTTAATGCCCCTTTAAATAAAAACTCATGCACTTGGCCCTTAATAAAAATTAAATAGGTGACTTTTCAGAAAGATGGTGGAAAGATATTTACAAAGCACCAAGGGAAAATAATTATCTACTGAATGAAAATTTTATGTAAGAATCTGAGTGAAATAAAGATAACTTTTGGGGTAGCTGGCTGGCTCAGTCAGTAGAGCATACTACTCTTGATCCCATGGTTGTGACTTTAACCCCCACGCTGGGTATAGATTACTTAAAAAAATAAAATCTTTTGGGGCATCTGGGTGGCTCAGTCAGTTAAGTGGCTGGCTCTTTGGTTTCAGCCCAGGTCATGATCTCACGGTTGGTGAATTTGAGCCCCACGTCCGGGTCTGCACTGACAGTGTGGAACATGCTTGGGATTCTCTCTCTCCCCCTCTCTCTCGCTCTCAAAAAATAAACTTAAAAACATTATAATAACATAAAATCTTTAAAAAAAAATAAAGATAATTTTTGACAAATGAAACGAAGATTTTTCAATCAGAACACCCACTAAAGGAATTTCTAAATTCTAAAGGTAAAAAAGAAAACGATCTCAAAAAGAACCTCAAAGATATAGCAAAAAATGAGTTGAAGGTAGCCATTTGCAACTGAGAGAGTGGTCCACAGATACAGCGATGAAAAGGTAAAATATAGAATTGTGTTACTTTTATCTGTTGAATCAAATAGCAATGAATTGAGGTTTGCATTTTATAGATCTTTTTAAAATCTCACTTTATGGTAATATTTTTAACTTCTAGTTTCTATGTTTCTAGTAAAATATGAAAAGCAATGGATCATCATCTGATTTTTGTTCGTATCTTTTGCAAATCGACATATATAGAACACTCTACCATATAGCATATACATTTTTCTCAAGTACACATGGAACATTTTCCAAGATAGAGCATATGTTAGGCCATACATTCTAACAGACTTGAAAAAGATAACATACAAAGTATGTATCTCTCCCAACCACAACAGAATGAAGTTAGAAATAAATAACAGACAGAAAGACAGGATGTGTGGGTGGCTCAGTCAGTTAAAGCATCTGACTCTTGATTTTGGCTCAGGTCATGATCTCCTGGTTCTTGAGTTTGAACCCTAAGTTGGGCTCTGTACTGACAGCGCAGAGCCTGCTTGGGATTCTCGGTCACCTTCTCTCTCTGCCCCTCCCCTGCTCTCTCTCTCAATTTTTAAGCTGGATACATTGCCACTTAGCTAAGAAAACTACATTTCCAAGACCTCTTTGCAGGAAGGAAGGGAGGAAGGAAGGAAGGAAGGAAGGAAGGAAGGAAGGAAGGAAGGAAGGAAGGGAGGGAGGCAGGAAGGAAGGAAGGAAGTTAAGTAAGTAAGTGGAAGTCTGGTATGGTACTTTCAAGAAAAATGGAGATTACACCCTTCTTGTCACCTCCTTCCCTTTTCTGCTACAGGCAATGTGGATGCAATGACTAAAGCCATCTTGGTCTCTGAGGGGAGAGTAGGGATCTAATCCAATTTGGGGGAGGAAGACCTTCCTCTGCCCTATGGTCCTCTGGCTGGACATGGAGTCAAACTGACCATGAGACAGATTATCAGGAGGAAATCAAACTTAGTAGGTGTATATATGGGGAATCCACACAGACATGAAATTCCAAAGACAATGAGGCAACAGGAAACTTACATCAGTTAAGAAAAGGGGATCAGTTAAGGATACAAAGGGGATAAAGACCATAAGCAAGAAGGTGAAAGGAGATGTATGGGAAAACAAGGTTGCCCTATTATGCAGGTGAATTCCTTAGGTAAAAGGTAGTCTCTGTTAATAGTTCTCTTCCTGTTACAGGCTCTCCTTTCCATTGTAAATTTAGCAGTTGCAGGGAGGCAGAGAGCTTTTCCTGCTTCTGCTGGGTTTCAATTACTTTTAACTTAAAATAATCTTTATGCCAAATGGCCCATCTTGGGCAGCCTGCCCCGGCCCCCTACACTAAGCATGGCTGAGCAACAAAATAAGAGAAGCTTGGACCCCTGATACCATGGAGCTGCCACCCCAGCCCCGAACTGCCTTTCAGACTGAAATAAATCTACATCTTGTTTAAAGCATTAATTATCATATATTTGTTACTCACAGACAAACCTAATCCTAACTGATGCAAAAGATGTCCTTAGTGCACCTTATTTCATTTGAATTAAAAATGCTAACAGCCTTTTCTCTGTGAATATACAGTGGAAACTGAAACTGAAAGACAAATGCCTGTCTTTGAGTCATTACACATCTTTCTTAAATTTAATGCTGTTACATGAATGATAAACCTAAATTAATCCAAATGTTTTATGAGGACAGTTTTCACTTTTTATTTTAAATGTTAAAATGCAAAGATAAATATAAAAATGAAGTTAACATGTTATGTCAGCTCCTTTTTAAATTACAGTTGACACATAATGCTCCATCAATTTCAGGTATATAGCATAGTGACTTGACTAGTCGATACATTATGCTGTGCTCACCACAAGTGTACCTACCAATGTCACCATACAATGCTAATTACAATACTATTTCCTATGCCCTAATTTTCATCCCTGTGACTTATTCATTCCAAAATTGGAAGTCAGTATCTCCCACTTCATCCATTTGCCCATCCTTCCTGGCAACCATAATTTATTCTCTGTATTTATGGAACTGTTTTTGCTGTTTGTTTTTTAGATACCATATACAAGTGAAATCATGTTGTTTGTGTTTCTTTGATTTATTTCATTTAGCATAATACCATCTAGGCCTATCCATGTTGTGACAAATGGCAAGATCACATTCTTTTTTTTATGGCTGAGCAATATTCCATATATATGTCATATCTTCTTTATCCATTCATCTATGGATGGACACTTGGGCTACTTCCATATCTCAGCTGTTCGTAAACTATGCTGCAATAAACAAAGAAATGAATATAACTTTTCAAATTAGTGTTCTCATTTTCTTTGGGTAAATAAATACCCAGCAGTGGAATTAATGGGCCATATGATATTTCTAACCTATTTAATATATTTTTTGAACTTTGGGGTATTTTTTTAAGTATAATCTTTACACCCAGCATGGGACTTGAACTCACAACTCTGAAATCAAGAGTTGCATGCTCTACCAACAAAGCCAGCCAGGTGCCCGATATTTCCAATTTTTCGAGGAATCTCCATATTGTTTTCCAGGTTGCATCAATTTACATTTTCACTAATAGTGCATGAGCATTCCCATTTCTCCACATCCTCGCCAACACTTTTTATTTCTAGTCTTTTTAATTCTAGTCACTCTTGCCTTTTCATTTTGTTAATGATTTCTTTCCTTCACTGTGAAAAGCTTTTCATTTTGATGTAGCCCCAACAGTTTATTTTTCCTTTTGTTTCACTTGCTTGAGGAGACATATCCAGAAAAATGTTGCTAAGGCTAAAGTCAAAGAAATGATTACTATGTTTTCTTCTGGGAGTTGTATGATTTCAGGTCTTACATTAGGTCTTTAGTCCATTCTCAGTTTATTTTTGTGTATGGTGTAAGAAAGTGTTCCGGTTTCTCGCGCCTGAGCGGCTCAGTCAGTTAAGCATCTGACATCGGCTCAGCTCATGATCTCATGGTTCATGAGCTCAAGTCCCACATCAGGTGAGCCCAAGCACCACTTCGGGTAAGACAACGCCCCATAATGGGTGAGTATGAGCCCCACTTCGGGTGAGCCCTGCTTCTCTCTCTCTCCCTCTCTCTACCCCTCATGGGATTCTCTCTTCCTCTCTTGCTCTGCCCCTCACTCACTTGCACCCTCACTCTCCCTAAAATACAAAAAAAAAAAAGTGTTCCAGTTTCATTCTTTTGCATGTAGCTATACAGTTTTTCCAGCACCATGAAGACACTGTGTTCTCCCCATTGTATACTCTTGCCTCCTTTGTTGGAGATTAATTGACCATATAAGTGTGGGTTTATTTCTGGGTTCTCTATTCTGTTCCATTAATCTATGTGTCCCTTTTTGTGCCAGTACCATACTCTCTTGATAAACATATTCTTTTTTTTTTTTTAAGTTTATTTTTGAGAGAGGGAGAGAGAGAGGAAACGTGAGCAGGGAGGGACAGGGCGGGGGGGCAGATTATCTGAAGCGGGCTTTGCGCTGACCAGAGAGCACGATGCCGGTCTCCAACTCATGAACCATGAGCTCATGACCTGAGGCAAAGTTGGACACTTAACCGACTGAGCCACCCAGGCGCCCCCATAAATACCATATTCTTAAACAATCAATGGGTCAAAGAAGAAATCACAAGAGAAAGTAGAAAATACTTGGAGATGAATTAAAATAAACACAACATACCAAAATTAATTAATTAATTGGATACAACAGGGCTAAGGGGAAATTCATAGCTAAATTCAAACATCAAAAATCAAGAAAGATCTTCAAGCTGAAATGAAATAATGGTAATTAGTAACATAAATATATATATAAATATACAGCACACTGGTGAAGATAAGTATATGGTCTAACTCTGAATACTCTAATACTGTAATATGATGGTATATTAAACATGTAAGCCTATCACTTAAAAAGTTAAAAGGGCAAAAGTATTAAAAAGAACTAAAGCTGCAAATGACATAGACAATAGAGTTAGTATCCAAAATATATAAAGAACTGACACCTAAAAACAAATAATCCAATTAAAAAATGGGCAGAAAATACAAACAGACATTTCTCCAAAAAAGACATACAGATGGCCAACAGACACATGAAAAGATGCTCAACATCACTCATCATCAGGGAAATGCAAATAAAAACCACAATGATGGATTGCCTCACACCTGTCAGAATGGCTAAAATCAACACAAGAAACAACAGGTGTTGACAAGGATGTGGAGGAAAAGGTACCCTTGTGTACTGGCAAACTGGTACAGCCACTGTGGAAAACAGCATGCAGGCTCCTCAAAAAGTTAAAAATAAAACTACCCTACAACCCAGTAATCACACTACTGGGTATTTTCCCAAAGAATACGAAAACACTAATTCAAATGGACAATATGCACCCTATGTTTATTGCAACATTATTTACAATTACCAAACTATGGAAGCAGTCCAAGTGTCCACCCATAGACGAATGGGTGAAGAAGCTGTGTGTGTGTGTATATATATATGTGTATATATATATATGTACATATACATATATATATATACACATATATATATTCCACACAATGGAATATTTTTCAGCCATAAAAAAGAATAAAATCTTGGCATGTGCAACAACATGGCTGGATCTAGAAAGTATAATGCTAAGCAAAATAAGTCAAAATACCATATGATTTCGCTCATATGTGGAATTTGAACAAAGGGGGGAAAAAAAGAGAAAGACAAACCAAGAAACAGACTGCTAACTGTAGAGAACAAACTGATGGTTACCAGAGGAAAGGTGGGTAGGGGCCAGGTTAAATAGGGAATGGGGATTAAGAGCACACTTATCGTAATGAGCACTGAGTAGTTGTTGAATCACTATTATGGTACACCTGAAACTAATATAACACTGTATGTAAACAGTACTGGAATTAAAATTAAAAACTTAATTTAAAAAAAACTAGCTAAAACAATTTATTAGTGAATAGACAATAAAAAAAAGGTAAATTATAATATTAAAAACCTACATGGAGGGGAATAAAAGGGTAGAGGTTTAGTGAGTGAAGTTGTTATCAACATAAAAAAGACTGCTATAAGTTGTCTTATGTAAGCCTCAGGGTAACCATACAGCAAAAACCTACCGTAGATCACAAAAGATAAGGGGACAGGAATCAAAGCATACAACTATTGAAAATCATCAATTCATAAAGGCAGCAAAAGAGGAACAAAGGAATAGGGAAACTACAAAACAGCCAGAAAACCAGATGGCATTAGTTAAGTCCTGACTATCAATAAATAATTACTCTAAATGTAAATGGATTCAATTCTGCAATTAAAAGGCATACAATGGCTGCATGGATAAAAAAAAAAAAAAATCAAGACCCAAGTATATGCTGGCTACAAAACATTCTTTTCAGGTTTAAAGACATGCATATGCTCAAAGTAAAGGTATGGAAAAAGATATTCCATGCAAGGGAAACCAAAAGAGAGCAAAGGTAGCTAACTTAGACAAAATAGATATTAAGCCAAAAAACTGTAACAAAAAACAAAGATCATTATGTAATAACAGAGGCTTAATTCATCAAGAGGATATAATAATTGTAAATATGTATAAGGCCAACATCAGAGCACCTAAATATATTAAGCAAACACTAACAGATCTTAAGGGAGAAATAATATAATTAATAGTAGGGGACTTCAATACCCCACTTTCAACAATGAATTGTTCATCCAGATGGAAAAATAATACAGGAAAGTTGGACTTAAACTACACCTGACACCAAAAGGACCCAACAGACATATATACAGAACATTCCACCCAAGAGCAGCAGAACATACATTCTCTAGGACAGATCATATGATAGGTCACAAAACAAATTTTAGCACAAATTTTAAAACTGAAATAATACAAAGTATCTTTTCTGACCGCAGTGGTCTAAAACTAGAAATCAATAACATGGAGAAAAACTATAAATTCACAAATATGTAGAAATTAAACAACAGACCCCTGAACAAACAATGGAGCAAAGAAGAAATCAAAAGGTAAATTAAAAAATATCTTGAAGTAGGGGCACCTGTGTGGCTCAGTTGGTTAGGCATCCAACTTCAGCTCAGGTCATGATCTTTCGGTGCATGGATTTGAGCCCCACGTTGGGCTTTGTGCTGACAATTCACAGCCTGGAGCCTGCTTCAGATTCTGTGTCTCCCTCTCTCTCTGCCCCTCTCCCTCTTGTGCACGTGTGCACCCTCTCTCTCTCTCTCTCTCTCTCTCAAAAATAAACAAACATAATAAATAAATAAATAAATAAATAAATAAATAAATAAATAAATAAATAAATCTTGAAATAAATGAAAATGAAAACACAATAGGCCAAACTTATGGGATACAGCTAAAATAGTTCCAAGAGGGAAGTTTACAGCAATAAATGCCTGTGTTAAGGAAAAAAAACATCTCAATCAACTTAACTTTACACCTCAAAGAACTAGAAAAGAACAAACTAAGCCCAAAATTAGGAAAAAATAAAGATCAGAATGGAAATAAATTAGATTAATGAAACTAAAAGCTGTTTGTTGCTTTTTTTTTTCAAGATAAAAATGGACAAAGCTTTAAGCTAGATTAACTCAGGAAAAAAAGATAATTCAAATAAATAAAATTAGAAGTAAAAGAGAACATTACAACTAACACTACAGAAATAAAAAGGATCATGAGAGACAACTATAAACAATTATATGCTAACAAACTGGAAAACCTAGAAGAAATAGATAAACTCCTAGATATATACAATCCATGAAGACTAAATCAGGAAGAAACAAAATCGTAATGAAACAATAACAAGTAAGGATATTGCATCAGTAATCAAAAACCTTCCAGGGGTGCCTAGCTGGCTCAGTCAGTAGAGCATGTGACTTGATCTTGGGGTCATGGGTTTGAGCCCCACACTGGGTGTAGAGATGACTTTAAAAAATAATAACAAAATTAAATTAAAATTTCAAAATAAAAAGATAAAAAACTTCCCAACATAGAAAAGCTGAGGACAAGTAGTTTCATTGGTGACTTCTACTAAGCATCTAAAGAACTGACACCAAAACTCAAACTGTTCCAAAAAAACAGAAGAGTGAGGAATACTTCCAATCATGTGTTCATGAATCCAGCATGACCCTGATACCAAACTATATGATGTCATGGAAATGTGGAATCTAAAAAAGCCAAACTCAGAGAAACAGAACAGTGTGGTAGTTACCATGGGCTGAGGGTGGGGTGCATGGAGGGTGGAGAAATTAGCCAGAGTACAAACTTCCAGTTACAGGATTGACAAGTTTTGGAGATTTAATGTACAGCATGGTGATTACAGCTTATAATACTATATTATACACTTAAAAGTTGCTAAGAAAGTAGATCTTAAATGTTTTCACCACACACACACAAAAATGGTAATTATGTGGTAAGATACAGGTATTACCTAATGCTATGGTGGTAATCATTTTACAATACATAAGCTTATCAAATCAACCCACTATATGTATCAAAATTATATAACATTACACAGTTAACCCTTGAACCACACAGATTTGAACTGTATGGGTCCAGGGGCGCCTGGGTGGCTCAGTCAGTTAAGTGTCCAACTTCAGCTCAGGTCACTATCTCGCGGTCCGTGAGTTCGAGCCCCGCGTCGGGCTCTGTACTGACAGCTCAGAGCCTGGAGCCTGCTTCCGATTCTGTGTCTCCCTCTCTCTCTGACCCTCCCCCGTTCATGCTGTGTCTCTCTCTGTCTCAAAAATCAATAAACATTAAAAAAAAAAAAAAAAGAAAAAAAGAACTGTATGGGTCCAATAAATATAATACACTACTGTAAATACATTTTGTTTTCCTTATGATTTTTTGATTATTTTTTAATGTTTATTTATAAGAGAGAGAGAGAGAGAGAGCAAGCAGGAGAGGGGCAGAGAGAGAGTGGGACAGAGGATCTGAAGCAGGCCCCATGCTGACGAGAGCCCAATGTGGGGCTCAAACTCCCAAACCGTGAAACCATGACCTGAGCCGAAGTTGGAAGCTCAACTGACTGAGCCACCCAGGGACCCCCTTATGATTTTCTTATGACATTTTCTTTTCTCTAGCTTACTGTATTGTAAAAATACAGTATATAATACATAAAACATACAAAAATATATTAATCAACTTATTGGTAAGGCTTCTGGTCAACAGTAAGCTATTAGTAGTTATATTTGGGGGAGTAAAAAGTTATACATAGCTTTTCAACTGCATGGGTGGGTTGGAATCCCTTAACTCAGTATTATTCAAGGGTCAACTCTTTTCAATTATATCTCAATATAACTGGTGGAAAATCCACCCCCCCCCACCCCGCCTCCACCAAATCTAACTATTTCCAAGTAACTTAACTGAATCCTAGAACAAAATTCAAAACTATTTCTGGTAATACAAAAAATATCCAGCACCCAACAAGGTAAAATTAAACACAATGTCTGGCATCCAATCAAAGATTACCAAGCATATAAAGAAAAAACACAACCCATATTGAGAAAAATAATCCAGGGAAACCAATCCAGAACTCATACATATGTTAGAATTAGCAAACAAAAATTAAAACAGTTTATATAAAAGTCTAGAAAATACAAACTAGAAAGAAGATCAGTGGTTATGGGGTAGAGCAGAGGTAGAGGGAACAGTGGGAAAGGGAAGACTTACAAAGGGACATGAGAAAACCTGGAGGTGATGGGTATGTTCATTATCTTGATTGTGGTGATGGTTTCATATGTGTATACATATGTCAAAACTTAGTTTGTACACTTAAGTAGGCACACTCTGTTGTATGTCAACTATACCTGATAAAACTTTTTTGTTGTTCTGCCTCTAGGGAGTAAAATTAGAGCATAGAGAGAAAAGAGGGAAAGGTACTGCTTTCTGGTTTTTTACAAGCCTTTTTTTAGCATGACCTAGATTTTAATCTATTTTTTAATGTACTGGATTTTTATATTTTTAATTTATTATTTTGATAAAATAAAAACTAATTCAGGGTGCCTGGGTGGCTCAGTCGATTAAACATCCGGACTCTTGGTTTTAGCTCAGATCATGATCTCGCTCTGTGGATTCGAGCCCCAGAGTGGGCTCTGCGCTGACAGTGCAGAGCCTGCTCGGGATTCTCTGCCCCCCTCTCTTTCTGCCCCTCCCCTGCTCACAAGCATGCTCTCTGTCTCTCTCAAAATAAATAAATAAACTTTATTTAAAAAATTAAAGCAACTTTTAGGAAAGGGAATGAAACAGATGGAGAGAATTTCATAGATGTGATAAGATTTGAGCTGGAACCTGAAAGGAGAGAAAGTCTGAAGTCTACTGAGCCTATTAAGTATCAGGTACTGGACTTCACACTACACACATGCTAACTTGCTTCTCACAACAACCTTGTGAAACATTGTTACCTCGTTAAAGGAACAATAAACTCAGGCTAAGAGATTATACAATTTACCCAAATTCTCGCAATAAACAAATGGCAGCACCAAGATTTTATTCCAGGTCTATCTGTCCTTACAGCCAACGTTCCCACCCACCCCCCTTTTTTCTAATGTTTATTTTTGAGAGAGAGAAAAAGAGAGAGAGCACAAGTAGGGAGGGGCCAAGAGAGAGGGAGACACAGAATCCAAAGAGGCTCCAGGCTCTGAGCTGTCAGCACAGAGTCCAATGCAGGGCTCCAACTCACAAACTGTGAGATCATGACCCTGAGCTGAAGTCGGAGGCCTGACCAACTGAGCCACTCAGGCACCCCCTCCTTTTTTCTTTTTTAAGAGAGAGAGAGAGAGAGAGAGAGCGAGCTCCAGTGCATGAGCAGGGGAGACGGGCAGAGGGAGAGAGAGAGAATCTTTTTTTAAGTTTATTTATTTTTGAGAGAGAGAGAGAGAGAGTGAGCAAGCAGGGAAGGGGCAGAGAGAGGGGGACAAAGGATCTTTAAGTAGGCTCTGTGCTGACAGCAGGGAGCCTGATGCGGGGCTCAAACTCAAACAGCGAGATGAAGACCTGAGCTGAAGTCAGATGCTCAACCACTGAGACATCCAAGTGCCGAGAGAGAGAGAGAGAGAGAGAGAGAGAGAGAGACAGAGAGACAGAGAGACAGAGAGACAGACAGAGAAAGAATCTTAAGCAGGCTCCATGCTCAGCAGAGACCCCAACGCAGGGCTGTGACCGTGGGATCATGACCTGAGCCAAAATCAAGAGGTGGATGCTCAACCAACAGAGCCACCCTGCTGCCCCTAAATGTTCTTCCCTTTAAATGCACAAGCACAATGTTTGCACAAAGGTCCTTATTGATGTTTTAAAAATTATATCAAAGAATATTCTATTAAAAACGTTTTATGCCCCCTCAAACTAACAAGAATCTTTACTGATGGCTGAGATAAAGGAATTGAAATATGCCCAAAAGTACAGATAGTATTAAATTTTGCTGAGATGTCAATACTACGGAGGTCAGAAACACATTTCGAATAACCTGGAAGGCAGGGGGTAGGAGAGAGTCCTACAAACTATAGGAAACTCAATTAAAGGTCAGCGCAAAGTTTTACAAATTAGAATGAGGAACACAAACCTTAAATATAGGCTAGTGTGAGAGACAGAATAAGGACAACTGTGAGAGAAAGATCCAAAGGCAGAAAAATGACAGTAGACTATTCTTGGGGAAAATCTGAATATACTATCTCAAAGCAAGATTTAGAGGTAAAAATGGAAAGAGCTGGATAGTGGTCATCCTTCTCTCTGCTTTAATTCAGCATCTCTTTGGACTGTTTACCTATTTTGGCACCCTACTTTAAACAAACAGATCTTAAATACTGAGAGAAGAAACTAAAATAAAGGAATCATTTACTTAATTAATAAAACATGTCATATGAGAAAGGCATGATTCTGGTCTTTAAATACCTGAAGGACTGCTAAATTACAGGTGAATGAGGTGTAGTGCAGTTGTAAAATATAACAATTAAAAGCAATGAAGTTACAGAGAAGCAGATTTCCACTCAATATAAGGCAAAACATTCTAAAATTAAAGCTGTCCAAAAAAAAGTGTAATAAGCTGCCTTATTTTGGGCAGGGGCCATGTCTTACACTTGTATGCTTCTCCCTTAGCACAATACCAAGGACAGAGCAGGCACTCCAGAAAATCTGATAGAATGAATAAATGCATGCATGTATGCTCAGTGAAACCAGAGTATAATTTTTCCTTTATCCTTTGGCATTATTCATAAAAGTACATGTTTCTTCTCTTTTGATTTAACAATGGTTATAGCAGACAGCAGCTTGTTTTGCTAAGCTTTACATATGGAGAGAGATGAAAGAATGGATGAATTAAGAAAAGACGGGGGGGGGGGGGGGTGGGGGCACCTGAGTGGCTCAGTCGGTTGAGCAGCCGACTTTGGCTCGGGTCATGATCTTGCAGTCCGTGAGTTTGAGCCCCGCGTCAGGCTCTGTGCTGACAGTTCAGAGCCTGGAGCCTGTTTCAGATTCTGTGTCTCCCTCTCTCTGACCCTCCCCTGTTCATGCTCTGTCTCTCCCTGTCTCAAAAATAAATAAATGTTAAAAAATTTTAAAAAAAAGAAAAGAAAAGACAGGGGTGCCAGGGTGGCTCAGTCAGTTAAGCATCTGATTTTCGGTTTGGGCTCAGGTCATGATCTCACAGTTCGTGAGTTCAAGCCCCATGTCGGGCTCTGCTCTGTCAGCACAGAGCCTGCTTGAGATTCTCTCTCCCTCTCTCTCTGTCTGCCCCTGGCTCTCTCTCTCAAAATAAATAAATAAACTTAAAAAGAAGAAGAAGAAGAAGAAGAAGAAGAAGAAGAAGAAGAAGCAGCAGCAGCATTAGACATACTCTTTTTTAAAAGTATAAAAATACCATATTGTAACAAAAAAAGTGAAACTGAATTTTACATGTTTTTAATAGCAAATGCATCCTTGCTATGAAACATAAAGAAATTTACACTCCTAAATTTCCTCCCACCTCTCTTCTCCTATTTACTTACTTTTATTAGTCATTTCCACATTGTCGAAGACCATATATTTCACATTGTCAAGGATTACGTTTAGCTCTGTAAGCCACATTTTCCATTCTTGTGCTTTTTTAAATAACAGCTTTATCAAGATATAATTTTCTGTACAATTCAGTAGTTTTAATACATTTACAGAGTTGTGCAATCATCACTAATTTTAGAACATTTTCATCAGCTCAAAATGACACCCCACACCCATTAGCAGTCAACTCCCCATCTCTCCTTCCCACAGTCCCGGGAAACCACTAGTCACTTTCTAGGTCTGTGGATTTGGCTATTTTGGACATTTCATATAAATGAAACTATATAATATGTAGTCTTTTGTGTCTAGCTTCTCTCACTTAGCATAATGTTTTTAAGGCTTATCTATGGTGTCGCTTGCATGTGTCTATAACTTCATTCTTTTTTATTGCCAAATATTCCATTGAATGGATATGCCACATCTTGTTTATATATTCATCAAGTGGTCATTTGGATTATTTCCATTCTTTGGCTATTAAAATGTACTATGAACATTCATATACAATTTTGTGGGTGGACATGTTTTCAATTCTCTTGGATAGATACCTAGGAGAGGAATTCTTGCATCATACGGAAATTCTATGGTCATCCTTGTTTTTAGCCTCAGTTCTCCATTTAATGGATAGTACCTTTACTAGTTTTTTCCCCATGGCTGTTCTTCCCATTTTGCCTTTTTTTTTTTATTTTTGAGAGAGACAGAGCATGAGCGGGGGAGGGGCAGAGAGAGAGGAAGACACAGATTCTGAAGCAGCCTCCAGACTGAACTTTCAGCAGAGAGCCTGAGGCAGGGCTCAAATCCATGAACAATGAGATCACGACCCGAGCTGAGGTCAGACGCTCGACCACTGAGCCACCCCAGGCACCCCTTGCCTTTCTTTCTTTCTTTTTAATTTTTAATGGTTTTTTTGTTTGTTTGTTTTTTTGAGAGAGAGACAGAGCTTGAGCAGGGGAGAGGCAGAGAGAAAAGTAGACACAGAATCTGAAGCAGGCTCCAGGCTCCGAGCTGTCAGCACAGAGTCCGATGCGGGGCTCAACCCCACAAATCGTGAGATCATGACCTGAGCTAAAGTTGGACGCTTAACCGACTGAGCCACCCAAGCATACACCCCCCTTGCCTTTATTTTTTTTAAACAAGTTCTACTTGTTTAGATTTCATCACCCATCTTCACATAGTTTTTCAGGGGGTTATACATGTTGTATTCCCCGACATCTTGAGTCCTTGAGAACATTGTGCTCTGCGTTTATTATCAAAAGATGACTTAGCTATGTTGGGATCTCTCTTTCCTTCAGAAGTTTCTAAGTATTGTGCTGTCGTCTTCAAGATTGAACATTACTAGGGAGAAGTTTGAAGCTAGCCTAAATGTTTCCCTTGTAGAAGACTTGCTTTCTTGCCTAGACTCCTGAAGGATTACTGCATTATACTTAAATCTATGTATTTTGGTAGATAATAGGTATTGAAATCAGATAAAAATGCTATACCCACTCTCTCTACACAGCTAATAAAACATAATAAAGACATTATTGACTCCTGAGTCAGACTGACAGCTTGAATCTGTAACTGCAAGCTGTAGTGCTACACCTGTAATTTTTAATAGCATCAAAACATGTCACATACTTAGATACAAAATCTAACAAAAAAGGTGTAAGACAAAATATTAATAAAAGTCTAGGCAGGTTTTCTGGGTGCAAACTGAGAAACTGATTTTAAACTTTATATGAAAATTTAAAATGCCAAGAACAACCCAGACAATCTTAAGTAACAACAAAATTAGAGTATTTACACTACTAGATATCATGGCCTATTAGCAAGAATAGACAAATAGAACAGAAAAGATCCCAAGAGCAAACTTGTATAGTCACCTGATTTATGACAAACATGGCCCTGCAGTGTAGTAACAGAAAAAAATGCTCTCTTCTGGATAGACTAGATACTCACATGGGAGGAAAACAAACTTGGACCCCAAACTCACACTTCTTATCCAAAAATAGATTCAAGATGTACTGCTGATCTAAACATGACAGGTACAACAATGTAACTTATAGAAGAAAACACAGCAAAACATCTTGATGACCTTGGAGTGCCAATGAGTTTTTAAACAGGACACAAAAAGAATTAACCACAAAGGCAAAAAAACTGTAATATCAAGAAGCTAAGGCTATAAAGTCAAGCTAAGACTACAAAGTCAAGAAGAATAAAAGGTTGTTTTCAAAAAGCTGATTTAAAGAATAATAGGTATGAAATTGCTTTGTAAATAAGGAGATATATAAATGTTAGCTAATTTAACTTTACTGACCAAAAAGAACGCACATAAAATGATCATGAACTGAAACATTTTTGGTTAAAAAATGGTGTAAGTCCAAGACCAATCAAATTCTAAGTAGAAGTAATTTAGCCTTTATTTTCTATAATTCATTTACATTAACATTTTAATTTAAAATTTTAAAAACAATATAGCCACATTGTAGAAAATATATAAGGAAAAGAAGAGAAAAAAATCCATTATTTTACCATCTTAAGACATCCATTTTTATCATTTTGGTGTTTACGGGAACCCTAACCAAACTCAGAGTAATTTGAACAAGAAAGGTTTATGATAAAGAATCATTAACTATGAGAGAAATGGAGTAACGAAAGATAGCCCGTAAGAAGTAAAAGGAGGCACCTCAGTCAGTTAAGTGTCAGACTCTTGGTTTTGGCTTAGGTCATGCTCTCATGGTTGTGGGATCGAGCCCCATGTCAGGCTCCACACTGGGCATGGAGCCTGCTTGAGATTCTCTCTCTTTCTCTCACTCTCTGTCCCTCTCCCCGCCCCCCCCCCCCACCACCACAAGTAAAGAGAAGTCTACAGACTATAGGAATAGCAGATATAAGGAACAGTCCGCTATCCCTAAGACGGAGATAGAACAATAAAAGAAGAGGTCCCAGCCAGGGCTGAAATCTAGACCTTGTGGGAGAAGGCATGGCCATAGCTCATAGAACAGCAGAAAAGTTTCCTGTGGTGCCACACCTGCAGAGCTTTCTGAAAATCCACCCTTCAGAACTCGTTCTTCATATGCCCTTCTAGGAGGCCAGGGAAGCTGATCACATCGAGTGGGGGAGCTACTGACTAGCGTAAAAGCTGACCCAGCTTTAGGATCTGGGCACTAGGGGAAGCTTCATGCACTGTAAGAGACAGATGCTAGTTAAGCCACTCACACTGCAAGAGCTAGGCACTGGAGAAGCCAAGCCAGCACACCAGAACCAGGAAGGGAAACCCTTCCCTCTTGCAATGTCTTTCCAGTGCCCTCTACTGACAAAGGTTAACATTCTGCCAGCTGTCAAAAGAAACACTGAAAGGGCCCAGTTCCATTTTCACAGAGCATGCAATGAATGATGAATTCGGGGCTGACGGGTAATAAGCTGACAACTAACACAATTATAAAACTATGTTTTCATCCATCAGGCCTGGGCATAACTATGGTTAGTGAGGGTTCCCCAAATACCAAAATGATAAGAATGGTTTTTTTAAGATGGTAAAATGATTTTCTCTCTTTTTTTTTTCTATATTTTCTATAATGTGGTTATATTGGTTTTTTAAATTTCAATTAAACTGTTACTAATATAAATGAATAACAGAAAATAAAAGCTAAATTACTTCCACTTAGAGTTTAATTGGGTTTGGGGTGCTCCCAGAAAATTCAAAGTTTTTTTTTCCAGGAATAAAAACCAGAGATTCATTCACATACTACACAATAAGTATACCAAAACATTAAAGCAAAAATTTTTTTTTCATAGAATCCTGCTTGAAAATAGACTTAAGGAATTTTTTTAAATCTGAAACTATGATATTTTTATATCCCCAAACAATTTCTTTTTATTCTCCCCAAAAGTAAATTTGAAACAACTCTGAATGAAGAAATAGTATGAAGACGTTTGCCTCGGGATGACAGTAGGTGGAGCCAGTGTGCAGGGCAGTCTCAACAGTTCTCCGTAATCTGGCCAAATACATAGAGCCCTGGGGCAACTGGGCAAACAATGGAGAGCTCAGTTGTATTTATAAGTGTATAACCACCACCCAGAACTAAAGATAAAAAAACAGAACCATTAAAACCTGGTAAAGCTGAAAAAATTATCTATATTGGTTCACTGCCACTGTGAGGAACCCTCTTGCACAGTTAGCTGATGTACTAGATGAGTGAGAATTGTAACTGGTTTGAGCCTGAAAGCAACCTGGCACTTTCCCCAAAGCAAGTTCATTTTGTCAAGTATTTTACTGCTTATGCAAATGTTCAAATAATGTCAAAGGTTCCCAGAACTTCAGAGACTCTACAGCTGAAAGAAGACAGGCAGATCACCTAGTTTAATTTCCTCAGTTTATATCAGGCAACATTTTATTCATACCTACTACCACTCTCTAGCTGTGTTAACTTGGAAACTTATTTATGCTTAAGACTTAGTTTCCTGACCTGTAAAATGAGGGGGAAACCCCAAAATATTTAAATTATTTAAATAAGTATGATGAAAACAATAAATATGACCCCCCCCAATCATTTCTCCTATGACAAAGATCCACTGAACATTATGCAGAACTTCCACAATCTTGCTATATTAAGAATTAAGTGCCGCCTGGGAATTGTCTTGGTACTTAGATCTGAGCTCAGAACAGCAGTGACAAGGAAGAAAGTTTGTCTTCCAACCCAGACCAATAACAAAGAAAGTTGCAGTATATGCTGGTTCACTCAGAGTTAAAAAAAAAAAAAAATCATATAAATATTATAGTATTAGGTACTCCTCAGTAT